>NC_137463.1:174005645-174642132 GCF_964235325.1 Thermobia domestica | reverse complement strand
GGGTTGCCAGGGCCCCGCAAAGTCAATATTTTCATATTGTTAATGTTTTTTATGTCTGTTTTTTTTTTTACTACGAATACGGCGGGAATTTCACGAATGTTACCTCATTGGAATTTGTGGTCTATAAGCTTTCCAATGGTGTATAACTCATGACTTTGTGATAATTAGGGAGGTCACCAGAGCTCCGAACGTGAGAGTCTACCATTTTGTTAAAATCCCTGGCGGGGCGTCTAAAAGTTAATTGTGTTGTTATGCCATAGGCACTAATCATTGTTACCTATCCATGTTGCAAATAGAGATGTATCTTGAAAACTGTTTAGTTAAAATATGTCATTTGCTTCTTGTAGGCTAGTCACTGCTCTTTTCTATGAGTTATATTGTATTTGTCAGAGCATTTCTTCTAGCTTATGATGTGAGAACTCTTCATTATTATGGAAACGATAGTGATCAAAAAATACCACAAGTTTTGAATTTGTGAATTTGGATCTTAGAATAGTATATAGTGTGTTTAACCTCCATTATTCTTGGAAATTAAGAAATGTTGAAATACTTCATTTGAATTTCTGTTGGTTTAGTTATACGCACATTGATGTGCAGAATTTCGTTCAGTAATTGCTGTTATAATAAGAATATAACTCTGCTTGTAATTTACTCCATGCACAAATCCTGCGGAGGATGGGTTGTTTGTTAGAAAATTAAATTAACTTACTGAATCTGATATTTTAGTTGTTTTAAACATGTTCAACCACCATCGAAAAAAAACACGTTTAAAACATTTTGTTTAAAACGTTTAAAACAAACTGAATAAAACAACAGCCCTCGTTTTAAACATGTTTTAAACACTTGTTTTAAACATTTTGTTTTAAACATATCAACCCTGATTCTAATTGATGCAATGATTCTTGAATCAGATTGGAATGGGATTCCGTAATTTTAGACCATTATATGTAGTGATAACAAAATCCATAATGCTTTTATCTACGTTAGGATCGAATCTCTGTTTCTGACTTGTGCGTCCCTGTTTGCCAATATAAAGTCATTTTCAAAATTAGCAAGTAAAATATTTTTAAAATCTTCGTAATTACGTAAGCCACTTTTAAGGCTTTAGACCATACTGAGCGGGGTGACAATAAAACATGAGGTAAGATCTTAAGGAAGTTAGACTTATCATTGCCTATCAAATCACATTCTTCCTCAAACTTTTCTATAAAAGTACTAGCTGGAATATCATCTACACGACCACTAAATTTTGTTAATGATTTTCAGTTGCTGACTGGTTATAACCCGTCCCCCGGCAGCAGGCGTTAGGTTAAAGTATTATTTCATGTCGCATCAATCAAATCACATTGAACCGCACACTCTTGTGTAGAGTTGGAGGGAAATCGCTAAACTTCACGGGAACATTTAAACATTTAGTATTACTAAGTTGTAAAGAACTTAATTTTCTAGGTTTTAAATGTGGTCTTTCCTCATCCGTCTCACTCTCGCGATCCGTACTGGTGTGTTCCCTGGCTGTACATCCCTGCATGGTTCCATTATCATACTCCTGCCTGTGGGCTGCATGTTGAAATTCAGGAATGACTGCAACTCATTGTGAATCCGGGTCAACTTCTTTAACTGGGATATTCGTGTCGGTCACCTTGCTGGTCTTTAATTTGTTCTTGTCTAAAACTTCCTTTTGCGTCTCTGAGATTTGGGCAGAATTATTGTTGATTCGTGCTTCTATTTCATCAAATTCATTTTTCAGGCACAAATACAATTGTTCTAGCTTGGCACTGTAAGATTGCTCGAATTGTTCCAACTTGACATTTTGCTGTTGCAGCTTAGCCATCTGAGATTGCTCTAATCGTACCAATTTATTTCCCATCTCCATTTGAGATTGTTCTAATCATTCTAGTTTATTTTCCATCTGACCTATTTTACAATCAAGTAATTCTTTCATCTGCTGCATGGAATTTTGAATTGCAGAAGAGCGCTCATCCGATACAAATTCTTGTAGAGGCTCCATACTTTTTGCCCTATAAATCTTTTGCTGATTTCTCAGTTGTATGTAATCTGTTTTGAATAGTTTTTACTATTCTTCAGAGCTATCACAAGTATTCCTGGGCGTACCACCATAAAATATATAACCACAGTTCGATTTATTTACTTATTTAGAGATTTACCGTAGTATATACTCGTATACAAGATTGTTGTTACTTAGTACGATGATTATTCAATGATTACACGCTATCTTCGATCACTTAAATACACTTTATACGACGTCCTGTTGTATTATATATTAACAGTTACTTGTAAACAGATCTATAGTAACAAAAACAGTTACCGTAGCAACCGGCTTACTGTCCTAACGACGAGTAAAGAAACATTTTCATTTAGCGACAGAAAAATAAAACATTTACAAATCAAGATTATTCATGACATTTTTATAACATTTCTTCATCATCTTCTTCTAATTTGTAGCTAGTGTCAGATAAAATAGCGTTTTTGCCCGCATATTAAGTAAGATAAAAGAAGTAAATACATTTTGTTGGTGTAAGAGACACCGCGTATCATATCCTCTTGGGATGTCCGCCATACATAAACATGGACAACATTATCCTAATAAGTTGAACGATGACTCATCCTTTCATATCATAGTTCCAGTCGCTACGATCATGTTTCATGTTCGCGGCCCCATTGACATCTTGCTAAAGCATTTTGATCCCTTATCAGCGGTTTCACTTGTACAACCCGACCCAGTCCATGTCAGTTAAGTCGCGGCGGACTGTACTTGTCGACACAGGCTGTAGGAGATGCTTCTTGAGTTCCTCCATCACTTGTAGTCGGTTTTGAGTGACACTCCGCTTTCATACCGGCTGCACCTATCGCTGGGGATTTTCTTCCGAGCGTTGTAGCTCTTCATCGATGTGGTTTTGCCATGAGTTTTGTAGGCCGTCACCACCTTTGACATTGTCCCGTGTGTCTTAACCGCTTTTGTCACACTCGTAACACATAACCAATTGCCGACAATTTGCCCTCTTTGTAAATTAGTGAGACTGCCCATTTCATACTATCACCATCTATTCATCGTACACTGCTTTCTACTACTGCTCACCTAGTACGGAGTTTGCCTTTATGCACCACCACTAAAAGCCCGACACTGCGGTTATCGCCTGACCTTGCAAACCTAGACATCTGTCGTGTTTCCAACTCTGTGTACGAGAGAGTATCAAAAAGTTCGTGCAATTACGTGCAAGAAATCAACTATGAAGCAATCTGACACCATGATAGTATTAATCCTTCTCTACGTAGTCATCGTGCCTAGCAACACATTTTTACAAGCAGTTTTTCACTTTCCGTAAGCCCGTTTTGTAAAAGTATGCAGTTTGGCTTTGAAACTGCAATTCAACCTCAGAAACGACGTCATCTTTAATATCAAAATGGCGTCCTTGAAGTGGACGCTTCATTTCTGGGAAGAGAAAGAAGTCACTTTGTGCTAGGTCCTGTGAGTATGGGCGTGTGGCAATATTTCATATCCTAATTCCACTGTCTTCATCATAGATGCATGGGTGGAATGAGCTGGTGCATTGTCTGCCAATAGCAACACTCCTTTTGTAACTAATTTACAACGTTTCTTCTTCAGTTCCTCTCGTAACTTAGTCAGGAGATGGAAACAATAGGTACTAGTATTAGCTTACCCCTATGGTAGGTAATATGACATGATGACTCCTTCACAGTCCCAGAAAAGGTAAAACATTACCTTGGCGGCAGATTTCTGCGCTTGTGCCTTTTTAGGAGGGAAGGAGGGGTTTTGCATTGTTTGCTCATTTCCTTTGTTTCTGGGTCATAAAGATATATACAGCTTTCATCCATTGTCACTAGTCTGCCGAAAAAGTCCTCTTCATATATCTTACTGCGATTCAACATTTCTCTTAGAGCGTTCTTGTGATTTTTCTTCTGGAAAGATATGAGCAGTCGTGGCACCCACCGTGCTGACACTTTCTGAAGATAAAGCTGGTTGTGAATGATATTCTAGGCACGCCCATAACTCATATCTAATATTGCACACATACAGTAACACTTTGGATAGTTATCCTCCTGTCTTTCATTATGATCATCTCAACTTTCTCCGTCAAGGAAACATCATCAGTGATAGATGGTCTTCTAGGTGTAGAGGCGTACGCGGTGATCATATGTCCAGTTTGGAATTGTTGTTTGCACTTGGATACCATCTCACAAGATGCGCATTCATCTCCATAGACTTCTTTCATTTCTTCGTAGATTTGCTTTGCAGATTTATCCTGAAGATGGAGAAACTTAATGACACTCTGTGCCTCAAGCTTTTCGTTCATCACACCTTTAGCTGTTTACCTGCAAAAAGAAATAATAAAGAAAGAAAGAAAGAGTTGTTCTAACGAGTCCAGAATTTGCATGGGTAACATCCAAGGCCCTAACTATAAAGTGCATGTCCGAGGGGTTCATAGATCGTCACTTTCTAGGTAATTGCACAAACTTTTTGATACCTCCTCTCATTTCCATTAAATTAATAAGTACCTGTAATCAACATGTTTGAATGCATGGGTATGGAATTTACAACTTACAATTTAATATGTACAAATGAAACCGATATTATTTGTAATTGGAATACAGGAAAACGGCTAACTCATTGAAATGAATATTTGGTTATAGTTATCAACTGTCTCAAACAGTGTTTTTTATCATGTTAATTTGGTTAAAATGCATATTCTCTCATAGTGTATACGAGAAGTTGAGTATTTTACGAGCTCGATACGTAAACTCCTCGTAAACAAATACGTGCCCGAGAGTTTTTGAAAATTCTTAAGTGGGGCATTATATATATGTATATATAGGGTGTTTCAAATACAAAATACAACAGGGTTAAGGGCAAACTTTTTGGATGATGGTTCGTGGACAGCCACCATCTTGAATTTTATTTTTTTATTTCAAACGATAGGCGTTATCATCATGTGCTACATGACCTTACGCTAGAATTTGCTCAGGATGTCAAATCTGAAATCAGATTTCATGTATCTTTATTTGGTAAGAAGTTATAGACAACTACAATTGATGTTTATCTGTTATACAATGTGCTCCGTGGTGGGCAATGCTCGTGTGCAGACGCCTCTCCCAATTGGTATGAACACGAAGCAGAGTAGCTAGGGAAATTTGCTCACAGGCAGTGATGATACGTTGCTCAAGATAACGAAGATCACGAATTTTCACACCATACACCCTAGCCTTAATGTGTACCGAAAGGTAGAAGTCCATTGGAGTGAGATCTGGTGATCGGGCAGGCCACTCAGCTGGCCCACGGCAACCAATCCATGCCCCAGGAAATTGTTCATCGAGATACTGATGCACCCGGATGCCAAAGTGGAGAGGGGCATCGTCTTGTTGAAAAAACTGGGAAATGTACCCTCTTCTGACAGCAGACCTTGCGGTATCTAATCTTGTAACATCTCCAGGTATCGTTTCGCAGTTAAAGTTTCACGAATGGAAAAAGGACCGATAATTCGTGTTTCCCATATACCTGCCCATACCATAACCTTCTCTGCACCGATCATTTTTAGGGATCTGTCCATGCGAGCTTCTCAGGCGACCAATAGCGCATGTTCTGCCTATCCACCTCCCCATTTACAAAGACACAGGCTTCATCTGAATGGAGTATCTCCATCACGAAGTTTGGATTTAGCCGTAGTTGCTCGATTTCCCACTCGCAAAACTGCACGCGGCGATTTGGATCGTCCTCGGATAGGTGTTGCTGCATTTGCACCTTATACGCTGGTGAAGTAAACGTCATTTCCGCTTCCTGTTCAGCTAGCTGGTTACAAACAAACCAGCTTTGAGCGGGTTATATGAAGAAGTTTACATGGTACTCGCCTATGAAAATGATTTGTTTCTTTTTCGGATGTAACCATAACAGCTTTAAGAGGTACATGCAATGTTTTTTTTTTTTTTTTTCTTTCAAGAATGAAATTAGAAATATTGTACTATATAACATATTAAAGAGAAACAAAAACAAAGCCACACTGTACAACAAGCAATATAGTGATTAATTACTTATTGGGCGAACAGATATATCTCAATCTTTTGAAGAACACTTTCTCTCCTTGCATATTCTGCCAGAAAGAAATTAAAATACACATATTTTTACCAAAGCTCTCTTGCTCTATCTTTTTGTTTGTTTGTTTGTGACATTTCTAGGCTAACTTCGCTGTTTAATATATATTAATATTCAGAACACTGAAAAATCGTTTCTTAATAAACTGAAAATTGAATCACACGTTTAAAGGCATACTATAATCTTCGAACAATGCCTGCCCCAGCATGGAGTGTGATACTCGCCTGCCTCCGCTCTTTCCGATCCTCAAGTTCGATAACAATTTTACCTTTGTGATTACATATATGTGTAAAAATTTGAAAATCTTGATACAATTGAGATTTGCAGGCAATGGATGATTTTAAAATTGGTAAATCTGTATTACACATATATGCAAGACAACCGCATTTAAATAATCACAACCTAACCTAACCGTACCTTACCGCATATGAATGTTGGTAAGAGTATAGTACGAGCAATATAGTAAAGTTTAAACCGGACTTGTTAATTTCTCTCATCCCGTTTGACATAAAATATAATTGCTCCATCTATCGATCTACGCTAAGTACGCATGAAAAATACGGGATCACTATTTGAAAATTTTTGTGTAAAATTTGTCTAATCTACGAAAATACTTCTGTGCAAGAAAATTATTTATGTAGAGGGAGAACATAGAAACAGCGTTAAAAATGTGCCATGGTTACTAAGAAATTGAAATGCAAATCCACTTGTAGTGATTACTAACCCTGGCTAGTGTACGCTTTATACACAACTTCACTGATCCGCCTGCTCCCTACAGATGCATCCTTACATGCGCTCGAACTTCAAGCTGCCCTTAATCATCATAGAAGTAGTGTTATGTGAAGTGACCACCCAGCGTAAGTTGGTACGTGTTCTCCTTATGAATTTTAATACATGTATATGCTGGCATGTTACAAATCTGTACGTCGTTTGTAGTAGACGCAAAGAAAATAATTCAGATAACATTAGGACATTATATAGGATAGTTAGAGAGTTATACATTTTAAATTATTTAATTATTTCTGGTGACGCATTTCAACTTTACCAGTGCCAAGCAAAGAATGGACATCCGCTAACAAAAGAATAAGGAATAAATTAAGAAATGATTTCCACGAAGTTGCTAAGTTTCTGAGATTATGCATTCGTAATTATATGCTTTAAAATGCATTGGTTATTCTAGCGCTGTACTCCTTTGTTCCAGATATCTTATCACTAATTTTATGAACAAGTTTCTTCAGTATTAAACATTTTCACTGAAGCTAAACAAATAATATGACAGAAGTATATAGCATAACAATTTTCAATAATTTTAATTAAACTCAATCTAAAATTATTATTAAGGGGTGCTCATGTACATGCTTGGGATTCTCACTCACTTGTTGTCCAGCAAGTTATTGGCGATTGAAGGAATTAAAATGTAGAGTAATTTTATTTCATATTATGATAAATATAGCGTTCCTATAAGTATAAAATAAATGTATTCACTGCTATTCGTGAACATATAGCCTTTTTTTCATTATTTTAAGTTCGTCTTTCACGAGACTCACAGCTGCCACATACAACGCCATTGAAACTGCCTTAACAACCACCTTAGCAACAGATTGTTTGTAACCAATATGGCTGCGCCCAGTAAAATTCACAGCAGACGACTTCAGCAGCGTATACGGATGTCACTTGGGCCTCTATAGCACCCTGTACACCGAACTGGTACTCACATCACATTGCATGGAGAGATGACGTTACTCCGCTGTGATGACATCGAGGAGGAGGCCAGCACTGCCGTAGCTGTTGCGTCAACCGTTGCTGTCCGCGCACTGCTGTATCCACGACCGCACCTGTCTCCTCAAATTTGGTTAATAACTGTGTTACAGCAACATATGACACCGGGTGACGTTGTGGATGACACTGATTGAAATCGGCTGCTACTGCACGGGCACTTCTCCTACCCCACACTTTGATGATCAGGATGCGTTCCTTAGTTGTTAACGGCATGCTTCACTACCTTCAAAAAGAGGAATAATCACATTGAGTTGTCCATAACTTCTCACTAAATAAAGATACATGAAATCTGATTTCAGATTTGACATTCTGAGCAAATTCTAGCGTGAAGTAATGTATTATCCACCTATCGTTTGAAATAAAATATGGAAATTAAAGATGGCGAACGCCCGCAAACCATCATCCAAGAGGTTTACCCCTACCCCTATTATATATTTCCTACATCAAGTTCAATATAAATCTATTCGCACGGATTTTAAATGGGATGGTAATAGACTTTTGAAACACTTTGTATATTCGCTGCGTGGAAAGTGACGTTGTATGTTGTTTGTGATCGCATCACACAAAAATAGCCGAATATTTTGAAGTGAATTTTGTAAGATACGCCTAGTTAGTATCTACCTCGAGCCAGGTTTTTATTATGTCAATTTGCTTCAAAGTTGTATCCTAAGGGGGTTATGGGGATCAAAATTTAATCCAAATATCAGTATATCTCACGAGTTCTTTAAGTTAGGACGATGAAACTTAGTAAATAAATTTCTCATTAGAAACAAGCGGATACGTGACCCAGCGTTTCCAAAACTTCGGTTTCAAGGAGGCAATTTGTATAATTGTTCGCCACATTGAAAGTGGCGTTGTATATTGTTTGTGATCGTATCATATGAAAACGGCTACAACTTTTAAAACGAATTTTGAAACATAGTGCCTACCTCGAGCTAGGTTTCTATGATTTCCCTTTGATTAAAGGGCATATCAAAGTGAGACAAGGGAATTCAAAATTTATACTAGAAATAGAATATATGGATTTTTATAATGACACTTTCGTTGAAATGCGTATCCTGAGGCGGGAGATAAGAATGGTTCAAACACTTTTCATAAACCTATTCTCTCCGTACGAAGATCCACCATTTCAGCTAGTATTGAGTAAAACATGTCTTGTAGAAAAATAAAATAGTAAACTTCAAATTTGATCTCAGAGTCACATCATGGGCATGTGGATAGTTTACGTACTTTCTTCGCGGGAGACAAGGGTTCGATTGGCCGTGGAAACTCCTTAAAGGAACATTAAACCAACCAAGTTTTATTACTTTCGCTGAAAGTTTCATCAGATAGAAAACAGAGGAACTAGTTACATATATATAGTAAAAGATAATCTAATATGCATAAAGGATGTGAGGCATATATAGTCTGGCAACAGTTTGCACCAATCATATTTCAAAATGTTTGCTGGTAACACAGACACAGGCTCGTAGTTGCACGTACCATCCGCAGAGGAAATATCGTCACTGCAGCCAGTAAGGAGCGCTTCAAACTGTTAACTGTGGGGTGACTACTCTTGCAGGCAGCACCCTCAAGCACTGCTCACAGTTCGTAATCCAGGGGATTAAGGCTAGGACTGCTAGAGGGCCGATCATCAGTGGATAAGAAGTCAGACACATTGTGCTGTAGCTACTCATGGGTTGATTTCACCTTGTGACTGAAAGTCTTAAGTTGCTCTGCATGTGTAAGCCACATCATCATTTAACCTCTGAACAAAATGAGGAAGTGATATTAGGCGAGTTGTCTGAGAACGTTGACAGTTGTAATCTATTTAAAAGAAGATAATCACAAGTGAAGGAATTTGATGCTACTTGTTTGATATTCAGTTCAAGAATACTACAACATGGAACTCAGCGTTTCCGTCGAGACTAAAGTAAATCCGAAACTTTATTCGAGTCTTCGAATTTTTGTATCATACCCCATTTTGTTTTATGAACAACAGAATAGCAGCAGGCGTTCCAACGATCAACTTCAAACAGTGTACAAAATTCTATGAAATGTGCTCGTAATACGAATATTTTGCTGATAAACACCCTACGATGACAATAATTTACAACGACCTTTGATAACTATGGCCATGTTTATTGTTTTTTACTCGAAAAATATAAATGTTTTCAAATTTTTGAAAGACAATGCATAGAATTTATTCACAGAAAATAGTGAAAACATTATCACATAACACAAGCGGAAAGAATCATGTCTTATTTGACGTCTAACTGAGCATGTCTCAGATATTGTTCTTTATGTAATCTTTTAATCTTTTTTTTAAATTTATTTTATTTTTCCTGTTTCTTTCCGTACATATTGGAAGAAATGCTTATTGAAATACTTTCTTTTAAATCACATTTTATGTATATAGTGTTTTGTGGTAAAATATTTGTTTTCTATCAAGATTCCTGTGTTTATAATAGTATGTATGTACATTTCCTTATCTCTCGATTATGTGTGTTATGGTCGTAAATAAGTTTGCTTCTTGGTGATTCCCTTTATTACAAGGGAAGAAGTTATTTTGGCATTCTATTTCTGAGTCTCTGATGGTGTTACTGTTTGAGTTCCGAGTTGAGAATTTGACGAGGAAATTCTTAGTCATTAGAGTGATATTTTTCCTTCATATTAATGTTCTAATTTACTAATAATATTCTATGATTCACATACTTGCGTCTAGTCTGTTGCTGTGAGGATACCGAAGTCAAGCAATACTGGCAATACTGACATGGATGGCCATGGAAAAAAAAATGACATTTGGTAGTGCAACATTCTCCTAAGATAGAGAAAATGAAAGAAGAGGAAAATGAAAATAAATAATATGAAGTAAGAAGAAATTGAAAGTAGATAGAAGAAGAAATAGAAAAGATCATATAAGATATTAATCATTAGGGATGAGCTATAAACACGTGAAAAAAAGGAGGATGAACGTACAGAAAAGGAGTAAGGAACCTGATAATAGAAAAGAAAAAAGAAAGTGAAGTACGATAAGAACAGGACCAAGTGGAGGGGCCATTGTACGGAGTGCGATATAAAGTGCATAGTAGCGATGGGAAGAAATTAAAGAATAAAACAACATAAAGATGACATGAGATTGAAAACAAAAGAGTGCAATGTCAACAAACATTAGCAGGGATAATACTGTAGATTCAAAAGATGTAAAAGATTGTAAGAATAAAAGAAGTGCTTTAAAAAAGTGACTGGAGCCAAAATGGATAAGGAAAGAAAGAAAAGAAATAATAATGAATTAGACTGTGAAGTTATGATGTACGAATTGTAGAATGAGGCAAATAATATATACTCAAAAGGATAAAAAATAAAAATTAAATGTCAACAAGTTAATAGTACAATGTTTCGTGATACTGGGGTGGTAGAGAAGTTAATATACGAATTTTTTATAGTTTTATCCACCACCTTTTATTACAAACACTATAATATAGATATACTAAAATGTTTAAGTTCAAGACAGAGTTGTTAATAAAAGCGTCTGGAGACGCAGCTAGTTTCTGATTTCTTTCTTCTCTATATGTATGGTTCAGATTTATTAGCTCGCTCCACGGCCAGTGTAGCCCATCAGAGCAAAGGGTTTTGTGCTGGAATACTCCACGGCCCAGTGCAGCCTACCAGAGTAAAGGTTTTGTATAGGATTACTCCACGGCCCAGCCAGTCGACCAGAGCAATATTTTAGGTTAGAAATACTCCACGGCCTAGTGCAGCCGACCAGAGTAGAAGTTGGGTTTGATTCAATCCCAGAGCAGACTGACATTGATGCGCTTGCTGTTCCTCCTTTTAAGGGCGATCTTCGGGTCCCTCGTTGAATCTTCGGCACTGACGCTAGTGTATGTGGCGTCTTCTTTCTTGGGTAACATGTGACAAGAAATGAAGTGTAGTCTGCTTTTGATGACATGTAGCACGTGGATAGCAGGCGTCACATGGCTGAGCACATTACACTATGAAAGTGTCATAGTGAAAGTAGTAACAATTTTTCTTCAACTAATTTTTAATTTATTAAGAAACGTTCTACATCGCATCTGCTGAGTATTATTCTAAATAAAATCATCTTTCTTTTTTCCATGATTATGCTCCAAGGCTAAGGGAGACAGTGTTGATAATAATGAACGAAAAAAGTGCAAGGAAGCAAAAGAACCCCGAGAAATCCCATGTGCTATATGTTTGTCCATCGCAGAAAAAATCACAGTTTTATTACACTCATTTTTCCCACTCTCTGATCCTTGGGGTAGAACTCCGTTCAATTGCTCACAGATACTGACTCACTCACGGATTTTTGTGTGCTCTGTATCACTTGATGGCGTAGATCTCGTAACTAGTCCTTTACAAGACCATACATATGACAGGGCTCATAGCGAGTCACTTTTTTAACTGAAAGTTACTTTTTTTCAAGTTGGTCACTAAAAGTTACTTTTTTTCAAATTTGTCACTAAAAGTTACTTTTTTGGGAAATAAAGTGACTTTTTCGTGTGATTTATGTTTTGCATTGGTAGTTTTCTAAGAAAAATATTATGAAAATAAATGGAAAAAGGCAGAAATTTGTTATTTATTACTCTTCTGAAACCTTGAGTACTTGCTGTCACATGCGAAACAGTCAGCTTTATTCTCACTTCATCTTTTATTCTTTCTTAAACACAGTGGATAAGTGATGGATACTTAAGGTCTCAAGGTGGGGTTGAGAACCCTTCTGTGTCTACTCTTCCTTCTATCATAATAGTCTTTTAGTTTTCTCTCGTAATAGTTAACGCTCCGCTCAACGTTGTGTGTGTGTGTGTGTTTGTGTGTTCGTCTTGTGTTATGCTTCTTGTATGTTCTTAAGAGTAGGTGATGAATTTGAATATTTCATGGCTTTGAGAACTCTCAATGCTAAGTTAAATATAATGTCTGGGATGAAGAAATTCGGAAATAGGCCAGAACTGGTTCCACTTACTCAGAAACTTCTTACATCTGCTAAGCAGACTTACCGTAACTACAAAGCATACTTAAAAAACCTAACAAGGGACATCACCCAATTGTCCGGCTCCGATTTCAATGAAATTTTTGTTGCTGATAGAGGACATGTATTCATTACTTGTGATGACAGAAATTTTTGCCATGGTGCATGTTTTCTATTTTTTAATAATTTTTAAAAGTTGTGATGTGGTTAATAGAGATTACTGCAGATGTCCCTTACTACCCTTTGTAAACGGAGTGTTAATGAAAGTACAACCATGTAGATACATATAGGGTCCAGGGGAAAGTCGTATGGTACGTATGGCCTTGACGGCAGCCATCTTGAAATCCGCCATTTTGAATTAAGGTCAAGTTTTTAAAATGGGAATAGGGTAATATGATACATAATTTCGAGCTAGAATTTAATCAGGAAGACAATGGTGAAGTTAGTTTTAAGATGCGCGCATTTGGTGAAAAGTTACAGGCATATTAATTGTTTATACTTACTATGTGCGTAAGTCCCTTAGCTCCGCTTCTAACCCGCGTATTAATGATAATAAGTGGATAAAGGTTTCGGTAATACATATTATGCCTAGAGGGAAGTGATACGATAAGGGTATCATCAACGGCAGCCATTTTGAAATCCACCATTTTGAATTAAAGTGAAGTTTTGAAAACTGAAAACCATAGCATGTGGCACCACATTTTAATAGTAATTTTTCCCCAAAAGGCAAGTATGCTTATTTTTGTTCTATAATTAATCAATATGAATTTATGACTCTTCTAATATGCACGAAACGTCCATTATTCGATCTTTCAAATTGGCAACACTCCTAATTTTCATCGCATGTTTTAAGATTCCAACTGACACTTTGCAATTGTTTCTATGGCTCATGTTTTCTAAATTTATTACATTTTTTTAAGAGTTGCGATTTGTCAGTTCATAATAGTGTTGGGATAAGCATCCAGCAATCTTACACTAATTTCTTATAGTTTCATTTGTATTTCTTTATATCACATAGGTCCATAACTACCTCATGTACTCTGGGTTAAAATAAATAATTACACTGCCTATGAAATTAATAATTACATGGCAAGTCTTCAAACTTCAGAAAGATTGCTGGATGTTTATCCCAACACTATTTATGAACTGACAAATCGCAACTCTTAAAAAAATGTAATAAATTTAGAAAACATGAGCCATGGAAACAATTGCAAAGTGCCAGTTGGAACCTTAAAACATGCGATGAAAATTAGGAGTGTTGCCAATTTGAAAGATCGAATAATGGATGTTTCGCGCACATTAGAAGAGTCTTAAATTGATATTGATTAACTATAGAACAAAAATAAGCATACCATTGGCTTTTGGGGAAAATTTACTATTAAAATTTGGTGCCACATGCTATGGTTTTCAGTTTTCAAAACTTCACTTTAATTCAAAATGGTGGATTTCAAAATGGCTGCCGTCAATGATACTCTTATCGTATCACTTCCCTCTAGGCATAATATGTATTACCGAAACTTTTATCCACTTATTATCATTAATACACGGATTAGAAGCAGAGGCAAGGGACTTACGCACATAGTAAGTCTAAACAATTGATATGCCTGTAACTTTTCACCAAATGCGCGCATCTTAAAACTAACTTCACCATTGTCTTTCTGATTAAATTCTAGTCCGAAATTATGTATCATATTACCCTATTCCTATTTTAAAAACTTGACCTTAATTCAAAATGGCGGATTTCAAGATGGCTGCCGTCAAGGCTATACGTACCATACGACTTTCCCCTAGACCCTATACGTATCTACATGGTTGTTCTTTCATTAACACTCCGTTTACAAAGGGTAGTAAGGAACATCTGCAGTAATCTCTATTAACCACATCACAACCTTTAAAAATTATTAAAAAATAGAAAACTTGCACCATGGCAAAAATTTCTGTCATCACAAGTAATGAATACATGTCCTCTATCAGCAATAAAAATTTCATTGAAATCGGAGCCGGACAATTGGGTGATGTCCCTTGTAAGAAAGGAGGAAGCTCAAAAAGAAGTAAAGAAGAAAAGATGAAAAAAAAAACAAAGAGAGAGGTGATGGAGAAATTGACGAAGGAAAAAAGAGGCATGATGAGATTTTGGTCACTTTTTGGTCACTTTTTCGTGTGCTTTTGGTCACTTTTCAACTATTTACAAGAGACCAGACCACTATGAGCCCTGATATGATAATCGGAATGTACAGGATAAAGGTTGTAATTTGAAGGCAGAATTTCTTACTTTATTTTCCCAAGTTCATCGCTGGGTGAATTGAACAGTGTATGGCATGCATTCTCTTGTTGAATGATAATTTTCTTCCCAGGGCGTTTATCCCAGAATGTAAGACGAAGCTTGTGAAGCATTTGCACATAACGGCGAGCTTAGGTTTCTATTAGGCTCAAGGAATTAAACCAAAATTCTTTACAGAAGATGGTACCAATCTTCGCCAGCAGACCGTACTACGGAGAGACGTATAACGAAAGCACCTTTGTCAAAAAAATTATGGGTGCAAGTTTTCCTAAAAACACTTCTATGAAATTTGAGAGGGGTGGCTTGGCCTGTGGTACGTGTCCTACATCCCTGGGAGAGGTACATGTTCTACCTCTTAGGAGTCAAAATACATATCATTTTTTGGTAAGAATATACGACCTCACACTGGTTGAAATCATCTATTGCCTAAACACGTACATCTGCTCAGGGTAACGGGTCTTGGAGCTGTGTGTCATCTTAGATCATACTTTATTATCTAACCTCTTAAGATTATCTTCTTATCTTTTTTATGGAAGTCCTCTATGTATCCTCATAACTTAACCTCAAGCTAATTTCCTAGGATTTAAGAACGAGAATGTACTGATAATAAAGGATCCCTCTGGACCTAACTTAAAGTTGGCTTTTGACTGTACTTCTTGAGGTAATCGAACTTGATGTGGAATACACTTATTGATCGAAATTTTGGGAAGGAATTACATAGTCGATCAGACCTTACAGCGCAGGACGTTATATTTTAGGACCTCAAAATGTTGGTTACGATCGTGAACAAGAGTATTCGAGAAAGAGGGTTCGCGTTCTCCTTGGTTCGAACTAGTTTCTGAAGCCAAAGGACGTAGCGGGAGTCAAAAGTTTTGGAGAGTACATTTGTTGGGGATATACGTGTAATTTTTAATGGCTTTCAACTTTTAGTTTAATTTGGGAATCCTCTTTGTTCTATAGGACGTTGTGTTTTCATACAATTGTTGTTTAAGGAGTGTAATAAACGTTTATTTCAACTAGGATAAAGATAACATGCCACTCTTTACGTCAGTTGCTATGAACGAAGTGAAGAAGATACGTTGCAGCATTTTGCTGACGTTTTAAATTCTTTCTTCACTCATCACTTCTTTCCACCTCTGCCTTTAAACCTTTCTTTTCTCTTGTTTTTCTCTGAACAGGATTACAATTAATCAGAAATGTTGGTAATACATGTATTAATTTGGAACAAACTAAGAGGAAATGGTATTCTCACAGTAATGCTTCCATGATGTAACTGAGTTTCACAGTTGATACTTATCGTTTGTCAATAACTCACTAATGTTTGGGAAGGTGATCGGTTTCTGTTTAATTCTTATGCCATAATGTGATTGTCTGCTTTCTTTAATAAGCTGCGCCTACCTAATGAGGTAGCACGTTAGTCAATAATGCAATTCATTTTTCAAAACTTGTGACTTTGAATGTCTTTTCTTTGACTGAGTTAAGGGCGTTTCTTGACTTACCTTATTCAGTGGTGCCATACTTTCAAAACGAATTAAAGTTTATTTCAATGAGGTAATTCTTTTAACTGCTCCGATTAGAAATTTTCTTTCAATAACATATTGATTTTTCAATTTATTGTTTGTGAGGTCTTTTCACATTTTCTCTTGAAAAAAATGTGCTTCCTGAAATTTCTGAATCCAAATATTTCTTCTTGTAGGTGTTTGCTTTTCTAATGAAATCAAAAATTGCTTTTGCTGTCGCACTTGTAATAAAAATATTTCCGTTTTAAAACACGACATATCGTTTAAACGATCGTTCATGTGCCGCGAGTCAAAGTTCAGTCATACAGATCATGCAGTGCAAGCTACAGTTATAGCATCACCTAACGCAGGGCCACTTCGACAGACGTTTAGAGTTCTGTCAGTAGGTCGTGGAACTATGCGAGGTTATTAAAGTTTCCACATGAATACGGTCTCCACATGAGGTGTTCTTCAGTGACGAGGTACTTTTATTTCTGAATAGCTAGAAAAGCACAGAATCATCGGTATTGATCAGATGAGGACTCACACTGAACTTATTCGTATTCGTATAAATGAATAGAAACTGATGCTCTGGCATGGAATACGGAGTACATGCATTGTAAGTTCCATATTCATTGAAAGCACATTGAATAGTGAGTGATATGGGAACCTGTTATACGAAAAAGTATTTCCATTACTTCTGAATCTCAAGAGCATGTTCGCAACATATTTTAGCACAGTGCGGCTCAGCAATATGAGCCGTAGGTCCGAAGATGATTGGATCATTTCCCTCTCTCTGGACCACATACGTGAGTCAGTGGAGTTGCAATCGTGATATTCGCACTTCACGCTGCTGGACTTTCACTTTTGGGGACTCTTAAAAACCATCGTGTACCAAATCAATTAACAGCATCTGTGAACTGCAGAGCATAACACACGCCTGCACCAGCGAGGATTCTGATGTGCTCAGTAGGGTGCACGAGAACGTAAAAGCGCCTTGCAGTATGTATTGAGTGAGCTTGATACCACGTTGAGCACATATTGTAACCGCTGATCTCTCATATTGAAATATGATTTATTCTTATAGCAATAAAGTTAGGTAAAAACCGATGTTGGATTCATGTTTTGGTGACTTTGCAGCCTGAAACGACATCATATGATTCCATTGCTATTTTAAAGTTCTAGTTGGATTCAAGATGGTTGTTAGACCCTCAATTGCCATAAATGAGATTTCATCCAATCCCTGCAATTATTTTCAACTTACAAGAGTGCATTTAGACTTTTTAATCAACCTATATATACATGACGTAAAATTGGAACAAAAAAATTTTGAGACAGGAATCAAAAACGAACTACTTACGAGGAAATATTGGAAACATTTATCCCCTTTTTAAAGGTACAATTGTGAGTATTTTCGGTAAACGCTACATCAGGTAGAGTGGAAAGAAAGTAAAAGGATCAGCGACACTCACCTAGACTCATGACAACTTGGTTCTATAATTTTCTTTTCCCTTTAGTTCCTATAGAGGATATTCGATGAAACATTTAGCGAAAGTGCTTTGAATGTACCGTTTTCAATGTGTGCAGTTACATATACACCTAGACCGATTAGTGAATTACGACAACTAAATTCTATTCAGTAGTCGTTAAAGATAGCAGGGAACTACTTAAGATGTCGGTAGTTGTCTGCTAGTATGTCCAAACAAGCTATGCATAATGCTGTCCTGAATACTGAGATAAACGAGGGGGTTGTTTTTGAAAGATTGACCGTTCCATAGCTTCTTATGGGTGCTTAATAGGGTGGAGATCCGAAAAGTTTGGGGGAGAGGAATACGAAAGATGTAGAAAGTAAAATATACTTTAAAAAGGTGTCTTGTCGATATTTGCATCGTACAAAATTTCAGAGTTTTTTTTTTTTTTACGTATTATATTAAAGGTTACAAGAACATTCAAAGTAAACAGTGCAGCCTCTACTTGTATATATATATATGTATATATATATCGTTGACGTGATATCTCTAATATTTCATTCACAATAATACATATGTAATGTCTTCAATGATAATACATGCTATAATGACAGAACTATCACTAGTGCTTAGTAGGGAAGTACATTGCTGGGTGTTAAACATGCAACACAAAGATAGGGAAGAGGCATCAATTCCGAATGTAGCAGACAAATAACTTAAGATACAATTGTGAGATAATTATATTTGCTCCTCTATACGATGTATGATGTCCCGCTGCAGTCTAGCAGAAACTCTAAGAGTCAGTAGCGCGTGATTCCACCGTAGGAGTTGTCAGAACAGCTGCCAGGACGAGGCATATAGAGGATGAAATCTTGGATGTTGTAGGATATGGCAGCCATGTATCTACAAAACATTACCAAAGCACTTCAACCTTAACAGAGAGATCTCTGGTGCGAAACATTTTGTAGTTATGGATCAGACATGTTTAGTCGGTGAGAAATCATGTAAACGTGATGACCAAGGAAGCAGTGGAACATCATATCCATCCAGAAAATGTAGGATGTTATGTGAGAGATGTAGTCGCATGTTATCCTTTTGGAAGTAACTGCAAGCAGGATCTCCGGATCACAATTGGGTTCAACACCCCCATTAATGTATTGTTTAGTAGTTAAGGACTCGTCAGTAGACGCAAGTGGGCATGGAATACAATGGCACTCCATACAAAAAGCTTTGTGCCATACCGGTGTGGCAATTCAGAAGGCAGATGTCGCTCGCGGCCATCATAATCTTCAAGCAGAAACTGGAATCTTCCAAGAAAAATATGTGTCATTTAATTCTCCATGTTCAACATTCGCCTCCATACACAACATTCGCGGCACAAGCTTTTATTTTTTAATCAAAGAAAGCCCGAGAAGTGAGAGCATCGCAAATATATCCCTCTCCGTTAAACGAAGCAGAAGTCTTCGTCGGAATACCAGTCACAACTTCGCAATCCCAAATTGAAGCACCAGTTTTAGGGATTTGGTGTCCGATCCATCTTAGTTATGCGTAATATATATCCTTTCAGTCCATAGTATGACGTGATCGTTGAGATCGTGGACGTCGTTTTGTAATGTCTACGTGAAACCATCGATTTCATCACTGTAACTGCATTCCGTTCAAAACGGACACCAATGTCACGGAAGGGCCAGTAACGATAGGCCAAAGTCGGAAATCTTCAGAAATTGCTGCTACATTTGCCGATGAGGCATCACGTCACGCTAACATTCGGCCACTACTGAATTGTAGCATAATGGCCTGCCTGCGTCCTGTTGCGTGGCCGTTCCACGTATTGCATCGTAGAGCCACACTTTTAATCGTTTTACTGTCCTTCAATTCTGTACATATTCTGAAAATGTTGGTTTTCAATTCGATGCCTCTTTCTGTGTGATCCAGTTTTAATATCCAGAAATGTATTATTATTTCAGGACATACAAGCATGCAGAATGTTCGTATAAACTGTCAGAACTAAATATTCAGTTTTTTCAGTTTTATGTCCCACGCTTATGCCGGTTAGGCTAAAGGAGACGGTGATGATGAGAAATGAATGAAATGGTGGAGTGAAGAAAGTGGGAGGAAACGGGAGAACCTCGAGAAAACCTACGAGCATGGTGTTTGTTCATCACAAAGTTTACACGGCGCGAGCTGGGATCGAACCAGGGACCCCAAGCACGGGAGGTGAACGCTCTACCACTGAGCCACCGCGCCCCCAACTAAATATTCAAATGTGCTTTATTCGTTGAAACTATAAAACAACTTTCTTTTTCATTTTATTATTATTATTATTATTATTATTATTATTATTATTATTATTATTATTATTATTATTATACTTCCAAATTATGTTATGTATAAGTGCCGGAAGTCGTACAGAACGTCTTTGTCCGTCCCTCCGTCCATCTGTCGACAGGTATCAGAGCAAAAATGGAAAGAGATAGTATGTTTTTCGTAAACGATTCAGCGTCCCAAGAGTAGATTCCATCTTCTCCGTTCACTCTCTGTTCAACCCTGGAAATGGTTCAAATTAGTCATTTTCGGTTTCAACGTTTATCGCTATAGAATGAAACGGTAACATTGCGAGAAGCAGTTTTTTGCAAATAATTAATCGTCTCAATGCAACGTACCATGACTATCCTGAACACTACCAAAACCGGAAGTGGTGCAAGTATTCAATACTGATTTCCACAGAGCAAAAACTGTAGGAAATATCGAAATACAGTTTATTTTGCAAATGATTCAGTGTCAAAAAATATGTACTGTCTTTTCCGTTAATCCTCTATTCAAAGCGGAAGTGGTTCAGATTAGCCATTTCCAGTTTCAGTTATCGCCATAGAACAAAAATGGCAATACATAGCAACAAGAGGTTTTTTTTACAATTGATTTAGTGTCTCAAGAGAGATTGTCGTCTAAACCCATAACAACCTATCAAAACTGGAAGGGGTTAAAATTTATTACGTCCGGTTTCAATATTGGTTTTCATAGAGGAAAAAAAACCGAGATGCTATTTTTACAGTTGATTGAGCGTTCCACATATAGGTTTCATCTCCTCCGTTAACATTCTATTCGAAGTTGATGTGATTTAAGTTAGCCATTTCCGGCTTCAATACTCATTTCTCCACAGCAAAAACGATAAGATATATCGACATGCATTGTTTTGCAATTGATTCAGCATTCCAAGAATAGGTTTCGTCTCCTCTGTTAACCCTCTGTTCAAACCGGAAGTTGTTCAAATTAATTATTTCCGGTTTGAACACATCGAGAACAAAAATAGTAATAAATAGCGACAAGCAGTTTTCTCCAATCGATTCAATGTCTCAAGAAAGCAGATCGTCAAAACTTGCAACACTTTACTATACCCAGAAGTGGTTGAAATTTTCTGCTACTTACGGTTTCAATATTGATATTGGTAGAGCAAAAATGATAAAGAGATGTTGAGATTCAGTTTTCTTCAATTGATTCAGCATCCCAAGAATAAATTTCATCTCCTGCCTTAACCCTCTATTCAAACCGTAGGTGTTTCAAATTAACCATTTCCGGTTTCAGCATTTATCACTGTAAGATAAAAAAATAATAATAGATAACAACAAGCGGTTTCCTGCAATAGATTCAGTGTTTCAAGACAGCGTATCGTAAAATCCTACAATACTTTACCAAAACCGGGAGTGGTTGAAATTACTATTACTTCTTGTTTAATTACTAATTCCGTAGAGTAAAACGGTAAGAAATATCGAAGTGGAGGTTTTTGCAATCGATTCGTCTTTCCAATTGTAGGTTCTATCTCCTCCTTTCTATTGAATCCGAAAGTGCTACTATTTCTGGTTTTACCATTTATCCCCATAGAATAGAAATGATAATAGATGGCGTCAAGTGGGTTTTTGCAACTGATTCGGAGACTCAAAAGAGTGTATACCATCAAAACTCGCAGCACTCGACCCAAACCAGAAGTAGTTGAAATGTACTACTACTTCCGGTCTCAATGCTGATTTCCACGAGTAATGGTATTGAAAGTAAAGACTTACGACGTGGATTCAGCGTTCGAGAAACAGTTTCTATCATTCATCTTATTAGACTTCCAAACTATGCAATGGTAAGTGTCGGAAGTCTTATAGAACGGCTCTGTCTGTCCAGAGAAAAAAGTAAAAAAGATAGTTTTTTTTTTTTTTTTTCAATCGATTGAATGCCCCAAGATTCCATCTTCTCCGTTAACACTCTATTCAAAGCGAAAGTGGTTGAAATTAACCATTTCCAGTTCCAACGCTTATTGCGATAGAACAAAAATGGTAATGGATAGCGACAAGCTGTTTTCTACAATCGATTCATTGTCTAAATAAAAGAGAGTCACAACCAACAACACTGTCGAAATCGAAAGTGGCTTAAATTAACTAACACTACCGATTTCAATACTGATTTTCATAGAGCAAACCGGTACAAGATGTCGAGATGCGGAGTTCGTTCACCGTCCCAAAAATAAGTTCCATATCCTCCATTAATCCTCTATGCAAACCAAAAGTGGTTCAAATTAACCATTTCTGGTTTCAAAATTTATCACCATAGAACAGAAAAGGTATTAGATAGCGAGTTTTTTTTTTTTTTTCAAACTGTTCAGCGTGTCAAGGGAACCTATTTTCACTATTTCGAACACTATACGAAAAACCAGAAATGGTTCAGAGTAAATATTTCGGTTTCAATGCTGATTTCTATCTAGCAAAAACGATAAGAGATATCGAGATGAAGTTTTCTGCAGTCGATTCATTGTCGCAAGAATAAGGTCTGTCTTCTTTATCAAGCCTCTATTCAAACCAAAAGTGGTTCAAATTAGCCATTCCTGGTTTCAACACCAATCACCATAGATCAAAAATGGTATTAGGAGCAACTGTTTTTCTGCAATAGATCCAGTGTCTCAAGAGAGCATATCATCAATACCCGCAACATTCCACCAACATCGGAAGAGATTAAATTTACTACTTCGTCCGGTTTCAATACTGGTTTCCACATAACAAATATTATAAGAGATATTGAGATGTGAGTTCTGCAATGGATTCATTGTGCCAAGAATAAGTTTTATCTTTTCATTAAACCTTTATTCAAACCGGAACTGGTTCAAGATAGCCATTCCTAGTTTCAACACTCGTCGCCATAGATGAAAAAATGGTAATAGCGGCTAGCGGTTTCCTGCAATAGATTTAGTGTCTTAAGAGAGCATATTGTCACAACCCGCTATACTCCACCAAAACCGGAAATGGTTGAAATTTACTACTACTCCCTGTTTCAATACTGATTTTTGTAGAGTGAAAACAGTAAGAGATATGGAGATGCAGTTTCTGGCAATATATTCAACTTCTTAAGAGCAGGTTATGCTTCCTCCCTTAACCACCTCTTGAATGCGGAAGTGGTTAAAATTAACGATTTTTGGTTTCAAACTTTATAGCCATAGAACAAAACAGTAAGACAGAGCGAGTAACGGCTTTTTAATATGGATTTAACCTGCAAGGAACAGGTTTTATCTTTGATTTTATTAATCTATTGCGAAAGTAGTTATAGATGTACTACTTCAAGTTTATGAGTATTCTCATAGATTGGAAGTCTACCGTAGTTTCAAACAATAATACGAAACTCACTTTATTATTATTATTATTATTATTATTATTATTATTATTATTATTATTATTATTATTATTATTATTATTATTATTATTATTATTATTATTATTATCTCAAAAGTGAACTTTTTGAACTAGGAAGTAGTGATTATGGTGATTTTAATATATCTAAATTTGATTGATAGAAATTTTTCAAATGATATAAATTATTCCAAAATAAAGGCCAAAATTTTATTTAATTTCTTAGATGATATGAATTTGAACGTTGATTCTGGGACGTCTGGTCTCGATTTAATTTTGTACAATACATATGTTCAATCTAGTAACTCTGTAGCATCTCTGGTTCCGCCTGATCAGTATCACGATCCTATTGAAATTATCATCTCTAATGCAGGAGATATCAAGTGATAGTTATTTGTTATATCAAAAGGGTGATTATCTTTCTTTATATAAAGAAGTCTAAGGGCTTCCCTGGGCCAATATTTTGCTGAATCAAGATATTGACATTGTTGCTGAAAATATTAATGATATTATATTGAATGCAATTAGGAATAATGTTCCTTTAGTAAACAAATCAATTTCCAAAAATCCGAGATGTATTCTCGTAATTTAATTTATTTGCTCAATAAAAAGAATAATGCTCGTAAGAAGTATAAAAGAACCCAATCTCTTCAAGATTATAATGTATTTTCTAAATATCGTTCTGATTTTAAGAAGCAACTTACTATTGATAAAACTAAATATTGTAGTAAAATTGAGAATAGTTTAAAAAATAATCCTAAAAGATTTTGGAAGTATACGAATAACAAAATAAACGCTAAAGATAGGCATAAGGCAATACTAGTTGACGACGAATTTCTCTCTGATCCTCGATTATTATCTGAAGCTATGGCCAAGCAATTTGTAGCTGTTTATCATAAAGATGAAATTAATGTGAATGACGATAATGATACTTTTATGTCCAGTCAATTTTGTAGTGATCAAATATATTTTTCTACTAAACACGTACTTGATGCTATGAAAACTTTAAATGTTAAAGCTTATGTAGGTTTTGATCAAATTCCGATCTTTATAATTAAAGGTATATCTGAAATAAATGCACCAATTTTGACATCCATTGGAGTTTAGCATCTCATTGCTATCCAAATGTATGGAAAACTGTTGTTGTAATTCCAGTTTCGAAAACTGATGGAAGGTCCGTAACTGATTATAGACCTATCTCTATTCTTGACGTAATACCTAAAATTTTTGATCAACTTATTTACAATTATCTTTATAGTTCCGTCAAACATTGTATTATTTCTGAACAGTATGGTTTTATGAAGGGTAAATCAACTGAACTAAATTTGAATAAATTTTTGACATTAGTTTCTCCTGTTGTTCATAATCGTGGTCAAGTCGATAAAATCTATTTTGACTTTGCTAAAGCTTTTGACAAAATATCTCATTATATTCTTCTTAAGAAACTTGATTCTTTTGAAATTCCTAAATCTTTGATACTTTGGTTCACTTCCTACTTGCTTGATCGTAAATTTGTAGTTAGATATATGGGTTGCAAGTCATCTGTGTATAAGATTTCTTCGGGTGTTCCTCAAGGATCCAATTTGGGTTCACTATTGTTTATATATATGTCAATGACATTGGTAAATATTTGAAGTGTCCTTTTTTTACTCTACGCGGATGATTTGAAGATCTTTTCCAAAATAGTAAGTAATCAGGATCACCTTAGATTACAAGCAGATATTAATTCAGTTTATCAATGGTCTATACAAAATGTACTTCCCTTGAACATGAGCAAAATAAAACTGATATCGTTCTTTAGGAAAACGAATATATCCTATTATTCATACTCAATAAATCAGCATAAAATTCAAGCTATTTCAGTCAACAAAGACCTAGGTGTTATGATGGATTACAAGTTATTATTTGATCATCTTGTTTCTACTATCGTATCTAAAGCTAGAAGGAATCTGGGACTTATCAAATGGGTTGCCAAAGATTTTAAAGACATTGCAACATGTAAAATCTTATATTGCGCTTATGTTCGATCCCATTTGGAATTTGCTAATTTAATTTGGAATCGTAACCTTACTAGTATCACTCAAGTTCTTGAGTCAGTCCAGATTTCTTTCCTGGCTTGGCTAAAATATAAATTCAAATTACATGAGATGACTAATAGGGAGATTCTTGCTAAGCTTGATTTATTAGTTCTTGAAGTTAGGAGAATCTAAGATAAATTAGATTTATTCATGATATAATACATGCTAGAGTGAATTTAATTGAATATTTGTATATTAAAGTTCCTCCGTATAATTCTAGGGTTTACCGATCTATATTATGTAACAATAAATTGGTTGGTTCTCCACTATTTATTAGTGTTGATAATATAAATAAAAATCTCTCAAAATTGATCTATTTGATCTGAATTTTTCTTTTAAAAAACAATATTTAGAATCTTTTACTTAGTAAATATATCAAATTCATCATGGCTTGGTATATTGTCTATTGAATGCTTATTGTCTTTGTTTTATGTACCGTGTTATATCTATTTATGTGTATTCTTATATATTTTCTTTGTGATTTGTTCAGTTTTATTATTTTCATTATATTTTACTTCTCAATAATACATCATGGTCGATTCAATAGCTATTTAACTGAGGTTATGTTGTAACTTTACTTTACAATTTAGCTTGTATCAAGCTCATATGCTAATCTTTTATATTGTATTTGGTCGAGATGATTTGATGTATTTTTAATTTACTTATTTTGTTTTATTTGTATTTCCTTTGTAAACTTTCATTGTATATTATTGTACATTATAACCATTTTGGCCTCGGCTGTGGTCTTTACTATCAATAAATTCAAATTATTATTATTATTATTATTATTATTATTATTATTATTATTATTATTATTATTATTATTATTATTATTATTTATAGAAGCAGTTTATCAGATACTTTTGTTTTAAAACTAGATATGATTTTATCCCTAAGTTATGAACAATAGGCAATATTTTTAAAACTTAAGTTATTGAAAAACAGATGCATATTAAATTATCAGACATTAGAGCAAAACTTTGAAAATAATAAATTGTCCAGCACTTACTTAGTCCAGAATATTTTATTGAAAGTTCCTAGTGTTAGAACAAGACAAGGTATGACATACATTAATATGTATAGTAGGTCTATTTTAAGTAGTACACTATGAAACTATAACGAGAAAAAAGCTCGAGAAAATTAATAGAACAAATAATAATAATAATTGTGTTCTCATGTATTTCAATAAATAACAGCATATGAGATTTCAAGTTGTAAGTTTTGAGTTTGATTCAAAAATATAGTAAGTAAACGAGCATTGTATTGAAGTAATATCGAAAGTATAGTTTTTATAATACCATTGAATACCAGCAAAAGTATAGTTTTTCCAATATCGAAAAGAGTGTAATTGGTTGTGGAATATTTTTTTTTTCAATGAATCATTATGGTTTTCGAAGTGATTGAAATACTTCAAATGCAATATATAAACATGTCAGAATTTATGATTTATTAGTAAAAACCTGAATAATTGTTAATAAAGTATGTTTAAACCAAGCTAAAGCCTTTGACACAATTTTCTGGTTAAAAAAAAAATTATAAAAGCTTTAGCTAGGTCTAAAAATACTTTAATTACACAATATTACACAAAATTCTGCCATACAAACTGAAGAAATGTGGAGTACGAGAAACAGCGTTATCTTGGTTTGGCAGCTATTTAAATGACAGAAAACAGGTTGTCCAAATTGAAAACGTTGGAAGTAAACTTAGCATTTGTTGTATAAAGTATAGCATTCCACAAGGGAGAATCCTAGACCAGTTGTATTTTTAATATGGTATATTAATGATTTATATAACCTAGGAATAAATAGACATATACGCGTGTACACTCTTTCGCTGAAGATAGTTCTCTTACTGTAGCTGGCAAGACATGAGGTAAACATTGTTAAAAGCTGAGTTAGAGCTGAGAAAATAAGATTATGGAATAATAATAATAATAATATGTTAATGCTAAATGCTGATGAACATAGGTATTTGATATGCTCATCTACATCTTGCCAACAAATCATTAAAATTACGTAAGTGTGAAAGTAATTCAGGGTGTCTTATTTTCTGAATAAAATATAAAATATTTAGGAATAAACATCGAAAGATATTACTATGTTAAATACTTCACTAAAGATTTAAAAAATCATATAAATTTGTCCAATTGAGAAATGTTGTTGAATTAGAAATATTGCATATGTTGTACCATGCTCTTGTACAACCAATATTAAAATTATAGTAGATTATGTTGAGACACTGATTACTTTACACACTTAAAACCAATAATTACATGACGAAACAATATTTTAAGAATTTGCCTTAAGAAATGACTAAGTAAAAGAGTAAATCTAGAAGCTATACATTAAAAGTTTTCAGTTTTCTCTGTGAAAGGAAATGTACATGAAAACTGTTTTAATTTGAAGATGAATATTTAAATGAAAAGCAATTGACCTTATATGTGAAAATAAAAGTGTCACACAATAGCATCTAATCAAAGTGAGAACAATTAAATCTATAACAATATCAGACTTATTATGTAGGTACAAAAATGTATAATAAATTACATATGCAGATAAAAGAAGAGAATGATATTAAAAAAAAAAAAATCGTTCGTTTAATTTTAAAACGGACAGAAAATACGACAAATGCACAAATTGAAGGAACATTACAAAAGTGAGGTCCAGCCTAAATTAGTGTAATAGACAGTTGACTCACAGAAACTAGCTCATACACAAGCATCGCTTATGTGAGTCTCCACATCATACAGGAAACTAATTGTAATTAGTGTATGGTGGTTTATATTTGGAATCCGAAACTCTTATTTTCCTTGGAATATCAGGTGTTAGTATGGACTACGTCGAATTTCTACTTCCTTGAGATAAGGATAATGTGAATAGAGGGAAATTTGGACTTAGGCAATTATAAAAAAATATTTTTGTATTAAACTGTAGTTCATGTATTATTAATGTGAGGTCTTGTATTAAACTGAAAGTTATTATCCTAAGTTACCTTAATTATGATTCAGTCTTACTGACAAGTGTTAAAAATCAGTGATTTCACGTTGCTAAGAATTTAGCTAATAGCTAATTCGTTATACTTTTTCCTGAATAATGATTTGTCTTAATGCAATTAGAATCGTACTTTTGAAAGTCTTGAAAATTTCTCCTTCGCTGATACTCACGTTTTGTATGTGAAATGTAGTATTGCTTTGTATGTAATGTTTGAAATCCTTGTATTTGCAGCCACAACATAAATAACGAAACAAATTATTTTTTAGCTTGTACACATGAAGCTTGAGCTTGCGTTAGATGAGGATAGCATCTTCTACAAGCTAGGAAGCTCTGGACTGATTACCTTCTCGGATTACATCTTTCTTCTCACTGTATTGTCGAGTAAGTACTAATTTTATTCTTTCCTTTATATGTGGTTTTTGTGTAAGCGTATGCTTTTTAAAGTTACGAATTGCTGCAAAATAAGAATGCCAGGAAGTTTCTTCTTCCTTTTCTTCTTTGAGGCTTAGTGAGCACGTAATATTTATACGTGAAAAATTTCGTTTAATTTTCATACTGGATCCCAAATGAACAGTGAAATCGGTTTCTAAAATTGAAAATAAAGGAGAGATTATCGTTAAGAGGCCTGAACTGGGAAGTTCACATGCATTACATATCTCCATTGACCTCTCCGTCTTGATATGAGAATAACATTTATAATGCCATTTACTTTAATAATTGTAATTTTTACCTTTATTTCTCTTTCTTTCATCCTACCTCATTTTCTCTTATACGCCGCTATGGCAGATTATATTTATTGCACCACTCATGATGCAAACTTTACTGCGGCGAGCTCTCACTTCGATTTGATCGTTATATTTTTATTTGAAAAAACTTTTACAGGGTTTACTCATATTTTTTCGTGCTTTATCAATCTTAATTTCTTTCTGTATCTTTTTTGTTATGGGCCTAATCTTAAAGTTCTGAGACAGATTTAATATTATGGCTTACGTAAATGTGTAATTCCAGTTGCTAAGTGCAAGTAACTGGAAATCTTGTAACTCGTCTTTCTTGATGGATGTGCGCGTCGACGTCGAAAAGCACTGTTTGATTTGTGCTGTGAGAATTATGCACGTCAAATTTAAACATACAATTAACACTAAATTCTATGTTAACGTAGGAAAGACAGAAAAACCATTGGAGTTTCTGCGTGATTCGTATGGCACTGAAGCTTTGTCTCGAATTGGTTGTTTAGTTGACTGGTAGGGTGTAGGTGAAATATGACACAAGATCAGGCTGGTTTTCATGAAACGGTGATAACATATAATACTTTTCAGAATTCTGACACCGATTTTGCAGAACGACTTTGGTAAGTGAAAAATCCAAATCTAATCTTACATTTCTCATTGAAGATCAAAAGGAGGTAAAAACTTTAATTCGTGCTAATTTCCTACACAAGGTACACAACGATTCCCCATTCGTTAACAGTGTAATTATCGAGGATGCATCCTAGTGTTGGCAGCATGACACACGACAAAGCACTAGGCGTTGAAGAACAGGTTCTTCAGCGTCAAAGAAAGGGAAAAGAAAATAACAGCTATCGACAACAAAGGCGAAGAAAATTCTTTTTCGACTTAGAAGTATTGTTTATTGTGAAATTGTTCCGCAATGTAAACAGTGAACCAAGAGAGATTTTCTTCTCTATAAATTGGCGTATGCGCTACTCACTTCGATGTTGTCCCCTGATTTTAAGACATCTGGATGGATTATGTTTCACTACAACTGTTCATACTTTAAGTGCCTCGGATTTTCCCCTACCAATCTCCATGCATCATTTTTAACCTATTCCTCCCCCTTCCTCCAAAAAACTCTAAATAAATAAAACTCCTTTCCTTTAATGTCCTATTCCTGAATACTAAAGGAAAGAGGTTCTATTTATTTATTCAGTATGTATCCTATAGCATCTATCATCAGTGGGTAAGTTGAATTTTGTATTACTCTCACTAGAAACTTGAGGAACGAATGTACTGCTTTCAATATTTTGCCGTTAATATTATAAGTATTTTAATTATATTTTGGTATTTAACTCACTTCATCTGTTGCTTCTATTACGTACACCATTGATTCCGTTTAGATTTAAGCTGTTGGTGGCTATATTTGAGCTACCGATTTTTGTTGGTGGCAAAATAAACCGACAGTTTTTATCGACGCGCGATTCTGTGTTTAGTCTCTACTGGGGTATAGTGGTATATGTCACATTGCAAATGGCAATGGCCTTATTGCAAGGAAGAGGTCTTAAATTTCCGTTAAAAAAATAACTGATATCTGGTTTTTATTTAAATAAACTCTCTATTACACTTACCATAAATTCTTTCTTCCCATTTAGAATATTACTCACAGTGGTTGTAGTGTACATCTCTAGTTTTCTAAGATCGTCTTGGATCTTTTAGTATGCTGTTTATTATTTCATCTTTGGCATTTTCTGGAAGTTTGCTTACAAAGTTAGTCTACATTATAACCTTGCCGGGTTTCTTTTGTTCCTTCATTATATGAAAGTTAACTATGTGTACATGATAATATATCATTACATTTGCTCTAATTAGCTACTTTAGTCAAATGTTAGCACTTTTGTGTGTGTCAGCAATAACTTCCCAAAGTTTAGGAACATGATACTTATTGTACTGTTACGTCAAGACATAATTTAGAGAATACTGTAGTTAGAGCGCGATATTCTTAGTCTATTATTCTATTCTTATTTGTGAGATTTGTGTATATGTTATTTATTATTGCACAGTGTTTCAGATTTAAATTCCTTATCATAAGAACAGGGAGAGAAGATCAAGAGTAACCAACATCCAATTCCGATGCATAAAATTATAATGAAGTAAATTATACTCGAAGAACTATTAATTTTTACTACAGAATAAAAGGATAATTTACAACAATAAAATCATATATCAATTACAAATGTACTTTCGTCATTGCAGAAATGTAATAGTGAAAATGATATACTGTACGTAAAACGCATCATCGAAAGCTATTCTTATTTCTTAAAAGTACGACACTTTATAGTTTAATGTGCTTAATTATTATAATACGTGATTACAATAATTATATGTAGAAAGTGAAATCAAAAACCTCACTAGCTGGGAGCTTTAATCTTTATAAATGCTATATAATTGTAGTAATTTTAGTTTTTGGAGGAGCGACATTATTATTTTCCATTGTTACATATTTTAATAACTTATTAACATTTCATTAGGAGTGTGCAAAAATAGCCGTCTAGCATTGTAATTGAAAATAAATTGCACAGAGCAATTTAACACAGTTGCACAGTGTAAACAATTATGAAGTTCACATATGAGAATCCGCTAACTGCGACGATGCAAACAAGTCTCCTCAAGACGTCTAATTTTTTTTGCTGTTGAAATAATGAACGTTTTTGCACAGAAAACGGAGGCACAGTTTGTGAATGCTGGTCGTACCTTTATGAACGTCACAATAAAATCTTAAAGCAGTACGCCATCGAACACTGGACCGGAAATCAGAACTTGAGATACCCCTAAAATTCCGATTGGCATCAAAGGTCTGTTTCTATAACATTTCACAGAAACCATTTCTTGTCAAACAGTATTGCAAACATAACCTAAAAAAGTCCTCATATCTCAATACCATTCGCTCCAAGCGAATAAATACAAACCTACTGCACACCGCACACTATAAAAAGAAATTGAGAATTTAGTTCTATATACATTTCTGTGTCAAATGTGTTGCGAATGATAGGCCGCTGAAACCCTAATCATCTTAAATAGCCTTGTACAGAGGCCGATCTTTTTTCTTTCCTAGCAAATTGTTGCTTGTCTTCCACCCCTCCACCATCGATTGTGCCTAATGTGTTGGTCAGTGATATGCATAGGTGTCCGTAGGAGTCTTCGCAGGAGGAGGCAAAGTTTGTAGTCGTTTTTTTTAAAAAAAAATCTTAGCTTTTTGGCAAACAAGGCTCAGTTCGAGATAGGGAAAGATAAAGGGCGTGGAAAAGAGTCGCCCAGAAGGTGATGTGTATACTATCCCAGTTTTCGTGGCATAATTTCAGCAGAAAGATAAATGCTTTCATATAACAGATATTTTAACAACAAAATCTGGACACGTAAGGAAAGATGGAAAATACGGAATAATTAAATGTAGAAAAGATTATTCGTGTCCGGAATCTTAATTTAAATTATTGATTCCCATGCCGTTATATACTATTATACTGCATTGCAGTGTCCACGGCAGTAGTCTTCGATGCAGCTGTACCAGGGGTATAATATCCCACTTCTACTGTGTAGAGAGTACCAGTGATACTTACCGTGCAAGTCCAAAATGATGAAAGACATTGTTTAATGAGTCCTAAAGTACAATAATCTACGGAACCAGCATCTGGATTTCTAATGCGAATAACTTGAACGGAATAGCATGGGTACTAGTAGTTACAGCTGCCATTCGTTGGTGGAAAGCCAGCAGTGTTTCGGCCATGTGACTTTGCTCTGGAGTAGTTATACAACGATAGATGTCGTTGCCATATAATGCTGCTGTTTCATCTGTATAAATAAGCACCTTTAATTTTGAGATTTATTTATTTATTTATTTTAATTTTTATTTTTGACCTCGTGAATCGTGAGTTTCCTTCTGTATCAAAGATAGTCGAAAACATTTCTTGCATTGACGCACAAAGTTACTTCACTCTTTTTCATAAACACATCTGTGGATCATGGCCGAACTTTTTCAGATTCACTTAAATAGATTCATGCTCCGTCCATTGTCATAACAAATTTCCAGTGGTTATCAGCTAGGTAGCGCTCGTACAATCTTTTGCCTTTACTTTTTTTCTGCTCCGCGATGTGCCATAGTGTTAACGAATACACACGGATCTTTTAGATAATTTGGAGCCTCAACTTATGAACATAACATGCTGTGGTAATGAATTCTTACGGGCCGCAATATCCCGAATCTTCTTTAGCACAGGTCTTGTAAGTTTAACTGAGTCCTCTTTGGGTGAGATTTCGTTGGTGATGTTGGTTATGGAGGAGACTGCTGTGCATAATGCTTAATTATAACATTAAAAATGGCCCATTTTATCACGAAGCATTGTTCCGTCACTGTTCTACTATACGAGAAATACTAAAGTTCGCAGTAAAAGAGTCATGACTTACCCTTCGTAAAAAAGATTTTGTTCATTATATCTTCATTCTGCTACACAACAGCTGAGAACTGATACGTCCTGAATAATGTTAGTTACGTATAAGTTGCTTATTAGAAGCGTACCATCACTTTAATTTAATTTTAAAAAGAAAGAAAAAAAAGTTTTGAATAGAAATACCTACCTTTGGAAGGGCAAGGAAATGTAACTCTTTGGACCAATACACTTAGTACTGAAATCATACAGATTATTTCGTAAAACGCCTGAGATAACCATAACATATTACATACATGGGAAATAGTCGTAGAGTGTATAGTGTTCTGCTAGGGAAAACTTAGGACAGATATTTGGCTAGACCAAAAAAAAAAAAAAAAAAAAAAAAAAAAAAAAAAAAAAAAAGGCTGAAGGATAATGTAAAACAAGATCTTCGTGAGGCAAGTAAGAAAAACCTAACTGACTGCACAAGATAGAATGTAGGAAAGTTATGTTTTTGCGGCTATTAACCTTCAGGTTTCTTAGGCCATATTGTTGGCTTGTTAACTAACAATTCTATACAACTTAGAAGATTCGTTCTCCTAAATGAGCTATCCTGGTATATTCAGTGAACAGAATATAACTTATTACCTTAACCCTTTCGCTATCGATTTTTTCCGAGTTTCTTAAAAAGAGTTAATATGTGTACATACTGAATAGATAATTTTCGTTCCCTAGGCTATCTTTTCTAGATTACTTAATAGATAATGTTCATCCACTAGGCTATCTTTACTAGAAAAGTAATACTAGAATATTACTTAACAGATAATGAGTTTCTTGATTCTCTAGGCTATATCCTTACTGGAAAATAAATTACGGTATCTATTTAACAAATAATATTTATCCTCTAATTTATCCTCATTAGAAAATAAATATTGTCTACGTAATAGGTAATATTCATCCCTTAGGCTATCTTTACTAGAAAATAAAAAAAAAATATCTACTTAGATAACATTCACCTCCTAAACTGTCTTCATTAGAAAATACGCAAAACTTAGATATAAGAGTCAAAAATACAAGGAATATAAATGGAGTATGTGATCTTAAAAGAAACATGGAAGCAAGTGCCAATGGTATCGTTTCGAAAGCCTATGGGATATATTTGTTCCGGTAGGAGTGAAAGGATTCAACAAAATATGAAATGGCATTTAAATATATGTTTAACAATTGTTAGCGAAAACGGCTGTCAATTTTTAGACACGATAGTAGTTCTTGATTAGGGTAATTTAGGGAGAAAACTCAATGAAGAAATTATGTTGTTGTTGTTGGACTTTCCACGATCATTTTCCATAGACTAAAGATGATTGGAAAGCATGTAACTAACAAGTAATTGTAGAAGCATATCGTGAAAGAAATTTTAAATTTTAGTTCAACGTCTTGCGTTTATGTTAAAGGAATTGAATAGTAAATGCAAACAAATTGTAATAAAACTACTGGCAGACTGATTAAGCAGACGCCAAGTGAACTTGGTGGTGGACAAACACCGTGTGCATGGGTTTCTTCGGGGTTCTTCCCTTTCCTCCCACTTTTTCATTCCACCATTTCATTCATTACTCATCATCACCGTCTCCTGTAGACTAACCGACATAAGCGTGGGACGTAAAACTCAAAAAAGGAAAAAAAAAAAGATGATTAAGCGGAAGCGATGGGAGTACCGAATGAAAGCACTCACATGGTATTTGTCAATTTGCCATAAAACTCAAATTGTAGAAAATCTAGGACAAACTTGCAACCCTGCGATCCAGATGTGAATGCTCAAGTATTGAGCCACTTCTATTTCGTCGATTATGCGTTATATTAAATTTATGTAGATGTTTACTTAATTTCTTATTACATACCATTCATGCAACGCAAACCTAATCAAAAGACGTACAAACTGTAAACGAGTGACAGTATCTCATCATTGATCATATGGAGACACGTAAACAAAAATAGTTTAATGTAAAGGGAAACGAATACAAGTGTGTTACTTGTCAATAGTCTATTTGTTTTCTTGCTTACTTTTTATTGGTTTTCCTCCTTCCATCTCTTTTGTCATGTCCTGATAATGGATGAGCAATCGATACACCACGTGTGTACTTCTTGGGCTAAACCTTTCCTTTCTTTTTACTCATCGAATAAGTGCGAGAAAATATCACGTTAAATCTCCATAGTGGTCATTCGGATTCTGTATAGTTGGCCTCGGAGATTCAAATTACCTTGCTGTCATTTTAGGTGTTTTTATAAGCACTTTTTCAGTTAAAGGGAAAAATCAGAATTTTTATTATCTATGCTGATACATAAATAAATAGACAGTATTTATAATTTGTAATGGAAATTTTCATTAACGAATCTTTCGGTTTCTTGCAATATAAATTGGCTGCTTGTAAATATCTGTTGTATTAATACGACAGTCTTAGTATTGCTTTGGTATAACGTGTAAACGATAAAAAGTTTGAAATCTTATTACGCATACTTTATCGCTAATCTCATTTTAAACCAGGTGTCAAAGTTAAAACTGGAGCTGTTGAAATAGTATTATTTTTTCTAGCATAAACTCTTTGAGGACCATGCGTAGAAATATTATTCTGAAAGAAGAATTCGGCGTATATCTAATTAGAATGATACTTAGAGACTACAGTAAATATTTATAATTCTTTAATATTACTTTTGTGTGTGGTTCACTCTGGGTGACATTTTCTAGCCACGTAAATATAATTTTATCATATGATACGTTAAGTTACATGTCCTACCAAATTGTCAGTAATCATCTTATAGAGATCTAAGATCTAAGTCATAAAACGTTAACAAACATTACAAACAAAACACCAATCTGTACACTCCACTGCTGATTTAAACTTGAATTTCTTTGTCTTCTACTGGAGACAAAGTTAATTGCATTTTTGTACAGCAAATGGCAGCAGTAATCTGTGCCTGCAATGTGGTTTTACCATGTAGCAGGAAACGGAGGAAACGTTCAAAAAGACAGTTTCATGGCTTAACCACTTTGACACAAAGAGTTCATAATATGGAGTTACTTGAATTTTATCAGTGCTAGTGAAGACATATAAAGTATAAAGTTTATATGTTCAAAATTGGTTTCTTAAAGGCGTATAAAGAATGACAACTGTAAATTGGGCTGATACTTCAATCTCTTGAGAATTCTGGACTTCATGAAAGGAGATGTATTAGTGAGGGGAAAGAATAAAGTACACACAAATAAAATCGTAAAACATTCATGTAATCAAGCATAATATTGGCAGATAGAAAATTTAATGTTTCTTCATATATCTTACAAGTCACAGAGTAATAAGAAACACTCACAGTTGGAACTTAACCTGAAAACACAAACTTCACAGCATACAATTTTCACAAAACGTTCAATCATCTATGAGTATATATACATTGGGAAGCATTTCGAATTATTTATTCCTATACGCATGTCAGATTATGCGTAATGAAATACAGATAAGTGTTACAATAAAATTAACTTTTTTTTCACAATTGAAACATGAATATATTTCAAATCACAGACACTGCACATAATATAAAATATATCACAGTCTAAACTATACGTGTATTTGTTCTCTAGATAGAGAACTATTTATGTTAATTTCCTGATAGCATTTGATTACATACTGTTTACAGACATTATGAATACAGTTGAATTGACATGGCTTTTCCAAGATTGTCATTGATCCATATGAGCTCTAACTATAATAAATCAATCACATTATTGTAATACAGCTATGTCCCCGTATCCGCTAATTCGGAATCCATTGTTAATCACTGATCATAATTTTCATTGTTCTTCGTTATATATATATATATATATAGATATATATAACGCAGATATATATATAATATACATCTTAGTTTCTCTTTCAGCATATGAGACGGAGCTGCAGCTTATGTGCGATCTGACCATATAAAATGGAAAAACGCTAAGCACTTAGCTACTTATTCCATCCTTCCTATTCATTTCGTGGTGGGATGAAATAGATAAGTCTGATCGCCAGTCTGGCGGGAATCTTTTTCTTGATAGACGAATCTCCATTAGCCCAAAGTCACATTTTTCTGTGTTCTTTTAATGTTGTTCTACATCTGTTATTGTTAATTGCAAATAAAAGTATTGAACTATTCATCAGAATAAATTACATTCGAAAAAGAGAGAGCACATATTGTGCAACAACGTGTATATATCAACTGAAATGTTTTTGGTGTTTCATCCATGTTTTATTTACATTTATGTCCATTTTGCTGCCATTTCGAAAATATGGATGGAACAGTATAAACCATATAAATAGATTCGTTAAAAAAAATTACAAGGTGTATAACATATAATGAACCTTATAATTTTGCTAAATTAATGATTCCGTACTATGTTTAATTTATTATATGGTTTCGTTTTAAATTGACATTCTGCACAGGGATTACATAGGATGTGGAATCTAGGGCTTAATATGAGATCCAAACCACATGAGCTCTGCCGAGAATCGAACCGAACCCGGATCCCTTGCACTGAGAGCTCTACCCTGACCACATAGTCACGATGAGCTCTTTATATAACGATAAGCGTGTTTTTCTTATATATATATATATATATATATATATATATATATATATATATATATATATATATATATATATATATATATATATGTTTAGAAGAAAATCACATTGTATATGTAACCAGCAGAATTCACTTATGTCTCTTGCTTTCATCCACGATAGGTCTTTGAACGTATTCCTCGCGGATACGACCACCCAACTGTATTTTTTGGATAAGTCACTCAGTAACCTATGACCAAAAGGTCTTGATATGACTTTCCTAGAAACTAAACTACAGTGAGAAGAAAGAAAAAAAAGAATTACAAGAAGCTTTTATATAGCTTTCTTTAAAATCATCCTTACAATTTTTTTTGGTTCGTTTGAGAACTGATATTCAGCTTCCTAAACAAGAATAAAATACTCCTTAAAATAACTAAAACCAAACTACAAAACAAACAATCTACTCACTATTATCAAACTCTTAAAATATATGAATATTTATGTAGTGATAATAAAGTTATGGGTAATATTAGCTTAAAATACAGTAGATATAGTTTTGTTCTCAAAAGAGTGACGCCTCTTGGCAAGTCAAAATTACTATAGTTGTATCTTGAGTTATATAAGACAATATAAGCATTAGTATTCTAAAACTATATAAGAGAAGTATTTAAATAATTAAAGCTTGGTATTTCTTTCTTGGAAATTAATACATTTCTCTATTTTCTTTTAACAGTATTCCTTTTGAAGTACAGAATTTGCCAGCAAATTTAACTAACACCAAATTATGTATGCTATTAGGACTTAGACAAACTCAGTAAGGTCGACATTGCATATAATTTATTTACGATTATCACCAAAGTATATTACAGTCTTAGTGGGTGACCACAAAAACAGATTCAATTCCGACTTGTTCGAATCCGAAATCAATTTTGCATTTTGGCATTGTACTTTCGAAGCTGATTTCTGCATTCAGATTTTTTAAGAATAAAATTTCACAATCACTACTCATCAAGTACACTATTTCTGTTTTAAATTTTCAGTGCAGTTTCTGTTATCGTAAAGTCAGAATCTTGAGTCCTGTTAATTTTATATTCGCAAAGGGTTTAGGCTTTGTATCACGCTTTCTTCTTTTGCCTGATTTTTTGGAGGGAAGGGTAGTAAAATGTTGTGTGCTTGTCTAAGAGAGGTGTTTTCTTCTCAAATCGGAATGCCAAAACGTATTTAGAGATGTATTGTAAAACTCTGTTGACATATGATTTTATTATAGCATATCAGAAACTTAAAATTCCCTAGATAAGCATGTTTTAGATATGGAAAAAGTACGCAAAATACCGTATTTCCAGTACTATTCAATATTACCTTAAATTATTTTTAAGATGCCATATATTAATCTGTAGGTAAACTTGTCTCTCTCAAAATGTTCATTCTCGGCAAGTGTACTGAGCACCCTCATAAATACGGCTGTGGTCATGTAGGCTTCTAACCAGATTTTTCCCCGTTATCCAATAATTATTAAAGTAATAGTTTCATTGTCATAATAGTTAGTTAAACATATGTCGATGATTTAAGTTACAAAACGGTCGCAATATTATTGCATATTTTTTTTAAAAAAGAAAGTGTTTTAATAGGAAAGAATTAATACAAATAAAAATGCTTTTTGCTTTTGTATTCAAACATATTATTTTATTTTAGTTGCTGACGTTTCAAAAGTATCTCTGCTTTCATGCTTTCATCTTCGAAGCTGAACTAATGTAAGTAAACATTCAAAAGATGTCCCCTCAAAAATTATATTGATCACACAAATATGGTATATTTGTTCTAATAAATACTTCATTAACCTACCAGATCTTTAAAGCCGTATACTAGCATCATACTTCAGTCAGACTTCGAACCGTTAAATTGTGCCGAATAGCTTATATAGTTTCTTTGTTCCTCTACTGGTGTAATAGGTTATAGTTTCGACTTCGAAAAATGAAATATGCATACATATGTTTTGTTCGTAATGTTATTTAGGCAATATATATAAAGAGGAGAATTATTTGAGGTCACTGTTAGATATTGTTCGCATTGACAATATTATCAGATAGAATATTTGTACGTACGCTGTAAGCGATTAATAAGCATAATAAATGATAGTCCTGTTCATCTTTAAACGAATAGGTATTATATAGTATATGTATGTTACATAATTAATGTTACTTCCATTTTGCTTGAAAATAAGCATACAATAATATATTTTCACAGTATTAACTTTTGCTTTGATATACTTCTTACGAGATCAGTTTTACACAGGCTTAATGCTAAGATGTAGCCATGTTAAAATATCTACTGGCATTATAGTCGAACATTTCAAAGTCTATTCTATACACGTCGTACAGTTGGTTTAATACTTCTTTATCCAGTTGTTGGAAATAATGAAATAAAACCTGTTCAGTTTTTTAGACCTTTCGCAACATTTATCACTTGTGGTTTCACTATATCTTGGATTCCTACTTTCTTAATAATGTAGTCTTGATCACGGTTCAGTGTCTCTGTTTTGGCGATCACAGTAAAATTCACGTGACAGGGTGTGCAGAATCGATAGTACGGTGCCCAATGCTCGTCGGATTTATTTTGTTTTGCTGTATCAATGACATACCGAACGAATTGTTCGAACGATGGTCCTTTCAGCATTGAATTGTGTTTTCCTTTTATTTGGTACTTTCTCATAATTGCTAGTGCGAGTCGTCGATAAAACTTGTGGCGGAAATTCTCAATTTTATTTCGATATGCAGACAAAAGGCGCTCAAATGGATCACGAACAATAAGGAAGGATAAGGAACGTGGAAGTGCTTGTAAGAGTTTGGCCACTGAAGGTCGCGGGAATCTTGCACGAGCCAGCAACAGAGGAGTTTTACGAGTTCGTTTTAAGTAGGGTTCCTTGTAGCCACCTGGAAAAATAACCAAAAAGAAGTATGTTACTCTCTAGTTTCTTAAATTTAACAACTAAACTATAACATGTAAATATGATATAGAACATAGTGTTAACTACTGGTACACCAAAACAATTGAGATTTGAAACATAACTAATTACAACCTAACCCAGGAAGATGACTACTTCTTTTATAACCGATATGACAATAATAATAATAATAATAATAATAATAATAATAATAATAATAATAATAATAATGGAATCGTAAGTACTTTCGTTTGAACATGAATAAACGACAGAGATAATATTTTATTTATATGTGTGTTGCAAATTTAGACTTGGATTTATTTATTTATTTATTTATTTTATGTAGTTGTGCGAATGCATACAAATTTGGAATTAACTATATAGAAATGACAGTTTGCTTATTGCTAATGATGATTCGTATAATGAAATTTGGTGTATCAGCAATTGCTTACTTATGTAACTCCGAAAAAATAATTAGCTTACAATATATGACAAATCCCTTTTCCTGTCTCATAGACAAATACATGATGCAAGCTTTAAATGGCTTTTTTAATAGTAAATGTTCTAGTATTGTCTTAAGTGATAGAATAGAAATGGAAATTAGCACAAAAAACGAAGCACATAGAAGGAAAGCACGTAGAAAGAAGCGAAACTAGTCTAAAATTAATGTTTGACGTTAGAAATCGTCGAGATTTACATCACTGTAATTTTCATAAATACAGAAAATATCTTTGATAACATCATTGTGATTGAATTATAAGATTAGAATTGACTTGTGTTTCTAGCTACTGCAGAATGACTCATCGTATTTAAAATATCTAATTGAAGATAGAGGATTTTTGTTTAGTTCTTTTCAAGATACTCCCGTACGTCGTTTGTTACTTTGAATTTAACGTTTTACAATTATGCTCCGAGACTGAGGAAGATGGTGATAATGAGGTGGATGATTAATGGTGGAATGAAGCAAATAATAGTAACCCGAGAAAATCCACGCACGATATTGGTCCACCATAAACGTCACTTGGCGAGAGCTGGGATCGAACCAGAAACTCCATGCACCAGAAGTGAGCGCTCTACCACGAACCTCTCAAGAAATAAATGACTAGAGGATGATCACACACACACACACACACACACACACACACACAATATATATATATATATATATATATATATATATATATATATATATATATATATATATATATATATATATATGTGTGTGTGTGTGTGTGTATGTATGTTTGTGTGTAAGCAAGAAACACATGAAGAAAATGCAAGTTACGTGATTAATAGTCTTAGCGTGTTAGCATGCTAAATAGATCTGATCTCCATAGAATGGAGGCATATAAATCATGAATGATCTTTAGAGGAGTACTATAACATTCCTTATGCAATACAGTATTCAGTTCCATCAGTGAGAATGGAGGATGATATCTGCTCTGAATTGTTAGCTCCAGCACTGTGAGAAGTGTTGAGGTTGTAGATTAGGTGGGCTAGGGATGTTGTAGTCTATCCCAGTGTTATTGAAACTCCATCTCTACAGATCCAACAGTGTGAATTCATGTATTGTTATCCAGGAAAATTTTGTTATTGACCGGAAACATCATCTAACCACCATGCTCGTGGGTTTTCTCGGGGTTCTCCCGTTTCCTCCCACTTTCTTCATTCCACCATTTCACTCATTTCTCATTATCACCGTCTCCTTTAGCCTAACCGGCATAACCGTGGGACGTTAAACTCAAAGATTTCATTTCATTTTCACCATCTAACCATAGGGTACACGTTATCTTAAATGCTCACATTCATTGGCAGTAGTGTGTCCTTGTCCTCTGAGCATAAGCACAGAACCATGAATTACCGGAAATTTGCGGCCCACACCATCACAGAGCCGCCATCATGTTACATGGTTGGGAGGAGAGAGTTCAGAGTAGGTAAGATTCTTTGGGTATTTGCTTATTCAGATGTTCTTGGCACCATTTTCATCGCACCAAAGCATTGCTGATCAGTGGTTTGGAAATTGCAGCCCGATCGCTTATGTCTAAGTTATTAAACTCGCGTAGGACTTTGATTATCACAGTAGGTTGTTACAGGTGCCATCTAGTTCCAGAGTCTCATCAGCTTTATGGTCTACAGTTCTTCGTGAAAATCTTCAGTGCTCGGCGATCCCAGTCGTTGGGTTCTATAGAACCCATTACCTTGGTTTCTATAGGCCTCCATCACGTTAGACACCGTTCTTCGCGACACACTAATACACTGATTACTTTAGATTCATTTACGGCAATTAATCGCGCACCCACAATTCGTTGAAACTGAGATAGGCCTCGTAGTTTGCATCATACCGTCTAATCGCTTGAACATGCCTTTATGCAGCGGTGCCTGATGTACTTCAGATGATCACCTAACACACCACTAGCTACGGCCAGGCGCTGCCACCACATAACATATCTTATTTGTTGCAAACTATAGATGTCCCCATTATTTTGACAACCATTTGTATATATTGCAAAACCAACGTGATTTTAGTAAATTACTCCGACACTAATGTTTCGAAAATTGGCAAAGAGCTGCCTTTACAAGGTTTGTAGGAAACATATCATGCAAGTTTAAATTGACATTGCGTGCAGAACACCATGACATGTGGACATGTTGAACGAAATCGCGAAAGTTCTCTTTAATGGGTTTTGCTCGTGAAGTGAAGTTGTTTCATTGTCATTCGTGAGTTTGTGCTGGCATTCCTTGTTGCAATGTAATTAATACTTGTACGGAAAAGGAATGTTAGATGGTTTGCTTTATCACACGAGTTTCGTATGATTTTAAACAGATTTTTCGTCTTTCTAGTTGAACTATTTTGTAAGTTTTACTTTCTTAAGTAAAGAACGGAACGTGTAAATAAATGTCAAGAGTTAATCACATAAATCATGAAAATCTAGCATAGCATACATTTTAATTATGGACTCACTTCAACAAACAGTAAACCTATTAAACGTTCAATTTGTCAAGTGTTGACTTAATAAAAAATAAAATAAAATTATCTTTGTTAGAAAAATTTTTAGTTGTTTATTTTTAATACTTCCGTCACCTCTTCCAGGTACAAAATATTATTTAGTCTTTTCTGAATATAAGTGTATGTTAACATAGTTAATACTTTATTGTAAGAAAACGGTTACAGTTTTGGAACATCATTTTTAATGAAAAAATTGACTACGTGACAGATTGTTATTTTTTTCATTGCTGCTTTAGCTATACGTAGCTCGGATACAGTGCTCACCTTAGTGCGATGGGTAATTCACTGAATCCCAGTCCATGTGAGGTTGGAGTGCACACTATCGTATCCGTGAGTTTTCTCGGGGTTCTCTTTCTTTAGTATTATTTTATCATTCTTTATATTTATAATTCAGCTATTGTAGTATACAGGACATGTCTGTGAGACATAAAACCGAAAACTACATTTAATTTTTACTCATCCAGTCACGTTAAAATTAATATAAAAATTTTCAACTTGCTTTAAGAGCTGTATCTGAACACTAATTTAGAATTCAAAGGTGTTTCTACTTTAGGTCTCTCAAAGTTTTTATAATGCCTGATAGATTTTGCTAAACTTTATTTGAATGCAAGTTTTAAATACTGTTTGCCAAAAACTAGAAATCTTACCTAATAAATTAAAATTGTACATCCAGGAAGAACTGGCTGCTTTAAAAATGTTGCACCATACCAGATGGTGCCTTTCATCAATGAAAAATTCCCATGCATTGGGTTCTCCATCTTTGTAGAGGTCATGTTTCGTACATACTTCCCAGACTCTTTGGCGCCGACTAGCCAATTCTTCTTCAAGCTCGGCTACACTATAATTCTGTTGCTGAGGCGTAATGACTTGGCTTGGTGTTACTGTTGGGGAAGACGAGGTAGTGCGAGGTTTTACCCTCATAACATCAGCCTCTAGGACTGCCTGCACCTCCAGTTTCTCTGCCAACTGTAATAGTAAAGAATAGAAGATTACAATCCCGAAAAAGAAGATTCAGTCTACAGTTGTTTATCTGAGAGAAATTCTTATGTATGAATTAAAATGGTAGCTGGATAAATCCATACAAAAAATTTTCTAGTACCTTCGTGTTAACTAAACTCTGTTTTGTTAAACTTCTGATACAGTTCTAAGAGAAGAAAATTGTCATCAAAGTTGTATTTTCCTATACCTGACATAATAATAATAATAATAATAATAATAATAATAATAATAATAATAATAATAATAATATAACAGTCTGATGATGATGATGATCATCATCATCATCATCATCATCGTCATCATCATCGAAGGTAACCTTTCAGTTTCACCAGTGTCAGACTAGCCACCTTCGACTAAATAGTGCGTAATCAGTATATTGACACCAATGCCGTTTTTATTATTTTCTTGATCCACAAACAGCTTCTGCTTTCTGTAAATACGAAGAGCAGTCAGAAAGTTCCTGGAATTTTGTTATAGCTCATTATTACCACAATATAAGTACACATTCACTTAGTTGCCTTCGGAAAACACACACTTGCTGTATCATTCCTGTGATTGTTGAAAACACCGACGAAAGTCCTTTTTTAGTATCTTCCAAAGTCCAGCCGTCACGTCGGTTTTGATCTCTTCTACGGTGGCAAAATCGATACCTTTGAGGCCCATTATTTAGCTTTGGGGAGATCCAAACATCCGCTGGTGCTAAACTGTTTTTAAGGCTATCAAAGTCTCTGCAGCAGATTTTCCCCCAATTTGCACATGAACTTGACGTTTGCACGTTGCTTGATCTGTGAAATTGCGCCAACTGATCACTACACACTCCTCCGTTCAGCTACACTTCTCATACGCTGCCTATTATGACCTGTTCGCACGTGTTATATTCATAACTTGGCAACCTAAGAACTGTACTGTACAAGTTTCATTGTGATTGGATGACAAATGCCAAAACTACAACAGCATTCCGGGAAATTTTTGACTGCTCATCGTATGCTGGATCATTGTCGAAATATCCGGTCATAATATAATATTTAAGCAATCATTCTATTATGATGCGTGTATGTTAATGGGTTGGTTGATTGAATTGGAGTTTAGAATGTTTTGTAAATGTTAATCAATATCTTAAAGACCGAAGAAGAATACATTAAATGTAGAAGTAAGCCAGGTATCTGCAGAATGCTATTATATGAACTAATAATTATTTTCAAGACGTTTCATGTAGTGTATAAATTTGGGAGTCTAACAATTATGGCGTCATGAACTGTTCACTCAAATTTCTGGTCTATAAGAAAAGGTTGCTATTACATAAACTATCATTGTTACTTTATGTAATAGCAATTTGTAGATTCTACCTGGCTTAATTTGTACATTTTTTATATTCTTCATTGTTTTAAACCAAGATTTTTAAAGAAGGGGAGTGAACTTATCGAAGAGTCTTAATCAACGACGCAAATCTGTCTTCAACATTTGGGAAGGGGGGGGGGGAGGTAAGACCGTTTCCATAATCTTTTTTTTTAAGCGATGTTCAAAGTATTTGTGAAGTTGGAAAACACTGCTGTGGAGGATCAGGGGAGCAGAGTTGTCTTCAACATTGGGAAGCGGGCAGATTTGAGGCTTATTCTGGGGGGATATCAATTTGATTTCACTTTCCTTTTTGGCAATCGGATGCAAATCATCACATTTCTCCCCCGAAAACACATTTCAAACCGGATTATTGGGGGACAGTCCCCTCCAGTTCCAAGGATGGAGGGGATATGTTCCCCTCATCCCTCCTGGGATTTGCGCCAGTGGTCTTAATACAGTAGAGTCACGAAAACTCGGCTTAATGTGGACCGAATGTTGGCCTAATTTGTGAAAGTGGCGGGTTATCGGGAATGGGGTTAAAAAAGAATAAGTACGACTGTTTCCTCAGAAAATATAGCACTGTGCTTGTATGTATTGGTTGCTCCAGAGAATAAATTGCCCAATCACCCTTAAGCAAAGGAAAACTATGTACTTTATGAAGGCATAGAACTTTTACTATACATAACAATGAAAATTAATGAATACACACTGTACAGTAATTTATCTGATAAGACAAACCTCAGAAAAAATTCCCGGCAATGACCTCAAACGGGTCTGCGTACTTTTTTTCGCTCTGCCAGGGTGTGGCCGAGTTATCCGGACTGCCGGGTTGTCAAGTGCCGAGTTTTAGGGACTCTGCTGTAATTCGATTTCCACACGGAGTTCTCGATTGTTAATATAATAAATTACAACTCTAATATGGCCATGAAGCTTTCGTCCGTAAAGCTGTGTTAACGTATCCGTCATTTATACTGAACTATGCCATACTATGACATTAAAAAATCATAGATGGGCCATGTTAAATTGAAACTTTTTATCAATAGTAGATCCACTTCTGCTCCTTCTTAATTTCAGTCATAGCAAGTAAATATTAAGAAATGGATGGCAAGAAGTTTTTGTGAACACTGTAGCTATTAGGTGGAGAAGCAGAATAAGAAAGTTAGTGCAACATTCTACATGTTAATCCTCCTTACTAAAATTCCTTAAGAGAAGCATGCCGTCTATTTAAATAAGTCTCGCTATTAATCCACTAACTTCTGTCAAAATAGATTAGTTTCTTGACAATATAACAAGTCAATACCGGAGGATATTACCGTAATTGGTATGTGCGCAATAAACCTATAATCACTCTATTCTTTTATAGAGGGCCACGGTGGCTCAGTGATAGAGCGCTTCTGATGCATGAGATCTTTGGTTCGATCGTAGCTCGCGCCAAGTAAGTTTTGTGGTGGACAAACACCGTGTGCGTGGGTTTTCTCGGGGTTCTCCTGTTTCCTCCCACATTCTTCATTCCAGCATTTCATTCATTTCTCATCACCGTCGTCTCTTTTAGTCTAGCCGTCACAATAGTGGGGCGTAAAACTTAAATATTTCATTTCATTTTCTATGCTTTTATACATGGATCTCAAATCTTAATTCTGAGTTTGTCTCTCTTTGCATCAGCTTGCCATTTCCTAATTCCCTTTGTATCTTTCGAACCACAGGGGAAAAGAACTAGCCGTCCTATCCCTACTTTACTATGAAATGAAAGCTTCAAGTTTTACGTTCTACCGTTATGCTGGCTAGACTAAAGGAGACGATGATGATGAAAAATGAATGAAATGGTGGAATGAAGAAAGTAGGAAGAAACGAGAGAACTCCGAGAAAATCCACGCACATGGCCCCACTCTACTAGTTTAATGGAGTAAAACCTACATTCATCCAGGATTATCAGACAACTCAAGACGTGCTCCAATTTATATAAAAGGAGTACTTCATAGCACTATATAGAGTTCGTAATGTAGATCGATTAATAATGTACTTTTAAGGTTGTTTGTCTGTATGCAATGCAAGCTTAAAAATAGATGAGCTCGATAGAAAGAGATTTCAAACCTCATAAATTTCTCATCGAACGCTTCAGAATAGTAATTACAGGTCAAAAGTGAGGCAAGTGTATCGATTAACAGTGGCACTGTTGTTGTTCTGCAATGCAGGTCAGTGTTACCACACCTGTTTGAGTTTTAAAACGTGGACAAAACAAGGAAGAAAAAATGCGCACATAGATAGTAGACGGTTGTTGTAAAATCTCGGAAGTTGCGTTATTCACATTGTTTTTGAGTCTGAATTTATTTTCAGTGTTAACGTGTGCTACCAACGGCAAAGTTTGACTATGTGAAATATTGCTCCCTTTTGTGTGAATAGCATTTCACATAGTTTAAAACTTGGTTGTTTGGAGCTTAACGTCCGTTTTCTGCATCAAAGTCAATGTGTGACCTAGATCTGGATTCAAACCATCTGTACTTCCATCGAAGATCACACTACATACATACACCAGAGCCACAGTGATTTGGTTGGTGTGGCGTCTACCTAGAAACCGGTCGGCCTGTGTTCAATCCCTGGTGAGAATGAGATTTATTTCTCGTTCTTATTGCGGTTCAAAGGTTCATCAAACGATATATATTTTACGAAAGTCAGTGAGTAATCGATACCATTTTCCAGAAACGGGAACTTTATCTCAATTATAATGGCTCTTAAGCTCTTCCGAAATGAGCTTTCCGAATTCGTTTCTGTAGAAACTTTCTGAAAGTCTAGAAATCCTTATCGCTTCCTAATACCAGAAAACGGCGATCCGGCCTTCTCTGATGACGGCCATTAAGCAAAATCGCTAACATCTCCTTCCGAAATAAGTTTTGTCAAATTTGTTTCTAAATGATATTTTCCAAAGTCGAGATTTACCTAAATACCATCGGTAAATTCATTCCATTTCGTGGAGCTCGCAAAAAACAAAACAAAAAAAAAAAAAATAAATAAATAAAAAATAAATAAAAATAAAATAAAATAAAATAAATAAATTATTATTATTATTATTAATAATAATAATAATAATAATAATAATAATAATAATAATAATAATAATGATGATGATGATGATGTGTTCCGATTTTCACTTCTTGCTCCAATTTCTGTTATTGCTTATATCCTTAGAGCGAAAGCATACTGATAGCCTGTGAGCATCCCGAGCTCATCGGTATAGCGCAGTTCTTTTGACGCGTTAAGAGACATCTAAACAAGGTTGCCTTGATAAAATGAAGATAATTACAACTAATAAGAACAAATTAGACAATTTATAGAACTTTGTTTCAGAAAGGATAGGATATATATGTTCAGGGTTGAAAATTGGAATAGGATATATATGTTCTTAAATATTTTCTCATTTCTATGCTACTACCATAATACCAAATTGTATATGATATGAAACTTGTAGAATTTGATTCTACATTAGAAATATCAGAACAGAATGCAGATTTGTACTTATGCTGTCTATTTCAAAAAATTAAAGCGGATTGCAACTCTGGCTTGAGTTGATTCTTATCTTATTGGTTGAGTTCCAATAATAATTCTTAACTGTCGTTTTATTGATAGATGAAATAAAGTAGAGCCAGGAAATTAATAATGGATTGTGAAATTGTTCTTTTCTTCAAGAAAGAAGGTCAAGTGATATCGATTAATGAACAAAGTGAAGAAAAAAAATGAACATCAACAAGGGTTTGAATACATTGCAAAATATGCAAGATGGAGAATGCTATCTACCAGCAGGGGCATCATTTCAGAATTCTCTTGAGGGGGCAAAACCACCACCACATAACACTTTTACGTTTCGTACTAGTATATTAATAGACAATCGATTAAAGTATATGTATTCCTCAAACTCTTGGGGGTGCAATTTCCCCCCTAAATGACGCCCCTGAAGTTATAATTTTCTACATAATTAATTCTTATGGGCATGGTTATATAAGAGAATTTAGTTCTTGGAGTAACCATGTTATGTTAATGTTCTCTGGTGACACTTGTCTGTCGTTTTCTATTTGTTTCGGTGTGGTCGTGTTCTTTTGCGTTTACTTTTCTATAATCTTTTCGTGGTCGATTTTGATTCTAATCTTGAACGGGTGCAAATAGACCTTGTTGACATCCTTGTTGTTTATCATTACCGTTAAATGCTTTGAAAGTTGAACTACATTTCACGATCAGTTGTTCAGATATTATGCATGATTTACTTAGGAAATCCCAAGATTCATAGTCGCAGAAACAAAAGGCTCGTCAGTGGATCCATCTTTTGGCTTTCAGTCTAATCAGTATTTCTGTTACCCATCTTCCTGTGGTACTGCTTTATCCTGTTCATCTACTTTCTTGGTCTACCTAAAACTCTTTTTTTTTTTTTTTTTCATGGGTTTCCAAAAGCGCGTTTTTACTTATTCGTCTTGGTTGCACTGCTAATCGACTTCCTCCTTTTGCTGTTAAATTTAATCTAGTAGGCCGAACCAATCAATGATTTCCTTCCTTTATTAGGATCACTGTAGTAGGCCTTATCAGATTGTAGATAGTACTTAGGCCCGTTACCCCACATGATAACTCTTGAACGAGAGCGAATTTTTGAATTCTGTTTTTTGCAATAGAAACTAGAGAGATTATCTCGGCTGTTTGTTAATGGAGCTAAAATATTAATATCTTCACCGGACTATCCATATCTCATTCATTCATAAAGATATATTTCACCTAGATGTTTATGCAACCCGCAGAACGTGCTAGAGTTACAAGTGGCTTGAACATCTAGGCGAAATATTGATATTTTCTTAATCCTTATTATAAATGCAAGCCCATTCATTCACAGATATGCAGGGTGACCCAAAAGTAGGTATACAGTGCCGTACTGATAAGCTCATTGCATTTTATATAATTTCTTATTGTTACCCATCAGGTAGACTTAGTTTCGTTATTATTTGTTCTTAATGTGTTTTTACTTATATCATAAAACCGAAGCAAATAAATCCATAAATTAGAATATTACACTTGATGCAGGGGTGTATACCTACTTTTGGGCCACCCTGAACTTTCGCGTGATTTGCTATCTTGCAGAGTTTAACTAAAAATTAAATGCTGCTTGTCGAGTTACTCTCCTTTGGTTGATTAGAAATCTATCGGAATTTTAAAGACCTCCAGGAGGAGAATTATTGCATCAATGTGTCGTGATATAGCAGAATTATTTATTTCAGCGACTTCACGATTGTTTGTTGTCCTAACAATTTCTTATTTTAGTCCATTATTCGACAACTACCATTTTCAACTTAGTGTGCTTTATGATCGGTTCTAGTGCGGCTTTTCTAACCGCAGTATTCTGGTAACAAGCTCAGCAAAATGGGAGTTAAAAAAATCTCAAAAACTGTATGGAGTAATATGAAAAGAAAAGGTGTATTAGAAAGAACAATGCTTCTATTATATACCTTTATGTGTTACTTTGTCCGCTGTCATTATTAATTATTTCTATAACATGAAAAAGTAACAACATACGTTTGAACGTAATTGCCTTAGCAGTACGGTAGTGGCACTCAGCAACCTCCGTAATAGTAATTGACGGCCAATTTTTATGCCACACAGAAAACGTATTTTTTGCACTCAGACTTATTAACAAATCATGCATAAAAAAAATAATAAATAAAAGTTTGGTCACAAATGCGAATGTTGGATGCTCATTATGAGAAGTGTCGTCGTCCCTTTCTAATCAATTCCTGTTTTGCAGTCAACTTAAAAAGTTTCTGTTATATGATAGCATACCTTCGGCTATTTCGCACAAAATATCTTAATGATAAAGCAGCAGGAAAATACCACTCAATTTAAGTGTCATTACCCGTTAGTCGTCATGTTATGTTTTGTTTTTGCCTCGTAAACAACATTAAAAGTTAACCTTGTAATAATTGCGAAATAACGAGCAGATACTACCATTATGTATGTAAAACTTGCAAAGCTCTAGTTACTTTGCAGTTTTGACATTAAAATATCACTGCATTTTATGCTAAATTCGTTTATCACAACTTGCTTTTGTCTAGTCAGCTCCTCAACTCCCACCTTTTGAATGGACTATTAATGTTAAACTCTAAATGTAAGCACAGGTTAGACCGACATTGCACGCTACGAAACAGGTACAGAAGAGTGAGCACCATTAACCAACTTTTCCCTATTTGTATTCCATAGATACTCATTTTTCTCCTGGGATTCCTAGTGCTTCGGGATCCTGGTTCGATTCCAGCTCGCGTTAAAGTGGGCTTGGTGGTGGACACGCACCATGTGTATGTTTTTTTTTTTTTAGAGTTTCTCTTCACTTTCATTATCACTGTCTCCCTTAGCCATTCTGCATAATCGTGGGACGTAAAACTAGAAGTTTCATTGATTCATTCATTTGTTTCGTACAATTCTAGAAGTCAATAGCGTACGCAAGAAAGATTCCGGGTTCTAATTCTCCCTTGAACAAGATGTTACGAAAAAATAAGTATTTACCATATGAAGGTATGTATACAAATTTTACATATGTCCGGAAAAGATATGAGCTTTGGAGTTTGAACTACTCTCCTTGACGAAACTCTGTGCTAGAAGTAATATAATATAATCACTTCTAAAATGCGCGATTACTCGTAAGATAGTTGTGATTAGAACTCGCGTTCTACTTTGGTATATCTACTAGTTCAACCTAACATGGTTATATTGGGTCAATAAGCCACATCAGGGGTAAGTGGCCAGTTCCTTTTCCCTGTGGTTCGTATAATGGAAATCTGGAAATTAAGGACCTGAATTTGATTTGATTTTTAGTTTATCATTCCTTCAGCAGCGAGGCTAAATGAGACGTGGATCTACAGATTAACGTGCAATCCGAACCACCTGAGATCCCGCCGGGATCGAACCCAGTCTCCTACGCCGAAGGCGCGTACACTAACCCTTGGACACGAGGGAGATCTTAAGGACCTGGAGTGGAGGAAAAGATTGAGAATTCCGATTAGAGATCGAGAATTCCGATTAAAACAAAGCTGCTTAGCAAAACATCCGAAAAACGTGAGAGGACTAGTCGGCGATTTAAAATTGAGGACATGTGGTCAGCACATTGCAAGTCCTATTGTCATTAATTTTTGTAACTGGAGTCTCTTTCTTTTGTTTCAGTAACTTCATTTGTTTACAACGCTGAGTGAACGCACATTGCCAACATCATCTGTTTTTTTTCCCTAATGGTCAACCATTCAAGTACTGACCAGAACCAACAGTACTTGATTCTATCCCGAATTAGGCGGGAAATCTCGAATTTTAAGAAAGTTTTTAGTGTCCCGAATTGAGCCTAAGAGGGAGGCATGATATAGCGGAACGTCAAATTATCCAAAACGCTTACAAAATATGCAAGTGACATTTGTAAATTTAGACCCACGATGTGCACCTACGACCATCAAGATAGCAATATTGATCTATTGCTAAAATGTTTCATATTGACAGCAGTGAAATTACCGCCAAATGATGTTATTCTTTGCTTGTACCGGTTCAATAGTTCATAACTTTTATTCAGTTTAACAGCCTACAGGGTGACGCCACAAGTTTTCTTTTTCGTGTAAATTTTCATTTATGAATATATGTATTTCTTTCTGTTATTAATGTTGTCCAAGAGAAAGAAATTTCATGTCTCGTCTTGAAAACGAGACGAGAAGTATCTTTTTAAATTCGAGACAAGACGAGACGGGAAATCCCACAAGTCTCTTGAGCAACACTAGTCCACTTAAGTCTTACATCTTGAACACTATTTTAGTGTTACGTGATTCATACTATAAAAACTATAAATTAATAAAGTAATTGTACGGACATAATGAAGAGCTTTATCGACGTTTAAAGATATGCAAGCCACTACAAAAATAAACTCCAATAATAAATATGGTTAAATGTTAGTTTATATCACACCCTTTGTAGATTTGTCGTGGCGTGGAAAGATTCTGATAACTTATAGATGAAATCTTAAAAAAAAAAAAAAAAAAAAAAAAAAAAAAAAAAAAAAAAAAAAAAACAGGGCATACATGTAGAAATTTACTAAACGAGACGATAAAAAATTTGGGATGAGTCGAAAAAGAATTATTCAAGAATCCAAACCAACTAGCATTACAAAATTTACGGTACGAGACATCCTTATTTCTTGTCTCGTGGGCAACACCGTATATTATTCTTAAGGTTAGTTTAAAGGGACAAGTTTTGCCGATAGATGTCACTACAGTCTTCGTATCTCTCTCATGTATTTTTTTACCTTTCACGAAAATTCACGATTTCTCTTACAAATTTACCTAGAGATTTCAAATTTTTAGAGAAGGAACTTCATAACCTATCGAAGGCAACAATCCGTGCCGAATTTTTTATTTAGAATTTTCTTCATTGTTGAAATCGCTTGTTTATTGAAAGGGATATCCAAACCTTTAACAATATAACTCTTTCAACAATGAAGAAAATTCAAAATAAGAAATCGGCACGGATTGTTGTCTTCGATAGGTTATGAAGTTCCTTCTCCAAAAGTTTGAAAAGTCTCTAGGTCGAAATTTGTAAAAGAAATTGTAAATTTTCGTGAAAGGTAAAAAATACATGAGAGAGATACGAAGACTGTAGTGGCATCTATGGGCAAAACTTGTCCCTTTACACCAACCTTAAAATAATATGTTCTCAGAAATTCTTATAATTAAGCATTTAAATCTGTTTCTTGCGAATTATTCGAAACGATTGGGCTTGAGCATACCGAGTCATTCATGAGTAAATGTGTTTGTCATAAGAGTCATGACCTTGCGAATGAAATAAGCTCTAAGCTGATTTGCAAAAAAGAGTAACGTCCAGAATGTTCATTTGTTAGGTAATTGTAAATGACTTTTTTAGTTTTACGCCCGTATGCGTTAATCATGTTTGAAGATAACGTACAACAAAGCTGCTTCAAAATGGATTCCGTGGGACCCTTCCGATGGGAATATGAAAGTGTCAGTGACACAAGAGGGAACGCACTATGCTGCTTGTTAATTGCAAGCATATTCAGATAAGTGAATATCATTGTTTATACTGTATATGAAGATAAATCATGTCATTTTTCCACGTTCATGTGATAACAAAATATTGTCCTCTTTTTCTTTGCTTTAATAATAATAATAATAATCTTCTAGTTTCGCTATTGTCTGAATCCACTAGCAGGCTATTTTACTTCTGTGTATAACTTATTGTATCAGAAACTTTCTTACTATTCTGCTCGATGATGATAAATAATAATAATAATAACAACAATACTTCAATTTTTTCATCTTTGGGATCAGCTCGTGCCTCAGTTGTAGTACATTGAATTGAATTCTAAATATATGATATCAATTGGGTCGCCTAGGAGAGGTATTCTATCCAGCCTGATCTGCGACAGCTCATAGAATAACCGAGACAACTCCGGAAATTCAATTAAACTGGAAACTTGGATCAATGGTAACTCTTCTGCTTACAATTGCCGTATAGTTCCTGTACATATCAAGTTGGTCAGACGGAAATTTCAGTCATAATAAAGAAGTTGAGTTGGAGAAATAAATCAAAATGAGGGACATTTCTCTATTCAGGGAAAGTAGGATTTCAAATTATCAAATGTACTTAGAACCGTTGAAGAATAGGATAGAAAGTAGAGACATTTATCTAGTTTTGGCATGCAGCTTGAAGCCAAAACCAGGTTTTGCGCTTGAAATTATATAAAATGTTTGAGCAAAGTGACCATTTTTAAAAATCGGAACATTTAGAATACTTTGGTTTGGCTAGCCTTCCTTTTTTAATATGCGTCCGGTCTATATGCGACTAATAATATAGCAGTCATTTTGGGGTTTCCTAAGAATAGTCTTTGATTGCTCTGGCTTCTGACTAACTCCAAGAAGTCAGAAAAAGTGGAAAGTCTGATTATGACACAATTAATGTATTGAAACTGTTATGTGTTTGTGATTGTGTTTTTATATATATTATTATCACAATAGCCTTGTTTAGTGTGTTGTTGTGCTAGTTTAACAATATGGAAGCAAGGCTTGCTAAATAGTTATAGGACAATTTCCGGAACTGAGGAGGAAGATAGACAAACGAAAGGATTTTAAAAGGAAGAGATCAAGAAAGAACAACTACTTAAATTTCTCAGGATTTATTTAAAGAAGAAGTAACGTACAAAGGATTAAGAGTCAATAAGAAAGGGGTAGATTGCAGGACCAGTAGATGAAGAAAGCTACTAAAGAAACTGAAGAAAAAATGAATATGGAACGAGATAAGGAGAAAGAAATAAGGAGATAAAAGAAGGAACATAAAAGAGAAGAAATAAAAAAAAAGTTTTAGTGTTTTTACAGAGAGTTTACGATAAAGGACTTGAAAGAGTGGTAAGAAAAGTTCAGAAGAGAAGAAAAAGAGAAATTAAGAGAAAATGGAAAATAATAGGCTGGGAACAAGAAGAGACAATTAGTGGGAAAAGAGTAGTGATATGGGAGATATTGAGGTCACTGAAGAAGAAAAGCAGTTTTTAAGTCTAGGATATAAATTCAGAGTAGTCAAAGAGGAGATAAATAAGGAAGAAACTGTTTATGGAATAGAAGAGATACTTTATAAGAAATTACAGATGATGAAGAAAGGAACAGAATTCGGAGAAAAGTAGTAAATATAGTAAATAGCAAATCAAGAAGGCAAAGAGGCAATCTAAATGACAGAGAAGATAGAAACGAAAATGATAAGAACGAAAAAGGACATAGTGGTGAAACAGGCGAATAATGGAAGCGCTATAGTCATTATAGGGTCAATCCATTCAAAGTTATCGAGGAAAAAGAAAAATTGCTGCTCGACCATCTCCAAAAAATCTGATTTTTTAAATGAATGTTTATCCTATATCAGAGTACTTCAAAACCACAATTAATTATTTTTACAACATCCCATGACGACGCTGCCGCCATTTTGCGTTTTTTCGATTTTAGGCGTTTACGTTGTTTTGAATATCTCAGCATGTATTTGTCCTACCAAATGGAAAATTGCTGGACGTCTCCAACTCGTGCAGAGCTAAAACTTTGATCTCTTAACATTTTTTCCTAAAACCACTTAAAGGAGGTGAAATCAGGCCTTTGGAAGCAGCTACAGGTCTGTAAATTTTTGTGTATTAACTTATGGCCTCGGAGTACGTGTACACACAAATTTAGACCTCAACGTCAGTTGTTTCCTCTTCCGAAACACGTTTTCAATATCCAAAAAAGCTTTTATGAACAAAACACCTCCTAGAGTATGACGTCATTACTTAATACTTTGACCCTCTTCTGCTCAAAAACACAAAACATGCTTTGTTGTATGTTATGGTATACTAGAGGACTAACTATTCCCAAAATTTCAGATATTTTTTTTTATCCAGGCCCATTGGAGATATTGGACAGTGAAATATGCTAATATGGCATAATTCCCCAACTTTACGATTTTTTTCAGGCCTTTGGGAGCAGCTACAAGTCTGTAAATTTTTGTGTATTAACTTATGTCCCCGGACTACATGCACACACAAATTCAGACCTCTACGTCAGTTGCTTCCTCTTCCCAAACATGTTTTCAATGTCCAAAAATGTTGCTACTGCAGACCCTGACTTCATCCTTTTCAAATGGTTTTAGTTAAAAAACGTCCAGCAATTTTCAATGTGGTAGGACAAATGCATGCTGAGATATTCAACACAACGTAAAGGCCTAAAATCGAAAAAAGGATAAGAAATGTAGATAGAGAACTGCAAGAAGAAAAGGTTCAAGAAGTTAGTGAGAAAGGTTACCAAGGATAAAAGGATTTCTTAAAATCCACAAAGAAGTAGTAAAGTTGAGGCCGGTACTTAACTGCAGAAACAATATGTTAGAACCTTTGGAGTAAAAGATTAAGAAGATAGCTGAGTTAGTGAAAGAAGGACAGTAGAGAATGCGCAAGATATTAAGAGAAGAGGGTGGTAGACAAATTAGGTGAAAGAAGGGAGAATGCAGTAATATTTACCCTTGATATTAAGGGTTTGTTCCTGAGTCTCAGGACAAAAGAAGTATTGAAGATAATGGAAGAAGAAATGGGTGAAAAGAAAATAGAAGATTGGAGCAGTAAGAAGGCACGAAAAGGATTAGAGACATTGTGGGAGAATAGATACTATATAGTCAAAGACAGGATTGTAAAAATGAAGGAAGGACTCAACATGGGATTTTGTTTGTGTTCAGTACTATCAAATATAGTAATGAATTGATGGAAGAAGGAGACAATAGAAAGAGAAGGAGAAATACTGCTTTTTTCACTCGAGAAATTCATAAGAGACGTGGAAGATGAAGAGAAAGACATCAGCCTAGAGAAAGAGATAAAGGAAGACAAGAAAATAAACTTTCTAGATATTAAAATAAAGAAATGGGCAGAAGGAAAACTCATTACATCTTTGTACCAGAAAAAATGTGTAGCAGGAGTGTATTGCCACAAAGAAGTGATATGGATGATGGTACGAAGAGAAATTTCATAAATAGCATGGTAGAAAAAACAGAAGACATGAACACAAATGAAAAACAGGGGAAGCGAGATTTAAAGTAGTTTTGGACACAACAAAGACAAAAGGGATACAATAAAGAGAATAGAGTAAGAGAAGAAGGAAGAGAAAGAAGGCAAAAAAATATTTGGTATAAGAAGATACTTCAGAAAACAGGAATTAGAACATACAGGAAAGGAGGAAGCAGAATAATTGGAGTAGTTAGATAAACCAAGAAAAAAGCAATGATGAACAACGGTCAAAGCAGCTTAATATATAAAGTGATACATGCAGTGTGACAAAATTTACGTGAGAGAAACAAAAAAAAAAAAAAAAAAAAGGAAATGGAAGAAAGGATAAAACAGCACAAAGATGACGTAAGATTAAAAAGGGACAAGAACGCAGTAAAAACATCAGAAAGAGACAAACTACAGAATAAAGTGGGAAGGAGCAGAAGTCATTGAAGCAGAGAAGAGGACTTTGGTGAGAAAATGGAAAGAAGCCAGGAAAATTATGGAGGCAGGAAAAAAGGCGATGAATTAGAATGCAGGATTTGCCGTAATTTAAGAATGGGAGAAGAGTTTACTTAAAGAAGAAGAAGAAAGATAGTGACCAAATAAATAAGAGAACCATAAATAAGAATAATTAAAAGACAAGGATGTATTCGGCAAAAATAAAAAGTACTTTTAATTGACACGCCTGCTGTTTAACAAGATGAAAGTGAAAAAAACACAAATGTTCATTTAATGAAGGGGTGGAGCCTAAGGAGAAAGTTGATCTCCAGAAGATATAAGAGGTGATCAGCTCTCAAGAAGCCAGAATAAGTGAAAAGTCTGGTGAAGACACAGTTAGTGTGTTGAAACTGTTACATGTTTGTGGTTAGATTTTTATATTATTATCACAATAGCCTTGCTCAGTGTGTTGCGTTAATTTAATATTTTTTTAATGTGGACTCTCTCCTACCGTATTTATTCATTCCTTCAGTCTTGTTTAATATAGGATGAAAGATCATAAAATGTAAAAGTATAAAAGTATTACGAATATATTTTTAATTAATGTCATATTGTAAAAATATATTAAATGAAACGAAAAAAAATAGACTCATATTATAATTTAGTTGCCTGGGTAGATATACATAATCCATAAACAGATTAAAGTGGAAAATATATAATTACTACTTTTTTTTTAAAAAAATCCAGAAATAGACATGGTCCGTATATCAATTTAATTTCTCAAAAACACTTCGTTCATTAGGTTACTGGCTATTGATGGGTGAATGCACATTCCTCATTGAGTGGCTTTTAATGAGCCTATGTATGACTAGTACATCAGTTCTTAGCGATACCAATTCTTCTAAGAACCGCGGTGGCTCAGTGGTAGAGTGTTCATCTCTGGTGCATGGGGTCCGTGGTTTGATCCAGCTCGCGCCAAGTAAACTTTGTGGTCGACAAATACCGTGTGTGTGTAGGTTTCCTCGGGGTTCTCCCGTTTCCTCTCACTTTCTTCATTCCACCATTTCAGTCATTTCTCATCATAACCGTCTCCTTTAGCCTAACCGGCATAACTATGGGACGTAAAACTCAAAGATTTCATTTCATTTTTTCCAATTCTTGTTTTCTGGCTACAGTTCACAGTATTATAGAAGGCACAGAATTAAAAGGAATGCAGGCCGTTACCGGATGCGCATTATCCAATCGTTCCGTAACTTTACCCTTTTGTGCAGGTCTGAACAATAGAACTTTGCGTGATGTTTATTTTCTGCTTTTGTAACAAACGAATCTAGAAGTCACTGTTCAAATTAGAACGTCTTGTTAAACAGCTCTTCCATATTTCTAATTATGAAATATTACTTATTTCCAGACTGCATGTTCCATAGAAAAAAGTTCAAGTGTGTCAGACAAAAATCAACTTCGCAGGCGAAGTTATTGTAGAAAGTGAGGCTTAGAATTACACTACAACTTGATATAATTCTTTTTCATTTATGTTTCCAAGCATTGAAACCCGTTGTACAGATGCTAGCAATACACAGGTTAGAATAGGCATATTCCTTTAAATTTTCTGCCTGCTGTTGGATACTTAAGGCGAAAGTACAAGTAATCTAGTCAACGAAGGCCAAGAAACGCTGATTAGAAAAAAAAGTGTAGTTTCGGAATTTGGCACAGCTATAGAGGGGAGTACCCTAAACAACATATTAAATGTTCCCGAGGGTGCGGTGTCGGATGGGGGACTTAAAACCATTTTTTTTTAAAAAGTTTTTCTTAAATACTGTGCCCTTGTCGTACACTGTGTAGCTCTAGGAACAGTATAACACACGAACACTAGCCACGCAGGCTACGTTTGCACATGCTTGGAACATTAGAAGAACTAAGCAAGATATGGAATGCGTTGCTCAAGCGACTCGTACAAAAGCGACCTGCGCCCGAAATAGTGTGTTTGTGCACAAAGTTTTGTTTTCTTTGTACTATATTGTACAGACATGAGATTTTTCGTGATATTTACCTGATCACTTTTACTTGCAATAACAATTATTTGGGATATGTTCATTTTCATCTCTATCTTCTAAACTATTGATCTTACGAAACAAATGTAGATAGGACTATATTTCCGTAAGACTATTTCCTTAGTTTCTGATATATGGAAAAAAAAATAAATAAACATCCCTCCACCGCCCGCCGAATCAAACTCTCGGGGACTTTTAGTAGGTCGTTTAGAGCACTCCTCTACACTTGTGCCAAATTTCAAAACTACACATTTTTTTCTGCTTTTCATTCGTTGTCTGAATATAAGGTCTAATTTTCGCTACGCAGTGGCAATATGATATTAGAATGACCTAATTAAAATCCAGAATTTCGTGTTTAATTGTAATACAGTATTTTATATGACTAAGATCAAAGGGAGTTTCTGTCTCATTTGACTATAATTGTACAATATCCTATACTATAATAATAATAAGGTATCCAATGGATTACCTGTAGTAAATTATAAGTACAATTGTCACCGTGATGTCTGACGACTACTTTTATGTTGTGTTTAGTGTGTGAATTGACCCGTGTCACCGAATCACATTATCTTTGTTCATGCAAATTTCTCCATTTACTAAAATATGACATTTTATCTTATGAATAAGATCTGAATCTGCACTTCAGCTGAGTGAGATTCAAAGTCAAGAAGGTGAAGCGATAAAATATAATGTCTATTTCAAGCCACTACATTGTTATGCTCACATAGTTTTATATCGTAAGGTGTTGTTTGACTATCGGAGTTATTTATAAACAGTAGAGCACTTACAGACAACAATAAATCTTAGTAAGATAAACATTTCAATTGAATTTTAATGTGTTTCTGCTGTAAACATAGCTTTAAAGCATACGTATGCCAATAAAACCATCTATGTTGTTAGTAGTTATGTTTCGGGGACTCTAGAGTAATATTTAACAAACATTTTATTGATTTCTTACCGCCGGAGGGAATCAGCAATGAATATATAAATACACATTGCATTTTCATACATGCACATAAAAATTTTAAGAGTTAATCATACAAAGTGTAAGTTAAAAAAAAGTAAGTGTGAAAGCATTTTGTCAATGTTTCAATTCCTGACTGCTGATGAAGGAAGCGCAAAAAATCGATAGGAATCGTTCTCATGCAGTTGCACGCAATGCTTCCCCCTTTCTTCAATTTTTCTCCCGTTCTTCACAGTTCCCCGCCCCACGATTTCATATAAAATGCTTGCTCATCTGTCATTCATTTCAGTCATTCCACTTGTTGGTTTTCGTATATAATGACTTAAAAATTGTATTGAGAAATGCCCATGCAGTCTGCAATGGTTCATAATTCATTTTCAATCACTTTTTCATTCTGCTTCGAATTCAAAATAGAAATAAAGGAAGTTTAAATTGAGATCAAATTAAACATTTATTTGGAACCATTGAAGTAATACATATATTGCACTGACTATAGTATCAAAGTATTTTTTATGACCATCATATTTACAATATTGTAGGTTCATATATCCTAGAAAAGACATTAATTTCAAATTCCTTTCTTCAAATTCTCATATAACCTTATTTAATATTGTGCATCATAATAATTTCCGTGCTTTAAGAACACCGCATCACATACTTGCTTTAACGCAACACGTTATACTTTATCCGTTGTTTAAGGAGTTTCTTTTACCCTAGGGAGCTATAATTAATATATCTGTATATAAAATAGTGTAGTATCGTTAATCTGGCGTTCCATGTCACAGGAGCCATCAACAGAAGACCCGATCACTAATAAACGACAACCCGTTTTTGTCGACCTTTAAAGCCATTTATTTGCATGATCTAGCAATAATAGATAATGTAAAGTACAATAATTTAAACACTTATTCTTTATAGTCCACTCGCTATAGTCCAATTGTTATTGTTTGTAAGATGTGTGCACGATTTATGATATTTATAACAGTAAGTCTTAGTCTTGAGTGTTTGAAAGAATGAGTGTTCAAAATATAAGTTCATTCCTATACAAATAAAACTAGAGGTCATTTTCCGAGACTAGACTGAGTTGAAGACCATAAAAAGATTAGGTAATCCTGGGTGATTTCTTTTTTATATACGGTATAAAATATAGACAAGACGTACTGATTTAGGATTGTTCCATTGGCCACGAATTCATGGTTACTAAAAATCGTGAATACTTTGAGCCACATAGCTTTCCCACATCTACAGTGATGTTCACACAGTGACGTGCCACTGGACACAACTCATTGGGACACCCTGTATAACTTCAGTAATCAAGCCATTCGTCAGCAATATACACAGACACTTGGAGAGAACTTTAAATGCAACATAACGATTTCGATGCAAACTTGAAGCTAATATTAGAATTAATTCCATCTGGTTACGATATTCATTGCTGAAGAGTAATATAAGTTTATAAGCAAATATATTCTTATTTGTTTGTGTCATGTAGGAGAAACATTCCAAGAATGAAAATTATTCTTGATCTGAATTTGTATAAAGTTTTATCCTTTCCTTTATGCAACCACCTTTTCTTAAATGAGATACAAACTTGCATAATTTCAGTCATTAAATCCAAAGATTAAATTCACTTGAAATTGCATTTGCGGTAGCGACAAATTTTCCTTTTGAACAAGGATCTCAAAAGGAAGCGAATCGGGTTATTGAAAGATTCACCGTGGATTTTACTTTATGTGACAAGGTAAAACACAAAATAAAATCAATCTAAATAGCTGTAATTGAATTTAACATTAAAAGTATGAGATGGGAACTGCTACTGCTACTCCAATCTTTTTGGTATTTAAGTGTTAATGATGTTCGTTGTTGGGGATACATAAAACAAAAAAAGTGAAGAAACAAATAGAGATACCGATATTATGTATTTTCTATGAGAATTTTGTCTTACTGTTTCGTACTTAAACGTGTGACCGCCAGCTAAACGTAGTCGCTAACGTTCTCGCCTTTTGTACGAGCGGCCCCGGCTTCGATTTCTTATGGGGGCACTCACTCAAAAAAGTGTAAAATCTTTTCAGGTCAGCCATCCTGAGTGAGGTTTTCCTTATCACACCAGGCAGATACCGGGATGAATCACCCGAGGCCGCTTCCTTCCTTCCCCATTCCTTTCTTCCTGCTCGATTCCCCGGACAGTATGATTGCGGAGGAACATAATCCCTCATACGTGATGGATTAACATGGCTATAGATGCAGAAAGCTCAGAAATTAATTCGTAATCCTAATCTTTCCCTACTTCAACAGAGACGATGACAAAATAACATTTTTGTATATATTTCGTAGCAGAATTTATAGGAAATCAATGTCCTCATTATTGGACTGACAGGGAATCTATTCAATTTTTTTTTGTAATATTAATGAGCTGATAATATATATATATTATATATATATATATATATATATATATATATATATATATATATATATATATATATATATATATATATATATATGAAAAATTGCGAATCCACTGATCGGGAAAGCAGGAACAAATAAAACCAGTTTTGAGTTCTTAACATTATCTTTTATGTAAACCAACGTTTTCATAATGGAGCAACAGTAGATAATTGCTGTTACACTTAACCAGCCGGATCAGTAATATAGTTTCGTAAACGAATGTGAAAAAAAATCACCAGCCTGTGTTGGTTGGATAAACACAAGCGAAGATTTTTACATATCAAGCAAAATAATACATGTATAGGGCGTTGATTCTCTGAAGTAAAGAACTTTAGCTCAGCGTTAATTAAAGCATCGAGTTGAAAAGGTGGGAAGACGCCTCATTTTCCACCCAGAACATATTAGTGCTGTACAGGAAATCCCATGGAATATGCAGGTCGTTTGCCTGCACGATTGTTTCAACAGAGGAAGTGTACTCGTTGAAAAGGTCTTTATATCTCCGTGTAGGGAGTAGGGGTATTTCCTCTGGTCAATTTGAAAGATAATTGGCATGGGGTGGGCTGCTAATCACGAAATGGTGGAAGTCACTGAGCACTGCTCTTGAATGTTAAAACATTCGAACAAGCTTTTACAGTTAGTTAGATTACTCTGAAACTGTCAACAACTAATTTCCTTACGTTGTTACTGGGATAATACTGTCTGTTGACAAAGTTTTTAAGTTAGTAAACTGGAATAAATACAGAGAAGTTCGACGCGTAGGTAATAAAATACGATTTCTGAATTTTATTTGTAAGGGTAAAGTATTCTGGTTATAGGATACCAGCAATTCTGTAATTATTCGTATTATCTTAAGTTTCATTGCTATATATATCTGGGTCTAAGGTCTTAGCTATGAAATCTGAGGTTGGCTGAGTTTTAGCGTCCCTTTATAACACTGAGGTTGTATGAGTTGTTACCCTAGAGTTAAACGTGAAACCTGAATCATAGTAGTGCGTTCAATTTGCCGTCCAACGAGGAATCGAACTCAAGATAGTGTGCACCAAAACGAGCTTGCTAACCATTAGACCAGAGGCATCAGATCTAGGAGATTCCGTTCTTGCTTGAGCATATACTGTATTCCGGAAAAGTGGCAGAGGCTTACTAAAGAAAACTGAAACTCACTGGTCCGAAAAAATTATTTTTTTTTTTTTTTTAACTAGAATAAATATAGTCAGCATATCAGTTCTATTGTCGTTAATATTGATTTTCTCGACCGAAATCCACTACTGCTTTCATTAGTTTCCCGTTTGACCTCACTACGCTGGATGAACGGTGTCATACCAACATCGTGGGGAAAATCCTAATGTTGGAATCGTCCAAACACTGATCAATCCAAGCGCTGCTTGACCACAGTAACTCACAGTCAAGGTAGCTAAGATTATTTAGTATACTTACTAGTATATCATAAAGTCAAAATAAATAAATAATTGGATAGAAAATCCAATCGCTTAGACTTCTTGATTACAAATTAAAAACTGTACATCATTGCTGACTCGTTGCCGTTGAACAATTTCTTTAAATTCTGACGTATGTGACTTTTCTCTTTCATAAAATAGGAGGGAAAAATCTGAGCGGCTACTATGAACAATTTGGATTTGTCTTGCTAGATTGTCAAAAGAAGAGGCCAAGTGCCAAACTGACAGTTCTGGAGAAGGAAACGATAGAACGAGTGAAATTCCAGCTGTGGTGATTGAATCAAAAGTTCAGTTGACTTTTACGTAATTTTGAATCAAAAACTTCTCCCTCTGCCATTATCATACTTTCACGTAGATGTCACAGTGCTCAGCAGTAAAGTGCTCACTTCTGGTGCTCTGAGTTCCTGATTTTATCTCAGGGCATGTGAGTTTAGGGTGAATGAGATAGTCATTTTAGTTTTACAGGGCTCTCCCGTTTTCTTCAACATTCTCATTCCACCAACTATTCAAAATAATATCTTTTCATTAATGATTCGTCTCCATTAGGCTACAGCTCATATACGTGGGACGTAAAACAGAAAGATTTGTTTTACTTACTATTACTACTAGTAGTAATAGTAATAATGACATGCACATAGTTTTCGCGTGGAAGTTAAAGTATAGTTTTACCGCAATAATGTCAAACCGGAAAGTGATGTACTATATAAAAAAAAAGTATAGGAGCAGATCATTTCTCTTTTTGTACTTTTCTCAGAAGTAGTTAGCGAGTTCATAAGAAATCTATGACAGTCTTATCGTAGCGATGTTAAATTATAGGGTTGTTTGTAAGAAGTAGGCGTAAAGCCATTTTGTTGGGTGGTCTCAAGAATTGCAGTTCGAAGATTTTTCAGTCAGCGTTCTAAAATGTTTGTGGAGCTATTGAGCAAAAATTGAGCTATTGAGCAAAAAGACATATTCTCGTCGCAAGTAATGTTATTCTAGGATTTAGATTTTCACGACCATATAAAATTTTACAAGATCATTAGCATTCAACGAAAAAAAGAAAATGAAACATATACCGATCGATAGATTAACTCCCTTATGGCTACACGCCTTCGATATGAGATATTCAGGTTCGATTCCGGTAAAAGCTCATGTGGTTCGGATCCCACGATAATCTGAGGACTAGTCTTATATAGCCTTGGTACTGAACGAGACGCTAAACTCAAAATCAGCCAACCAATTAATTGATCTTATTTAGCTAAAGAAAACTATATAGGTGAGTGTAAATCGTAGACTTAAAAGTGAACTATAGCAATATATTTCTCATGATCATTTTATATTAAAACAGTTCGAAAAAAAAGTATAAAAAACAAGTGATTTGTATCAATTTTCATAGCTGTCTTATGAAATTATTTGCAAAAGTTGAATTGAATTATACAGTTTATGAGACTGGTCTCTGGCTTTCCATCTTTCTTACGCTCTTCATATTATTGACATTCAGATTAAGGTAAAATAATCTTCCACACGAAGAAGATAAACACGTTGATCCTAATATGTCTGCACCAACAAGGATTATGGCGAAGTTGGTTTTCCGGACCAATCCAACTCTAGTGAATTCGGAAGGATCAATACGTGCAAGACTCCATCCCATCCACAAAGTTATGTCTGTGTCTACGTGTTGCGTTAGCAACCATCAGCAAGGGATATTCAGCTTAAGTTAACTAATTTTTAAAAAAATGTTAAAAAAATAGAAAATGGATTTAAAATAAAAGTTACTTCAGTAGATTATATAATATAATGTTTCATTTTTTGAAGAATACTTTGTTACTTTTTTGTTTGTTTGTTCATTTGTTTGTTATGGTTTCTTCTGTGCTAGAATTGTCGATAAACGCTGAAAGGACACTGGGGTTTCTAAAGTTGTTTTTTTTTTTTTAAATTCCATTTTCCGTAGAGATACCGTGAAGCGCGGTTAATGTCAGTATGACGTCAGAAAAGCTTGCAATATAGTATTATTTTTTCTTTTTCTTCTTCTTCTTTTTCTTTTTCTTTTTTTTACAATTAAGAATTAACGTTGAAACAAGCATCAAAAGCTGGAAAATACGAAAAAATATATCTGCCATGTAATAGTTATAGATTACAATGAATTACATGGTCAGCGTTGTTGAGATATTGTGTACCGACGCGTAAATTTTGACCACTTTTTTAGAGATATAATTAATAACTGACAGGTGAATAAGTTTGCAAAGATAGATAATATTCCGAAGGCAATAATTACTTCATATCAAAGTATTTCTATGTATTGGAGCAGTGCAGCTATATATGTATTATAACATCATCATGAACATCAGTACTGGGACATTCCATGTGAAATCAACCAACGAAATGGTAAAATCTGACCTGGCGATCTTAGATTTTTTGTAAAAATTGGTGCACAGCTTTATTACATAGGGAGATGAAAAGTCCTAAATATTACCTCTCTCCTCCTGAAAGTGTCCCCATACAGGGTGTTCAAAAATGTCAAAATACGGCATTTTTTCAGTTACAGTGATTATTAAAAAAATGTCATAAAATGGTTAATATGTGCACTAGAGATGTAAAACAAACACCATTGGAAAGCTTAAAGATTGCTGTACAAGTTGTACTATAATGAAAAAACCTGTAAAATAAAAGTAACACTTCAAAAATTCAAATTAAGATTTGAATTTTGAATTTCGCATACAAATGTCCCTCTGAATTTGTTCAAAATTGTCCAGATTGTAGTCTCATATGTGTACTAAAACACCACAAAGTTGCATTTTGGGCACTCAATGGGATCCGCTTCAAAATTCAACATAACCAAGCATTGCACGATATTGACCATGTGAATATATAGGTTCAGATCGATAACCATTTGCCTGGAGCTATTTACCTTCAGCATCAAAGGAATTTATATTCAATTTCATTTGTTTCTTGATGTATTCATTTGAATTTACACAATTATCCACTTTTCGAGTCATTTAGAGAGGTATTAAATTTCCAAACAGTACTTAATACAGGTCATTATTCTTGTTAGTCAGTATGGATGTTTCTAAATTTATGTTGGCTACATTGATACATATTATTTTCATTCGTTCGTTTCAGGATTGCTATTACAGAACATACTATGAAAGGGAGGGATATTTTTTCCTCCCTTTCACAATATTTGTATCAAATGTGTTATGAAACACAGTGACACTGCTCACAATCACTTCACACACTTTCAGCACAAACAATTAGTCAGTAAATTCTTTTTCGTATTTCAATTATCCACTTCCACATATCTGTGTTCAAAGAGAAATGAACCTTTCTCCATCCTAAATGCTTTTTTGTCATTCCCATTCTCGCTTGTATTTCATATTCACTCTTCATGTCCTCGCTAATAATAATACCCAGATATCGGAAACTAGTCATCTGTCCATTTTCTCCATTCCTACTTCTATTTATTTGATATCGACCTCTACGTTCCAATCAAAATGTGACGTACGCAGAATTTTATTACGGGAGGGGATTCAAGCACCTAGTCGTTTCAGGACAAGCGTGATTTTTGTATATGTATCTAAGTATAGAAAAGTTTATTTTCCGTAACATCCTTCTCAAGGGGGTTTAACCCGAACCTCACTTGCACACGGAACTGTATATATACCGTACTAGTTGTTCTCCCAAGCTTTCGGATCGCCTGCAAATTGTGACGTCTCGGCGTTAGGAGGCAGAGCAGCTAATATCAACTAGATGTCTAAGCAAAGTTTGCATATTAGCGTTATTCACAGAATGGGATGTTTTGTGCTGTTTTATTTAATTAACTTAAAGATTTTGCAAATACAGAAAATCGTAGAATCGACAACCTTCATTAAAAAAAAAAAAAAAAAAATGAAGGGAACCAGCAATAGCGTTAGCGTATTTCATATTAGAACTTGCACTATGTACCTTTATATTGTTGTATATCTAAAATATTTCTTCCCTTTCCTGTTTAGTATTGACATCCGTGAGATGAGAGAGTATTCATTTTTCTTTTATTGTTTGCGTGATACTACTGTAGTGAAAGAAAGAAAAAAAAAGCCATTTATGATGTTGCATGTCAAAGCGTTAGAACTTTATCTTGTAAACAAATATCTACTTCCCACAGATTGTATTCTGTCACAGATGTTTTGATGATTGTAGTTGTATTGAACATGCATTTCCCGAGAAGTTGGTCACATTTAAATGAGAAAAGAAACTAAAATGTATTTGGAAAACTTTTTTATTTTATCGTGGAAGATAATGCAAATGCAGGTTATTGCTGTATTGTTATTTTGTCAATAAATACTAGTACATTTTTATAAACTAACACAATCTGTTAATTATCGTTAAAATTCAAGTCTAAGTTTCCTAAGATAATTTTTATTGGCTTTTGCCTGCAAAGGAAGAAACAAGCAGGTTCAATGGATAAGAGTTTACCCCTGGTGCAAAGAGCTCGTGGCTAGATCTCATATCATGCAGGTGTGTGGTGTTACAGTATTGTGTTCGTGGATTTTTATAGGGGGGATGTACAGCATTGAGTTCTTGGGCTTTCTTGGGGATCTCCCGTTTCCTCTCACATTATCATTCCACCAATTATTTTGTAAGCATTCACTTCATTAATTATTCGTCTAATTTAGTCCATAATCATGAAATGTAAAACTAGATATTACATCATATCACATTACGTTAGAATGAAGAATGAAACGAAATAGTTAGTATTGACGTCCCTTGATTGTGCTCTTTAAGAAGACAGACGAGATTATTAATGAAGATGACTGGTTGTGGATGAGTTGGTAGAATGAAAGTGTGTGAGGAAACAGAAGAACTATGAGAGGACATGGTGCTCTCCATCAGAAACTCAACGCAGAAGGTAAATATACGTGTTTTATATGTTAACTAACCTGAGAAATAAAAGGAAAGAAATCATTTGTGAATTCTTGTTATAAACATTGACATATATTGTCGTATCGAACTATTTACAGCATTAAACTAAGTTATTACTATTCATATGTGACACTAGTACGTTTACGTTTTTGAAAATTCAAGTTTTTTTTTTTTTTTTTTTTTTTTGTCGGAGAGAGCGAATAAGCTAAATACGAGGGGAAGTCAAAAAGTAAAGGAACTTTCGAGAAAAGATAGGCTACATTTATTCTAATGACAGAAAACTGAAACATACATTATGTTTCTACATAATTTCCCTGAACTTCAAAGCACTTTTCCCAACGTTTCATTTTTTTTATTTCGTCGAAAAAAAAAGTTTTTCGGTTGCACCTGTAACCAATATTGATGATTTTTAACGTTTAAATGTCTTAACTCCTGGTGATGATGGGTGTTTCCAAACCATGCTTGCGGTCTTACTTTCCGGTTCGTGATAATGTACTCACCCCGTTGTCGTTGATGGCCTGCCCAATCCTTCCTCCTCACATAAAAAAGTTCTTTCCTGTTTGAAACGTTCTGTCCTTTCGTAGACTCGTAGACCTTCCTTCGCGATAAATAGCTGTCACCATGCTGCGCTTGCATTCGACGAATAATTTCCGCAGGTTTAACACCTTCCGAAAAAACAAACAAACAAAAAAAAAAAAAAAACTGCCCTCATTTCCTCCTTGGTGCAGATCGACAATAGATCTGCAATGTTTAACGGTCTGCTACACTCCAACGACTAACACGGGAATAAGAGTGACACGTTGCTTAGAATTATTGCAGACGACACTAATTCAGCGCTGGACACTAGCAATGCTGCAAAACCCTAATGCGAGAAATTGCAGCAATGTTGCAAACCCTAATGCGAGAAATTGCAGGTCCTTTTACTTTTTGACTTTTTCTCGCACATTATGTAAACTAATTCTGTAAGGTCCTTTTTATGCTTGTGGTTGCTCAACCGCCGCATTTTATAACTATATTGAGTCCTTTCATCTACGGCAGAGCGGAAACCCAACCGCTAGTAGTTACAATCCGCAGCGATTCGGCGGTTTCTAATTACATTATATCATGTAGGACCTTTTATGCATAGCGATTCGATCCGCCGACCGCTCTCAGGGTTACGACTTCCATGCTTTACAGCCACAATTTCAGTTGCTTCTTGTTATCTGAAGTAGACGAATCGAAACATGAGTGATTTCAATACAGAACCTTACAAAACAGTAGTACGTTAATACTGATTTTTTTTTTTTTTCGTACTTCCTCCTCATAACGTCCGAAGAGACAACCACAAATGGAGAAGGCACTAGCGGATTCACGTCCAAATTTCAAGTTTGTAGCTTATCAGTTTGGCCTAGGTTTGATCAGTCAATCACTCATTCATTCAGTTAGGAGTTTTCTTTTATGTATGTATAGAGATGACATGGAAAATTTCAGGTTGGTAAGAAAACAATCTGGACCCTTTTCAAGAATGCAATTCTAGTGTAAAGATACAGAAAGGTCACTCCTGTTCTGACAGATCAATGAAACCCATGGACGATACGATATGGAGGGGTAAGGCTTTACTTTTACAGGATTTCAATACATATAGGAAGTGATGTAGGACCTAGTGAGCACTATTGATGTTAAATTATTTGAATAATTCTTCGAATAATCGTTATTCAAATAATTTTTCTGCTGTTATTCGAATAATTATTCGTTATCCGGTATTTAAACAAATATTCGAATAATGAATTATTTGGATTTTCTCTTACCCTTGACATTCGAGATCCCTTACCCAGCACGCCACCGCGGCTCTAATGCTAATGTAGAATTCATAAAAGCTATGCTATTAAAATTATTCAAATATTTTTCTTCTGTTATTCCAATACTTGAACATCTCAATATTCATGTTCAATATTCGAATAATTATTCGCTAGCGAACAATTATTCGAATAATAATCCGTTATCCTAATTATTATTCGAACAACTAATCGAATAATGAATTTTGTCCTAATGTTGGAAGACTTCATTATTAGAGTGTTGAATTACTCAAATTTTAACAGCACTAATAGAAATCAACTTTCACAAATTAAATGAAAGTTAGGGATAATATCGCTAATACTAACGTAGGCTAAGTGATTTACTTGTCATTTGTCCTAATTCCTTATTTTGCCTAACAGTGTATCAGCTGTCAATCACAAACAAAAGGCACATCCTCCATTTTGGGTGAAATGCCAATTCTCATTTGTCCTAATTTCCATTACGCCTAACAATCTTATCAGGAAGGAAAAACCCTTATATAGAAGATCTGACAGTGTTTTCATACCTAAATAAGTGACAGAAACTTATACCGGTATGCAAAAGCCACATTTATTTCAAATAACTAAAACGAAAGATATTTCAAATATATAATATTGTAACTATACAGTGTGAATACACACACAGTTGTCCAGCAGCAGACATAACAGTAGTTAACCTTTGCGAAAAGCACATCATCATAAATTTACAATATATTATATTCACTTCTACGCTATGAACACTTCTGACTCTCACATCCCACATATGCACATAATAGCATAAAATTTCTATATAAGAAAATAAAGAAATTTCTTCGTTTCATAATCTGTCTTTCAATACATTGATCCTGTCATTCAGCCTTTTCCACTTTCGTTTTTGCTGCACTCAACGATTCCCAACTTTCAACAACCGCATCGTCTTCTCATTTTCCATCTCCTCTGACTGCATTTGCTGAATACATGTGAATATATTTGGAAGGTGTCTGGAAAAACCTTGTTCTATTTGAAATGCTAGCCCTTCTATTTATTTCTTGTTCTTTCTGCGTTACTTTCCGCGGCGTAGCCAGCAAATTGTTCTAGTAAGTTCGTAGTAATTTCTTAGTGATTGTAGTAATTTCTTTGATGTAATAGATGTGTGCATGTATAACTATGGAAACAATACCAGATCTTCTATAAAAGGGTATTTGCTTCCTGATAAGATCGTTAGGTGTTAGATCAAATGGGAATTGATATTTCACCTAAAATGGCGGATGTGATTTTTATCTGTGATTGACAGCTGATATATAATATTGGTCAGGCCAGTTATAATGTGCACAAAATCATGGCAGTACCAAATTTCTTTGAATGATAATTTAGGGACATAAATTATGAACATTACAGGTGTAAGTTCGAGTATCTGGGAGAGAAGAGAAAAATTCCTTTGGACAATCTTGAAAGAATTAAATTGTAAATATTTCGATATTCTTGAAGAATTTGCCGGATAACTGGTCAGGCAAAATGGGAATTAGGCAAAGTGGGAAGACACTAGGCTAAGTAAAATATATGTTGTTGTGGACAAATCAAAACGAAGTTGATGGAAACTTCAAGAAAAGATACTTGACTTGAAGGAAAGGTGAAATAAAAGTATACTAACATACTTTCAAAGAAAAAATGTATTTTATGTATTAATTAATATTCCTAAGCGGTAATATTAGACATGAAAATAATATTTACTTGTATGTGTGGCATTAGGTTTGAGCTAGGAATGAAACTATTGTTCGAGAAAAGAACTTCCTTGTCATGCGACGGTAGACAGGAAGCAAAATTAGTGGGAAAAACACATGTCTTGCAGACACTTGGAACTTGACCAGATTACTGAGCCAAGAAAAAAAACAATGACAATGTTGTCAAGTCTACCCTTGGAATACGAATGACTACTTTATGCCGGTGGCTCGCCACCTTTAGTTTTAAATGTTAACCTATAGTATGTAGGTTAACATTCATGGAGAATCAAGTTTCTAGCCAAGCAAGAACAACTTAAAACGTTCAGAAAGTTCAGACGTTCTTTATAAATCTTGCCAAAATCAATATGAGTACAGAGAACACTTCTTTTAGGTATTATTATGCACATGAAACATTGTGCATGTACTTTGAAAGACGACAGTTGGTGATCTTACTTTAATATAACTCTTGCAGTTTCATTGGTTTGTATGATTTCGTCATTTAGATAGTTGTAAGATACCGACTTTCTGTTCACAGGTTTTTCAAGAGAATGTAGGATCACTCTTAGGTTTCATATGTCGTCTTTGTCATGACGCTATAAGGCTTAAAATGAGATCATGTTGATTTAGCTTATTTTTACTCACAATTCTTTTAACTTTCGTTTGAATCTACACTTCTACATTTAAGAGACTAAAATTTTTCCAACCATTTTGGCTGCTAAAATTCTTCAAGAATATCGAAATATTTACAATTTAATTCTTTCAAGATTGTCCAAAGGAATTTTTCTCTTCTCTCCCAGATACTCGAACTTACACCTGTAATGTTCATAATTTATGTCCCTAAATTATCATTCAAAGAAATTTGGTACTGCCATGATTTTGTGCACATTATAACTGGATTGATAACTTTTCCATTGACAATATTACAGAACAGAAGTTAAAACAATAGTATTCTATCTTCTTAATAATAGTTTGTCTCTTTTGTATCGAGCGTATTTTTGCACTCGCATTAGTAGCTGTACTGTTCGAGGTACCTTGGAGGAATTTCGCTTTACTCTCATATCGTGACCATTGTGATATACTCTATAAAATATTTGTTAAAGAGCATTCCTACAAACGAAGCTGTTTTGCACTTAAGTATTAACAGTAGAAGGTTAACAACAAAAAGAACGAAGTTTCAAAGAGGATTGTCTTGTAAGATCGTGAATAGAACGTTTGCTTTCCTGTGAATGTTGTTAGATTTAAACCCTGCTGAGTACATACAATCCGAATAGGGGTTCAGATCGCATTTTAGTAGTGAGCTCCGTTCTTCATAAACTCACTTTTGTATAAGAACTCAATGCAACATCACAAACCATGAACTTTTATCAGAAGTAAGAGAGAACCTACTACTAACTTCTTTAAAAGACTTACTTATCATCGTATTTTTTGGCTTAACGAGCTTGAAGGAAAAATAAATCCAGTTATGATGGCCAGCCATGGAATTCCAAGTCGAGGAACTCCTGGTTCGAAATGAGAACATTAACCATTTACCTGCCGACTTTAATATCTAAATTCACCTTGTATTTTTATTTTCACTAATTTTTCTGCTCTACATTTTGCGCAATTGGTGTTCTACATTCATTCAAATCATTTTATTCCATGTTTGATAAAGGATTTTAATTCTTAATATTATTTACCAGTATGGTTACCAAACATGGTTGCTTATTCTGAGGGTAAAATATAGACTGAAAGTATTCGAGAACAAGATCCTGAGACGAATAATCGTACCTAAGAGGAGTAGGATTCGAGAATGATGGAATCTTCATAACGAGGAACTACATAATTTATGCCGTTTACCAAACATTGATAGGTTCATCACATCTAGGAGGCTCATGTGGGCAGGTCATGTAGCCAGAGTGGAAGAAAGTAGGAACGCTTTCAAAGTTGTAATAAGTCCAATTGAAAAACGACTATTTGGAAGACCTAAGTGCAGATGAGAGGACAATATTAAGATAACTCTTGCAGAAGTAGGAATACAAAGTAGAAACTGGGTCCAAGTCAAGGGTACTAGGCCATAGAGTTAGTTAGTTAGTTACCAGTTTCTTTTCTTTTTTTCCCTAAATATTTTTTTTCGGATCTTAATATTTGAATACTTGCACAGTAGCATAGTCAGAATTTCTTCAAAGAGTCCGTCCAGGTTTAGCCCCAATTTCGTCTCCCCATGAGTTTGCCCGAACATGATTGCAATCGATAGCTTCCGATGCGTAGAGCACGACTACGAAGGAACGAGAATGGTCAAATGCACTGTTCCTGAGATATCGAGTTCCAAAAGTGCGAGATGCCACGAGATGGCGCCAGCATCGAGGTTGAGATCGATGTGGCACTTTAGTTTATGAAACTCAATCAGAAACATCTTCATCATCGGAAGCATTTTCAATGCGAAGAGAAACGTTGGACTATCGATGACCGAGCAGAAGAAACTCATAGTTGTGGCCGCAAAACAAGTACCAAATAATTTTGGCCATGTGTGAACATCCTACTGTACGTGCTCCTGTCTCGCAACAAAGAGCTTTATCAATGAATTTAATACGATACGGAGTTATATCTGTGACCACTACAACGTAATAGCTTCACACTATACAAATACCCTCGAAGCGTCAAGAGGCGATACTGGCTGCGCCTCGATACTGGCGTCACCTCGTGGCATCCCACACTTTGGAACGCGATAACGCAGGAATGGTGCATCTGACCACTCTGGTTCCTTCTGAGTCATGTTCTATGCATCGAGGCTATCACCTGCATTCAAATTCGAGCAAATTCATGGGGAAATGAAACTGGGGCTCAAGGCTAATGCTCTGTTGGTCGTGCTCTTTGAAAGTCAAATTCTATTTTCTGCAACCAAATATGTCGAGTAGGTTGCCCACGAGACTAGACGAGAAATAAGGTTTTCGTGTCTTGTAAATTTTGTGGAAGTCTCGTCCTGACTCGATTCTTGAATTATTCTGTCTTCATGGGCGCCCAAAGGGAAGGGCAGGGTGGGGCGCAGCCTCCCTGGCTCACGAAAATATATTACATTTCTTAAGATTTTCTTAATGCAAATAAAAAATACCAAACGTAATGTAGCAACTAGGGATTTGAGCCCCCCCCCCTAGAAAATTTTCTTCGGGCTCCCATGTCTGTCTTATCTTGTTTTGTAAATTTTTATGTACAAAATGTATGTCCAGATTTTTTTCTTAATTTCATCTAATAGAAGTTATCAGAATTCTTCCTTGTCAAAGAGTGTGATATAAAATGTAAACCGTATTTATTATGGAGTATATTATATAATGACCTGCGTATCTTTAAACTTGTATAAATGCTCTTCATTATGTTCGTACAATCACTTTACTAATTTAAGTTTTTATACTATGAATTTTATAACACTGAAACTCTGTTTAATGTACCAAGACTTGGGTGAATTAGTGTTGCTCACGAGACTTGGGAAGTTTCTCGTCTCGGCAATACCAATGACGGTAGACAGGAGGTGAAATAAGTCTGTTTTTAATTCAATAAAACGGTTTTAGTGTTGTAAAAGCGAGCTGTAAATAATTGTAATGACTACACTTGTAAAATTTACTAAATTATAATGATAATGCCAAATTATAATGATGATGCCAAATTATAATGATAATAACAATTTTGTTTCAATTGAAAATGACCTCCTTTGCCCTTCCGTCGCGACATCATTGCTTCTGAGTAAAATGAGTGGGGATGTATTTTAAAATCTGTGAGAGTTTCTGTTGACAGCAAGAATAGTAGCAGCGCGAAGAATATTCTTTTTAAAAACTTCTGTCTCAGCAGTGGTCAAATATCATCAGATGCACGTGTTAAAGACAGCTGCAAGCACAAGCGTTCTACATTTCTTGACTAGCTGACATCTTAAACAAGTCACAGAACTTAACAAAGTAACAATATATTGCGAGACATGCGACATTTATGAACACTGAGACTCATGCAGCTTCCCCGTGCTTTTCACACTCTCCTCACTTAATACTGAAAGACAAGTGGAGTGTAATTAAATCTTTGTGAGAGAGCTTTTGGAGGCTTCATAATCATTTCCAATTCATGGATCTCCTTTAAATAGTACTATTTATTTCAAACACCCAATCTGCTAATATAAACAGATAGGTTCTAACCGATTTTTTTTTTATAGGGGAAAAATTCTTCCTCATTCCAGTGGTAATATTCTTAGTATAAAATTATCTCATGCCGACATAAAATAAATAAACAGAAAGTGAAATAAGACGTTTATTTCCCTAATAATTAGGATAAAGGATTAGTTCAATGAATTCAAAAACTAATTGAATTACACATATCTGATTTGGAGATCAACATTCACAATCGGGAACAGAACAAATTGTAAACGAGAATCAGACGCCTGCAGCATTTAAAATCGTAATTTTTCACACAAGAATTGGTGTAATATTTCTTATTATGTAAAAATTTGCTATTTTTCGAGCGCTATTGGAATTCGATTTCCGTGTACAATTTGCACTGTTCTTCATTTCGAATAATGATCTACAAATCAAATATTAGGCATGTGTGCAGTATCAAGTTATTTTTGAATATCTATGGAACCAATCCTTCACTCTAATTATTGGAGAAATAATAATTCTTATGTTTTATTCCACTTCGTGTTTATTTATTTTATGTCGATATGAGATCATTTAATACTAAGAATGTTACCACTGAAATGAGAAAATGATCCCCCTCCGTAAAAATTCGGTTACAATGTATATTTAAATATGCCTGGTGGAACTTGAAGCCGGATCTGGTAGGAATCGACATCCTTCTGTAACCCTTAATTTCCTAACCTGATTTTGTCATTTCATTGTATTGATTTATGTACAGTATAAAAGAGTCTCAATTGATAAACTAAGTTTTTTTCGCAACTTTTTATTTATGAGCAGTTTTCACATTAAGCTTACAATTCATTTCATGGTACCAAGTCAAAGTCATAAGCATTATCATTGGCGAAAATCCTGGGGATGAAAGGAACATGTCTCCTCCAATCTTGGAACTGGGGGGCACTGTCCCCCCAATAATCCAATTTGAAATGTGTTTTTTGGGTAGACTGTGACAATTTGTGCCCGACTGCTACAAAAGAAAGTGAGATGAAATTGATGTCCTCCAAGAATAAACCTCAAATCTGCCGCCTCCCAGTGTTAAAAACAACTTCCGCTCCCCTGATCCTTCACAGTATTGTTTTGCAACTTCATAAATATTTTGAACATCGCTAATATATATATATATATATATATATATATATATATATATATATATATATATATATATATATATATATATATATATATATATATATATATATATATAATAGCGGATCCAGGATATGGTCAAGGGAGGGGTTAAACCGCTAAACCATAGTTTGCAGCTTTATACAGTGTAAAGCAGAATTGAAGCCCATTTTATCCAGTGTATACCTGAGCGTTAAGGGTGCTGTAGCCCCCCTTGAACTCGCGCCTATATATATACATATATAGTATAACATGGGAACGATCTTACCCGTCCCCCCAATGTTTAACCCTTTCACTGTGGAAGGCGACGGGAAAAAATTTCCCTAACCTGCGAATGTCGATTATAGTCGACGTGTTAAAATTGGTCTGTATCTTGGGTTTGTCGATTGTAGTCGCCAAAGGTTTTCTGTGTGATTTCTATTGTTTATCGAAAACAATAAAACACAAACAAAAATGAACGGTACAACTTTGGCGACTACTCTCGACAAAGCCAAGATACGGACAAACAAATTTTAACACGTCTACTATAGTCGACATGCGCATGTTAAGGAAATTTGGTTCTGTCGACAAAAGTCGACTTCCTCTGTGAAAGGGTTAAGGCAGATTTGCGCCACTGATCTTTATTATGGTCGTCTCATAAGCACAGGTATTCGGTAGTTCCTTGTAAGAAAGTCAAGAGTGTATATGTACAGTAAAATCTCTGAATAATGGACACTGGCGGGACATGATTATTTGTACGCAAGTGAGAGATGCCTGTTAAAGAGAGGTTACACAAATTTAGATTACTCATAGCGCATGCGGTGATTGTATACAGTGTTATAAATGTAAATATAATCTAATGTCGAAATATTGTATTCAGTATGAGGATTGCTCTAGGAAGATCGTCCTTTGTAAAGAAACAAAAATATTGCTGGAGGCTGTGCATCTCCTGTAAAATGTATTATATGCGTAATAGTTTTCTTCTCCAAATTGAATGAAATCTTTCACTTTTACGTCCCATGTATATGCCGTGTAGGTCAATAACGGTGATAATGAGAAATGAAGAAAATGGTGGAATGCAGAAAGTGGAAGGAAATGAAAGAACTCCAAGAAAAAACCACAAACATAATATATTTTGTAGCAGATGCATAGCCCACTTGGCGCGAGCTGGGATCGAACCAGAACCACGCGCTCCAGAGGTGAACTCTCTACCATTGAGCTACTGCAGCCCCCATTTTCTTCTCAGATACACGTCATCCCCCAGTAAAAATAAATAAATAAATACGAAGTGAATATCTTCATTCATACAATAGTCCATAATCACAAAAGGAAGAGAGAGAGTTAATTGTTCGATATATTGATTCCATCCTTGAACACTAGGTTTAAACTTTAACTTAAGCGTCAATAACAACATTATTTTGTTTTCTTATTTTACTGTTTTGCTTTTAATTAGTAAATATAGCTTATGTAAATGTATGAAATCTGACTCATTTCGGTTTGCTTCCGATAGCATTACAAAGGAAGTTCGAACTCCACTATATGGATGTTGTTAATGAAATTGCTGACGCTTACAAAATTTATGTTTTGACATACGATATCATCATGTTTCATTGGTTATGTCATTCACTGTTACTAAAAGTGTTTCCTGCTGAGCTTTTGCTTTTTTTTTTTTTTAATTTTAGAGAGCTCGTTAACATATAGTAGCAAAGAACACTATCTTCCTCAACAGTATTTGCTTCAAATACAAGAGGGAGGAGTCTTGCTTAGAGTGAATTGAGTTGGATTTTTGTCTTACGAACTGTCAGTCGTGAGATAAATTTGTTGTTATTGGACTATGTTCATAGCCATAATACTTATGAACGAAGTTGATAAATAACACAGCTTGTCTCGTGGATTGACCTATACCAGCAGAAAATTATTGTTCGAAGAAACTTGAGAGGGAAAATAGCGTGTTTGGAAGATAGAAATGTACTAAAATGTTCGATGTGACATTTATAAAGTCTAATTTTGAAATGAATGAATATACTAAAGACGATTAAATCCAAAATATTTTTTCTTTTTTCTTTTCTTTTATTTACTTTTTTTTTTTTTTTTTTTTTTTTTTTTTTTTTTTTTTTTTTACGCATAAAATTGACGTACCATAGTTTCGAAATTGCGTTCATACCGTGATTTCATAGATATTTTGTCACAAGTTAACTCTATTGATAAGTTGTCCTTTACATGATGTTTTGACAGCCTATATCAAAGTGTTTCAGAAGTTGTAACTTATAAACTTTCGTGTACATTTTCATATGCTTCTGGATTCTAATCGAAGTTTGTTTATATCATATCTCGTGCATGTATAAACTTTTTCGTTCACTTAATCAAAGAAATCACTTCTTGAAATTCTTAAACGCGCGGCAGATATTCAGTATTTGTAAATATAACTCTATTCGATACTAAAGCATTCCAATTAGAATTTATTAATTTTATTCGTTTTTCAAAGAGCAAAATTAAAATTTGGAGATTATAGGGTCCCGAAGTGCTTATAAAATAGAACGATAGGAAGTTTGTACGTACATATTGTTTGTAGCTGAGGAACTTGGTCTCATCGTGTCATAATGTGCTTATGTTATGTTTCCATTATCACTTTATTATGTATCAGTTTTTTTCATTCATTTTTTTTGTTTGTTTTGTTTAAGTTCTAAAGAAGGTTGGGTTGGAATGGAAAGATCGAAAATTCATAAGAAACTTATATATGAACCAACAAGTAAGTGTTAGAATAAAAGAGGAAACGATAGATGGGAGTGGAATTGGAAGGGAAGTTTGACAGGGATGCTATTGCTGTCTCTCACCTACATTATTTAATATTTATCGAGAAAAGATAGTAAAAAAGGGCCTGCAAAATGAAGACGACATTTCAGTAGGAGGTAGAATGATTAGGTGTATACGGTTTGAATATGATATGGCGCTTGTTGTAGAATCTGAAAAGAAGATCAATAAAATGGAAAACTTGAGAAAGGGCTGTGAACAGTAAGGTATTAAAATGAATATTGGAAAAACAAATCCATGGTGATTGGAAACGAAGGGGTCAGGGTCAAATATTGAAGTAGGAGAGGAGAAAATAGAACAGGTGTCTAGTTTTCGATACCTGGATAGTATTATTAGTGATGATATGAAGTGTGAACGTGAAATAAAAACACGAGAGAAGGCTTAGAATAGGAATGGCGAGAGAAGGCTTTAGGAGGAAGAAAGGACTATTTTGTGGGACCTTGAATAAAGAGTTGAGAAGAAGACTCATAAAGTGCTTTGTGTGGAGTATTGTACTGTATGGGTCAGGAACATGGAAATTATGCAAAAATGATAAAAAATGACTGAAAGATTTTGAAATGTGGGTGTAGAGAAGAATGGAGAGAAGTAGCTGGCCCGAGCGGAAAACGAATGAGAGAATGTTAGAAATGGTGGGGGAGAAAATAATAATTTTAGATGTTATTAAGAAGAGGAAGAGAAATGGTTAGGACATTGGCTAAGAAGGAACTGTATCATGAGGGACATTTTAGAGAGTATGGTTGGCATAAAAGAGAGGAAGGGGGGTTAAGGAGACTAGTTAATGGACGATATCAAAACAGTGAAATCATACGTAAAGATGAAGAGGTTAGCCGAAGATCGTGGAGCATGGAAACTTCTCAGCTGTAGTAAGCGACCTTCCAATAATGGCAGAATACCTATGATGATGATGATTTATAGTTACTCTGAGAACTTCAAGTAATGCTAATTTTACTTGAACAAGGCTATGAGGGCTCTTTGCTAAGCTCACCTCCACTTATTCAGTTTTAACGAACAAAACGACAATGAATCACTTAGAGAGAAAAAAAAATAGAAAATGAGCCAAATAATGCCTGCTAAATGTTGTTATATGAACTAATAATTGTTTTCAAGATTGTTTCGTGTAGCGTGCACATTTTGGTGCCTAAGCATTATGACGCCATAAACTGCGCATCCACATTTCTGATATTATGAGAAAGATTTGGGAACAGGAAAGCAACTCTCAATTTCTTCTTGGTGCTAGGGAGTCGGGTACATACTTTTCGGAAATAGAGCCGTGAATCACGCGCACTGACTCATTCGGCTCCATATAAACACAGTATGAGAGCTGTTGAAAATATATGAGAGAAACTGTAACAGAGGAAAAAATGTGTATGCATCTTAAGGCAACGGTGCATACAACCCATGATGTGTTTTAATTTGGAGACAGTTGGAAGTCTCGTGGTTGACTCACCGTCCGAGTGAAGTTATCTCCTTTTCTGAGAGCCTGCTCATAAATTCTGGAGTCCCAGTGAAGGCCAATGAAGCAGAAGAGGCAGAGGAGGAGGACACCCAACAACAAGGTCCGGTATTGAAGGAGACGGGACCTCGCCCACCACCTCCTGCACTGGCATATCATCTCCACCGCATCTCAACCTGGAACAATAATAATAAACTATAAATCAGGATCCTGTTAGAAGGATTCAAACATAATCAAAAATCAATATTAAACTCATGATCTTGAAGAAGAGAAGCAAAGTGCTATAAAAATAGCAAAGAAATTTAGTGACTACTACATTAAACAAATACAGTGAAACAAGCGCATAATTTGCTGCCATTGGTTTAAAGAAAACTAACATACAAGAGCGAATAGTGTCCGGATTCGGATATCCTGGAACAACAATGTTATTATATTAACTAGTTCTCAAAATTAGAATATACCAAACATGGTATGGAACTTAGAAATATATATATCACGGCAATTCGAAGCTGTAGCGAAGGGTGCATTTTTGACTGATGTACACATGAACTGTAATAGCTATTTAGTTCTAGTTAGTAGAAGGGACAGTGAATACTGAAGAGACAGTCTCCATCTACAATGATGTAACGTTTTGAAAATATATGTACGTGAGAATCACATTCAAAATATAGTTTGCTGACAAAATAAGCAAGAAGCCCTTACATGTATACGCAACATAGTATTAAAACCTGTTAAAATACACAGACCAGAGTGGTCGTGTCATTCTGATTTGTAGGTAGTTGAATTTTGTACCAGTAGCTTTCTTAAAGTTACCACTAATATTTTGCAGTTTAATTTCTCAATGGGCAGTTATAATACGCCTTTTTGGTGTTTCTTACGCTAGTAGCTGTTTGATTTTCTGTGTATATCTTTTGATTCAGAACAATACACCTGCTATATTGAATCCTCTATCATTGTTAAGTTTGAATAATATGACTATCTCGCCTCGTATTTGCAGCATGTTTTTCCAAAATGTTAGGGCATTTTTCTTCTATTGGATTTCAAATAATAATAATAATAATAATAATAATAATAATAATAATAATAATAATAATAATAATAATAATAATAATAATAATAATAATAATAATAATAATAATTTGAAAAAGTATGCTACTGTGAAACAACATAGCGTATATATATATTTGAATTTCGGAGCTACAACGAAGAGTGCGTTCCAGTTCAGACAATTACATGAAGTGCGTTACTATTTATGTCATCCTACTACTGTTTGACATTCAACCATGGATATTCATTTTAAGAAAAAGCTATTACGTACTATTAAATTTTATAGTACTCTGTATATATTCTTGTAAGATCTACAAATAAAATAACATTTTGTGTGAAGTTATGTTGATAAAAGTATTATCAACAAATAAATGACGCGGCAAGCGAAATCTCAAAATGACTGAAATTTCAAAGTTTATTACGAAGTTATAAAAGAAAATTCAGTGTAAGGAGGCTGTATATAACAAAAGGGGTTGTATTTATGCAACTTAGCTAAATCATTCATTATGCCTAGAATCTTCAAGTTATTCAAACAGTTGTGAGAGATGCCCATGGCAATTGTCCTTCCCTGGATTTTCAAGGTTCGAAATGCATTTTAAAACTTAGTAGATTTGCGTGCTGACACATTACAGCATTTAATATGTTTATACTAAATATTATAGCAATGAATTTACTGTAGTTAATAATATTATGCAGTATGCGTAAATATTTGTTGTTGTACGTTAAATATTGTGTACACGCAGTGGCGTACGCAAGAGGGCTTTTGGGGTTTTTAACTTCATCATTGAGCAGATACTATGCGAAAGTAAACACCATATTAAGATACGTATACAAAAACCTGGAATTATATGAATGTGGGAGTACCCTTGACGAACTTCTGCGTACGCTACTGGGTGCATACGTGCATCAAACTGTGTGTGTATTCGCAATTTCGCTTGTTTGTTTGTTTGATTTTGTGTGTGTGTGTCCCCATGGAAATTTGTTTGATTTTGTGTGTGTGAGTCCCCATGGAAATAATCTTGTAGGCGTCCCTGGACATGTCAATTTTAAGTGTATAGAGTTCGCGAAATAGTAACAAGAAGTAATCAAAGAAAAAAATGAAAGAGTTCGAACTAGCCTTGCACAAGAAAAAAAGAAATCTGGCTACTACGACACCGTACAAGGGATTAATACGAATACCCTTGGCTATCTATTTGGCTGTTAAAAAAATAGCCAACTTAAAAAAGTGACCAACCTTATAGACTCCTCTGCCGTCTTTCCGCTCTACTTGTTAAACAGAACAGCACTATCCATGTTTTATGCTCGGCTTTATATGTACGCGATTTTTAGTAATATAGAGCTGTTTCTTGGTTAAATGGTTAATCTTATTGCTTTTTTTTTTCGCGGCAAATCGCGTCCGATTCTCAGTGGAAGTGTGTGCGAGTCAAACTTCACGTTAAGTGTAGGTCTACGCCACATGTAATCTCTGTGTCTTAAACTTCTAATAATCCAACAGTAATGTTGGTTCAGTCTTAGAAAATGTGTTAAGATATAAGTAATCTTTACGTAAATAAGTTATAAGTAGTAAGAGTAAGAGGAAAGAGAAGGCTGTATATGCTTGCGAAATTAGTCAAATAGATCATGGAACTCATTGTTCGTGCATAGAGCCCAAAGTAAATAAAACCAAAGACGTAAAACACCGATATAATCACAAAATACAATTTGCAGCATAAAATAATAGTTATGTACCATAGGTTAAAGGAGACGGATGATTATGAAAGAATTGGTGGAATGAGAATTGGGAGGAAACTGGGAAATGCCGACAAAACTCACAGACACGATGTTGTCCACCACAAACTCAGGTGGTCTGGGATCGAACCAGGGAGCCCTTTCATTAGAGGTGAGCGCTTTATCACTGAACCACCATGCTTTCCTATGGTTGATTTGGATAAGATATAAAACTGAATTACGACTGAATAAAAAATTACGAAATTCCATTCTTTAATAGTGTGAGAGACATTCCATAGACAAATACGGTTTTATCAAAAAGTATTCGATACATTTTGAAGTGTCGTCAAAGGTACTTGAAGGCATTTTTGAGGTAATATAAAGTGTCTTCAGTGCATATTTCTTTATATTATACAAATTATGCCACGGACCAGGAAAAAAATGTTAAGTGTGTATGTGTAGGTAACTATTACTTGCAGTGTAGAGCTTAATCCTAAAAGATATTCCTCACAAAGAACAACGTATATTTCATTCATATATTCGTAACGTTTTGTATGATGAAGTAAGAATGAACTAAAAAGTTTCCATATTGTGGAAAATATTTGTCTTTTGTTGATTCGGGAGGCAAAAATAATCTAAAAGGATCATCATCAACTTCTGCTAGATGTAGAGGGTCAAAAGTCAACGAATCGCATTCGTTGATGGAGGTGGTTCTTCCGGTTAATCCGAAGATCTAACTCCCAATATATTCCCACAGAGGATTATTATGAATGAATTGCTCTTTGGTAGCATGCAACTCGACTGCCTTTACACGTCATATTGGTTGCATATCGTTCCTTACTTTCCCTATTTTAACCAAACTTCTTCACGTGGTGTACACGTGTCATTGGTACGTGTTTAAAGTAAATAGTATAAGTACACATTGTATGTACAACATAAGTAATCAGTTTTCTCATCTTTAACTTTTTTATGTCCCAAATTAACGTTTAATTCGTAAATAGCAATAAGGGAAATATTTTGAGGAAATCTGATACATCCAAATCCCAAATTTGATGGCCCATAGTTCGAGAACCAAAGATCTGTACACCATATATTTCGCAGACTTCTATAGCGGGTAAAAATATAACAGCATCTCAGGTTGGATCCAGATCAAATGAGTTCAGTTGAATTCGTGTGATACGTAGTGTCCTTGGGATTGATTTAAAAAAAATTCAAATGAAGATCGAAAGAGAATAACCTTAATGCGTCATTCGCCTTATATAACCGGGGCTTTCACTTATTTTCCCATATCTCACTCTGAACAGATATAGTCTAGTGGTATATCTTGAAATTGACCAGGATTGCTTTCTTTCTTAGTCTTGCCTCACAGATAGAAGTAAGCAATAATGAAGAGAAGCTAGTAGAGCAGAGCTTATAGATGCTGTAAAGATACTTTGAGCGAGATTTACGCTTCAAGGGAAAAGGTTTAAAAACAAAACCATTTTTGCTTTTTTACTTTTTCTCTTTTTTGTTGAAAATTTTACGTAAGTTAAAAGCGTCCTTCATTACGTAGATATTTTGTGGTTCACTTCCATTCTAAGTGGCACTTAAATGCGTTTGATCTGCTATAAAACGCTATGGCTCGTATATTTATATAACCTGTCACAGGACACCAAACATGTTATGGTGTTTTATGATATGCGCAACGCAAATATTTGCAGAATTTAAAAGCAAAAGAAAGTGTCATCGATGAAAGAATGCTTCTATTTATTTCTCACTGTACTTGAATTGCTGTATACGTACGTTAATGTGTATTATTGGTCTGTTATTACTTTAGTTAACAGCTCGTAACGGTGAACACATCAGTGTATAGAAAGCTTCTTAAGACAAACGTTCCTTTGAGATACCAGTAATGTTCATCTTACATGCATTAATGTTGCTTTTGATCGTGAGTAATGTCTGCAAGATACTTTTATGGTGTGAATCTACGCTATTTATCACATTGGAATGCGTTCTAGTTATAGATTACACTTAACGTTCAGGGTTCTTCAGGAAGTTTACTGTATGGGCATATTGTTGTTTCATTCGGTGAATGCTTGAGACTCATTCGACAAGGTAGAACAGTATTTAAGAGTTTTCAGCTTGTCATAGTGTCCAGGAAATGTTAAGAAAACAATATATCGCCGACAAACTTACTTTTACATTAGGTGAATATGAATTAAGGATATTTAAACGAACTGCAATTATATGTGAGATTAACTCTCTGCACACACAAACTTTTGTTGGGAGAGGTTCAAAGTTAAGGGGAGGCGTCCGGAACAAAAGAGATAGTATCCCTATGTAGCATTGAACCGGTGTTATTCTACAGCCAGAAAAACGATAAGTGATAAGTACTGCTACCTACACTCGCAAATAAAATTATAGAACTAGATTGTTTTATATATATAATCGATGTAGCATGAAGACTTTATATATATATATAATATAAGGTCTTTATGCCACATCGATCATTTTTCTGCTAAACAAGTATGGTTTTATTGAGAAACTGTACGAATGTATGTATGTCGGGTTACAAAGTTTTTTGGCGGGGAGATCCGAAGCCGGTGCCTCTTCACCCCGTGGATACGTCCTTGACTCTCTGATAATAATTACTGTTAGATTATCAGATAACAGAACACTCTGGTACGTTAATGAATCATGATATTATTTTGTGCTTCTATTTAATCAACAAGAATTTCAAAGTAGCTGTGAAGCGCGAATATTCAGATCTTCTTAATTTTTTAAACAACCCTTTCTTATTTTGAGAGCCTCCAAATAGTGTTACGAACAAAACCAATTAAATACTTCGAGTGGAGCAGCGTTCCTCAAACTGTACTCCGCGGCGGATCATAAGTGATCGTCGAAGTCTCCCCGTGTGGTCCTCTTAGATTGAACATTAGTCCAAAAAAGACAGAAAAAAAATAAAAAGAAGTAAGTGAATTACGAATCACAAGCTATATAGGTATTGAAAACGTAGATTATACGATTTAATAAAATAAAGATTGTACAAATTCTAATAGGATTTCGGTTCGATTCCCGGTGGGAAAGCGTTAAAAAAACAGGATATGGTTTATCTTAAACTTATGTCCAAATCTCATATAGCCTCATGCTGAAAAGAGATCATAAATTTCAACAAATAAGTCCAAAAAATCTAATAGCTCATGCCATTGTATCATTAGAATATAAAATATTCTCGATAACCTTACGAGACATAATAAATAGAATTAATATGTATTTTCTGCTATTAATAACGATATAACATTAAGGATCATAATTTGCATATTACTATTTTAAAAATATGTATTATAAGTATTATAAGTATATGGTATGTGCTCAAAAAAAAAAAATAGAAAAGGAAAGGAAAAACGCTTCAGGAGAAAATAAGAGTAGAGTGATTTGTAGGATATACTGATCAAGAAAAGTGGTCCACAACTGCATGTGACCAAAAGTTTGAGAAACTCTAGAGTAGAGTATTGCATTACGTCGAACAGAAAGAGGAGCAACTTGAAGAAGCGACGGAAAACAGTAAGAGGGTTTCAAAATGTGTGTGGTGAGAAGAATGGATAAAATTAACTTGATTGCATTAGAAAACAATAGTTAAGTTTTATAAAGGAATGGTAGTTGAGAAAAGAACCCTATTGCAGGTAATTAGAAAGAGGAACGGATACTGATTAGCACATTATATTTGAGGAAAAAATGTACTCTCAAAGGCGTGATAGAATCTATAGTGGAAGGAAAGAGAGAGAGAGGATTTATGAAAATTATTAAAATGAATAACTCGTACGTCAAGACTAAAAGCTTATAATGGGACGTGGAGGTTTCTTTTTCCGGCAAGTGACTTGTCAGGGATAACTGAATACATATGTTGATGATGATGACGTTTTATTTATTGGGTGTGTAGTTGAAAAATACTTTTCTTAAGAATATGTCAGATATACATGTTACCTGGGTTAACAGAGATATCTGAACCGGTTAACATCAGTAATATGATCCAGTGCTGTTGAAACTCATGAAATCCAGAAACTGAGTTTTCAAGACTCATACGTAATGAATGACTTGAGTGCTTTAAAAAATCCGAACAAACAAATATTTCATGACAGCAGATTAGAATGATAGCAACATGTAGATATTGAACAGGATTGTGTTCAGAATTTTGATGTATGCCATCACGTAAAATTAAAGCACAGTGTTATATACTCGCTATCGGTTAACTGCTTATTCAAAATAAGTTTATGGCTTTGAAACATGGTTTATTTAAGTAATGGTTTATTACACGTGCTTTATTTGAGCTCGAATGAATCATGCTTATAGACGTCAGATAGAAATTTCAACATAAGCAACATCTAAATAAAGAAATAAATTAAATTAAATGTAAAAAATAAAAAGTACTGTTGGTTTCTTACTTTTATACTCGTATATCAACAATTAACGATCAGATTAGAGAGCAAAATTCAAGCGAATATGCAATCAATATTCTTTATCTTCAACATTTGGAATCATGTGTACTGAAACGTGATTTTTTTTTTAAAAAAAAAATAGTTTCATAATTTTTCATACCCTGATTTAAATTCGTGTGCTTTTGAGGTTTCACACTGATGTCAACGAAGTCAACGTAACTACTGATGGATTCTTCAGGTCTCTCAATCGGCTTCCTACTTGCTTTTTCACGTATCAAAAACATAGATGTTTGGAATAAAATACAGTATTACCAAAATATACGAATACCGCAGAACTCAAACATAGAATACGAACGAAAAATTCAAGAAAATTTTGCCCCAATATACGAATGCTGTTTTGGAATTGTAATGCCTACCATACTTTTCGTGTGTTCGTGCGCACGTTTTCCCTACACTTATACACTATGTTGTTCTGTAGTGATTTTGTATGCTAATTGTATGTTTTTTATCTGTTTTGTTTTATATATATATGTTGAACTATGTCCAGTGTATTTATTATTAAAAACGTTTTGAAAATTCGAGTTCGTGGAATCGTAGAACGGATTAACCTTTAGGACACGAAGTAACTATATTTAGTTACCTAAAAATAAGGCTTGGGATACGAAGTAACTATTTATAGATACCTTGCAGTTTGCCCACTAAACCTAATTGTTTTTTAACTTTCTGGGTATCACATATATGCACTTGTATGTGTTTTATTCAGGAGACATACTAGGCAACTGCAGAAATTGGCGCCGTATCCCAGGCTTTATTTTTTAAAAAGACTCCGTAATTAAAAGGTTAATCTAATTGGTCTTATTTTAAAGGGAAAGATTGCCTTGGAACTCGAACAGGGTTCTGGAAAGTTAAAGTTCGTATTCTAAGGTATAACTGTGTGCATAGATACAGGGGGCACCCACGGGAGTTTCACCGGGTTCGACCCTCAGAAAACTTCCTGATTCAACATATATTTTTACAATTTCTCAATAAAATACTTGTTTAACAGGGAAATGATTGATGTAGCATGAAAATTTGATCCCACACTATATATGTAGTCTTTTTCTTATTAAAACAATCTAGTTCCATCATTTTTTCTGAAAATATAAATGGAAGTATTTTACAATTACTTCTCATCTTTTCGGGTACAGAATAATACTCGTTCAAAACTACATAGACGTAGTGGCTTGTAATATTGGACCCCTCCGAACAAAAAGATTCTAGGTGCGCGCCTGCATAGATATATTCCCAATAATAATGCAAACAACTTGACGTGTTTGTTTTCAATTCGAAATTTTTCTATTTGAAAACAATATTTTGGAATAACTACTTTATGATTAGATATTGTTATACTATTTTTTTCCATGATGACATTAAAAATGCTTGAAGCAGTGCCAGTATCATGTAATTTTGCCGCTTCGTAATAATTGTTAACCTTGAAAAGTGAAGGAAATACATACAACATACAAGAATTTTTTCCATGCTACATGTTCAAGGAGGACTTGTTTTATTGTTCTTTTTAGGTTGTTTTATGTTCTTCCTTCCAGTTTTTCCCTTTCTTTCTTTTGATGAAGCTAGTTAATTTAAGTCTGGTATCTGGCCAGACAAGTAATTGTCATTATAAAGACAAGATGTTGTATTATTTTCTTTATTATGGAAATTGTCAATCAAAGTATAGTGGGTAGTTTTTGTGTGTGAGTGTGAATCATAGTAAAAAGTTTGGCATGCTTAGGGAATCTAGATATTGAAAGAATACCTGGCAACTTTTCCAGTTTTTTATTATTTATTTTTTTATTTTTTAGACATATTAGCGTGTCCAATGTTGATTCATGTTGTTACACGTAAACCCTTCGGCAGTTTAACATTTGAGAACAATTTGTGTACCTAAATGTAAAACCCTTTCCCTCACCCGTAAGAAAAAAGATATTAAATATAAGTATCTATTTTAGAGTCATCAAAGATCTAGGAGTTCTATTTGATCATAAGTAAATTAAATTAACGCAGGCAGTGACATTATTAGTATAATCGTTTACTATTAGGAATTAGGGTGGCATGTTGATAGGTTTGGCGTTTATATATATATATAAGTAAGAAAAAATATGTACGTGTAATAATAATGTTTTTTTAAAACAAATAAAATGTGCAGAGTGAGAAATAAGAGAATAAGGAGAACAATCAGGGTTGTAGAGATATCTGAGAATATCCAAGAAATACTTCAGTGGTATGATCATTTAATGAGAAGAAGGACCATGTGATCAGAAAGGTGATGGCAATGGATATGGATGGGAAGAGAGGTAGTGGAAGACCAGGAAGGAAATAGATGGATATGGTTAAGAATGACTTCAGAGAAAAAGATTCAGCAGGAGGAGAATTTCAGGACGAGTTCTATGGAGAAGTCTCATCGGAAACGTCAACCCCACGTAAGTGGGAAAAGGCGAAGAGAAAGATTTATAACAACCCTTGGATATGTTGTATAAGCTAGAAGAGGTGGACATTAACGAAAGAAAATGCTGATGGAAGCTAAGAAAGCACATGGACACTTCATATATCACATGGACTGGAGTGCTGAACTCAAATCCTTGCATTAAACGTGAGCATTCTACCACTGAATAACCGTACTCCCCTTAAAATTATTTGCATTATCAAGTAACGCTTATACATACATTATTTTTATTAGTGCAAGACAGTTACATTCTTTTAATTATAGAACTACTGAAATATTTTACAATAGAAACCGACTACACAGAAGCATGAGGGCCTGTCTTCCCAGAGGATTCGTCGCAAGTAGCATTACCCCCGACACGACTAACTCATTGCTAAGGGAAGTTTCCTGTGCATTGTAAATATCTTTTCTTTAAATACAGAACAACATATTATAGGTAATGAGCATTTCTCGTTTGTTCCGCTCTGCTAACTACTATTAGAATATGGTTATTTAACCATATCAGTCACATGTACTTTCATTTTTTAACGATTGCAGTTTACACACGAGTAGGGATGCGTACGAGACGAGTCGAGACACGGCTCGTCCAATAGAGAAATATACATTTTTCGAGTCGAGACATCACTTTTACAGTACATTTTCGATACGAGACAGCTATAAATCTTGTCTCGTGCGCATCCCTACACACGATCCACAGAGCGGCAAATTTCCAGGGACGACATATTAAGAAATTCTAGATTGAAGAAGGTTATACGGAAGATAGAGGCTGCCCACAAGTTAGAAAGTTAAGGGAGATTTCAAATGAAAACAATGGTGGTACTGGAGTGCAATCTAGTTTTCTAGCTACGACACCATTTACGGTAAGAAGAGGCTAATGAGACTATTGCTTATTGCCTGGCAACGTAATTCGTCCTTTAGTTCCGTACTCCCCGCCCCGTTACCGGTAGTTTAATGTAGCGGCCGCATTATTTCAGCCTACTGAGTACGAAGAAATAAGAGGAAATGGATGCAAAATTGTCTTTGGTCTAGGGGCGTAAAATACGTAAGTACGGACCTGGGTATCAGCCATAGTTGTAATTGCTATTAGTGCTCCTAGAAAACACGATACATATGCAATGAAATATATGTATGCTATATGCCACAATGTCCTATTAAAATGTTAAACTTTCAAGATGTTTTTCTTTTACTCATATTATTAGGATCACGCATTTGAGATTGTGCTTTTAGCCCGTCCGAGCATTACTCCACACGATAACTAATTTCGAGTGTGCTTCTCTTTACAGTATTTACCAAAGTTTATTCCTTGATTCAATTGTAGTACGTAGTTCTTCATGGCAGATATAGTACACCAATATACTGTTATCGTAATATTTTACACAAATTTAAAGTTTTTCGCGAAACATTTCTGCTGACATTTTCTTTTGTATATTCCTTTCTGAAGAAAAATAATGATTTATTTATGTTCTTATCAGATATTACTTATTGCATATGATACTTTGGCTTCCGATTTGATCTTCAGTATTTTTGTATTTAATTTATTTATATTTTTGTATTGAAAAAAAAAATAGAAAATCTAATATAGTAAGTGATTGTGTTATTTGCAACCTGTACTCAAGATAAAAGATAAAATTGCTCTTGATCCAAGGAAAAACCAATAGTAGGGAGATTGGGAGAGAAATCAACGTTTACAGTGAATGCTTAATGAAGGAAGTATTAATGGAAGTTGACTTCAAGATTGGAAGGCAGATCATTAACACAGTCAGGTGTATGAAGAGGTCCTTCGTGGCTAAGCGGTTAGCATACGCGCCTATGGCGTGAGAGACCCGGGTTCGATTCCCGGTGGGAACTCATGTGGTTCGGATTCCACGTTAATCAGTAGTCATAAGGGCGTCTCATATAGCCTCGCTGCTGAACGGGACGTTAAACTCAAAATCAACTCAACGTAGGTGTATGAATAATGCGATAATTATAGCTAGAACCGAAGAAGTACTACAGGAGATGATAGATAAAATAGTTAACACTGGTAAACAGTATGGAATGAAAATCAATATTGAAAGTCATTAGAATATTTCGTGGAAACACGCCCTTACAGATCAAAGTAAAACAAAGCTTGAAGACGTCGATCATTTGGAATATCTGGGAAGTCGTTTACCTAGAGACAATTACTGCAATAAAGACATCAGGTCAAGAATTACCATAGCCAAAGAAGCATTCAATGAGGAAAGATCACGCCTACTAAAATGTTTAACATTGGATTAAGGAAGTAGCTGGTCAGATGTTATATATGAAGTATTGCATTGTATAGTTCGGAGACTTGGACATTAAGGAAGTTAGAGAAAAAATACTTAAAAAGCTTCGGTATGTGGTGTTGGAGAAAGATGAAGATAGAATGGACGAGGACGCTTTCAGCCAGATCTTTATAGAAGGGCCAATTGGATTGGACACATTTTGCAAGGGAAATTGTCTTCATCATAATGCCATCGAGGGAAAGATGGAAGGAAAGCAAGGAGTAGGAAGAAGAAGAAGAACACTATTAATCAATGATTTGAAAAATAGAAGAAAATTTGCGACTTGAAAGAGGAAACTGAAGATCAAAAAATTTGGAAGAAACATTTCCAGATCCGAACGTAAGAAGAAAAAGAAAATATAATTATTAGCAGGACCTGCCAACAGGCAGAATGCTTAATAACAGTAAAGCAACACAAACGTTATAAAATATCATATCAAGTATATACACGAATATTGATTAGCCAGCACAACGAAATCTCACCAAACCAATAACTATATACTAATAATAATAATTTGTTACAGATTGGACAATTTATTATTGCCTTTATCAGACATACTATCATGAGATAAAGTGTGTAATGAAAACATTGTGAATTGGTGAAACTGTATTATTATGTTATTATTATCTGGTTATTGCTTTGGTTATATTTTGTTTATCCTTAGATATAGATAGATCCAAAGCTATTGTCAACAGCATATTCGGATGCTTACTTAGCCCTTAGAGAAAAGCCCAATATTAGAATAGAATATGTAGTACAATCACACGTGCTTTGTGTGTGTGTGTGTGTGTGTGTGGTAACAACTCAGTGATTTTATAGTTCATTCTTCGCGCCACTAAGCAGTTAGGTAAAAATAAACCTAAATGTATATAAATGTAGTACTGTATTGTTCATATCAATTGTGTCATATCAAATTTCCTTGAGGGGGGAGGCAAAATTAAGTCCACCAATATAAGTTTCACTTTTTTTTACTAGTACTAGTACTAGCTGAACCTGCGCTATTTACACAGCGTACGTTTCTAATCTCCTTCCCACTTTCCATTATATATCTGTGTAAGTCCCTTTACGAACACAAGTAAAGGACAGGAAGGCATAAGGGAGTAAATTGCTGTAGACAAATATATAAATGTAGTATTTTAATATATAGAATGTTGGGGGAGTTTGTGGCAAACTTGGATAAGTAATAGATGATACCAAATGCAAATATGCTTTTCTTATAATTCCATATCCGAACACGTGTCATTGTGGGTCCACAAGCCTTCTAAGTTGCAGTTATAATTTTGTGACTTACACTTACTTGTATTTTGTTCCCACTTCAAATCAATGAAATGTATCATACTTCAATCAATACTTCCTCGGTTTTTGTGTTAAATTATCCATTTGGATTCTGTCTGTAAATAGGTTTTGTCAGATTAAAGCAAAGCGCCTGAAATGTAGATCAACCCGCTATACGTAGCTCCTCTACTGGTTGCCTTTCACAAGGATATCAACCTAGTTGTAATATTAAACTAATAGGACGAAAACAACGCCTAATATGTGAAATAGAAAAATAAAGACAGTTTTTTTTTTAAAAAAAATGAATGAAAACTGACAAATCTACACAAAATTTGGAATCGACCAGCGAAAACGGCACGTTTTTAGCACTAGTGATTTTCGAGATATTGTCGAGAGGATTGGCCACAAGCATAAAATTTTCCAGCATTTTAATATATAGATATAATTTATTATAAAACATATTTCCCAAATTCGAAGGGGAAAAAGTTCCCAACCCTCCCCTAATGACTCTCCTAGCTCATATTAAATAGATTTCGATCGTCTTCTTCTTAAATAGATTTCAATGAGCACATGATAGACATGGACATATAATGTTGACCGATTGCATAAAAAGAAAGAAAAAAAAAAAAACGAAATGAATGTACTTAATGTATTTTTACGTAAACTTGTCTCTGGTTAAGCATTAGCATAGGTAAATCCAGAAATATACTCAGGTGAAAGAAAAAAAATAGCATCAATAAGTACGTTGTTATGATAGAAGTGCAAGTGTCAAGATGAAAATAAGTTGATAGATTGTAAAATGCTATGAGTGAAGCAACGAGTGATCTCTCTCTCTCTCTCTCTCACACACACACACACACACACACACACACACACACACATATATATATATATATATATATATATATATATATATATATATATATATATATATATATATATATATATATATATATATATTAACACTCAGATATAACACAAATACCTTAGTTTATCAAATTGAGAAGTCATTTGGAAGAGGAATTGTTCTGGAATTAATATACCTAGGTAGATCTTTTAACCAAACCCTTACTTGGAAATATTGTCAGAATGCATCAAATTATGTCCTGTAGTGGTTTCTGAAGCCTAATCTTATGTTGCATTAGTAGTTTAGTTCTCCTTGGCATCAAGCGTCTGCTAAATGCGTTTACCTATACGTATGGTGAGCACATGAGTTCCCATCGCCTTACTTGCAATTTTCGAGATCACTGGCAACATGACAACATGAAAATAAAACATTTGTGTGTCCGGTTTCTTCTGATGTGTTTTGTAAAGCATTATAAATTTTGTGACTTACACTTACTTGTATTTTGTTCCCACTTCAAATCAATGAAATGTATCATACTTCAATCAATACTTCCTCGGTTTTTGTGTTAAATTATCCATTTGGATTCTGTCTGTAAAGCTTCAGTACAAGTACAGTCCTGTTGCATTGCTATTCGAGGTTAGTAGCCCATCATAGTATGTTGATGGTCTCACACAACGCCTACACATTTGGAACTTGAGGAGCTGATGTTTCTCGTTGAGAATGTGGGTGCTGTCTGTACTAATCCAATGATCTACTTTTGAAAGTGATAACCATCGTCGTAACTACTACTCTGACTATTCAAGGCTTGAAAGTGAACTTGTACATGTAATGTTGGTTAAGTCAGTTAAGTAGAACTTCCATGTTTATTGAAAGTGTTCCTTTCGATTGGTCTTTAAGGATTTTCCTGCAATAACTTTCTCTTCACGAATGCATTCATGTAGTATATGTATTTCGAAAGCTTATTTCTATTTATCCCCGCTTCCCCCGTCAATATGCAAAGCAATAATTAACTATAACTTTTAATTTATAATGCTGCAAGTAATTATCCATAATCCAATGCCATACGCTTGATGAAAGGATGAAAATGTGTCCGTGAACTTGAAAGCAAGGTTTAGTTTTGGTTACTTTCAGTAAACTAGATCTATACTGTTTCATTTCATGAGTCTGTTTGTCGATCCTTTCAGTTTACTTATAATTTAAGTCAGAACAGTGTTCTTTTTTAGGTTTATTAGTGGAGCAATGAGCCAGAGATTGGCCGCAGGTCGCACCATACAATTAGTATTATTACCATACTATTTCATGCCTGTTTAAGAACATTATTATACCGATTTACTTGGGGTGCACCTGTTACCAATAGCTTGATGTTACCATCAATTCTATCATCATTAATTTGTATTTTTCATTATTTCCATTAGGCTACCGAGCACAACCGAAATCGGAAATAAAACTAAATCAATGCTCGTCTGTAATGCCGCACTGATTAGTTGTGGGCGGGGAAATGATTTTTCCTGTTAGTATTATTTAGTCAAAAATAAGAACAATTACATTTGTCTAAACCTAAAGTTAATCAGAGTTACTACTGCGGCATGTATAGTGACAGACGCGGATATTCAAGGGGAGGGCTATAGGGGCTATAGCCCCCATTGACGCCCAGATATACACAGAAAAAATGGACTTCAATCTTACTTTCTTTACACGGGATAAAGCGGCAAACTATAGTTTAGCACCTCCCGTCATCATATCCTGAATCCGCGGCTGTATAGTGATACAGTAAATACTACTTAACATTTATTTAGTGACGTTAATTTTTAAAAATTAAAAAAAATATATATATAATAGAATGGATGTTATATGCATGAATTTATCATTTTCCACGAAGTGCATTACACAGAAAAATAATATTTTACTCCATAACATATGCTTTATATTCGTATAATCTTTACTGAGTTATGAGAAATCTAGGAAATCTACATACGAAATAAATCAGGAATTAATAAAAAATATGAGAGAATTTCGTTATACTGAATCACGGGTTTATATTTGATACCTGAATTAGCATTTTTTTTTCGTTCGTTTAAGAAACATGTGATGTTTTGCCTGCATAGTGTATATTTTTTATTTTGTTATTCTAGATAGAATACACTGCTTTCGTATAGTACACATTTGTACGCTTTTTTCAGTTAGGATTGCTAGTATTCTTCATATTTCAATGGCGTCTTCTTATGATCTGTTATTATTGTTTTATATCTGGCAATTTGAATTACTTACAAGTTCTTTTTTTTTTTTTTTTTTAACTTATTATAAGGACGAACATGGATCTTTGAAATATTTGCACTCATAGTTTACACTATGCAGGCAAAACATTAATTATTCAGTTGTTTCTTAATCGAACGAAAAAAATGCTAATTCAGTTATTATATATATATATATATATATATATATATATATATATATATATAATATCCTGTACTAAAGGGTGTCCCACAAAAAACTCGCCCGCCTCTCATGAGGTTGAATGGGTGGTTTTATAAAAAGAAAGAAATATTTGATAGAGAAACTACATACACACACGTAAGTTCTTGTGATAACTTCCGTATTGATTTCAGAAGGCCCTTTCGATATCCGTACTTCGATTAACGTTTATCACAGCAGGTGTACGAACAGACAGGGTTCGATTCTTTTGGGCGTTTGCAACTAATCCTGCTGTTCGCTACTTTTTCATCAAACCTTGAATACTGCTCTTTTCAGGAACATCTACGCGAAAAACTTGTCTGCAGAAGTTCTCTGCTTCTTCTTGAAGGAATCGGTGAACACAAACGCCTCTAGTATTGCCATTCTGTGCTGAAGGCTATACATCTCGCAAACAGTCCTAACACACTCGTCTGCAACCTAATCTTCACGGCTTCATACTGTTTCGTGTCGTCGACAACAATGCAACAACAATGAGGCCCTTTTCTACCTAACTGCCGGGATACATAATAGCAGAAGTTACTGGTGCCGACTGTGTCGACAACAATAAGGAGATTCATTGCAAACATGCAGGTGGGCCGGTTTTTCGGGGGCTACCCGTTATAAAATCCATGATAATAACCTAAGAGTTCGTTCAGTTTAAGTGTTGGAGTTTAAGGTCCCTTCATCTTCACAGTACCGAGGCTATATGAGACGGATCATAATAATTGGCAACCTTGAAGGAGGAAACTCCTTCGATTTTAGAATTGGTTCTTGGTATTTCATATTTTAAATAAACTACATATTTTCCTGTTGCGTTTCAGTTTCATTTCATTTACACCATAATGCGAACCTCATATTGAAGTAGAAGCGAAATTACAGAGAAGAGAGAAAATAGGTTTTGTAACGAAACCGCTGTAGGTAATTTCACAATGATGACGTTAGAAGTTTGTAATGATCTTTACGTAACAATGTTTGCAAATTATTAAGTCAAAATGTATTTCAGTTCTCTTCTGGAAACACAGCAAACTATTATTATTACTTTATTCGGTTTGTGAACAAAATCGATATATCAAAATTTATTCATCCCGAAGTACACAGAATTAGGAATGTTCATTTAGATTCTGGAACCGAATCCCGAAATATTTTCGGTTACAACGAGGACAGGGTCTTATTTTGATTGAGATTATCCGTGGTGCACCTGACGAATTGAATTTCAAACAGAGAAATTAGGCTTAACTTCTCTGTAAATGTCTCGTACATACAGTACAATATGAGATAGCTGTCATGCAACTTGAATCTAATCGCTTCCGCTTTTTGTCTGTTTTGAAATGCAGGTGGAGCAAAATCTAAAACAAGGTTCCCTGATGTTCTTTCTTACTTTTTGTTGAACCAGAAAGAACGTGTGATCGCCGTGGCCAACTGACCTCTCCATCTACAATAACCACCAACACCTTCATCACAGTAACGGTTCAAGACTCTTTCTTGTCTTTGTTACAAAAAAGGGCAGCAAAAAATATGTATAATGATCAAGAAATAAAAAGGAAAAAGAAAAAAGATAGAGCGCGAGGAAAAGTAACTGCTTTCACCGCTTCTAGACCATATTCAAGAAAATATCTTTCCGCTATGCTGTGCTTGCTCATCGGAGAGCGATGCCCGCAAAACAAGGTTACGAAGACACCTTCCATTCAACTGAATGCCACCGTAAGAAACGGTCTTCCCTTTCTTCAAGGTTCAAGACACTTGTTTACAAACACTGTTCCATTAAACATTATGCCTTACTGTGGCATAAGAAAAAAAAATCGTATAACTGTTCCAAAGCAGCTGTCTCAAAGATATTTTGATTCCCCTTTTTCCCGCTCCACGGAAACTTGCTGACTCAGTTTGTAAAATTAGGATATTTTTCTTTGGCATTTATGGATGTTTTTTTCGTAAGCTACCGTTATGGCTAAAGAGAGAGAAAACACTAAAGGTATACCTGAAAAAACGTGACTCTCGTGTACCAGAATTTTATACTGCTTGAGGCTTTAGCACAATATTAAAATTCTAGAGGGATATGAAGCAAGATTTCTTATCCGAAATTTAATTTCAGATAAGCTGAAAAACCAGATTGGCCATTGCCTAAGCACACGTTCTTTTATGGAGCTTTACTCAACACACCTAAGTAAAGTAATAATAATGACAATAGTAATTTCATATCCGAGGAATAGCATTCCTCTGCAAACACACATTCATACGAGAATAGAGATAAGATGAAATTTTACGGGAATGTACAGGATTACCTTGTATCGCCGTGGCTTTATTATTATTATTATTTTTTATGGATGTGTGTTCTACTTCTCTTGATTCTATTAACTTACCCTTTTGAGGCATTACGTACTCTCATTTATATAAAGAACAGCTAGCCTTTACTTACATATGATAGGCTATTATTAGAATAGATTCAAGGCTAATAGCTATGATATTATTCTTCATCCGATAAACCATATACTTTCTATTTGTTCTACTACACAATAAAATGTCGTTCCTTATAGTGTTTAGAATTCTAGATTACTTAAAGAGTGGGTTTATATAAAGTATTTAAAGCATTATCTTCTTAACGTTACCCTTCATGACCAAGTGGTTCACACGTGCTTTTTGTTCACGTAGTTCGGGGCTAGTTCTCACCTCAGATACGAACCTCCTTCTTTAAGCATATAGCCTCATCTCGCGATACAGTCTTGGTTCTGAATAAGGACGCTAAATTACAATCAGTCAAATAATAAAATTAGTTTCCCAGCATCTAAAACCTGATCAATAGGGATGCGCACGAGACGAGTCGAGACAGAATTTTCCTGACATAATTCGAGTTGAGACACAGCTCTTCCAATAGAGAAGAATACATTTTTCGAGTCGAGACATCGCTTTTACAGCACATTTTCGAGACGGGACAGCCTCAAATCTTGTCTCGTGCGCATCCCTACTGATCAAGAAGACAGTCTCGATATGAAACACCTAATAGACTTTGTAGCAATGATTATAGAAAAAGTTCGTTTTTTTTCCCCCTTTCGAAAAATATAATTTCAGCAATAAATGTTTGTGTCATACAGTAGTGTTTCATTATAGTTTATGGTATTGATTACTGTTGAAAACATTTGTTTTCTAATAAGACACAAATAACTAGGGATAAAAGATAGATCGACATGCAGTAGGTATAGAATCTCCAATCTATAAGCTGGCAATTAGTACGCATTTCATTTCCTGCTAGTTTCTCAAAATTTTCCTTGTAACCACGAAAATAAAATAAAATTTCTAGTTTTACTTTTCACGTTAAAGGAGGGCAAAGGAGACGGATGATTAATAAAAGTAAAATATGACGAAATAATTTGTGGAATGAGAATGTGAGAGGAAACGGGAGATCACCTCAAAGTTGTGTGACCGGGGATCAACTAGGATCTTCTCGCACTAGAGTGAGCACTCCACCACTGAGCCAATGTGGTCTTCTTAAATTAGCAGCACTTCTATGCCTCTTGGTTGGTTAATTAATTGGCGGAGTGATCTTAAAGTGGTAAGAACCTTGAGAAGATCCACAAACGTGTTGTGTTCAGTATACAAAATTTATATATCCTAGAATTGAATCATAGACTGTGTTCAATAGATGTGAGTACCATTGTTAATTCACGGATACATATTGAATCAAAATCTAGATGCACCAGTGTTAATTTCAATACTTAAGAATTTCTTTTTATCAGCTTATAAAATTCATTTAAAGAGCTATTCTTCGTATTTATTACTCAGTATCATCTAATCCATTGCAGTCAAGCGTTTGTTTCCGCATAACATTTGAATGTGTTTCGTATTATTAACTTTTGTATCCTTCCGTCAGAAGGGTTCAGAAACACTTCTAACTCCTATCAGCTGACGCATGGGGAAGACCTGAGGAAAACCAACTGCACGAATACCGATCGTAAGAACTCTTGAAAGAAGTTTAAAAAAGGAAGAAAGAAAATGCGATACTGCAAAGTTTCGTAGCCTATTCAACCCGCACACGAATCAAGATTTTATGTGAAACGAAGCATTGATGCAATACTAGAAAATACTGTGGATGCCATGTCAATGACCAAAGTTGCCTTCAATAGGTTAAATACAAGTCAGAATGAACTTTATTTTCTTTTCTGTCGTTTATTGTGAATATGGCGATTGATCATGTTGGATTTATGTGTCTTTGTGTTATTTTCTGCTATTTTTGAACGGTAGTTTTTATTATATATATATATATATATATATATATATATATATATATAATACAAAAGAAAATAAGATGATAATTTTCTCTGAAGCATATATAAATAATGATGAAGTAACAGACTCGGAATCGTTCAAATTCGATTCGAAAAAGATATAACTGAAGATGATTTTGTCTTTTTATCTTTCCATTTATGGCTTCCTGGTGTAATAAAATTTTCTTCAAACTTTTTGTTTTCGTATTTTAAGGGGGCAGGTGATTACTTAAGTACAACTAGGGTTATGCATAAAACCAGAAGAAATATCACTTTCATAAAATATTTTCGAAATGAGATAGCCTGTTGCCTTTTGCGCATTCCTAGATACACCGCTTATCTCTTAAGGATGCGAAGAGTCTTCGATTCGATTCCAGAATACTGATACCACTCGGAATTCTTGCGTTTTCTCCCGACTTTCGTGTTCCATCAACTATTTTATAATAATTCACTTGTATTTATTACCCATCTTGTGTATATACAAAGCATAAAGTTAAATTAATTATAAAATTTAATTTCATTTGCTTCCATATTTCTGTACCGGAAAACATTAGTTATTGAAAATATACAAACACGTATCCATCAAAGCCGTTTTTAGAAGTTCATTTTTGATGGAAAGCTATATATGCACATTGCTACTTGCAGGAGTCGACTCCCCCTGGAGTTTCGAAAGGGTTCGGTTCTTCGGAATACGTGCTAGAAAATATTAGATTTGCTTACTCACGCATTACAGTATTAATATACGTATTTACAGTACTTAATAACATTATGCAATGGAGTTTCTAGAAATCAGTAATATTTAAAAAGCTAACATACTATATAGGGCTACCACTGCACAAATGCAAGACTTTTTTGTGTGTGGGATACGGTATCGAGTATCTGTCCTGGCTACAGCAATGATACATACTCATTCTGTCACTTTCACGTATTTTAGTTATTGTCTGCTCCAGATGTTTTAAATTTCTTTTTGAGGTGTAATTTAGTTCCATTTCACAGTAAAGTGACGATTTTTTAATAGGTGAAGGATCTACTGTGTGTATGTGCTTACTGTACATGCTATATTTTGATGGCAGTTTTTCTTTCGAAATTAAGTTAATCGTAATGCAAAACATAAATTCTATTTTGTATTCTTATATGTAGTTAAAATTGTCCACTATGTTTAATTTTCTATTCGTTTAGCAAGAAAGAAAAGCTATTTGTCAACTATATTGTTAATAAAATTGGTTATAGCTAATCATACAATGGAGTAGCAGCTGTTGCCAGTATTTTCGAAATTCAGTGACCGTTGCTGGAGACAGCGTGAATTTATGGTTCCATCCTTGCAAAACATTTTTATATTCCTGTCTTTTAAAAGAAGAAAAAAAACATCGTTTTATGACCTGGAATAACTTTGCAACCGGACATTTGAGGTTGAAATTGTTTGAATTCCAGCATAAATGTATGATTATATTACGAAATTTCCCTGCAGAACGAATTAGCTGATTGGGTATATTTCTCTACAAGAGGAACTTAATATGTTATTGATTAATTTTAATTTTCTTTTAAATACAGATGTTCAATTCTTATTAATGACTACACTAGTAAGTGTAAATATGTATGTGTGTAAGTGGATCATAATAAAATGAAAGCTGTGCAGGCCGCGGTGGCTCAGTGGTAGAGCGTTCATCTATGATATATTGGGTCCCTAATTCAGTGGTGCCCACCCCCCTCATGTCCATGACGCACCCCCCTCAATTGTCTATCCGTAGGTGTTCTTCCATGAAAAAAACTTTTCGATTAATTTTTACACCCCCTCAAATATATTTATATAGATTTTAACCCCCCCAAATATTTCAATGACGCAGTTTGCGTCATAGCCCCCCTTTGTTAGCACCCCTGCCTAATTCGATCCAGCTTGCGCTAAGTGAACTTCGTAGTGCATAAACACCATATACGTGGATTTCCTCTCGAGGTTCTCCCGTTTCCTCCCACTTTCTTCATTCCCCCATTTCATTCATTTGTCATCACCGTCTCCTTTAGCCTAGCCGGTATAACCATGAAACGTAAAACTCAAAGATTCCATTTTCAATGACAGCTGTATCGCTGCAACCTGGCCATTGTGATTCCACAGAAAATGATCAATTTACAGGAGTAGTGAATCTTTGTAGTATAAAACCTGTCTATGGTTAATATGTAGGCAGTCAAATTGAAGAGGTATCCAAATTAGAAAATGGTCAGCATAGTCGATTTCTAGGAAATAGTTCTGGTAACTATTCGAAAATAATTCTGGTAACTTCAGTATACCACGTTGAAACTGTTTTCCTATCTCACACATATATTTCTATCCTATAAAACTAATAAGTACTATTGTATACGATTAATGATCTGGAGTTAAGATCGGCAGGCTATATACGCACGCACTGGGTGCTTTGGGAAACCTGGGACAAAAAACTATGTTACACGAAGAAAAGGATGGGAAGACATGAATAGAAATGAAGAGTGACGCAAGGGGACGACGTCCCTTTAGTAAGCTGAATTGTTTGTTCAAAAGACAGAAGAATATTAGTGGTTATTAGTAAAAAAAGCTAAAAAAGTGAAACTTCTGTAATGGTCTTGATTTTGTTTGATTGTTGTTTGTTCTACATCAAACGCTATCGTTTTAGTCGGTCGCCCACGAAAGTTTGCTTGTGGCCCCTTAGATCCGATCAGATTGTTTCTATTAATGGTCATCCCCTCAGTTCTGAAATTCTGTTTCCACCCTTGTGGTAAATTAATATAAAGCAAGTATAATAACAATCCTGACTGGATCAGATTGCTACAGAAGTGGGATCTAATAGCAAGATTTTATTCCTGCGGCAAATTGAACCTACCAGTTAGGCTAATTAAGAATTTCCGTCGAGAAAAAATCTGAATTAGGCCAGAAACACACTAGACGGAGCAATAAAAGTGCTGAAACAGAGGATATACAAATTAATACGATAGAAAAAAATGCCGAGTAGAGATCTTCCTCATTTTGTGAACAGGAGTTTACCTTTCTGAAGAGTTGGGATCCAAGTGAATAACATGCTATTCTCCCTAAGAAGATAATCGTCTACAGTGAGGAGTATTCTTCTACTTTAGTGTTTCTCTTGTTATAAGAAAAAAGGAAGAAAATGTATCAAATAGTCTCTACTAATGGATAACTGCAGACTTTTTATCTCCACCCGTTATGGTCCAGGAGTTTTTAAATTTTGGCTGGTTAACCAAAATTATTAATGAATCACATTTCTTGGCAGTGTTTTATCTGTTTGCAACCCCAAAAAATCACAGTCGTAAAATGGCAGTGGGAGCTGTTTGAATGCTCACCCGTACACATAAAAAAGAATAGTATTAACCATCATGAGGTTTTTTACATATACCAGCTATTTATGACATTATAAGTATCAATAATTTTAATATGCTGTATTTCTAACATATTAAAAACAAGCGCACATACTGTGAGTATCGCGAAGGATATTTTGTGCCCTGTCTTTCTGCCTCCTTCTCATGGAATTCATCCGAATGAACAACAGACTGGTATTTTGGGAAACGAAGGCTTTCACCGAATTCTATGCGTTTATATTCAAATGAAGTATGTTATTAAATTATAATACCCCTATCAAGCGCCTCTGCAGCAGAATTTTCAAAATTCTTTCTAGCTAATCTGATACTCATTGTAAGTACCAAAAACTTGGTGATTCAGCCAGTGACCAAAAGAGCTGCTTTGTCTCACTGCGTTTACCACAAGTGCGTTATGCATAATGTGTAAACTAACTCAATCGTGCAACAAACTGCACGGCTTTGTGTTCAATGATCCAAAGGAAACATATGATGATAACATTTGGTCCCTTCTGTTGGTCTTCGAGGTCGAATTTTGAAAAATTAGCTATACTTATAGTATACCACAGGCGATGATTAGTCCTTATACCAAAAATGATAGCCATACATCAAATAGTTTCGGTATGATTATTAGTTCTGGACTCCATGGTCCGAATCATCATTCTGTTTGACTTAATAGTTTTATAACATTCTTTAACGCAAAATATCATTTATAACTCTGTTTCCATTCTTTATTGTGTGAGAGAATATTACGAGTAAAGTTTCACTGATCCTCTTGTCGTATTGTCCTCTTTCTATCGACAAGTGAAGATAAACATGTTTTCTACCTTGTAGCTATAATTCTTAATGTACAGTCTCATGCAAAAATGAACTCACCTTTCTTATTCAATTTCCTTGATCAATAACATTGTAGTGAATGGACAGAGTTAGATATTGTTTTCTGTGATGTTCATAAATTTGCACTTTCTGTCAGTTGCAGAAAATTGATCAAATCGGACTAGCCATTTCGAAAATTAAAAAAAAAAAATGAAATTTTTCAGTTTAACGTCCCACGATTATGCCCTTTAGACTAAGAGAGACGATGGTTTAAGCACGTGGATAATGATGAAAGAATTGATGGAATGAGAATATGGAAGGAAACGGGAGTAACTGAGAAAACCACACACGATATTGTCTACCATAAACTTGGCCAGAGATCGAAACAGAGACCCACGCACCATAGGTAATTTCGAAAATGCTGTGGGAGAAAATTCTATAACGCAACTGTCCGGTGAAACACAAACAGATAATAAATTGTGAAACCAATAAAATATGTTTTGGCTGAACTAGTAACAGGAAATGATTAATGCCCAAGTAACATTCCAAACTGGATTGATTTAGCAATTCGTTGATTAATTGCTTTAGGGTAAGATTCTTTGGTTTGATTTCACGGAGACGAATATTTGGGACCCTTAACCCTAGAAGTACCTTGTCCGTATCTGTTGCATGTATTACCAGGAGAAAAGAGGGAGGGTCAAATGTGCCCATACTGTTTTCAAATGGTTGTTACATCATTTGTCTATTGAATTTAACATTTAAACTAAACTAATAAACAGAAACCTTTAAAGTAATTCTTTACATTTATCGTAAATCATTACATGTATGACATCATTCAAATATTACATATGTGACAACATCATTCAAAAAAGAACGAAACAAATTATATCACTAACACTAGAAATTGCTTTTGTAATCTTAAGTATTTACGCAAGCTACAGAAGTAACATTTTTTAAAAAAAATGTTATGGACTAAAAATAAATTTTGGCGAAAGTAAAAATGGGTTACACCTAGTAGTACCAAGGAGGGATGTCAAATTAGCCGACAGCAAATGAAATATTTTAATAAAAAATAAAATAGATTATATAAAACTAACAAAACTGAATATTAGTTCAAACGAAGAATGTAAAAAAATATTAAAAAAAAACTCTTAGGAAGCCTTTATTCTATAATAATAATAATAATAATAATAATAATAATAATAATAATAATAATAATAATAATAATAATAATAAAAGCGCGGGCAAAATTTGCCTTCTTTGATACTTCTAAAGTTAATCATTGCAGCTAGTTTAGTCTTCATTTTTAATTGATAAAGTTCTGGTTGGGTTTCTACTTTATACACACACAACAAATAGAAATAACTATGAATTCCTGAAAAGAAATTCATATTTAAAATAAATAACTACTTATTTTTATTTTCTATATGTTTTCTCATGAAATCGGATATAAAATTATAATACTGCGTGACATATGTAAGCCTCAATGGAACTCACTATATTGTACTAATTCAAAAAAAGAAACTAAGTCATGTGTTGTACCAAAGAGAGGAGTGATTGCTCCTCGTCTAGTATAGGCTTACCATGGAAGTAGATATTGATCGCTCTAACAGCATACGTTTCGGAGGAAGGGGACTACGAACTCTGTGAGGCAGTTGAATGGAGAGAGGGGCATCACTTGCTGCTCTTTGTAAAGATGTTCTCACACGATAGATTGTTCCAAACAACTCTATTCATTGAAATCGGTGTGGAAATTTGGCAGTTAGCTAGCAATATATAATGTTATTTTATTTAAAAAATTAGATTATGTGACATTTCTTTATGAAGGTACTGGAGAAAGAAAGTCTTGATTCATTGATTATAAAAGTATGTAATAAACCATCTTGATGTACACGTAAAAAAAGTTAATGTTATTAAAATTACTATGTTTTTACTAATCACATTAATTAATATGTAGATAATGTTTCTCATAGTCATCGACATATTTACTCATGTACATGTAAAATGAATGACTGATGCTTAGGTTTCTTAATTTATAAAGTTATATAGCTTGCCCGTCATTCAATATTAATACTATAATCGATGATACAAAGAAATCTTTATTCTAAACAATAGAATAAAAGATAATACAAAATGGCTTAAAAGGACACTTTCTGGTTTGGCATAAGCTTTACATAACTAAATGAGACAATTGTGCATTGGAATATAAATTTGCCTCGCGATAATTCGAAAGTTATGTGTTACTATTCATAACGTGAGTTATTTCGTAAAAGCGTTCTCCCATGGACTATTAGTGTCAGAAAGAATTATGTCTCTTCCATCTCATAGAGGTGAGAAATAAGTCATTTTGAATTCCAATGTTAATAAAGCTAATTAAAACAAGATTTCAATAACCGGTTTCAGTCCATAGCTCAACATAGTTGTAATATATTACATGATATTATTTATTACATTTAGTGATATTCTGGAATATTGCTTAGTTATCAAACCACAACAGATTTTCATACAGATGTGAGGCTAATTTATTTATCAAAAATAAAGAAAAATAAATTTCTAATTTAATGTTAAGGCGAATATTATCTTACAAAGAATAAACTTAAATTGTTAGACTATATTTTTCTGTATCAAGACAAAATCTAGTTTATATTTTTCTGTATCAAGACAGAATCTAGTTTAATGTAAAATCAAAACCACAACTTGTGTCGGACATATGCTAGCACTTTGGAGCCTGCCTTTTAGATTCGTAACAAAAGGAATATTAAACTCACACAAAAATGACTGCAAGAAGTATCTATAAAAAGCGATTTTATAGTTATTTTAACTTTCTGAAAGATAATAATGGAAAGCTGAAAAAATGAAATGAAATATTTGACTTGGCGTCAAACGGATGTCAAAATATCATAACCCATGACTTTGGCTATATCCACTTCGATCCTGACGTGAGACGTCAATATTTCTATAAAATAAGTGGTGTCGCATCAGTCGAAACGTGCAGGTAAATCTGTGCAGCGAATACGAACAACTCACTCGTAGAACTGAATGTGGCGTAGAAAGTTGCCACTGGGAAAACCTGTAGAAGCTCTTGTCAAATGGTAGATCCATGGGTCATGATGTAATAGATTGAGGTATCAGGGATCTTGAATGATGCATGAGAATAATCGTATTTACCGTAACATTATGTTCTTGCACGACGCGTGCACATGAACAAGAAATCATGTAAAAACTGCATTAAATAGAATTATCACTACAGATTATAACAACATAATAAATGGTTCATAAACGTCACATGTTAGTGTCATAAAAGTTTCACGGCATACAAATTTAACAACGTTATCGCTAGACATATAATACAAACCTTTTACTGTTGACTCTAGTGACGCGGTAACGAACTCATGTAAGTAACGTTTAAGTAGTAGATACATATTCTACATTTTAATCACTCAAATGAAGCATTACTACTGTAATGCTACTAATGTAATGAATCATGTAATATTGTGCGCTAAGAAAATAAACAAAAATGTATATGTTCTTATACTCAGTGTAACATTTGCCGCATTATATATTCGATTATAAAGAGATGTTCGAAGCTCAGTTTGGAGATAAATGTGGCAGATCTGACAAAATTTCCGCATTACTTACTGCATGTAGAAACAAACAAAAAAGTATTGCATTGTAGTTATAAATGCACAGTGTACATACTTATATAATTAAGTGTCATCACGAGACAAGTAATTGTCAATTCAGCAGTTGCGGACTTTAGTGTGAAAAATGTGCAAACCTTTCAGTTCAATATTTTCACACATATATATGTTGATTCAGTATACATTCATCTCATGTCTTCTTGAAGCAATTACAAGTATATGTTATATATTTTAGGGAGGTATTAAGTTTCCTTTAATGGCATTTCCCTTTAATACATATATAATAATTATATACATCATATTACAGTATAAGTAGGAACTCGAAGCTGCGAATGTAGGTTTTTATTTTTTAGTGAAGAACATCATACATTCAAGTACCGAGATCATAGCGTGAAAATTATCGCAATAATAAATATAAGCGTGTCAAGCACCAATAAAACCAACTCGGAAATAAACCTTGACCGAAATTAACAGAAACATTAGAAGAATAAGCTTTAAAAAATAAAATTTGATTGTAAAACTCCACTTAATCCGTAAAAGTAATAGTATCAAATGCGTGCATATATTAAGTAGAAATTTTTACATACAATTAAATGGTCGATGATCAATCATTATTATATTATAAATGTTATAATTATCATTTCATAAATTTGACATTAATGACATATTAATTTGAATACTAGGAATAGAAAAAATCTAGTGCTAAAGTTCATTAAAGTGAAGCAATACAAATACTTAGAGATTCATGCGGGACTTTTGCTGGCCATAGTTATTAATTGGGTAGTGTGTGGTAACTTAAGAACCTGACGTACTAAAAAATAATACAAAAGTTACCGTTTTTCTTTTGCTTGTTTTTCATAAGTGGAAGAAATTAATGAAATGCAACTTGCCACGATCATAGATAGCGTTATTCTACAACAGAAAATATGAACGTGAACAATTTTCAGTGTTGCCATCCATAGAAATTACAGTGATGCCAGAATAACATTTCCCCCAAAATCTAAGCTAAAGCAGCGACTAGAGGAACGAACTGAACTGTATTTGGTTACGTATCATGTTGTCTTGGAATCCTGTGAACTACTTTTTTAAATAATAGTTGTATTTAGTTTCTAATAAACAAAATAGTTTTAACATACAATTATTAAAAGTAAATAATAACGTTATTTAAAAAGTAGTTCACAGGATACCAAAACATGATACATAACCAAATGCGGTTGAGTTTGTTCTTCTAGTTACTGCCTTAACTTTCATTATCTCCTTTCACTTACAAGAAAACAAGCAAAAGAAAAGTGGTAAATTTTGTATTATTTTTAGTATGTCAGGCTCTTAAGCACATCAGTCTTTATTTATGCTACTTCTCACTTTCTAGAATGGAGTAAGTGACTTTTAATTTGAATCAAACGAAATTTCTATTTTTACGTTCCATGTTTATGCCCTGTAGGCTAAAAAAGAGAATGACTATGACATAATTGTTGGAATGACAATGTTGGAGGAAACGGGATAACCCCGACACAACTCATGGACTCGATGTTGTCCTCCACAAACTCTCATTGTTTTGGATTGAACCATGGACAAGAGATGAGCGTCCTACCACAAAGTCGCCGTATTCCCTCTTTTAATTCAATTAGCTCTCAAGTTGTGTCAGATTCTTGGAACGAAACCGAATATCCTGTACCTCTCTCAGGATTGCTAGAATGAAGTTTGTCTTATCGCAGCACCGAGATCATATGAAAGGAGGTCTACTGCTTAATGTAGAATCCTAACCATTACTGGAGTTTCTGTTCGAGATAAGCACCCACCGGGGATCGAACCCGTATCCACGCTTACATGAAACACGCGTGCTACCTAATTGGCCACAAAGACACACACACTTCAAACAGAAATCAAATTCGCCATAAAATGCACTCGTAGCAGGTGTGCTATTGGATTACTAATATTGCCCACGAAATGAGAAATAAGTTCTCGTCTCGTCTTGTAAATTTATGTACAATATTTATGGCTTGATTGTTTCTTAATTTCATCCAGAAGTTATCAGAATTCTTCCGCGTCACGAGAGATCCACGAAGAATATGATATAACAACGTTCAAACCATATTTATTATTGAAGTATATTGTAATGATTTGCATAACTTTAAACATTGACAAATGTTTTCCATTGTGTTTCTACAATCGTATTTAAATGTATTTCAAGTTACCGTTAATTGTTTAATTTAAACATATTTCAGTTGCTTTGTTTTGTTAATCCTGCTTAGAGAGAAACTGAAATTAACAAAAAAAGATTCGAAATTTGAGTGTGGACATACAAATACTTCAAATTTTTATATGTGTTCTCTAATTAGCTAGGAGCACTTGCTAATTTGCAAACGAAACGATTATTTAGAAACATCGAATTAAAACTAATCTGGTTGAAACCTGTAAATGTAAACTTCTCTTTAAAGTATGATATTTATTTGATTCCATTATTCAATATCGAATGACATCGGCTTCCACCGTTGGTCTAGTGGTCAGCACGTACGCCTTTGGTGCACGTGGTCCCGGATTTGACTTTTAATGGGAGGGCACAAAAATTTAATTTCACTATCATTCACTTTTATTAATCATCTGTCTTCTTTATCCAAAAAGAATAGTCGTGGGACGTTAAACTAATTTTGTTTCGAATCTTATCAGTTATTTTCAATTCATCCGAACTTATAAAAAGATAAGAGTAGATTCAAATCATCTTTAATGGTGCTTATCGTTGAAGGGAAAAATAATCGACTTAGGTGTATAGTTCATTAGTTAGTTACTTGTTTACTTGCATTTATAGTTAACACTTTTTTTTCTCCTGAAATAACGTAAAAATTGAGAACAAACAGTTTGATTTTTATTTTAAATGTCATTTAAGCTGTTTTTAGGGATGTTTTCGTGTAACGGTAATAATCTTCCTCGATTAAAGAAAATATGTTGTAAATGATATATTGTAGGGAAGTGACTGTATACTATATTGACGTTTTCTCACATCGTTACAAAACTAAGAGCGAAATAAGTTGTGCGTGTCGTTTTTATTTCACATACAGACAGATTATCATTATCGATCACTTTAACATACACTCCAATTTAGTAAACAAAGTTACGTTTTATATACTATATATGCTATTACAAAGATGGTAAACATACGATTGCCAGGCAAAACTAAGTTATATACGTTATGTTTATATAGTAGACCAGAAGATTGCCAGGGTGACTGGATTCTTTTTATAGTATTCTTCGAGAATAAACTTTCGGTTTTATTTTACTCAACCAGGCAATCGATAAATGTCATGTTAAAAATTAATGGTATAATTGACCTGCAATATTTCTAAAAATCCACTCATTATATGTGAGTTTATCGGGGAGCATAAGTTATATAGGTTCTGCAAGTACATGTAATTTTAATAATATACATGATGTGAAGCATTTATACTATACATACAATATATGTATAGCATGCTTTTTCTTTCTGTTTTTCATATATCAATTCAGTACTCTGTTATAGTAATAATGGCGCATTTTATAAATATATTTTATGGGATATACGTGCCTAGGTATAAGCATATCATTATGCGTAGTATACTTCAAATTGTACCAGACGATACATTGCTTATTATCTGAAAGGTACAGAAATTGACATATAAAAAAGTGATTCGTATGTTTGTGCCTTAAACTGGGAAAGCGTATGTAAGTCATACTCTTTATTTCTGTGCAGTCGAGAGGATCGGTATTGAAATCCGGCGGATACCCATCCTGATCAAATTCTGTGGAAGTAGTTTACAAATGACCAAAACTGTTCAATACTATCATTAACATTAGTTTGGAGTTATTGTACATAATCATCATAAGCCCTATGTATAAATTTCTGTTTTTTCTTAAGTTCTTGAATCTTTCGTCATAGTATAATGTTTTGAAAATTTATGCTTTTTTAGATATTTTTTCTTAATTCTAATAGTTCGAATTATTTCTCTGGTAAATCGTACGTGCACCTAGACTTCTTAACTTGCATACATATGGGTATACAATCACCAAAATATTCCTATAATAAAACATTTAGAAAGTCCAGCTGGAGCAATATTTTCGAAATCATATAGGTCTCTCTAGTTGCAATCACCTATTCACAATATAGTTTGTACAATATAGCTTACCTATAATTATAATATTTACGCTGTGTTACGTTGCCTAAGAGCATTTTATTAACGGACAGTATAGGAACGGATAAATTAGGATTATTCATATTTCAGGCACTCAGGAATACTCGTCTTGCTTGAGTTTAAATATAAAGGAAGCTTCAGATAAACGTGGTAAACTTCGTTTGATGGAGTTCGTAAGTGTGTGAAACGTACACTAATTAACTCGAATGTTTATGAAAAGAAAGAGAAATAATTTTTCCCGTTTTGCTGATGACTGTAATTATTAACTACAGATGGTAAACACATTCAGTTGATCTCTCTCTCTCTCTCTCTCTGTCTCTTTTATTATTATTATTCGTCTTCTGGGGGGGGAGGAGATTTTAAGGTATTGTTTGTATTTAATTCACTGATGGTGAGATTTGTCTCATCCAGAGTTTTTTCTTTACTTATTGTTTACGACGCACTAATTATTTTTGCTGGAGTAAGTACACCATGATCATCTCTGTCATAAATCGAATAACGGGTAATAGTAGTAATCGTGGTATACACTTTTCATATGTTACCAGATGGTAGTTCAGTGAGTTCAGGATCCAAACTTCCTCTCACTTTTCTGTTATTTCTTTAGTCATGGGGAACAAGTAATGAGGTGGGGGTTTCCAAAATGTGAGATTGTAGATAATCGTGAAAATAACCAAACCCTCAAACGTTGATTTGGCCGAAGTGCCCTGTTGTCGAAATTGCAACATACGGATGGAAAATCAGTATGATGTTAGTTTTCGCGAAAATATTTCCTATGCACGAACGTCATCTGAATATTAATTTTTAGATTACATCATTTAAAATTATTAAATTATGATAAAATGATAAATTAGTAAAAAGTGATGATAAAAAAAGTGACCCGAAAGGGAAAGATACTCATGACATCACTAGGTACTGACATGTTGAAAAGGAAGCATAAGAAGAACAAATGAAAGATATATTCTGGGAAGACTCAAATGAGTTTTGATCTGTCATTTGCTTAAGTTTGTAACATATTTTTACCTAATGATCTTCTACCTATAAATGTGAGGTGTGCATGTCATATGTCTTATTACCGCGTTTAATCTAAAATATTATATATTTCAGTTAAGTATTACATTATAAAAAATTGGTATTTATTCACCGTAAGAATTTGTGAAAAACATTGCTGTGTTGTTTGCCAAACATGTATTCTGTCGTTACTAAACACCAACCGGAGAAAAATAGACTTGCAAAAGAAAAGTAATATGTTGCAACGAAAGGGAAAAAGGAATTTTTAAGATTAGGTTTAATGGTACCTTAATGATAGTGAACAACATTTCAAATATTGTTTGTCATCGTGTATGTATCTGGCAGGCATATTGCAAACGAAAATGAACTTTACGAAGGAAGCTATTATTAGTAGTTATAAAGAATCCAGTTTTAAATGGAGTCGGTGTCCTTTCAGTTACGAGCCAGACTGCGCGGTTCAAACACCTGAAGAATCATTTTTAGGTTGTGTACCCGACCGGAGATGTACAGTGGGTCAAAAAAGTTTCCGTACGGATGTTTTCCTGTTATGTTTTGTAATATACCTTATAAAGTACAGAAAGAAAACTACAATTTTTATTAGTTTTCTGTTAAGAACTCCATAATAAGCATGCAGATAAGAAAAGAAAATATTTGGAATATATAATTCAACAGAAAATCAAATATACACGAAATTCTGACCATATTACAAATCAAAAAAGATTCCGTACACCTAAAAAAAAATACACGCAAATTAGGGCACCATGTTGAGTTTCGACCGCAGTTAGTGATCAGTTAGTCTCATTTCTGCATTGCAATGGCCAATGTTGATGTAATTGCAGGGGGATGTTTCTAAATTCTTTACGTAATGCATTTTTCAACTGAACTCTGTTTCTAATATTGTGTTTCGTAATGCGTCTCCCTAATTCATCCCACAGATGCTCAATAGGATTACAGTCAGGAGATTGTGGAGGAGTATGAAGTTGTTTTGGCACATTACACCACAACCACTCTTTCACTTTTCGTGCAGTATGTTTATTGTCATTATCTTGATGGAATATAAAAGAGGCTCCCATATTCAGTTTCTTTGTACTGATGTGAAGATTCTCTTTCAGAATGTTCAGGTAAACATGTTGGTCCATTGTACCTTCTTCAAAATGCAAATTTCCTACTCCAACTGCACTCATACACACCCAAACGAGCACACCACTACCTCCATGCTTTACAGTAGGACACAGATGCTTTGGCTCCACGTGCGTATTTGGTTTCCTCCAGACAATAACTCTTCCGGCGGATCCATGACTGTTGAACTTGCTCTCATCACTAAATGAAACAGAGTTCCAGAAGCTAATTGACTTGTTCACATGAGATTTTGTGAACTCTACACATTTTTTGCAGTTTGCTTTACTTATATATGGTTTCTCTCTGGCTACGCGACCGTTGTAGAACGCTCTTCTGAGGACAGTACGAACTGTTTTAGGAACCACTTGTACACCATAGTCAGTTTCAATCATAATAGGGAGTTTTGGAGCACTTGTTTTGAGTTCATTTTGGATAGTTCTTAAAATAACACGTTTATGCTTATCCTTCAGCTTTGTTGGACGGCCACTGCACTGTCGATCTTTTCAAAAATTTGTCGCAATATACCAATTTAGAATATATTGCACTGTAAAATGTGATTTCTGTACTATCTCTGCCATATTTCTACGAGACTTACCTTCATGTCTTAATTTTACTATTAGTTCACGTATTGGAATTGGCACTTCCATTTTGGCATGTCGTTTTCCTGCATCTGTAGGTCTCTCCCTTGCCCAAATGTAACTGCAATACTACCTTATCACTAGTAGAGCACACTTCTGTCATCTGTAACCACTGCAAATGCTATTTAGTGTGTGTTGTGCTTTCTTCTACTGTATATTTGTGCCGTGTACGGAAACTTTTTTGACCACAATTTTCAGCAACTTAACTTAAATCGTCAGTTCTATTATTGGTATATTCAATACTATCACTATAATGTGGATATATATTACAAGTAGACACGAACAAATTCAGTCAATGTAACTGCGTTATATTATTTATTTATTTTAAGATATTATAACATTTTGAAATTACTAATCTCTGGTGTACGGAAACTTATTTGACCCACTGTATATCTCGTAATCCACAGAATACTAAGCGTAATCTGTTCGTATTGAAATGGGTTAAATATGCACTTAGATTAATAGAGAAACTTACAAAGTTTACTTTGGAGATGATGCCTAGTAGTTCCGGATTTGATCACTAGAAAGAGGAATTTTTAAGATGAAAAAACAACACAGACGAGGTATTTAGTGTACAGAAATTTCATGGAAATCATTCAGTAACCGCCGCTTCCGCACTTAATTCAGAAGAGGTCCGCTGTGCAGTAATTTCATTTGTAGGTGGTACGTCCAGTTTTTAGATTTCTTATGCTATCAACTTACTCTTCTGTTTCTTTAGGGCGACCACTGCTTTTTCCTTTATGTGCATACTCGATATCCTGGAACTGTACATACAACCTTTTAATGAAATTATCGTGTGATGGACCTTGTCTGAACTTAGTATGAAAGTACCTTTGTACCATGGTTACCGAGTGACTTTCATGAAAGGAACCCGCATTTCTCTTAGGAAAGAGATGCTTCCGTTTTTCCATAGGAAAAGTACACAAAATGCTTTTTTCTTTCCATCATGATAATTCATTTTAGTGACCAAATTCGGAACTACTTAACACACCTTTAATGGAAGTAAACTTCATAAGTTTATCGATCTAAACTGTTACATGTCTTTCACATTTCCTACTTGTCTACAATATAATACTGAAACCATGATAATCATTTATAATCATCCTGTATTTATTAAAACCACAACTGAAATAAAATTAGCTCATGATTCACGAAGATTGCGGGTTCGATATCCGAAACAGTTGACTTACGTAAATGTAAACAGATGTCGCAAACACTCTCTAACAATAGACCCATGACAGAAGAATAAATAGGAACGCCCACTGTTTTTGTAGAATATTGCTACATGAATGAAAGTTGTTTGAAAATGTTTGTCACGAATAATGTATTTGATTTCTTCACAGCAAACGTGATTGTTGTAGATTTAATTCATATAATAACTTTAAGATTGGAATTGGAGAACTTTCGTGTCAAAAATCTCTGTATTGAGATTTAAAAGAAAGAAAAAAAAAAGCTTGTTGAACATTGTTTATATTGAAATGTTCTTGTAAGAGATGTAATTGAAGATATTGTAGAAGTTGAAATAGGGACAAGATGGTATTTGATGGACGATATACGTATTTCAAATCAAAAAGAATATACTACTGGAATGCATGGAAGATATGAAATTCACGACAAGGGACCGGTGATAGCAGAAATCTTGCAGTGGTGAATTTAGAAAAGTGTATGAACTAGTAATATAATTTTAAGTCTTGCCAGGGGAGGGGGAGCCATCGACATAAGATTTTTCACATATTTATTAGCATATTAGTATGCAATGTATTAAAAAGTATGTAAGTCTCCAACTCCGGAGGAGGTAATTGCCCCCATGCCCTTCCAAGTGACGACCCAGATATGAATGATGTACCTATAAATATTTCAGGGTTGCTAAAAGTATACCAAGAATATTGTGGAAACTTTTGAAAACACTAGAGAATGTATAACACGTGGATTTTATACTAATTATGTATATCTTTCTTCTTTCTAATTATATATATATATATATATATATATATATATATATATATATATATATATATATATATATATATATATATATATATATATATATATATATTGATTGATTGATTTTGCAGAATTACAGATGAATTCTGGAATTTGAAACAACATATTTCAAGATGGTCAGATCGTCATCATCATTGAATAAGAGAGTTTTGCTCAGTAACGCGTAGTTGTTGTTTGTTGATTTTGAGTTTAACATCCCTTTCAGCAGTGAGGCTAAATGAGTCGGGGCCTACTGATTAACTGAAATCCGAACCACATGAGCTTCCACCGGGAATCGAACCCGTACCTCCCACGTGAAAGGCGCGTACGCTAACTGCTTAGTCACGAAGAAGCTCAATGATGAGTAGTGACCAAACTAGTAAACACTAGAAAATTCAATGTAATGTAGACAAAAGAAAAATAGAAAGAAAAAGTAAAGAAAGAAAAAATAAATCTAGATAGATAGTTTATATATGTATTACGCATTTGCACCCAATCTTTCTGCTTTCTTTTTTTGCTAGACAGGCTAGTCCATAACTTTAACTTTCGAAGTTATGTTGCTGTAAGAGCGTGCTTCAATCTGAAACAAAATTAATTCATTGAAAGTAGTTTTTGATGATACTAGTAGATGAGTACATGTTCAAATGACTCATTTAACATGAGATATGAAAGCAATTGAAATTGCTGTCTTTTTCTGTTCTCTTTCTTACAAGCGTGTTCTACTGAATTCCAGTGTGCATTTCGAATACATAAGTGGGTTGATGAAAGGACTATTTATCATTACATAGCTTAACTTCTCAAAAGATATATACCGTACTTGTGATTTTATGCATGGCGACTTAGTTTAAAGTAGGCTATATTCTCGATACTGGAAAGTCATCGTTGTGAATTGATACCTTAGATAAAAATCACACTACTTTTAGTACTGTTTATACGTGATGATTTAAAATAACTTATGTTTCATTTTTCTATGAAAGATAGACACGATGAAAAGATAGAAACACATAATCGGGATTGGATTTTAAAGAAAGAGATGTATAAATACAAGCAATTAGAAAGAATATGAAAAGAAAGAAATGCTTAATGCATTTTCAGATATTTACCAGAAATTATGTTATGAAAAAAACGAATAAATTAGCAGGGTACGGTAACACATGGAAGCTTCTGAATTAAAGGCAAGTGACTCGCAATTAAAATATCTGTTTACATATGTACATTCTGACTGTATATTCTACGGTCAGTTTTCGAAAGGTTTCATTCTAAGAGGAACTTCCTTTCTCATTCCTTTCCCTTAAAAAGAAAGCACTTCGTTCATAATTATTTTATTAATTTTAAATGTTTTACTGCAGTTTCACACATATTCATTAAAATTAAAGTACTTTGTGATAGACAAGGAAATTGCAGTTTTATCTGCCGCTTCTTTGTATTCTGCTACTTTAGGTAAGTCCACGTATTATATCCAGTATAAAGTAAATAAAATATTGTATTTAGCGTAAGTTTTCAGCACTAGCTTAATGCAACAAGCAACATTCAATATTTCTCGAGCACAATACAGCCTAAATTTTAATCCTTGTTTTCTTTGTTTTCAAAATCGATGTGATTTTTCTTGTCTTTTTCTGCTTTCGTGTGTATGTGTTGACTTTCGTGTATACAACTTTAAACCAAAAACGCATTTTGATTTGGTAAATATAAACGTGTGTACAAACAAGATGACTGAGAAAAGCTTTCTTTCGTTATGTCTCGTTTTGTAAATTTATGCTTTTTTTAAAAAATTTACAAGAGCTCCAGAAGAATGTGACTTAACATTTAACTAAATTTATCATTGAAGTATATAATGACTTGTGTATCTTTAAAAGTTGATAAATACTATTCATTGTGTTCGTACACAATGAATGACAACAGTTCCGTAAAATAATCACTCTCTACAATTAACCTCGCAAGTCTATACCATATTACACTAGCTTTGTAGTTCATTATCTTCTTTTAAAGGAGACTTCCGTGATTAACTTATGTATGTATGAAAACTGTCTTCTAGCGAAAAATAAAATCATAGTGCATTTTTAAGAATTGTGACTAGCAAAAGATATTAAAATAGTGCCTGGGAATTTCGTAACTCAACGGGACAGAACCCACTACTTCGAGAAAATGTTGTCCGGGGAGAGGCAAAATTAAAATGAGAGAAGTTTGCACTTGGGCACTATTTCCTAAAACACGAACATTTCACGAAAGTGATGTGTAATCACATCTCCGGATAGTGTGGATGATTTGCCAACTCTGCGGAGGGGGGCGGATTATCCCCAGAAGTATATAATTGGAAGAAATACTGCTACAAGCTCAGTCTATAACTAAGCTTCTCCCGCATACAGCTCACGAGGGCTGTGGTTGGCTACACGGTCTTTACTTGGGTAACGTGTGGTCAACATAGACATCTATTTTGCAACCGAACGTGGGCTTACTCAGGTTCTGGCTTGTTACTTCAGAGAGACTTGTGCTTATTTACCTCGTTGTGCTCGGACTCGTTATTATCAATTGAACTCGTTCTTGTGCTCACTTGAACTCAGTCTCTGGATCGCTTTTATATAGCGCTGAGGCTCACTTGCGCGCTTCTGCTTAATTATTGACCTCGGAACCGGTTGAGCACAGAGCCTGGCTCGCGAGTTTGGATATCTCGTCAGCATAGCAATTAATGTTGTCCATGACACGAGACAAAATAAGAAATAAGGTTGTCTTATCTCGTAAATTTTTGTTAAATTCTGGTCTTTTCTCGATTCTTGAAGAATTTTTTCTCCCCTCTCCTTGATTCTCGGAAAGCTTTTCTCATCTGTCTCGTTTTATAAATTTATGTCGTTTTTTCTTTCACGAGAGATCCAGAACAATGTGATATTACATTTAAACTAAATTTATTATTGAAGTATATAATGACTCGCAAATATTTAAACGTTGGTAAATGCTATTTATTGTGTTGGTACAACCAATTCATCAATTTATAGTTTGTTTCTTCTACTTTGAATTATGTAACATTAAAACAGTGTTTGTGATCTAAGAGTTGAGTAAATTAGTGTTCTCCACGAGACTTCAGGAATTTCTCCTCTCGTCTCGAATTTGAAAATGCACTTCTCGTCTCGTTTTCGTGAAAGACAATATATATATATATATATATATATATATATATATATATATATATATATATATATATATATTGTCACATGAGCAAAACTAATAGCAACTCCCGTTGTCGTTGTTTGTGGTTTTCTAGAGTTAATTACATCCTAATTCGAATTGTTTTACAATTATCTCACAACGATGAGCCAACTTTTGAAATTCTATGTTTGATCTGGATTCAGACCAGGCGATAAGCAACAGAGGTACTTGCGCTAACCACTTAATTACACGAGAGTGCCACAAAGTACTCTATAGCTTATTTTTTCTAAATTCTAAGTTAGCCATTTAGAATTTTTATTAGCTATTTTCTAAGGCCAGTTTTAATATTCTATTTGTTTATCTTTTTGGGCATGCATCATTGGTATTGCAGTACGTCGTATGTCAAAGAACAGGTATTTCTAGTTTTTCATAACTTTCTTCTGGTCACAGTTGTCGGCAGCAACTTCCTGCAAAAAGTCGCTAAAGTATCAAACTAATTGTGAGAGAGTAATTTCCACACTGACAACGCAGCCAAGGGACTTCAGATTTGGTTACGTAAAACTGGAAATGACTGTTCTTTGACTACCACCTATTGCAATATCAACACTTAAATAATAATAATAATAATAATAATAATAATAATAATAATAATAATAATAATAATGTATGCACCTTATAATACTATTTTACATTATAAAGAACGCCCATTATTAGTCAATTTGATCGTATTGTCCTTATGATAATCGGTGGTGTGTATCTATTAAAGATTCAGTTCCTTCCTATTCCGCCTAATGACCCTCCAACTCTTTGTAGCACTTTTCTTTTATCTTAGGCAAAACAAAAATCTGTGTAATCTTCGCTAAAAGGAAGGAAATTTAATAGTAATTAATTTCCTGACAACTGTAGTTGCTTTGAGGGCCCCTTGATTTTATTGTATTATATCATGTAACTTTAATTACATTTTAAACTAGGAGTCATAGAAATTTCCCTTTTTAAATTGATCAGAAACTCTGATTGGCTAGATTTTCACTTTCCAAAAATTAAACAAATGGTGGTCTGTGATTGGCTGGGAGCAGCCTTTTCACCGTATATTTAGTTTGAAGTACGCTGAAAGATCATACGAATATATGGATAAGTGTCATTGTTGAAACACGAATAAGTGAATTTTGAAACGAGTAGTAAATACACAAAAAGAAAAAAAAAGAAAAAGTCATCGTTTGGTTTGATATTGTTTCAGAAGTTAGTTCTTTGCTCTTATGGAATAAACTCAATGTTTATACGAGGAAATGTCCGCAACTACTCAACCAATTTTGACAATTCTTTTACGATTGGAGGGTATGATTTTTCCCAGATGTGAAGGACTGCGTGTTGTAATGCTTGAATTTCACAATTGAAGTGAGTTTTTATATACAACATAACTAATAATATTGTTGTTTAGAAATCAGGCCGAAATCGGTAATTAATCATACAGTTAAAGAATGTTTGTCCATGATTGATTATGTAATGTGCAATGCAATCTGTTAGATCGTATTATTCCCATTTATATAATTATGTTAGTATTAATATTTCAACTTTTGACGTGGAAGTGTGGACTGAATTACCTTAATATCAAGTTAGGTTTTTAAATATAAATTACCCTATTTTTATTTTGTATAAATTTTCCATTCTAGAGAGAGTCCATCCACGTTTCTGCGAGGGCAGTTATGTATACTCAGCTTTATACTGGTTAGTTCCATACTCGCGGTTAGAGGGCTCAGATTCTCTCCAAACATCCTCAGACCTCAGAACCTATGAAGTATTATTATTGCAAATCATTGTATTGCAGTAAAAATATTTTTTTCCTACTCAGAGTTGAGAGGAGAAAATTTATGAAAATATTGGTATGCCTACTGTACTGCATCATATGAGATAGTTGAAAAGACCGAAAATCGAACTCCTTCATGGCTAAACAATTAGCGTACATGCCTTTGGCGTAGGAGATTCGATTCCCGGCGGGAGCTCATGTGGTTCGGATTCCACGTTGATCAGTAGGTCCCGTTTCACATACCTAGCTGGTGAAAATCAACTCAACTTAAAAGACCGGAAATCGTATCCGGTAAATCAAAATCCATGATCTCCCTTCAATTCATAGTGCCTTCAAAGTGTCATTCGGTATGGCAAAAAAACCCAAAGGAGATGTCTTCCAAATCAGCTAACCAAATTGAATCAATGCTATTAATGGAAATATACAATACGACATGTATACATTGTATTTCTAGGTAGAAATTCTACAAACACTATGATAACTATGAATCATTCAATGTTTTATTGCAGCACGGTTTGCACTATCATTTTAAGTTTGCATTATTTTAGTTATGTTCTTTCTCTACAATAACTCAAAAGGTAAGTCTAACTACGATTGTCGCTATAAATCTTTATCGGCCATGCCATTTATTGTTTTGTGCAGAAATGGTCTTGATGCAGTAAATTGTTCTCAATTTGTAGATTATAACTAAACACAAAATGCCACCGACAACCCGATTGCTTGATTCTGTACAAAGTTTCTCATTAGTAACCAATACTCGTAATTAAACACTATTGTTACGGCACTGGATGAATTGTAAAAATTGTGGTACATCAACTTACTTATATTTATAATTTCTTTTCATGAAACTGTTAGATTTATTTCTATCATATTTTCACAGGAAACTGTAATTAAGCACAAGCACTGAAGCTTTGTATACAGCGAATAAAATTGGTAGGCATCGCGTAAATATCGTACTTGTGGTAAACTAATACTGGCCGATAATTGTTGATTTAATTTCAGGGACACTGAAATGTTAGATGAAAACTAAAGGGACCTGAAAACAACTGCAGTTGTCGGAAAAATATGTACTATTAAATTACTCTTAAATCTAAATAACTCTTTTTGCGAAGATTAAGCAGAGCAGGAATTATACAGAACAGAAATTCCTGTTCTGCCCAAAGATGAAACCATAAATGCGCTTCAAGTTGTCCAGGGACATTAGGAAAACTCCTATAAACTTTCCGTTAATCATTTGATCTTTTATTTTATTGCTCTTGGAACTCCAGGTTGAGGAACTGTAGGGATACATACAGGGGTTGGACAAAAAATCTAAAACGTTTGCAAAAGTGTGAAAATCATACCTAGTATGGTGTGGGGCTTCTTTTGCGTCCAAAACAGCTTGGATCCGACGTGGAATGGACGTATACAGCTCCTGAATCGTGGTATGTGAAATTTTGTACCATTGTTCCTCCAAAATATGCTCCAGTTCCTTAAGGAATGCTGGTGGAGGGTAATGAGACCGAACACGCATTTCTATCTCAGACTACAATGGCTCAATGATGTTCCGATCTGGTGATTGTGGGACCCAGGGGAGGGTGATAGATCCTGGTCATGCTCCTCAAACCATGATTTCACCGTTTTTGCAGTGTGACAGGGTGCCAAATCATCTTGGTAGATGCCGTCACCATCAGGGAACAATATTTGGACTATGGATTCCCCAAAATGGCCTCATATGCCTTAGCATTCATCATTCCATGCAGGGCTATGATGGGACATGCAGAAAACCACGATATCAGTGCCCATACTGTAACAGAACAAACCCCATGCTTAACAGTTGGGAGCAGACAGCTGTATCATAGGCCTGCGACGGTGTCTCCATACGTAAACACGACCGGTTGTTAGAAACAGGTGAAGGTCGATTCATGGGACTACATTACGTGTTTCCACTGCTGTGAGTGCACGCCTTGTGGTCCTTGCACCACTGGATACACCTCTTCATATTTACTGCTGTGATCAGGGTTTGGCGATAGCGGCCCTGCCATGAATTTTCATTTTATGAAGTTCCGTCGCACTGTTTTCGATAAAACCGGGTTCTGTAGACCGGAATTAAGTTCAGACGTAATTTTCATTGCAGTATTCTTCTTTTTAGCTGCTACAATCTGTTTTAATGCCCTCGGGTCCCTGTCTGACAGGATTGTCTCTCGACCACTGTTGTGCTTTGCAGACGTCATTTGCCCATGAATCGTGTATGCTCTCGTGACATTGGACACAGTGCCTTTCGATACCCCCACAATGTTCGCCACTGTTGCCACTGAAGCTCCAACCAGACGGGCACCAACGATCATACCTCTTTGGAAGTCTGTCAGGTCGGCCATTTTACCGTACCACTTTCACACCACGACACTCACAGGTGAACGGGTTACTGCTGACAGAAGAGGAAGGTCTACGTGACACATTGAAAACAAAAGAACGGTCGGCAACCGCAACTCGCGTTGTACAGTGGAGGGCCAAACTTACGTGTACTGTATGAAGTGTTTTTAGATTTTTTTGTCTATCCCTTGTGTATCTCAGTAACAGGAGCACATCTACAGGGAGGACCACTGTGCCCGAACCCCTGCCCCCCCCCCCCAGAAAAACATCGTAACTTTTTAAAATAATATGCCGGTTTTGTCTGCACATTCATGAGGGTTATGCCCGGTACGAACCCTGTCAAATCGTAGTAATTCTACGAGCATTTGTACACATTCTTAATAAAATTATAATTTCTTTAGCAGAGAATTTATTGATATAGCCGAAAGATTTGGTCTTACATTACATCTGTACTGTTCCTCTTCTTGTAGAAACAACTTAGCTCTATCTTTTTAGAATGTGTATGGAAGTACTTGTAAATTACTTTCTTAACGTTTTCTCGAGTGTAGCATAACACCAGTCCAATAATACGTAGGTGTAGTGTCCTGTACAGTAGTATCGGGCCCTCTAACTTCAGAACCACTTTAACAAAAATTTGGAGCGCCCCTTTAAAGATTGGGTGCGAGTTTATTCAGTAACAACCAATACATATATAGAGAGGCATTTGCAACTCCACGCAAAATTTTGGCTCCAAGACTTGTAGAAATTATCAAATAAATTTAAATATGTGAATGCATCAATGTATGTGTAATAGCCCAAATATTTAAGTATAACTTACTTAGTCAATAATAAGTTGCTCACTGATAAAGAATCAGAGTGCATATGAACCTCATTCTTTTAAAGTGAGTTTATATTTGAATAATTAGTTACACTGCAGCTCCTACATTTTTATCGACAGTTTTGTAATTAAAAAATAAATACAAACTTATTCCAGAATGAATAGAACGGTTCCGCTTTTGATTTTCGTCCGTTTCCAGCATCAATATTATATAAAACGTACAGTAGGTTTTATGTATTGTCATCGTCCGAGTTATACATCTAAATAAGAAATAGGGAGTTAATGCCGTAAAATTTTGATGCAAGATCTGTCGTGTGTAATATGGATTCTCGTTAAAACCATTTAAGACAAAACCAGGATAGATGGACATTTAATTGGTGGTCTTTGAAGGCCAAAACAACTTTTTTACGTAATAAGTATATTTTGCTGAAGGAAGTACTGTAGCGTAAAGACAATGCTTTCTAACTTGTCTTATTCTTTCGTTTATTTTTCATGTCCTTGTTTCTACGATTATTTTACTTCCTTCTTCATGAGAAAAATTAAGATTTAAAAGGTGTGTTTAGTGCCGGCAAACTTGTTATTTTGAAAAGGTATTTAATTTCGCTTGATATTCAGCTTTTTAGAACAAAAAAGTATTGTTTTGATATGCAATATACATATTATCTTTAGTACTGCTGTTGAAGTTTAAAGTACTGAAATTTGTTCGAATAATACAGTATATTCGAGTACTAGAGAGACATTTGGGCGCAATACGTTCGGGACAATACCTGACAGAATGTAACTAATGTACATGTATTAGTGTTTCTCATGACTTCTACTATTAATAATAAATTAATTGTTGATCAGATAGTAGTAGAGCTATCACTTTTGATGGATTTCTAATTCGATCCCAAGTTATGCTGCTTCAGGTTTGACAATATCGTTCATGGAGTTTCTCGGTAAATTCTTTCTCTCACTGTCTTTATTCACTAATTCAGTTAAAATTCCCTTCCGTATGTAATCCTTTCCCTTTAGCCTTATGGTTCTCAACCTTTTTTAACTGACAACACATTTTTCGCTGATCGTCCACGACACTGGACACAAGTGTTTGATTTTTATTGTTAATAATATAAATTTTAACAGTGTAAGTATAAGTTTCTGTAAAATAATGGCTGTACATAGTACTTAGCATTGTTGCTGCCGGTGGAGGCTTTGACTGATAGTTGAAGTTGATTTTGATTATTAAGTTCTTCATGATTTTTTGAATTCTAAAATTTCACAACACACACACTATAGGATTGCAGACATACCAGTTGAGAACCACTGCCTTACCCTAAAAAGCATAAGTGAAAGATTTCCTTTTGAGTTTTTTCCTTTTTTTTAATGTTTTTGGTAATGCTTCATTTAGTGTCTTCAGAGTTTGGTTTGCCTGCCATAATGACAGTGATGTTCAACAACTTCTTTTCGCCGTCTCCGCGTTAGGGTTGCCCATGAGACGAGACATCACTTTCACACTTTTTCGACATGAAAAACTATTGTCTTATAGGTAACCCTATTCCTTATCCTTCTTTTTATAACATATCATTACTGGCTTCATTGTGTGTTACTCTTTTTGATTAAGATTTTACTTAACTGTAAATTTTCATAGGGTGCTCCCTCCTTTTTAGTCTGTGAGTTCTTTCATGCACCTAATAGGGGGAGGAGGATATCAACAGTCTTTTTTCTATAATAATGTAATATAACTCTTTTTAGTGATCAGAGTATCATATTTGTCGAATTGATAAAAGAAAAGTGAGACAATTTAAATAATATAGAACCTATATCATATATAATAATAAAAAAATAGACAATGTATGTAGTACATATAGGCTTATATACCTGGCTGCCTGCCCCTGTTGAGAGGTGTCGTCTTATTTTGAAAGCTCTGTATAATAATGTAGAAACTAAATTCCAATAATAATAATAATAATAATAATAATAATAATAATAATAATAATAATAATAATACAATTTAAAGTCCTCATAGAGCCACGTCGGGACGCGGGACATTTTCTTCGAAATCGAGATGGTTGGCGACCCTAATTCTAATAGGAAAATTTGAATGAGAGACGTAAGAGTAACAGCAGAGTACTACTATAATTGCACATGTGATTAGTTTTATTACCTGTACTTATTTATTTATTTTTTTTTTTTTAATTACACTATAACTTTGGAATATAGAATCAAGAAATGTACGCTGTATCTTAATGTTTGAAACGATCCATAGGTTCAGAAAAATTGCAGTGGAATAAATTTATTGCATACATTTTTAATCGAAAATACGTGTTTCATGATTATTTTACCCATGTTGTAATGAAAAATAGCGCTCTACCATGTTAGAAGTAGAGCGCCATCTTTCTGGTGATTGATTAGTTTGGCTTTCCGCCCTTGTGTAGCACCGAGGCAATGTAAGATGGGAACATTTAGAGCAGCGTTTCCCAACCGGTGTGCCGTGAATGGGCCGCTGGTGTGCCGCGAGGAAATCGAAACAAATTATTAATTCTATAGCAATCAAATTGCAAGACAAAGGAAAAAAGTATATTTGTATTTCACATTATTATGAACCTCTACTAATTATGAATCTACAACTTTAAGTTTCATACCGTGTTAGTTTTCTCTACATTTTTAATGTTGAAAAAAATATTTGTTATCAATGTTACGACTGTTATCGTTTCTTTATTGCTGCAGACTATTTCGTAACTTGAAATTTTAAAATATCATTCAATCCTTTCGACAAAGCAAACATGCATACAAATTACCTACATTTGTGTTTTAAAACTAAAAGAGATTTGTTTGTTCGTTCGTTATTTAGTGATCTTTCTTGTTAGTGAAAGGTTGGATACAGTTTTCGAAAAAGAAAGCTTAGTTTTAAAAACCTGAGTCCAATATTTCATTATAATTGTTTTCTATTTTTAAATTAGAATGAAAAATAAGCATAATTATTTACCACGGGGAAGAACCAGCGATTGAGCTTTCTTCTCTGTGAGAAGACCAGTAATCACAGAAAAAAAAATGCCACGGTATTATATATATTTACAAAGAATAATAACTATGAGTGTGCCGCGAGAATTCAAGTTACACCCATAGTGTGCCGCAAGTTGAAAAAGGTTGGGAAACGCTGATTTAGAGTATAGTCAGCGACAAAAGGTCTTTCCGTTTGATGAAATTAAGTTTCGTAAATAACTTTAAAATGGAAGGACAATTTGAACACAGTTTTCAGTAAATTAAAAAGAATGTAATTTTCAGTACGTTCCAACTTTGAAACTCGCTGAAACGGTGTACGTTCCACCGTTATTCCCAAAATAAATTTTACCAAACGGAAAGAACTTTTGTCGCTGACTGTACATAATCTCGGAATTATACTGTAATTTGAATCCAGTACGTTTGGTGAGTCAATAGATCATCGTGCAAGATTATAGCGCAAGAATAGATATTTGTTCACGTTAATGCACTAGTCTTCAAAAATAAATAAATAAATAAATAAATAAATAATAACCACACCATTTTTAGTACGAAGCGTTACGTTTAGTACGAAGTTGGATTCCCAAAACATGGAGCTTGTGACGGAGAAATAATGTCTGACGGCGTTTCTTCACACTTTAATTCCCCTCTACCCAATATTTCATCCATATTAACTTCTATTCAATTGCCGTTCATTTTTGTCAGCGTGGAATGCGTAGGACGTTGACAACATCTATTTATTGATATTTTTAGATGAGTATGCATCCTATTATATGTATTGTAGAATGCAGCAACCACTTACAGGACTATTACTTCCTGTTTTTACCTCATAGCGCACCACCTGCTATTGTTAAACAACTTTGTTATTCTCGGTCGACATACTGTGAGAATCTTCTCAAAATTAATTCCCCTTCTAACAACTAATTGCCCTGACATGAAAGGTGATTTTCTCTAACGATGGACGATCACTGTACTATATTTTTTGTTTTGTGTAAATGAAGAATAACAGTATAGTTCGCAAGGGAATGTAACAACCGTGCTTCTTAAGTTTTTTTTTTTCTCTCAAATGATAATTGCGTATTGTGTGATTTACAAATAATTAGTACTCAACTAAAAGTTAACGTCGTTTTCGTTTCTTTTTTTTCCTTTCCTTTCTTTTTCTAAGTTTCATTTCAACACCTTTATCCATGCTTGAAATAACTCGCCATATAGAACTACGATTGTAATTGTTATAACCTTGAAAACCGATTCCTGAAAGAAGTCGTAAAATGAAAGAACATTGTAGAAAGAAAGAACAAAAAAAAGTTGAATTTTCCTTTAAAAATTATGGTTACTAGATTATCCATAACTTCAACATAGGTGCACCAGTTTTATTGATTTACTTTTTGTTTGAAAGAGTAGGTATGCTTTCGCCAGGCGTAGCTTTTGAGAGAGAAGCGACGTTCTGGTACAGAATCAGGAAAAACTATTTACTTGCTTTTTAATTTCTGAGAAAATGAAGCTAACAAAAATAAAAACGTACTTCTAACTTGCAACAGAAACATTTAAAGTTACTATGTTTTAAACATCTGTTATAGATAAACATACACATGATTATGGTGTTAACACTGTCAGCCGTTCAGGAGAGTCATGGTATTTCACTAAATACTACTGTTAGATTATGAAATTTATATGGAAAGTAGATTTTTTGAAACAAATGCAGAATCATTAAAATTAGCACACGTATGTGAATATTAATGAGTGAACATCCCAACAACATGTATACCGGTATATGTATGCAGGCAAGCACCAAAAAATTTTTGTCGAGAGAGAACCAAATTTTGGGGGCTCCAATACTGTCTGGTATAAGACACTCCGATATGTAGTATTCTGAATCTGAAAAGACTATAAATAATGGTTAAGTACTGCCATCTATATTCTCAGAAATATATATATATATATATATATATATATATATATTCTGAGAATATAGATGGCAGTACTTAACCATTATTTATAGTCTTTTCAGATTCAGAATACTACATAACAAAGTGTCTTGTACCAGGCAGTATTCGGATCCAGGATTTTTTGAGGGGGATTCACTAATAACTACCAGTACATTTGAATTGAATTGGACATTTTTAAAATGTGTTTAGGCATATGTGGTGTGAATGAGGAAATGCTCTGGAAATGCTGTGTCTGTTCTCGGTGAATCCTTTTCTTTCAACTTTTAGAAACTTGACTTAAACTATCTATTTTGCAAAACTTCCCTTTGTTTGAGCCCAAACAGAAACATGACAGCAGAAAATTTCGGAAAGTATTGCTATTTTCACTGCTAGCTTCTCACTTTACGTAATACATATTTAAAACGAAGAGGGGAAGTGGTGCACGTGCACTTTTTCACCCCCCTAAACCCGGCCCTGTATACACAATCTATATATATATATATATATATATATATATATATATATATATATATATACACTGCTCCACAAAACTTAAGCAACTCGAGAGAACGTGTGGGGCCCATTCAACACTGGTTAGTGGCATGCACATACACAGAGACACACAAGCAAGGCGAGCACCCACTCTATCGCATAAGCAGCACCGTTGTAAGCGAATAAACAAATTATGCCATGAGACGTACACTACAGCCGAGTAGTGTCCTAGGCTCCAAGCATTGAGTTAGTGTTTCTTGTGTGGGGTACACACCTTGCAATGGCTGGTAGACAACATTTGAGTGACTTTGAGTGAGGGCGAATAATTGGTCGGTTGGAATTGGGCCGATCGCAAGTGGAAGTGGCGCAGAAATTCAACGGAACAAAAGTGTTGTGTCGAGGCTGTGGAGTCGCTTCCAAAATGGAGGTGAAGTCAGTAGACGTCAGTAGACGTCATGGAGGGGGCCGTCCGAAGAAGATGTCGACCGTCGAGGACCGATTTCTCACAATTTCTGCGAAACGTAACCGTCACGCTTCATGCTCTCAACTGGCCAATGAGTTGTTTCAGGCTACAGACAACGCGTGAGTCGTGAAACTGTTCGCCGGAAGCTCAATATAGCAGGACTGTATGCAAGAAGGCCTGTGATGTGTGTGCCATTGAAACTGGAGCAGAAACGTGCGCGTTACACATGGTGTCAGGAACATGTTGCATGGGGGAACACTAGTGGGTGCGTGCCATGTTCTCCGATGAGTCGAGATTCAGCCTGTCGTCAGATTCTGGTCGGACTTTAGTGTGGAGAGAGCCAGGAACACACTATCATCCAAACTGCATTGCTGAACGGCCGTCCTAGGGCGGTGGTTTCATTATGGTGTGGGGTGGAATTATGCTGGATGGGAAAACGGACCTCCATATTGTGCAACATGGCACTTTCACAGCACAACGGTACCGGGATGAAATTCTCAATACCATGTGCACAAATTCCGCGGAGCATTTGACCCAGACTTCCTGTTCATGAATGACAATGCCCACCCACACCGTGCAAATCTTGTGTCCGAGTATCTGGAGAGCGAAGACAATACGTGTATTGCATGGTCTGCATATTCCCGGCCGGACTTGAATCCCATCGAGCATGTGTGGGATGCTCTTGGGCGGCGAATAGCGCAGCGCAGTCCACCAGCACGCACTCTCCCTGATCTGCAAACAACACTCTGCGAGAAGTGGCGCCATCTGCCGCAAGACTTGATCAACACTCTTATTTGCAGCATGGAGGCCAGATGTCGTGCCTGTATAGCTGTTCGTGGTGATTACACGCCATATTGACTGCCTATGCCCTCGCACAATCCAGCTTCACCTGTTGAGGTATCGTTCTGCTGAACTTTTTGGTCACTCTGTACATCCTAACTGTATTGTTCGTCTTCACTTGTGTTGCATTGTGCATCTGGACCATCTGTTTGTTCATTATACTTGGTGCAGTGATCGTGTCGTTTTATTTTCTGCCACTTTCTTCGAGTTGCTTAAGTTTTGTGGAGCAGTATATATATATATATATATATATATATATATATATATATATATATATATATATAACTAGATTGTATTTATAAGAAAAGAAAGAGTATGGCTGAAGTGTAAGATCAAATCTTTATGCTGTATCAACCATTTATCTGCCAAACAAGTAGCTATAATTTTATGATGAAAGTGTACAAATGTATATATTACAAAGTTTCGAGGGAATGGACTCAATGGAAGCCCGGTGTGGGCACGCTCCTGTGTATACGTTGAATTGAGAAGCTCCTCCTTTTTATGAATGAAAAAAAAAAAAACATTTGTCGAGAAGTGATTAGACGAACTGATTTATTCGTCCTAATATATGATTGTTTACAAGATAAATGGTTGTAGAAGTTATGGCATGATTTTACTGTGGTTTCCTTGCAAGAGACAAGAAATTCGTTTATTTTGGTCATACAAGTGGAAATCCTCACCACTAGGAAGATAAAAGGCAGAAAGTATTGTTGGTTTAATTGGAGCGTGTAATGTCACATCGAACGAAATAAACAAAATAACATAATGAAGAAAGTGAATACATGCATGTTAGGAACTTGATTGTGGGCTAGTGATATGTCTCGCACGTGACCTAGAATCGAAATTTTAAAAAAAAAATAATAAATAAAAATAAAAATAAAGCATATCTTAAGTTAAGTGGGCAAAATTTACTTCAAATTTCTGTGCAAAATAGTTAGATTCGACAACCCAATGGTCAAATGATCACCCTTTAAAAAACTATTTATCACAAATACGTAAAAAGCAAACTCAAACAGCATGTTTGTGATAGCCTAAGTAACCGACTTTGTAGGCTATATGATTTCTTATCTATGTATATGTATAGATATATAAGTTTGCAAGGTAATTTTTTATTTTGAACATAAACAGCTCGATAGAATTTTAATGAATAAAGTATTGATAAATCTAGTCATATTCTCGGGAGTTAATACCGAATATATTATACTGCATACCCGTAAAATCCAGTATGGCGTATATGAAACACAAATCGCTACATAGAATGTAAACAGCGTAATAAATCTGACGAATGATGCATAAATAGTTAATCTCTGAAGAGTGATTGAGTATATGGCGTAACGTAATTTAATATGATCGACGCCAAACATCGTGTTGTTAAAACACAAAAATCCAATGTTAGGGAAATACTTTGTGTGGGGCACCAAATAAAAGAGATTGCCGAGAAGATTCCAAAAATAATGCCTTATGGAGATCTTATTATAATAACGAAGTAAGTAAGTACTATATAAAGAATTTCATTGAAAAAATGATACTTCTAAAATACATTGAGAAGATATCATAGTTCTTACATAGTTCTTTTCTATTTTTTAAATATACAATTACAGCATAATAATGCAGGGAATAATTCATTTAAAACTGTATTTGCTTTGTTCATCCATAATGCACAGGACTGTGAGAAGTGAATAGATATAGATCTCAGGGAAAATTGATGCTTAAAAGTCTGTCGTGTTGATTACTATTGCCACTGATATTTTGTATGAGAGGTAGCCAGAGAGTTGACATGTCCGAAGAGAGAGAGAAAATACTAATAGTCGTCCGGTTAAATTATTTTAATATTCACATTTACCTGTGCTTACGTCATAATTTAACATTTTAGATGCGTGAATGCCGTAAGTCACGGTTAGAAGAACAAAGGCATTGCCAAAACATATACTGTACGTGTATAGCTAATATTCTATGCAGAAATAGTTTCAACAAATACAATTGATATTGCCGAAGGTCACCAACAAAAATAGGTATCAAGGCTTTTTGTTCATTGTAACATTTGTACATGCGATCCGCGTTACTCTTTTCTTTGTGCGTGCATTTGTATTTCCCTTTAGTCTGTCCCTATGGTTTACTTGTCAATTCGCCTAATTCTCATTTCGCTTAACACTTTTATTAGCTGTAATTCACAGATAAAAATCACATCTGCTATTTTAGGCAAATAACGAATTTGCATTGGACCAAATCTCAAATCTCATTGCGCCTAACAATGTTATCAAGGAGGAAGTACTCCCTGTTTAGTAGATTTGATAGTGTTTCTACACCGGTACTTATACGTATACGTAATGAAGGGCTTATTGACAACAGAACGAACATGCCACAACGATGAACTATTTCATATACAGTACGTTTATTTGAATTAAGTGTGGCAAATTATTTCAAATATACAAGAAATCACACATATTAAAATCACTATAAACATATTAATTACATAACTAAAGTCGAAGACGTAAGTTTTATGATCCCTGCAATTTAGGTTTTGCATATATGACCCAATTTACCACACGTTCTGAGAAGAGTAATTTACAGGTTAGTACTTTAGTAAATAAATGTGTCAAAATTCAATGTTAAGATTTGGGGAGTAGATTGTAAAACATAAAAAAGCATTATGAAATAACGAGTGGTAGGAGTTTTGAACATAGGTATATTGTTTCTATCTGAGAAATGTCATGACCATGTGACATCTTAATATTACCATGCCATATTTGTGAACTCAACATAACAGCGGAAGGAACTGTGGTTTGAAATTCAGTCTGATACACTATAAGATCTACATAAAGTGGGTCTTCCCTCCTTGATAAGATCGTTAGACAGGGTGAGAAGTAAGCCAAATTCAAATACTCATTTCTCCTAAAATGGCGAATGTATTTTTTAAAAATCTGTAAGTGACAGCTTATAAATTATTAGGTGAAGTGGGAAGACACCCGATGCCCAGAGGTGTCCATTTTTCCATTTTTGTAAATTTTTAAAATAACTTTTCAGTTATTAAACTAAGTATGACTCATGTCCCAGCACATGTTTAGTGAACTTCTGTATAATAGTTTCGTACCTTTCTGAATAAAGTATCAAACGGAATGCAAAAGAAAAATAAAACAACGCATAAGGATGGAAAAGCATATTACATACTAGTCATTTTGCTTCTTTTTTTAATCTTCTCTCAAATCTACGAAAACGAAAGATTCAAAGCGAACTAAGAAATGAAGCTGCACACACACTCTGTGCTGGAGCCGATCTTTCCGCATCTGGTAACTAAATCGGCCCTCGTATGTAACAAACGTTGACAACTTTGACGTCACGGACACCAGATCCACATCACTGAATAAATCTAGTGAACTTCAGTTCCAACAAGATAATCTTAAGTAATTTGATGATTCGTTGGAGCTAATGAAGATGCATTCGAGAACGCCAGTGTCAACTCAAGCTAGTTTTCTCGGTTTTCTTTATTTAATAATGTTGAAGATCAGCAATCAATGTTCTAAACCAAAAATTATTGATTTTTTTATAGTAGAAATTAATATAGTGAAAATGTAAATAATCTCGTATTCGAACAATTATTCGAAACACTTTTAATAGCATAACAATTGATTTAATTTCAGCGTTATTTAAATTCAGAGTACTCGGGAATTTATTTTATGCAATTCTGAGATTATACTTAAACTTGAATTAATAAGCTAATGAGTCAAATAAGCTTGGGATTGAGAATGATTATTTTATATCTACTTGTAACTATCAATAAATTTAAAAAAAATAGTAAAATAAGAAAATTGAAGTATTCGAAAATTACTCTATCCTAGATTTTTGAAAATGATAGGACCAGGATATTGTCAGTCAGCATAATCTAGTTGAGTTGATTTTGAGTTTAACGTTCCTTTCAGCAGCGAGGATATATGAGAGGGGACCTACTGATTAACGTGGAATCCGAACCACATGAGCTCCGCCGGGAATCGAACCCGAGTCTCCCACGACAAAGACGTGTATGCTAACCGCTTAGCCACGAAGGAGCTCTCAGCGTAATCTAGGAAAAATTGATTAGGAATCATCAAAATGGGAACAGTTAGTGCCGGTTCCTGAGGGAAACCACATCTGTAAAAAAAAAAAAAAGTTACAAACGTAGTGAAAAAAGAAACATACGTACATAATACATAATTAGAAAATTAGGTAAGCTTTCTTCCCTTACTTTGTAGCGATACAATTTTAAGCTTTTTTTTTTACAGATACGATTTCCCTTAAATGCCGCCACTGAATCAGATATTTTAAAATTAACGATAATAACAATCCATAGCATATTGTGCACAAAACTAGAAATTAGTAATGCGTGATAACGAAATGAATCGAGTTGAGCGTATTGTTTTTGGATCAAAAGATCTAATATATTTTAATCAGAAATTTTCTTGAGGGTCTAATATCTGGAGAACTACATACAGTGTAGCCAAACTCTAACTATCAGTTAACTTAGTATGATGTGCTTATTCCATAAAAAATACAAACACTTGATTTAAGGGCCGTTCAAAAATTTTGTGGCCCCTGATCCAAAAACTAGTTATTGGCCAAGATCGCACTCTTTTGATCCATTTTTAGTTTTCCTAAAATTCTTGTTTTCAATTTCTGAGATACTGTATTTTAATTTTTTACAAGAATATGCAGATAAAATCGTAAAACTTTCTAGTTTATTAATCTAAAAACCAGGTGGTCGGTTCTTACGTTTCGTTGTTTTCATCATTAGACAATACGGCGCAATTCTTTACGACGCGATATCGTCATCAATCTGCGGACTTGTTTTTCCATTATGAATACCACCTTGGAAAACCATTAGCGATTTTAAGTTGTTGTAATTTGTAATTTTTAACAAACAGTTCCCGTTTTGTGTCTAGTTCATGGGAAGGGGATACGTTGAACAACTTTTCTAATCTCGGTTAGCCTGTATATAACACATTACAGAGCTTTGTATAGATATTTGATGACCAATCTTAAAATATTGAAAAAGCACATAAGCAATTTTTTGTCGTGTTCGTAAGGCTCTCAAGCTCATTTCACTTTTTTTTTTTTAATTTCAATGAATAACTGAATTTAGAAACAATGTAGAATGTCAAAAATGTAGAAAGTGAACCAGAGAGCGTCTACATAAACTTACAAATAAGTAACAACCATTTCTAAAGCTTTTTCTTATAGACCAGAAATTTGGGTGCGCAATTCAGTGGATACCCAAGTTTATACACTATACGAAAGGTCTTGTAAGAAACGTTTTGTAGATACAACCTGGCTCACTTATTATTATTATTATTATTATTATTATTATTATTATTATTATTATTATTATTATTATTATTATTATTATTATTATTATTATTAATAATAATAATAATAATAATAATAATTTTTTATATTCTCCATTGCGTATAAATTATTCACTAAAATTCATGAAAACTGTGAGTGAGATTAGCAAAGAGCCTCAAAGTCTGTAATCTAAGTCAAGTGGCTGTAATGGTGTTTCTGCTACAGTAGTAAACTGAATAAAACAAAAACTTTATTTTAAATGAAATGAAATCTCTGAGTTTTACGTCCCACGGTTATGCCGGTTAGGCTAAACGAGACGGTGATGATGAGAGATGAGTGAAATGGTGGAATGAAGAAAGTTGGAGGAAACGGGAGAACCACGAGAAAACCCACGAGCACGTGTTTGTCCACCACAAAGTTCATTTGGCGGGGGCTGGGATCGAACGCGGGACCCCAAGCACCAGAGGTGAACGCTCTACCACTGAGCCACCGCGCCCCCTTGATTTTAAATAGTAACATGATATCTCCGAATTGTAGATGTTGGAATTGGACATAATTCAAAATGAGTAAATATGTCCGATTAATATAGGGATCATAACGCTCTCCTTGGTATTGCTGAGAATAACTGTTCTTTGAAATCAGATAAAAATGAGGACAAGTTTTCTTCCTTTAGTCTGTAGTGATAAATTGTAATTCTTGCTTATGTGATTTTCCTTGGGAAGTGCACTGAATGTCATAGATTTGTGAATTATCGTCAGTAACGTCTATCAGTCATATTTCTAGCACTGCCAAAACGGCAAACAATCACCAAAATGCAAGCAGAGTAATCGAGCGTTTAAAAATTCTTTTTGATTACTTGATCCGTCTTCTGATAAGAGAAGGAAGTATATTCAATACTGTGTCAACGTTGAATAGCGCATCCCATCCCAGATACGAGGGATTTCCTTGCAAGTACGATCTCATTTTCTTTGTGCATTTCAGTGATGTCGTTAGAGGAGCCCAAGAAGTCGAATGCCTACCTCCAGGCATGTAATGTAGATCAAGTAATATAAAATTATCATTTCCTGTGTGCAAAACAATAGTCATCATCATAGGTGTTCTGCCTTTATTGGCAGGTCACTTGCCACAGCTGAGAAGTTTCCATGCTCCACGGTCCTCCGCTAACCTTTTCGTCTTCGCGTATGATCTTTCTATTTTAATATCATCCATTAATTGTAGTCTCCTTCGACCCCTCCTCTCTTTTCCGCCACCATACCCTCTAGGACGTCCCTCATGATACAATCTCTTCTTAGGCAATATCCCACCAGTTTCTCTTCCTCTTCCTAATAATATCTAAAAGTGTTCTTTTCTCACCCACCATTTCTAACACTTTCTCATTCGTTTTCCGCTCGACCCAACTAATTCTTTCCATTCTTCTCCACACCCACATTTCGAAGGCTTCCAGTCGATTTTCGTCACCTTTACGTAATGTTCACGTTTCCGCCCCATACAGTACAACACTCCACACGAAGCATTCCAATAGTTGTCCCCCTAAAATATTTCTACCCCTCCGTCCCCCTCTCCTGAAGAAATGAAAGTTGGTGTCGTTACTGCCGTGTGTGATCGCTGGTTCGAACCATGCTTGGAGCATATTCCCTTAGGTCATTGCTTAAAGTGGCCGATATGATATCTCTGGGAATACGAATCCAAAGGTTAAAAAGCAAAGTAGTATGGCACATCGTTGCAATAAAATGGCCAAAATATTTTGTGATCTTGGAAGTTAATTGTGAGGTTTAATGTGTGGATTGTTTATTAAATTTGTGCTGTTCATTTATACTTTTCGATATTGATAACACAAAGATATAAAACTCGGCACGCTAGATTTGTAACTGTAACCTGAAAAGTTCCAAACCTTATAATAACTCATCTTATTCCAATCCTTGTTTACAGTGTTATCAAAATATCTTTTAATTTCTTGTATGTTCTTCCACTCCAATAATTCATTTGCCCCCTTACTTTTTCACCCCATCGGAATATCCTGACAACGCCCCGGATTACTTATGTTTTTTGTCCCTGGATTAACAACTCAAGCATTTACTGCACTGTAATGTACGTACAATCTTACGAACATTAAAAAAAAAAAAAATCTTTCGGATTAGTTTTTAAAGCGAAATATAGGATGTTTTGATTTTATACTCCATGAACTGTGTAAATAGACAGCTTTCTCATTCTCTCTCTTTTTTTTTTTTTTTAAAGTGTATTCTACTTAATAGAAGTAGATAGTAATCACGTGAATTGTATTTATTCATGGGGCAATTTCCAAGCTAGTGAATATTCGAGTATCTAACCACAAACAAGAGACAGTTGTATTTCACATGAGCTCAGGAGATTTATGAGCTACACAGAGACCTTTATTGTGTATTGAAAAGATCGTCAGCGAAAATATGCAGTATTCATTAATACATCTTGATTCGTTCTTTTTTATCGCTCAAAAATCTTGAAAAAATATGTTAACAATACTCAACAAAATGATTAAAAATCGAAGTGCAGGGGTACACAATTGACACAATCTGTTGTCTCTATACATAACATTCCATTCCTCTGTACAGACCAAAAATTAACTTATGGAGAATATGGGAAGTGCTTAAATATTATTTTAGATGCTGGATTCCTAGGTTAAATACATTTTTCTTTAAAACGAGTTAATTACTTTTGACATGCTCCTGTTTTCATCTTTTGGCTTCCAACAACAATAATAGTAGTAGAGAGAAATTAATTAAATTAATTTTACAGTAATATTATCGTATATATATATATATATATATATATATATATATATATATATATATACAGCGTTGTATTTCTAAATATAAAGATACTGATACGCTGGACCTCAGGTTCATAATGGTTAAAAATTGCATAGCTTTCAGGATATTATTACTATTAACAATAATAATAATAATGTGTAGTAGCATATCACTCAAGTCTTGTGACTGAAAACTTTTACGTATATATATAAAGATGCTTTAATAATGTCTTATTGTTACATCTTAATTTAATAATACAATAAAAGTAATGCTAATCAATATTTCTTAGTGATTTGTTTCTTGCTTTTTTCTCTTTCTGTAAGCGGGTGACAGTAACCTGCTGTTGTTTGTTTTCAAAAGACATCAAGAGTTCCACAAATACTTAATTTCAATAATAACACTCATACAGTACATTGTTCACATAATGTTCTTCAGAATACTAATCATGCTACCAAAATGTTCTACAAACCTCTGTTAAATTAATGGATAAACTTTGTGAAAAAATCGGGTCAATTCAGAGCGTTTATGGTTTATATTACCGTACAAAAAGGAATGGAGAAAAGAGAGGTGCCGGGATATGCCAGTAAGCGAGAGACGAAAGGTGGGAAGTTGGGTGGGTGTTGAGTGAAGGTGGGAAGTAAAGAAGCAAATTTTTGTTTTTGAATAATAAGACATTTGCGAATTGGCAAAATCCTCCGTGAGTTTGCACCGCAGTAGTTTATTTATTACTATTACTTTTTATGTAGTGTTATCCAGTGTATGATGCCTATGTGAAGGACATTTCTATTAAACAGCATTGTTTACCACTATGGTGCACAATCACATTTACTCTTTCGAAATGTAGTCATTTGGCTGTACCGCTGAATTAGCTATAGTAAATGTGATTTCCGATGCTGACATTAAGCATTGAATTCAGAAAGAAAAAAAAATAATACGCCAAAGGAATGTTAAAAATGATGCTAGTTACATTAATAAAGCAGGCAACTCTATACATATTTTCTTTAATTAGCACAAACAAGTTCTAACTAATGCTAACAAGCCATGATAATGCTTACGTAAAATTTTCTAAAGAACGATAAATGGTACGTTTAGATTGCATAATTGTTTTTTTCACAGCTTTATGTGTATAATGAAGTTCACAGTAATAATCATGCAATAACGAACTGGAAAATATGAATGAATATCCGTAGACTCGGATGCTGACATGAGCAGAATTGAATAAGTAAATCGTCTTAAATCTACAATATACTTTTGACCATTAAAACACTGTCACCTGCTTGAAATATACACCAAATTCAGTAAGATTTGATTACAGAATTTCGACTTTTCGAAAGCATGAGACAAGCAGTACGAAAGCCCCTATTTATAGCTGTAAATCTTTTGTACAATTTACATCTTGGAGACTACTCATCTTGTAATAGATCTTGAATTAGAGATATGAGATCTCTAGGCGTCACCCGGAGTGACCGGAATTAAAATATATTCTACGGTTCTACGGGCCAACCAAATTTACGGATTTAAATTTTAAATTACCTGTAATTATTTATTTATGTCTTATTACATGTTGCATGTGGTTAATGTTAGTTATTCACAAAGATTATATTTTCATTATATCCAAAGGATAGATAACTTATACATAAATTTTCTTCATCTTTGTATTTGCATAGTTGCTCAGTTTTCAGTTAACGATTTGACAGATGCAGGGATGAAACTTAAAAATTAATTTTGATTTAAGTGAACTTGCAGTGAGTTTTCTGTTTTGAAATCTTAATATTAACACTTGATAGGAAGGATAACAATTGTTGTAAATTATGGAGTGCGTTTTCGAGAAAACAGATGCATCAAACGTGTTCAAAATAATGCAGTATATTCGCTCTATACCAGTCAATAATGCATACGTCGAGCGTAATGAAAGCTTTAGGATCAGACGATAGGAACAAAATGTCAAAAGAACTTGTAATGGCCGAAATTTGTATTTAAATTAACTTGAAAAGGGCCTATCAAAATTTCTACAAATCTATTCTGGAAAATAGGACTCTTCTTCGGCAGCAAAGAGCTCCAAAAGTAATAATATTGTAGGTAAAATTTTCATTTAGTTCGGTATGGTAAACGTTTGGTTAGTAGTGATGGTAGTGGTAGTTAATAAAAATGGGTATAAGTGTTAGCAGTAACGATGATACCATGTCAAAGAAAAAAGTCTTCATTTTAAAATTTGATCCAATTACATAAATGCCGCTAGTTATCTGGATTTGCCTTCAATTCAATCTGACAACCCATTGTGAATAGAACAGACCTTCTTATTATTTTCTGTGGTCACAGGGATGCCGCCCACAGGTAGGATTTATGGCAGAGGTGTCGCCCAAAGGGTTATTTTGAGACAGAATTTTTCATTAAAAATGGTAACATCAAACTGCAAGATGAAAAGGGGGGAGAATTGTATATTTGGGGGGCTAGAATGATAAATTTGAGGGCGGGCAGAATGGCAAATTTGGGGGATAGAATAGCAAATTAGGGTCAGAATGGTAAATTTTGGGGGAGGAGCGGTAAAATTTAGGGTAGAATTGTGAATTGGGGTGTTGCTCCTAAGACCCACGGGGAAACGAAACAGCCCTGGAAATCAGGCCCTTTATATCCGAAGTTTGTAAAGGTCAAATTCCAATTAAAAGAAAATGTGTGTTGAGAGATAGCTTCAGGCGAATACCGAGATGTTAATTATATTGTAAGCCTTATCCTTCTTCTATGATGCGTATAGACAATGGGATGAATATTCGTTAAGAATGAAATTTTAGAGACCATCTTAGAGAAATAACAGCGATAAAGACGATATTCTTACCATGTATCAACAAGCTAAAGCTGTCTGGCCAACCGTAGTTCTTAATAAGACATTTCAATCATGTGCATGTCAGTCATAATGACCAGTTACAATTCGCTGTCAATTTCTAACTTCAATATTAATATCTGAATCGGTAATAATATCCAAGATCTATGTTTTTATGAAAATCAAGCTGCTTTTGGGATGCGGTGGCTCAGTGGTAGAGTGTTTGCCTCTGGTGCATGGGGTCCTTGGTTCGATCCCAGCTCGCGCCACGTGAGCTTTGTGGTGGACAAACACCTTGTGCGTGGCTTTTCTTGGGGTTCTCCCGTTTTCTGTCACTTTCTTTATTCCACCATTTCATTCATTACTCATAATAACTCTCCTTTAGCCTAGCCGGCATAATCGTGGGACGTAAAAATTAAAGATTTCATTTTTCATTTCATGAGGCTGCTTTTGTGATACACACATGCATCTCCAAATTAATTTTCATCAACATAAATAGTGGCCATGTGTACTTATAAATATCAGATTTCATTGTTTATCTCCAGTTGGACCTAATTCCCTTAATCATAAAGTTATCAGCAAATTAAGCTACTTGTTATATGGGCTTGTTCTTTTTTCTATGTAGCTACTATATCTATAGTAAAGAAAACCTGCCATAAGATTTTTAAAATAGTCTTTTCTGAGCAGCGCTATACAGTATCTTTTATATTCACATTCTTCGGCTTGTTACGGGATCTAAACTAAATGCAGTAAAAAATACTTCTGTAATATTCATTCACCTTAGAAAGTATTATATAAATAGAATTTTTTCACCTGACTGTATATTTTCATTTAAATTCTCTAGTTTTTGTTATCTTTATTGTTTTTATTCGTGGACATACTTAAAGGAAAATACTATTTTTTCTAGTATTTATATTCACACATTATATCATTTCTGCTTTGTTTTTCTTTCTTGATAAATTTTAGATATGTAAGTAATTATAGAATTAAATTTTTAAAACCAATTTTAAAATTCAAACATACCTTGTGGTGAGAAGTTTCGATTTCAGTTTGGTATTAACATAACTTCAGCGGGTTCAGTTTCTAATTTAAAAGAAATAAAAATCCTTCCCGCGCCGTTTTGAATAGTTGATCCTGATCAGCTATTTTAAATTGTGCACTGAGCATTAAAATATTTTGTAGAGGTAGCAACGATAATTTTATTTCGCTAGTAAACCTTAACAGTTATTGTAAACTTGGAATTTTAAAATGTCGATAAGAAATGAGAAGGCTATGGAGCTTTTACTATTCTGATTTTCTTTTTAAACAACTAGCAGGGGAATAGTATAGACACTAACTAGAAACAAGTAATAAAAACCTGGAGTTATATGTTATTGCTATTCCTGGCAGGGCAGTTAGATTTTTCTTGTTAACACTCACCAGAAACTCGCGTATCACACACACATACATATAATATGTACACACACTTCTCTTTTTAATAATATTGTCGGGTCGTCGCTAGGGGTGACTTCACGTGAAGTCCCCCTCTGTCGGTGGTCCCAGATAGACTGACTGAGGCGCTTTTAAAAGCGATCTGCTGGCCTCCGCTCTGTCTCGAGCTCCGGCTGCGCTGTGTTGCCATGTTGTGCGCAAACTCAGGATGTGCAGATGATGATAGTAGGGGAAAAGAAAGGCTTGTCACAGGCCAATCGCATGGAAACTTTGACGTTTTTCCACACGGAATAAATGAAGATAAATAAACATGATGAACAACAAGTTATAAACAACAGTGGGAAAGATAACATTTATTATTTGTGTTTTCAGATTATTGACACTTAATATTCCGATCTTCAAAAGTGTATGAAGCTTTATAACACTAATTGAAAGAAATGAATTCAATGCCAAATAACTCCGCTAAAACTCACGTGTATGTGTTTGTGTCTGTTTATTTGCTACATGCACACAGTATACTTAGAATAGTCAAAGTAAAGACAATTTTGCAAGGCTTATACGAGAGGTTCCTAAATGGCTAAATGGTTCGCGTCTTTGCCTTTTTGTGCGGGTGACCCGAGTTCTATCCCCGGTCAGATCTCATGTTAAACTGTTTGCTCGTGTCTCCCATGCTACGGTCAAACCACAAACGAATTGTATGGGCGAGAAGAGGTGTTTGTGACTCAGTTAAAGCCACAGCTTCTGAACTCAATAGCCCAGATTCGATCCCATCCACGTAACATCGTGGTGGGGTTCCCCCGTTTCTTCTCACTCATTTTCATTCCGCCAATCCGTTATTTCTTTTTAATGTCTAGGTTTTTTAACTTTCAGGGCATACTACAGAATGTTAAACAAAAAATTTCATATGAAACGAATTATGTTGAAATAATTGGCGAAATGATTAAAGAAGAACATCTTTACAGTGGTAATATACTACAACCAAGCCTATATATGGCACGACTTCAAATTCTTTATCTTGAGCTTTATTAAATACGATTCCACAGAACAACTGCAACCCCTCTACTAGAATACGTGACTGCTGGAGATCGTATATGTATTATTTTGTTTCATGACTATTTCCTGTGAATGAGTCGTACATGTTTGTATGTAAAGTTTGCATACACATTTATTTTAAAATAAATTATATTTATTTTATTTTATTTATTATTATTATTATTATTATTATTATTATTATTATTATTATTATTATTATTATTATTATTATTATTATTATTATTATTATTATTATTTTGAATTGCAAAATATGTTAAGACCACTAGCTTGCAATAAATTTCTGCTTATAATCGTCTACGTTTGATTTAACAATAACTTTCTGTGTTAGTTTTCAAATAGAAATATTTATTACATTCCAGTAATGTGTGTAAAATGTTCTTATCTTTCCAAGAGTTTGCTTAATACATTTTGTCAAATACTAACCAGGAATTTAAAATGTTAATTACCATGTTACAGGGGTTGGACCAAAAAATCTAAAACGTTTGCAAAAGTGTGAAAATCATACCTAGTATGGTGTGCGGCATCCTTTTGCATCCAAAACAACTTGGATCCGACGTGGAACGGACGTATACAGCTCCTGAAGCGTGGTGGATAGAATTTAGTACCATTACTCCCCCAAAACATGCTCCAGTTCCTTAAGGGATGCTGGTGGAGGGTAATGAGACCGAACACGCCTTTCTAACTCAGACTAAAATGGCTCAATGATGTTCCGATCTGGTGATTGTTGGACCCAGGGGAGGTGTGGTAGATCCTGGTCATGCTCTTCAAACAATGATTTCACCGTTTTTGCAGCGTGACAGGGTGCCAAATCATCTTGGTAGATGCCGTCACCATCAGGGAACAATATTTGGACTATGGGTAGAACCTTGTCCCCCAAAATGGCCTCATATGCCTTAGCATTCATCATTCCATGCAGGGCTATGATGGGACTTGCAGAAAATCACGATATCAGTGCCCATACTGTAGCAGAACCAACCCCATGCTTTATAGTTGGGAGCAGATAGCTGTATCATAGGCCTGCGACGGTGTTCTCCATACGTAAACACGACCGGTTGTTAGAAACAGGTGAAGGTCGATTCATGGGACTACATTACGTGTTTCCACTGCTCATGAGTGCACGCCTTGTGGTCCTTGCACCACGTGATACGCCTCTTCGCATTTACTGCTGTGACCAGGGGTTTGGCGATAGTGGCTCTGCCATGAATTTTCATTTTATGAAGTTTCTGTTGCGATGAAACAGTTTTCGATGAAACCGGGTTCTGTAGGCCGGAATTGAGTTCAGACGTAATTTTCATTGCAGTATTCTTCTTTTTAGCTGCTACAATCCGTTTTAATGCCCTCCGGTTCCTATCCGACAAAATTGTCTTTCGACCACTGTTGTGCTTTGGAGACGTTGTTTGCCCATGAATTATGTATGCCCTCGTGACATTGGATACAGTGCCTTTTGATACTCCCCACAATGTTTGCCACTGAAACTCCAACCAGACGTGCACCAACGAATATGCCTCTTTGGAAGTCTGTCAGTTCGCCCATTTTATCGCACCACTTTCACACCACGACACTAACAGGTGAACGGGTTACTGCTAACGGAAGAGGAAGGTCCACATGACACATTGAAAGAAAAAAAAAAAACGATTGGCAACCGCAACACACGTTGTACAGTGGAGGGCCAAACTTACGTGTCCTGTATGAAGTGTTTTTAGATTATTTTTTTTTGGTCTACTCCCTGTATAATCAGCTATTTCAAGAAAATAATATCCGTATTTTTATAACATTATATATATGAAGATTTACGTCGCGAACACTTTTCTTTCCGTTTTTCATTTTTTTGTTTGTTTGTTTGTTTGTTCCGCAGAAATAGTCTTATTTTAGTTTGCTTCATTACAAATTTACAAATCGTGATGTTTCCAACGCTAGCCGAAATTTCTGTCTAGATATTGCGTTCGGGGTGAAACGCACGATATATTTAGTTTAACATTCAAGCTTATAATCTGTAGGCTAAAGGAGCTAAATGAGAATTATTTCAAGTAGTTGCATGGAGAATGATAAAAAGAGCAGCCTAGAAGACATGCATTGTGCTGGTCTGTTCGAGCAGTTTGTAATAAACCTGCAGCGCGTCATCCGAGAAGTAAGTGACCAATGCCTAATCTATTCCCCTCCGAGTTGTCAAAGTGTTTAGTGTTTATTGGCACTGTGTATTTATGCAATAAAGCTACAATAAAATGGCAGTAGTTTCAGATCTGGAAATGACATGAACCCATATTAATATCTGAGAGATTGTGAAATTGATGTTTCCCAAGTTTTGCTTTAGCAGTAGTATTATGTATTATGAAGTAGTTTCTCCTGCAAATCAGATCGAAGGAAATAATTAATACGGATCTTTTTTTTTTTTTTTAATTTCCCAGTGTTTCATGTCCACTCTAAATTTCTAACTAGTGTGGATGAGTGGTGTAGTTTGCAGCTTAATATATTTACGAAATAATTCAAATGAAAAATAGGATTATAACTTAATGTAATTATCATTTTTATGTAACATTCGAGACAACGAATTGTCGGCGAAAATTTTTTGAGCAATAGTGTAACCAGCCATTGTGCTAATAGGAGATAATATTTCAGCCATTTTTGAGGAATTTCTTTCCCCAAATTAATGTTGGTACTCGGAATAAGCTGAGGTACTAGACATTCACATGTGACAGTATTGCAACCTAATTTTCTCTGTCAGTAGGATAGTGTCTGTAATATATTCTTAGTCTCGAAGACTTCCATCGTAAAGTGTCTGAGATATTATTCTCTCGTGGCTTGTAGCGTTGAGGATTTTATGTTGAACCCTTTTAGGATTTCTACTTTTCGAGGTAAATTTTAGACTTTCACTCAAACACCTACTGCTTCCTTACTATTTATCGTAGGATCATGGTTCATATCTTTTTTTTTTAGGATAAAGCATACTTTCCAACGGTACCACTTGCTTGTCCATATTATACACAAGAAACGGGAAAATCGGGGAAAAACGGGAGATTTTTCGAAAAATCAGAATCTTAAAGATGCAGTTCATCAGATTCACTACTAGAGTCAGTAGGTGAAGATAGTTCCATTAACTTCTGTGCCTTCTTCGGAGAAGCACGCCTTTTAGAAAGACAGCGCCACGCCTGGATTTTCGTCTCCCACGTGAACGTGCTACGTGTTCTTTGTATGGTGAAGAAGTCAAACATGAGCTGAGTCCCTTGGATGTCAGCGCGTAGATAGTTTGCGTTTCTTTGATGGTGGTGGTGAAATGTCATAGGGAGTGATAGATAAGCTTGTCGACGGTCCTGAAATAAGAGAAAAATTGTTTCAGCAAAGTTATCCATTGTTGAGAGAACTGTTCATGAGCAGTTTTAACGACCAAAAGAATCCAATCCAATCTACCGCTTCTAATAGACTAGTCTATAATCTATACTATTCATCCAGGAATATGTGGAATAGTTACCTACTGTAGAGTTCACATTTTTGTTGAAATTGAAGTTCAGCCGATTTCGTCAAGTATAGTCGCCACAGTTTTGTGATGCAAAAAGTTACTGGGCATGAAGAAACACAACGTCTATACTAATCAATTGCAGCTGTAGGTTTCTGTGAAATGGTTGAAGGCAATCTACGTCTAGTCTACTATAGATCCCTATTATATCTAGTCTTTCTAAACTAGTCGTAGATTACTCTATCTAATCTACTAACCTTGAAACAGTTCTGGCGCATCAGGTTCGTTGTCCTTGTGCTCCGAAGTATCTTGCAAAGGAAATTTTTGTTCAGCAGACGTGGGTGTGACTTCGTGATCTGCAGAAATAAAATCAGTGAAACCTCTTTTCGTTGGAGCGTAAATTCTAATTAACATTGCATTGATTTAGTTGTAATACAACTATTCATCATTATTAGATTATTAGATTATTCATCATCTTAATTTCTTTACAATACCATACTGGACTCACAAACATATGCTGGAGGTCTATTATTATGCTCAGGGGTGTAGCCAGCAGGTTTGTGTAGGGGGGGCCGTCGTTTTTTAGGGGGGGGGGCAGCTACAATGTACAAAGCCAAAAAAATGTGTTGCTGCTAGTGTTTTTGAGGCCTGAAAGAAAGGAAAATTTTGGTTTCCTTCTGGAAGACTAAAAACACTATTTTAGCTTCTTCTTCTTCTTCTTCTTTATTATTATTATTATTATTATTATTATTATTATTATTATTATTATTATTATTATTATTATCCATAAATTATATTCAAGATACTTTTTATTATGCTTAATCAAGAACTACTGCCCGGGACCAAACGCTATACTTTTGTGCATAACTATAAAGGTAACCAAGAAAGTTCTGTCCCTTTTCGTGGAGGTCTGTGTTCAATTGGAACTCACACTGTGAGTTGAATGCTAGTGGAGATAAGGCGAACGTCAGTTGTTGGTGTGCGTATATCCAACATACTACCTGGTTGTGGCAATTCAGATACACCGTGAACTTGCGTAAAGACAGAGGGAACATGGGACATCTACAGAGCGTCATAAGAGCATGTATGCTGAACGAGTTCAAATGGAGATCAAACGCCGCTGTAGCGGGACAGAAGATATGCCAGGCCTTTGATGAGGGTGTCATGAAGACGCGGACATTGCCGCGATGGTTTAACAAGTTTAAGAACGATGACGAACACCCGAAAACACCACGTGCCAGAAGACTAACACATGTACAAAGAGGAACTGGGACTACAATTCAGTATGTGGTGAAACCATTCGGCAGCACATCCATCAACTTGTGAAGCACTACAAGTTGGGTCGATGGGTCTTTCATATTTTGACTGCGGGTCAGAAGGCAACGCGGCAGTCGCCTGTGTTTATTTACTGTTTCGGAGCCATTTCTGGACAGGGCGTTGACATGTGATAAAAAGTGTGTCCTATACGAAGCTCCACGGCGCTGTCATCATTGGTTAGCATCCCATGAACCGATTTCAAAACAGCAGAAACCAGCACTGTACCAGAAGAAGGTGTGTTTGGTGCATCGTGCATCGGGAACTGCTACCAGCTGGTCAGAGTATCAATGCAACTGTGTACTGTCAGCAGTTGAGCTGTGCTCAACAAAAACTCAAAACTCTGGAGCCATCACTTCTGAATTGCAAATGGGTCCTCGTTTACGGGACAACGCTAAGTCCCACGTGGGTAGGATGACTCAGGACACCATTTTCCGCCTTGGATGGGAAACAATATTGCAACCACTATATTCCCCGGGTATTGCACCGTTCGATTATCACCTACTCCGTTCTTTGGACAATCACCTTAGAGGACGCCAGTTCAAATCCCTAGTAAAAGTCCAAAATGCACCTGATACTTTCTTCGTTTCACGGCCCACCAAGTTCTACCGCGATGGATTGCATGGCCTTCCAGAACGTTTTCAGAAGGTCGTCGATGCTGATGGGGACTATTTTTGATCTTCCAGGTTAGGTGACATATTGATGTTGGAAGGTGGTGGATGAAAAAGCAACAAAACTTTTCTTGGTTACCTTTATATTTTAATTTAAGACCTTGTATACAGAACCTATCTACATAAGATTGATTTTCTTTGAAATTTCACTTAATTTCTTTGTTTTCCTCACAAAAATATTTATTTATTATTCGTGACTAAAACAAAACATACGGTAATTATTTTATTACACTGAGTAAAAATAAAAGAGAGTGAATGAAATCCAAATTGAATAAAAGCATTGTTTCTCACCAAATTTTCCATCCTCTGTCTCTTTTAAAACACTTGTTAAAGCATATACTGTACTTACAAGTACAAAGTTTAGTATCTTTGTTTTATGGCTGTATTTGTAGTACCGTGTTAAAACGTTTGTCTTCAACCTGTCAAATATAAATCGCAGTAAATTGTGTAATCTGCTGTCACAAAAAAGTATCCTATTTTTCGATCGGTATAAGGAAGAGATACTATACTATTTTTCGATCGGTATGGAAAAACAATATTTCTCCATACTATTTTACCATAAATTATTAATTGTCAATAAACTTTGTTACTTTTAAATGAATGAAGCGAGATAATTTTACTATGATGTTTTAAAAGCTGGTCATTTGGGGGGGCCAGGAAACCATTTGGGGGGGCCGGGCCCCGATGGGCCCCCCTTAGCTACACCCCTGATTATGCTAATCATTTTCATTCAGCTGGAGGGGGTTATGGATTATGAACAATAAAAGTATTCTATAGCCCGCTCCCGTGGCCATTTTATAAAACACTCACGCCTCAAATAAATCGTGCATACAACGCAACATTTCGTTCTGTTCCCTAGAAGCACACACTATTGTAAAGTTGGGCGTTTAATTTGCAAAATCATTCTACGAAATAAGGAACGAAAACTTACCTGTAAAAGCTTTTCGGAGACGCAAATTTAAAAAAGGCGAACTGCAGCGAGTCATCCGCAGTAACAACTAGCGCAGTACTGCCACGTCTTGAAGCTTCTTTAAGAACACAGTTTCGCTTATCCCCGCGAGAGTACAGTACACAATAGGGGCAATAAGCCACAATTACATAACCCTTTGTTATCCTCTATATAAAATAATTCAAAAATGTACTGCATCATTACTATTTGACCTAGAGTCATGGTTCAAACGCCATTTTCTTCAGTACAACGAATAGTACTGTAGTACCCTTTGCAATGGTACCAGTCACATGTCCGTATCATACACCTAAACTGGAAAAATTCGGGAAAACCCCGGACTTGTTTCAAAATTCCAGCCAGAAACTTTGCCCCTCTGGGTTCACGTAGGGATCTGAATTTTAAAAAATCGTTGTTATGTACATAATGCATGTGCAACATTTTAACCTTATATCTTGAAAACAAAGGGCGGAAAAATTGTTGAAATATATCTTAAAAACTTACTGCGTCGTTGCTATTTGGCCTAGAGTCACGATTCAAACGTCATTTTCTTCAGTATAACGAGCCCTTTCGAACGGTACCACTCACATGTGCCTATCATGCAACTGAACCGGAAAATTTTCTGAAAAAAATCAGCCCTTCGGAACACTTGCGTCCCTGGGACCAGGGCCGGCGCGAGGGGGGGTCGAGCCGTGCCACCGCCCAGGGCGGCAGGTCTAATGGGCGGCAAAAATTGAAAAGGAAAATAATACTATCAAAATATAATGCTTCGTAATGGACCCATATGGAAAAATAAAATTGTGTTCATCTGAGAATATAATTGAACTTACTTCACTCACATTTAGGAAAATACTCACTCAGGAAATTCAGAGCATTTTTCCTCATTTTTAATTATCAAACAGGTATCGTTCAATATTTCCCTTGCAGCGACGTAGATAAGATTTTCAGCTACACTGAGAAAAAAAATGTAGGTGGCGTACTTAAAAAGATAGGTTACATGCGTAATTCCTGTAGTTTTTGGACTTAACGTACAGCAGACGTATAACTGAAAACGCATGTTTTATAATACTTTCTGTATAAGTGTTCGATCTGTACGTACTTTCTGTATGAAACAATGTAGGCGGTCAGGATCTCACATACATATGGACGTATATAATATAATATATAGCTGACGAAGGTAACATAAGTATATGTATGTGATATACGGAAAACTGTTAGATGTCAGACATCCTGCAACGGCATGATGTAACATCTAAGGATAGTGCCTATGTAGCATACGGATAACATATGCTCCGTACTGATTTCTATAGTAAGCAAGAGGATACCGTATATTTGTACAGCCAGCGACAGTAGAAAATGGAGGTTGGATACATAAGAAATGATAGCTTTTTCCAGTATCAGAATAGTTTCACTCGATGTCTGATAGTTGGACAACCAACATGACAGCAAATACGTGCCCGAAAACATAACATGCCAGGATATTCCTCCACTCGGAGGAAAAAGTATTACTATCTGAGAGCATCATTTAGAGAAACAACCACGAGATAAATCTGCAGAAATTCCATTCACATTAAGTTCAAAGAGATAGGAATTAATGCAAAGAAAACGAAAAGAATAATACGCTTCATGCAGAAACCGAAAAAGTACGGATAGCTAAACAAAATGAGAAAAGAAGGAAAGAGCAAAAGATATGGGAATAAATTAAATTTTAACACTTAAGGATAAACAGTTTCCGTCTTTCCCGCTGCCCCCATCTTGGGTTTTCTTCCTTCATAGGATAAATCTCTTTCAGTATCAAACGCGAACATCATTTAGTGTTGAATTCCTTGAAAAAAAAAATTAACTCAGTTTAGGCCGAGAGTCGAACCCCAGACCCTTAGAATGACAGTCTCACGCGGTACCCATTTACCTACACAGGCTCTATCTACTACGTTTATAAATTTGCTATTACCCGCGCTGTTATCAAACGTGTTAAATGAGCCATTGTCGGTGAGCCACCCAAGTTCCATTTGAAGTTTAAATTTTATTTACCTCACTTAGCCATCTATGTGTAGCAGTCCCCTTGCTTTCATAAAAAGCATTTGTTCTGTAGATTAAAATCAAGAATGAATTAATCTGTACTCTTGTGAGCTTACTGGTGCACCAACATATCTATCTATCTATCTATCTATCTATATATATATATATATATATATATATATATATATATATATATATATATATATATATATATATATATATACAGGGTGGGCCATTTTAATCAATCCACGGAAATATCTGAAAAATGATAAAACATAGAAGAAATGTTTGAAGTACACGTTATATATTGCTAAGGGGGAAAACCAATTCCGTCAAAAGTACCCCTCTCCGCCGCCCGTAAATGGGGGTAACGGAGGGTAACTCTGAAATGTCAAATGGGAACATGAGTCGAGTAATACCTCGTTCGAAAGGTCTTGGAAAACTAAGTAACGCTGTACTAAAAGATGTTTCATTTGGAGCACCAGTTTCAAAATGGCCGCCATGATATAGTTCGGAAACTCCAGTGCCCGCAGTATGAAAACCATGGAAGGTAAATGAAAAATTGAAATGAAATCTTTGAGTTTTACGTCCCACGGTTATGCCGGTTAGGCTAAAGGAGACGGTGATTATGAGAAATGAATGAAATGGTGGAATGAAAAAAGTGGGAGGAAACGGGAGAACCCCGAGAAAATCCACGCACACGGTGTTTGTCCACCACTAAGTTCACTTCACACTAAGCTGAGATCGAACTAAGGACGCCATGCATTAGAGGTGAACGCTCTACCACTGAGCCACCGCGGCCCGACCAAGGATAGATGCAGTTACGAAGAAGAGACCTTATCAAATTATAAAACAGCTTTCCCAGGGGAGAGAAAAGTTTTAAAATTTCCTTCTTGCGCTTCAACCTATGATTGAAGTAAGGAAGATTATTATTATTATTATTATTATTATTATTATTATTATTATTATTTTATCGAGAATGTACTTCTGGGTTTCCTCCTAAAAAAAACACACACACTATTTCCAACTATAGTTATCCTACTTTTTACAAATTTGTCTAATTCAATATTGGTTTAAATAGTAGTAGTTTTCAAGCTACATATATGAGTTCTTTGACTAACTGAATAGTGCACGCCCCTTCTGGCTCACTCGCCACTATTTAATATTAAATTTCAGATGCCTCGATATATTTGCGTAAGTTTATTATTTTTAAAATAAACATTACGTAAAAGGTCTATTCAAATTGATATCAAGTTTTTCTGACATTTGTATATTACGCATACCTTTCTTCATTTGCATTACTCACGTTACCCCAGAGAACGAACAAAGTTTAGAGTTCTCGTTTGCACTTCTCTTACAATAATAAGCAAATATACGAGGAACAAATTTACCATTATTGACGATGCGGAGGGGAGGAGATTTTCTGGACTAGGAAGGAATGTGTGCGGGTACAGAGCAGAGATCTGCACGGGTCGGAATTTTCAGCCTGGGCCCGGCCCGTGAATTTACAATGTGAGGCCCGACCCGAGTCCGAAATGTGTCTTAGCATTTAGGCCCGAGCCCGGACTGAGCTCCGTGATAATCAAATGAGCCCGAAATAAGCCCGAATCACAGAAACTTAATTATTAATGCAAGATTGTATTTTTATTTACAGCAATTCGAGGTTTGATTTTGCAGTTGTGTTTTAAAAGTCCTTCAGAAAGAACGGTGCAATTTGTGTTTTACACTATATTTACAAAGTTAGGCCCGAAAAAGTCCAAGAAATATGGTTGTATATTTAAAAATTCACAGCCCGAACCCAGGGGCGTCATTTAGGGAGGCAGGGAGGGGCATTTGCCCCCCTGAGTTTGAGATTTATATAGATTTTATCAATAGAATATTAGTAAGTCAGTGAAAAACGTGAAATTTTACATATATCAAGGGGTCTTGCCCCCCAAGCCAAATCTGAAATGACGCTACTGCCCGAACCCCTCCCGGGCCCGAAGTGATACATGCTTTGTAGGCCCGAGCACGTGCAGTCCTCTAGTGCAGAGGCGTTTCAAGTGGTGGGCGACTGCCCACGGCCTTGCATCTTTAGGGACCTCGCAAAGACCAACGAGCCTAAATCGATTTGGCTCTCACTTTTGTCGATGCAACAATAGAAACAAGTATGAATTCGGACTTACTTACAGAAAAACAATACATAAGGCTTCAAACTAACTTTTCATCTATTCGTATATATTAGATCGCTAGCATACGCGACAGGCGGCGAGTTTATTTTAAGATTGCAATAATGAATGTGTATAAGTCTTTACCGTTGGGATAAATTGTTTTCGATAAATTTTATTATAATTAGCAATTTTTAAAAAAGGGGCAGAAAAAGGGGGCAGGAAGGACTCGTAAACCTTACTCGCCTTGCTGTGCAGATGGTATGGTCAAAATCAATACTGGATAGTGAAAGTGTAAGTGTAAAGGCTAATATGGAACAGAGGAAGAAAAGAGAACTTCTTCAGAAGGGAATTGGGAGGGGAGGGGAGGAGAGTACAATGCTGTGACACTTGAAATGCGTCTTGATCTGTATACTTCAAGAAACTTTTCTTATTAGATTACGCAATTTCTAGTTTCTTACTCCGATTACTCAAAGTATTCAAATGTTCTCGGAGGGAGTGACCGCCCCTCCCTTTAATCCGTCCGTGGTGTCATTCAGTTTTGCTTTTTGCTACTAATTCAAAATGCTTTCCGAAACAAGTTGTCTTCTTGTGACTGCAGGGGGTGGAAGAAACAAGCAAACCGTGAAAGGAAGAAAGAAGTGGTTTTGGGTTCTTCCAGTCCAGACCATTCTAACCACTGAGAAGTGAGAATCACATTAAAAGCAGCTGGAACAGATGGTCAGCCCTCTCCCCTCTGCAGCATACTTTTTATTCTCTGTTGCCAAACTTACTGAAGAATATATTGCAATTAATCTAACGCATGTAACGTAAATTGGAAACCGTGGTTGGATTTATATGGGTCTAGTGTATTTGTATTAAACATTTCAAGTCATTACCTGCAATACTTTGTTAGAAATTACCATATTAAAATTTACATGTTTTCAAATGGGAACTTAGAAACATAAGCGAAGAGGTAGAAGATCCCCTTAATAGGTGAATAGAAGGGACCCGAATCCATGACGTCAAGACCCCATTCCTTGAGCTTCGTGGCCTGGGCCAGACTTTTGACATTACTACTGCACTCAGGGGCAGTGGTTAGGGATGGGCACGAGCGAGTTCGAGCGAGTTTTTTTTTTTGAAACTTGATTCGACTCGAAACAGACATCTTTTAGCTCGACTCGAGAACTCGACTCGACTCAGGGGACCCGGACCTTTCCAACACTACCACTCGCGTCCAGCAACTCCATGTCTAACATGGTCGTCCTGACGTAGGAGAATCGACTCCATGCTTTTTTCATAATTATTCTCCAAATGGATTTGTATACAAGGTAGTTTGGCAAGTTTAGCAGCAGGTCTAAAATAAGCCTCTTGAGAGTGACTCTTATTTGTTAAAGAATACATAACGATCGCTTTTGGCTGTCTAAGCGGCTTGGTTAAAAAAAAAAAAAAAAAAAAACAGCGTAGCATAACAACAAAAAGGTGTTTCTCTTATATGTTAAAAATAAAAGCACATAAAGTAAAGTCAAATCTTGGTAAGGTGAGTGTCGGGGGCCGCCGAATTCTACTTTGCCCCGGGCAACGAAATTTCTAGCTACGGCTCTGACCTCCAACACATCGGCCTTTCAGAGTCTCATCCCTTACCTACAACAACGTAGTTTGATTAACCTGTTATACAAAACGTTTGGAAAGAACCTGTGAGTCAGACTTATTGATAGCTATGCAATATATTGACAGAGTGCTAGTCTTCAGTTTAGCGACGAAGTTGCCCTTAGGCGAATATCATGTTGCTCTCTACTTTTGTCTGTGCCTTGTAAATCGTAACATTGTGTTTAAAGGCAAACAGAAACAATTTCAGCTGTTTAGTTGTTTGTAGAACAACTTGATAAGACGTTTGTGTCTTTTACACAAATACTTTTTGCCAGATTGCTGTTTAAAGCCTTTTTGCATTATACACTATAAAACAACATATCCAGATTCAGAGAAATACACAGAAAGTTTAAAGAAGGGTGAAAAATATCTTTATTATTCAGATGCTTTATTATTATTATTATTATTATTATTATTATTATTATTATTATTATTATTATTATTATTATTATTATTATTATTATTATTATTTTCTTGAGTACAGAGATACAAAGAACAAGAGCTCCGTCACCAATAACATGGAAGCGAAAATGACTTCGAATTGGATAGAATAGATCAATGTATTTAATTTCGGGGAGAGGCTATAGGGCAGACACGGATCCAGGGAGCGATCGGGGCAATCGCCCCCTCCCACGGAAGAGGAAGCTTTCTTATTTTATATGTAAATAAAACCCATCCCAAAATTTGGAGCTCTTAAAACTAGCTAAGTAGTAGTATTACAATCCACCCCCACCCCTAGAAGTCCGTTCTGGATCCGCCCCTGCTACAGGGGTACTTTAGGGTTCACTGCTTTTCCTTGCAATCCACGCTCATTGCTGGATAAGTATTATATTTCATTATATTATTTGTCAAATTGAGCGAAATAGTTTTACCACAGCGGCAAATTCAACAATTAGGTTTAGGAAAAACAACTCATTGGTTCAAACACACACAGAAAGACAGAGTCCATTTGTTCGGGATGTTTTTTGAGGTTCGCGGCGTCTCCCAAGAAGAAATCTTGCTAAAACATATGTTGTTTTTAACAAGGAACGTAAATGGGTATCAGGTATATCAGTACTTCAAATGAAAAGCAAAAAGAAAAGAGAGACAAAGATGAGTGTAATTTCCTATACTGTATTTTTGGCATTGAAGAATACCGTTACTGTTTTACTGATCTACTGTACGCACTTCTGCGTTTTACTAACCAAGCCACAATCATGCTATATATACCATATATCGGCTAGGTCCAATCTGATGCCAATGCGCCTTTTCTTCAAGGAACATTTTTTTTATTATTATTACACGCTCAGAAACAAGGATAATCACCCAAAACCTGAGAAGATCTGGAGAATGACCCAGTAACAATAAACTGACAAAGAGAAGGAAAGACAAAAGTGGAAAACTATTGTAATCCAAAGTCGAGGCATTTTTTCTTGCAATAACCGACCCTTCAAGTCGGGGGAAGTTTCTTGAAATAATAGTAATATATTTTTAACTTGCTCCTTATTTTAGCTTACGTAGTAATTTAAGACACAAAGATGTATCGCAATTTGCAATACATTTTTCAATTTGCAGTGCAAACATGTAAATGCAATGTTGCATTTCCATGTTTGCACTGCATTGCATTCCCATTTGCACTGCAAACTGCGATGCGATACTCCATTTAAAAAATACAAGAAGATTCCTGACCAGTTGTTCTTTCAGAAAAAAATGTTCAGGGTGGGGGAAGGGGCACTGCTGGTACTATTCTATTTATTATTGTATTATAGACGTAATATTTTGGTCTCCTCCGGGGGGCACTCTCAGACCTCCGGGAGGGGGGCAGTGACCCAAAAACATATCTGGAAGAAATACTGTTCCTGACACCAAGATAAGACAAAAGGTAATAACAAACCTGGGCGCACAAATGCTTAATTTCGGAGTTATAGGCTGCCAAAAATATGAAGAAATGAACTTTAAAGGTCCATAGCTCCAAAACTAGGCGACCTACCGTAGTAGGGTCAAGACCTTATTTAGGAACTAGTACGTGAGCTATCCAAATATCCATGTTTCAGAATTCTGCCATACTTCTGCAACAATTTTTATACAGGTATTTGGTGAGTACTTCAAATTATATGCACATAGCCAAAGTTCCTCTCTAAAAATTGTCGCATGTGTACTTTAGATTCTGAAACATTGTATATTTGGATAGCGCACATATTAGTTTCTAAGTGAAGTCTTAACCCGACTACGATAGGTAGGGATGCGCACGAGAGAAGATTTGAGGCTTTCTCGTCTCGAAAATGTGCTGTCTCGACTCGAAAAATGTATTCTTTTTTATTGCAAGAGCTGTGTATCGACTCGAAATTTGTCAGGAAAATTCTGTCTCGACTCGTCTCGTGCGCATTCCTAACGATAGATCCCATAGTTTTACAGCTATGAACCCTTAAAGCCCCGGATGTAGGATATGATCAAGGAAGCGACTAAATCACAGTTTGCCGCTTTATTCAGTGTAAAGCAGGATTGAAGCTTATTTTATCCAGTGTATACCTGAGTGTCAAGAGGGCTGTAGCTCCCCTTGGATCCGCACCTGTATAATAATAATAATAATAATATATATATATATATATATATATATATATATATATATATATATATATATATATATATATATATATATATATATATAACTGTTTCTGAGTAATTAGTTTCTTCAAAACTATTTTTAAAAATATGTGAAGAATTTTGAGACATTCGAGTCGAATCAAGATTTTTACGAGCAGTCTCGATTCGACTCGAATTTTACAAATTGTGTCTCGACTCGTGCGCATCCCTACTTCTCGGTTCGGTTCGATATTGAATAAGCTGTGAGCCAAGCCGCACAAGTCGTTGACAACCGTAGACCCAGGCAGAACAGTTTTAAACATATTTGCCTGGCACGCTATAACTTTTAACAAATTTTGGCCCAGCACGAACACTTGCTCCTCTGGAACTCAAACCCAGAACCTCGTGAACGATGTCCTTGTTTCCTAGATTTCACGACTACCGAAATCGGCAGTCAAGTAGTTTTTAGTATTCAGACGCAAACCGCCTATCTTTCAAGCTTAATTACAGAATTTAATAATAATAATAATAATAATAATAATAATAATAATAATAATAATAATAATAAGTTGTAGTGGAAGTAGCAACATTGATAATAATTATATTGTTTATGCAGAATAAGTGAAAAACGAACTTGAAACTACACACAAGATTTGGCTCGACTTGGCTCAACTCGACTCGAAACTCGATCCAAATTCGAGTCGAGTTGGAAGAAATTTTTCGAGTCGAGTTTTCGAATCGAGCTAAAAGATGTCTGTTTCGAGTCGAATCAAGTTTCAATAAAAACTCTCTCGAACTCGCTCGTGCCCATCCCTAACCAAGTGTGATTATAAACCAGCCGTTACCCGCGCTATCAAACGTCTTAAATCAGCCATTGTCGGGAGTTACCCCACTTACACTTGAAGTTTGAATTTTATTTACGGCCTTTAGCTATCTACGGCAACAGGCCCCATGTTTTCATTAAAAGCATTTGTTCTGTAGATTAAAATCATGAATAACTTAATCTATACTCTTACTTACTGTTGTCAATATATATATATATATATATATATATATATATACAAGAGGAGAGAGAGAGAGAGAGAGAGAGAGAGAGAGAGAGAGAGAGAGAGAGAGAGAATTGTAGGTATATAAAAATCGGATTAATGGGGGTTAAAAGAGTGATTTCGTAACTGCGAAATGGGTGATCGCATCACTACTGACATCTGGTAGCGGTGTTACGTAATACACCCATTAGAAATAACGCTTGGAAACGACAAATTGCATGTTGTGCTGTGGGTAAGTCGGTAAGGGGTCTGCTTATTGAGTAGGCAACTCGAGTTCGAGTCTTCAGTACACCAATATTTTTTCCTTCAAAATATATTTCTATATTTTTTATATATATATTAATAATTGCTTTCCTGCATTTTTTGTAAATTATCTTAAATTAGTGAAGGTTCAGTAAAATCAAGAAGGTTAAAATACATATATATGATTGTTTTATCCGTATGTACAGTCCAGAGATGGAGCGGGTCGGGGGGCCGCGGGTCAACAGAACGTGGCCCACTGCAACCCCCCACTCTGACTTAACAAAGTATTACGACCCACAGACTCATTCTGCTCAGTGCATTGTAGACAGCTTCTGAACACTGGTGAATTTGTCTACTTTCAAGGCATTCTTTTTCTTTTCATTTGTTTCTATTGACAAAAGAACTTCAGGCAATTTTAGATATTGATATTTGCAACTGTAATAATAGCAATATGACTTATTTGAGACGCAGCCTGTGATTTCTTAGAGGAGCTAACTACTGGGAAAAATGTTTCAATCATGTGTAATATATGAATTATTATATAAAAAATTGAATGTAACTATGTGTGCATGATCATCATATCCAAATTGCAAAGTCAAATGAAATGATTTTTGGTATATACTTAGGCCTCAATCTCAACTAGGAAGTTATCATAAATTCGGTATCGATTTCATTATATTACATATTCTAAGAGGGTCCGAATTTTTGCGAAAAATTTAGTATCTCACAAGCCGTTCAAGTTGGAGAGCTGATATTCAGTATATTAATTCTTTATCTAATATAAATAAAATAAAGAGTTTGTTTGTGTGTTTGTCTGTCTGTCTGTCCGTGTGCGGCCTGGGAACCAGACGAGTGGACCGAGATTTACCAAAATTTGGTCAGGGGTACCTAGCCCAGGCCCCAGATCAAGACGAAGTCGTTTTTTTAAATTTCGAACCAGGGGGTCTCAGGGGGCTTTTACCGGAACCGGCTTGGGAACCAGACAAATAGACCGAGAGTTACCAAATTTTAGTCACAAATACCTTGGTTCACGCTCCAGATCAGAGTTAAACGTTTTTCTCAAAATTCGAACCAGGGGGTCTCAGGGGGGCGTTTATCGGGACTGGTGTCTGGTGATTCACGTGTAGAGAATTCATTTATGTCTTTTAATACTAATTTAGATAAAGTAAGTGTAGACATTGCTTCAGACAGCTTTAGTAATTTATATAAACAAATCCCCATTTGTGATGGACAAGATGATTATGTATTATTTCAATTTCTATTGTCAGTTTATAAAATAGCTAGTTTAAAAACCTTCCCTGAAGAAAGCATTCTCACGGCACCTATAGAAAAAGTCATAGCCCATTCAGCCCTGACCCACACAATTGTGCACGTAGAATGAATGACCAATCTTTCCATCTTTCGTAATTATTAAAATAAAACAATACTGTTTTTGTGGAAAACTGAATTTGTGATTTGTAACGTAGCCTGAGTGGAAGATAAAATATTTCCGCAAAAACTAACGCTATGGGACAAGTACTGGTAAAGTACATAAACAATTGGTTTTAAATAACTAAAGAAATATATATATATATATATATATATATATATATATATATATATATATATATATATATATATATATATATATATATATATGTGTGTGTGTGTGTGTGTGTGTGTGTAATAAATAAGCTGAAACAGAAGCATTAATACTATCAACTGAGTAAATCGCTCAATAGGCTATTTGAATTATGCAATGAAATAATACATAAAGTTCGTCGGATATAATATGTAAATTTCATTAAGGAAACAGGACATAAAATTTGACTTAAATAATTTTATAAACAATTTGATCACTCCAAAATAGATCCTACAACAAATATAAAAAATTAATAATTGTGTATTCATTGATTATCAGCACAAATATATTCAATATTCTATTAAAGTTATTTTATTTGATAAACTTCAATAATCTTCAATCAACTTAATAGGATAACTTTGAGATAAAAGAGTATTCAATTAGGAAAGTTAACATTTACCAATATTTTTCGCATATCACTACAACATCTTTCATAGCGAATATTACACTTTATACAATAAATATATGGTTTTGTTCCAAAACAAGCTAATAAGGAACCTTCGAAACAACTTTAAACACAATTCATTTATACTCAATACTCACAAGAATTTGACTAATACATACACTATAGCCGTATTCACAAAATTCATGAAAAGCAGAATAGCATTTGCCACTAATAAACTTCAACATATTTTTGGATCAATCACAGAATATAGAATAAATCTTGAGATATTGGAAGAAATTGCTATATAACTCTACTATCCATATAGCAATAACTTGAGCGTTGTTATCACAAAATTTCATACAAAACTTAACTTCCCGTAATAACATACAGATTCTTGCCTTTCACGTTTCTCTTCCAGTTTCGGAATGAAATTGTTACAGAAAACATTTCGTCGATATTTGATAAATAATACTCATGAATTTGTATACATTTCCATGTTTTCACTTCTGACTATGTATAACTTGTAGAAAACTAAAATGATGACCCAGGGTCAGATACTGAACCTTGAGAATTTGACTGTCCACTTCTCTATCGTAGTCGTAATTATGAACATACGGACGGGTACGGACAAATCACAGCCTAGCGCACGAGTTCCAATTCTATCCACTATCACATGAGTAGTGCTATTTATACTTTAAATTGACTGCCGATTTCCTCACCTTTTTAACTTCAATGAAATCGTTACACACATCCAGCAGTATATTTACAAACAAATGCAACGTATATTTTTTCCTAATTATGAATGTAAAAGTACAATAGTCATCTGTCAAAACAAAAATTAATAATTTAATTATCTATACCCAAGTAATAATAATATTCTAACTACAAAATAAAAATCCCCAAAACTAAAAATTCCCAAAATAAACTACCTAAATACAAACAAGAAGTCCCAAGTCTAAACGTCAAAACGTAGTCTATAGTCTTAAAAGTCCAAGTACTAAATACATTCATAAACAAACATATAAATAACTAGAATCCTGAAATAACTATAGAAATAAAATTTTCCATAGATGTGTATAAATAAATGTACAAAAATTCACAAAAGTAAATCCCCACGTTAAGCGGGTTTTCATATCCAGGCTCCAAACTATGAAAACATTTACGATCACTCCAACCCCAATCATTTCACAGATTCAACCTGTTGTATATAAGTTATTAGGACGTAAAATTGAATGTAGTTTATACGAAAAAGATTTTTATGCATTGCAACACCTGTAACGCCCAAATATTCACCACACACTTATAGTCGTATCGAAATAAAAAAAAAAAAAAATGTGGAGCAGGAAACTACTTTACACAAAAGTCTAAAGAAGCTCAGTGAAAACGTACGAACTGGTGGAGCGGTTTGGGTGAATAGTCTATCAATCATAAGTGTATGTGTTCAAACCCTGTAGGTATTATTCAATTTGTTTTTTTTTTCTTAAAAGTGTGTTCATATTTTCATCAGAGGACTGAGAACATTTCTTTGAATAAATCTTTGGCAACTACTTTTCTCTCAAATTCGATTAGAAAGGAACATTATATGAATTGCAGATCTAAAATCCAAAGCTGAAAACAAAATATTAAGTATGTTCAATATTTCATTATTATCCTTTGATTTGTAATAAAAAAACTAATTATAAGCATTGATAATTTCAGAAGATTCTCCCCGGGTAATGGTCAAGATATGAATGAGAGAAAACTGATAAAACATTATTAGTCCACTTTGAGCATGATCGAAAATATGGCCACGAAGGGGGAAATTTATGTCGACAAGGTCTGAAATTCTCGAACAGGTAATGCCCTGAAATCATCACTGTTTGAAAGGTTTCCTTAACAAATACCTAGGTAGAATCAGGGGCGGATCCAGGAGGGATCGGGGCGTTCGCCCCCCCCCCAGAAGAGGAAACTATATATAAGGTTTCTATTTATATATAAGGTTATATATAAAGGATAACTTTATAACTTTATATAAATACACAGGAACCTACATAACTTTATAGTTACTTCTTGTTAGTTAGTACGAATAATTACGACTACGATTTTGTTAACATAGTCTGAGTGGGGTGAATAAAATATTCCAACAAAAACTAACGCTATGGGACATGTACTGGCAAAGTACATACATAATTGGTATTAAAGAACTAAAGAAGTATATATATATATATATATATATATATATATACCAGCTGAATACACCCGTTCTTCGCATGGGGCCAGTACTTGGAAGTCAACGCTTGTGGAAGTATTACTATTCATTTCGGCGACCGCGAAAACTTTGGATGTGACACTAATATCGATCATTTTGGATTACTTTAAAATGTCTCGGTATCCCCCCTCCTCGCTGACTCCCGGCCGCATACAATTGTAGCTGAATTTGCAAGTCATCGCTAATGAAAGTCTCACCATTGATCTCACCGACTGCGAAAATTATGGAATTGACGCTAATATCGGTCATTCTGGATTATTTTTACATGCCTGAGAATTCCCCCTCTGACTTCCGGCCCGCATACATATATAGCTGAATTTGCAAATCATCGCTAATGGAAGTGTCACCATTGATCTCACCGACTGCGAAAATTATGAACCTGACGCTAAAATCGGTCATTTTGGATTATTTTTACATTTCTCAGTATTCCCCGCTGACTCCCGGCTTGCATACAATTGTAGCTGAATTTGCAAATCTCCGCTAATGGAAGTGTCACCATTGATCTCAATGACCGCGAAAACTATGGATAGAACACTAATATCGGTCATTTTAGATTACTTTTAAATTTTTCGGTATCCCCCCCTCCCCGCTGACTCCCGGCTCGAATAAGGTGAATTTGGAAGTTAATGTGATCAGAGTTTCACCATTGATTTCAGCGACCGCGAGAACTATTAATTCGACACTAATATCGGAAATTTCTCTACTACTTTTACATGTCCCGATAAACGCCCCCCTGAGACCCCCTGGTTCGAATTTTGAGAAAAACGTTTAACTCTGATCTGGAGCGTGAACCAAGGTATTTGTGACTAAAATTTGGTAACTCTCGGTCTATTTGTCTGGTTCCCAAGCCGGTTCCGGTAAAAGCCCCCTGAGACCCCCTGGTTCGAAATTTAAAAAAACGACTTCGTCTTGATCTGGGGCCTGGGCTAGGTACCCCTGACCAAATTTTGGTAAATCTCGGTCCACTCGTCTGGTTCCCAGGCCGCACACGGACAGACAGACAGACAAACACACAAACAAACTCTTTATTTTATTTATATTAGATAAAGAATTAATATACTGAATATCAGCTCTCCAACTTGAACGGCTTGTGAGATACTAAATTTTTCGCAAAAATTCGGACCCTCTTAGAATATGTAATATAATGAAATCGATACCGAATTTATGATAACTTCCTAGTTGAGATTGAGGCCTAAGTATATACCAAAAATCATTTCATTTGACTTTGCAATTTGGATATGATGATCATGCACACATAGTTACATTCAATTTTTTATATAATAATTCATATATTACACATGATTGAAACATTTTTCCCAGTAGTTAGCTCCTCTAAGAAATCACAGGCTGCGTCTCAAATAAGTCATATTGCTATTATTACAGTTGCAAATATCAATATCTAAAATTGCCTGAAGTTCTTTTGTCAATAGAAACAAATGAAAAGAAAAAGGATGCCTTGAAAGTAGACAAATTCACCAGTGTTCAGAAGCTGTCTACAATGCACTGAGCAGAATGAGTCTGTGGGTCGTAATACATTGTTAAGTCACAGTGGGGGGTTGCAGTGGGTCACGTTCTGTTGACCCACGGCCCCCCGACCCGCTGCATCTCTGGACTGTACATACGTATAAAACAATCATATACAGTGAAACCTATCTTTAGCGGAATCGAGCGGGACTTGCAAAACTTTCCGTTAAAGTCAGGTTTCCGCTTAGTGGAGGTAGACCTTTCCTTTTTTTTAAAAAAAAAATACATGCTTATAAAGGGGCATACTGAGAAAATATATTGCTGTACGTACATTGTTCGATTACAATACTTCTTTCTTCTACGAATAAATACACAAAAAATTAAAATGAATACAAAATATACTATGCACACGTTTTCTTTATTTTTCTAATAGCCAAGCAGGGTTTTCTGTGTACATTGCTGCTTGGCTGCTTGACTTTCCGCATACACTTTAACCTGAGAAATTATACTAAGTGAATCAGAATCATTTTTCAGTAAGGCAAATTTTTGCAGTTCCTTTAAACTTCTGAGAGCATCTTGATATGTATTTATTCTACACTCTTCTTCGAACTCGGTATCGTATTTCTCCTCTTCCTCTATCTCGTTTTCTTCTTTGCGACATTCCTTATGATTCTTGATTAAATTGCGGGAATTAAGGACAATTTGTGGGGGTGAATATGAGTAGTGGTTGGGGAAGGTAAACACTGTCCAGAAATATTTAACAAAAGAACGAACATTTTATCGCAGACAGTGTAAAGTATATGTCTCACAAAATGTCTAAACATCTTCAAAACGCTGTAGTCCGGAACTCAGAATTTTCCGTTAAATCTTTATTTTTTTCCGTTGCCCGCGTAACACAGTTTCCGCTTAGTGAAGGGACTTTTTACACGTTTTGTTCTCCAAAATTCATGGGACCGTGAAATATTTCCGTTTAAGACAGTTTTCCGTTTAATAAAGGGTCCGTTGAAGACAGGTTTTACTGTATATGTATTTTAACCTTCTTGATTTTACTGAACCTTCACTAATTTAAGATAATTTACAAAAAATGCAGGAAAGCAATTATTAATAACATATATAAAAAATATAGAAATGTATTTTGAAGGAAAAAATATTGGTGTACTCAAGACTCGAACTCGAGTTGCCTACTCAATAAGCAGACCCCTTACCGACTTATCCACGGCACAACATGCAATTTGTCATTTCGAAGCGTTGTTTCTAATGGGTGTATTACGTAACACCGCTACCAGATGTCAGTAGTGATGCGATCACCCATTTCGCAGTTACGAAATCACTCTTTTAACCCCCATTAATCCGATTTTTATATACCTACAATTCTCTCTCTCTCTCTCTGTATATATATATATATATATATATATATATATATATATATATATATATATATATATATTGACAACAGTAAGTAAGAGTATAGATTAAGTTATTCTTGATTTTAATCTACAGAACAAATGCTTTTAATGAAAACATGGGGCCTGTTGCCGTAGATAGCTAAAGGCCGTAAATAAAATTCAAACTTCAAGTGTAAGTGGGGTAACTCCCGACAATGGCTGGTTTAAGACGTTTGATAGCGACGGTAATGGCTGGTTTATAAACACATTTGCTATAGCGTGTGTAGCTAAGTGGTTACAGTATCTGACTGTTATGCTGAGGGTCCGGGGTTCGAGTCTCGGTCTGGAGGGAGTTACTTTTTTTCAAAGATTTAAACACTATTAATGATGTTCGCATTTGATGCTGAATGAGATTTATCCTATGAAGGGAGAAGAACCAGGACGGATACAGGGGGCAGGAGGAAAGACGGACACTGTTTATCCTTAAATGTTAAAATTTAATTTAGTCCCATGTCTTTTGCTCTTTCCTTTCCCTCTTTCCTTCTTTTCTCATTTTGTTTAGCTTTCCATACTTTTTCGGTCTCTGCATGATGCGTATTATTCTTTTCGTTTCGTTTGCATTAATTCCTATCTCTTTGATCTTAAAGTGAATGGATTTTCTGCAGATTTATCTCGTGGTTGTTTCTCTAAGTGATGCTCTCAGATAGTAATACTTTTTCCTCCAAATGGAGGAATATCCTGGCATGTTATGTTTTCGGGCACGTATTTGCTGTCATGTTGGTTGTCCAACTATCAGACATCGAGTGAAACTATTCTGCTACTGGAAAAAGCTATCATTTCTTATGTATCCAACCTCCAGTTTCTACTGTCGCTGACTGTACAATATACCGCTGTCCGGAGAAAGGATTTTTCTCTGTGTAGGGTGGATAAGATTATCAAGGTATATTTTATATGTTTTTCTATTCAACAATGTTCTAACGCTCCACTCCAAGTATGCAAAAGGTACATTCCCACTTGAGACCCATGGGAGGACCAAATAAATACCACCATTACTTAGGAAAAGATGTTCAAACTGGAATCATTCAGATTCTTAGTGAACAAATAAAAAGTAAAATGTTGTCTTTGTTGAGAGTTGCAAAATGTTATAGTATAATACTAGACTGTACGCCAGATATTTCTGGTACCGAGCAGATAACAATAATCGTTCATGTACAAATTACATACAGTAATGGAGAATGACCTGTAAAAATTTGAGAACACTTTCTTGGTTTTGTAGCGGTAACAAGGCACCACTAGTCTAGGACTGACACAAGTAATAATTAAACTTATAAAGGAAATTAACATTCCTATCGAAGACATAAGGGGCTAAGGATATGACAATGTTTCCAACATGAAAAGCAAACATTGAGGTATTCAGAAGAGAATTTTAGAAATAAATTCCCGAGTCTTCTATGTTCTTTGCAATAGACATTCACTAAACCTTGTCGTTAATGATGCAGCCACAACATTTCAGTACGCCGTTCCATTTTTTGTATAGCTAAAAAAGTGTAAAAAATTTTCTGCATCGGTTCAACATTGGGCCATACTAAAGGAACATATTAGCAGTCTCACTTTAAAACCATTGAGTACCACAAGATGCGAGAGCCAAATTGATGCTCTGACTCCATTCAGATACGAGTCCCTCGTATCAAACAGGGAAAGTTTATGATGCCTTACTTCAAATAAGTAACGGCAATAGAACAGATAGAATAGTCGCCGTCGATGCTCTGTGTATAGCAAACCAGCTGCATAACTTTCCTTTCCTTTACTCACTAGTTATTTGGTATGATTTTTTACTCCAAATAAACATAGTAATTAAAAGTCTCCAAAGCATTGATTCTCATGTGTTGGATGCAATTGGGGTTTCTTGACAATATATCTGAATACTTTGAGGGGGCAGAAATGATGCAAAGTTTCGATCTCACTTAGTTGATATGATGGAGTTGTCATCAGTATTAGACATGGATGACCCACGGATAGGTAATACAGTACAAGCTCGAAGACAAGAGAGGAAGAGACAATTTCAGTACGAGGCAGAGGATGAAGCTATTGAAGATCCACAAAACAAGATATAAGAGCGATTTTTATTACAAAGTTCTAGACGTGATTATGTTAGCTTTAAGAGAAAAGTTTGAGCAATTTAAACATCACATCGAGTATTTCGATTTTCGTTACGATATAAATAATCTTAAAGATGTGTCACCTGAACTTTTGTCTGAAAAGGTACTGAACTTGCCGGCATTTTAACACACGAAGAATCGAAAGATATTAACCCCAGTGATTTGAAAGACGAACTAAAAGTGTTATCCGCTATACTTAAGCGTAAAAGTTCAACAAAAGAAACTTTAAAATTAATTAAGGAACATGACTTTACTCCCAATGTTAGTGTTGCACTTAGGATTTTGTTAACCTTACCGGTAACCGTGGCAAGTGGAGAAAGAAGGTTTTCGAAACTTAAGCTTATTTAAAAACTATCTACGTCTTCCGTGTCTGAAACACGCTTGAAGGGCCTAACGATGATATCAATAGAACACGAATTGGCTGAAACATTGAACTACGCGAATGTTATGCAGAAATTTGCTCATATAAAAGCAAGAAAAGTTTCTTTCAATTAAGGTATGTTAAATTCATGTATCACTATTGTGTTCTAGTACATCATAAGACTTAGGCCAATCACTTAGTTTTTGCCGTAATAGCTGATTCACTATTATTTTCATGCTCCATACTCTATTGGAAACACCTTTGGCGTAGGAGACTCGGGTTCGATTCCCGGCGGGAGCTCAAGTGGTTTGGATTCCACGTTAATCAGTAGGTCCACATCTCATATAGCCTCGCTGGTGAAAGGGACGCTAAACTAAAAATCAACTCTATTGGAAACACCTTTTGATATAAAATAAGTTTAAAAATTAAAATTCTTAGTTGACTTTTTTTTTTTTTTAAATATTTTCTGTATATGCTACTGAATATTGTGTTATATATGGAGTCATTTAAATATTACGTAATCATTCGAGAGAGGTAGTTCAATTTTTTGTTTACTTTTCCACTTCATACATGTTTTTAAACGGGGCATCCTACTTTTTCGTGACACTTGAATGTTTTCTGTCAAAATAAGGTTGCGGATTAAAGGGGCGGCATGTAAAAATACCGCCCAGGGCGGCAAAACTGCTAGCGCCGGCCCTGCCTGGGACCAGGCCCCGGTTTTACGCAGGGATCTAAAAAAAAATTGAGAAATACTCAAAGGTATTGTCATCCGCAATAAAAGGTTCGCATATACTGTAACTTCCACGTTTTCATTAATAACTCAGTTTTCTTAATATATTATCGCTTCTTCGTGCTTCCCTTATGATTTTTGAGAAAAAATAAAGCAAAATAAGAAAATTATAAGCAAAAGCTTTAATTGTTATCAAACTTTAGTCTGTCAGATAATTGCGCGAAGAATATTCTGAGAGAAATTACAAGGAAATTGACTCCACACACTGCACAGGTATTAGGAGCACTCACAAATACTGTACGTAAAATTGAAGGAATAGAAAATAATGTATTTTTGAGATGAACATACAATTCACACACCACGCGAAGTTCCAATATGGGAAATCAATGAATATCTTCAGTTAAAATTACTGGAAAAGACAGAAAATGGCTATTTAAAACTCCAAGTGTAAACCTGCGCTTGGAGCGATTCTATTTGTAATATCACAACGCGTTATTGCGTAACACGCCTCCGTGGCCAAGCGGGTTTAGCAATGCTGTTGAAATTCTAGAACCGAAGGGTGGCAGTTCAAGCCTGAGTTCGGAAAGCTTTTTTTTTTTCAATATAGTGAAATCTTTTTTAAAATATAAATGTCTACTTTGAAGTACTTGAAAAAACAAGACCAAATGAACAATTACTTTTCAAAGCTCAGTCACATTTATTCACTATGTTCATCATTTAGGCTATATACGAAGACAATAAAATGAGGAACATTAACAATCTTTATTAACGTTAATACCACATCCGTTATAATGAGAACAGATTTGTGATCTGAATACCAACCTTAAACCATACGTCAAAAATGAAAATTATTCATGTTCTTGATACCTATTGCAACACACAGGTGTATATGTAGAGAGAGAATGGGAGTGCGGGAGAGAGATAAAATACTGTATATATGCTTGTATTTTTAATTAAAATAATTAGTGCAAATCATAATCTGGATTTTTATAAAGCAATTTGAACAATCATATAGAAAATGTACCTTAGGACCTTTATTTTTTGTATTATTTATCAATGATTTGCCGCCTGTTCTCAAAAATTCAAATTGCTTATTGTACGCAGATGATATGAAACTGTATAGACAAATAAGAGAACCTAATGATGTTTGGAAGCTTCAAGATGATTTAAATAGCTGTTATAACTGGAGTCTTAAAAATAAACTGCATTTCAATATCAATAAATGTACTGCAATAACCTTTTCAAGAAAAAATAATCCCACTTATTTTGATTATAAGATTAATAACTTAAATATCAAAAGATGCCAAGAGGTAAATGATTTGGGAATTATAATCAATAATAGGATGTCTTTTAATGTACATATTGAGAAAGTATGTAATGAGGCTTTTAAGCTTTTGGGATTTGTAATGAGGAACACCAGAGACTTCCACAATGTGGATGCTTTAATAACTATATTTAATACCCTTATTAGAAGTAGACTTGATCACGCTTCTATAGTCTGGGCTCCTTATTACAAAAACTATATTAACAAGGTTGAACGTATCCAAAATAAATTTTTGAGATATCTGTATTATAAGGTTTTTAATATTAATTCTTATGAAGCAAAGGTATCGTACAAATCTCTTCTGAGTATTTTTGGTTGTAGCTCAGTGGCAACTAGACATGAGCACTCGCAGCTAATTTTCCTCTACAAATTAGTGAACGGAATTGTCGACAGTTCAGAGTGCCTAAAGCTATTGAATTTTAATATAAAATCTAAAAAATTAAGAAATCGATTACCTTTTATCTGCAACAGGTCTCAAACTATGGCACATTTAAACTCACCTATTACGAGAATTTGTCGATTATACAACAAGCTGATACAGGAGAATGTCGACTTAGATTTTGCTATGCCTTATTCAGTCTATGTAAAAACTCTTAAATATAATTTTTGATTAAGAGAGATTTTCAGTTCGAACCTGACATTGATTATGGTATTTTGAAATTAAAAGAGTATTTCTATTAAATGAAAACATTTCTGCTTCTTGACAGAAATCTTATTTCAACATTTATATTTTGGATATTTATATTTTTGTTATGTTCTGTTTGTATTTCATTCATTTTTGTCACGAAGGGCTGATTTCATAGTCTTTACTAGGTTCTATTTGTATATTTGCATTTCTTATTGAAGGAATTAACACAAATATATCTCTTACTTGTGTTTTCTCATGTTCGTGATGTTAATTGCATGTTTATTTTCTTTTTTCTTTTTGTTGTGTGTCTCAATATTTATAAAGCTTGTAATTATGTAAGCCTATTGTAAATGGGAATATTCTTTTCCTGTAATAGGTGTCCAATAAATAAATAAATAAATAAATAAAATACTGCTTAAAATTGAACTAAATTGCAATACCAGAATCTGTAACATCTTGCATTTCTTATTTATTTACATCAAATGTTAACTTACTGTATAGTTTATAGCATGAGTATTAGCTGATATGTAAGACAAAATTATCTATAAATTGAATTTAATTAGGAAATTGATATATTTGCTATAAGAACAAGTTTATGAAAGTGAAGTGTATAATAATGGTTGTATTTAAAAATCGAGTTTGCGTAATAAAGTAAATATTTACACCACCAGCTTTGCAATACTGCTCAGTTTTAATTGTCAATCCATCATTTTACGTATTTCAACAACTGATCTGCTAGTGAAACATATTTAATAAGATTACCGCACATTACGGTAGATTCCAAGCCCGCTCCCAGCTTTGCGAGCACTTGATAATATTTTATAATTATATTAGATAAAATATGTGGAAGAGCTAAATTAAATAAGAAAATGAAATGAAATGACATTTAACATCCCACTATTACGATCTTTAGGCGGGAAGGGTCTAGAATGCTGGTCCGCACATAGAGGTGAATTTGGGTTAGTAACCAGTTTGGTTCTTTTCTTTATCAAATCTTAATACGCAGTTTACATAGTAATGCCGAGCGAGCGATAGCAAGTGAAGTCAGGTTACTAACCAGGTTGATTCCTTTCTTTATCACGACTCAATTGGTATACGGACCAGTGTTCTAGAACCCTGCCACTTTAGGCTAAGGGAGAAGATGATTAAAGTAAGAATAATAATATAAGAATTGGTGTAATGAGAAAGTGGGAAGAAAAGGAAATGTTTTGAGAAAACTCACGGACATGATGTTGTCCACCACAAGCTTACTTGGACGAAATAAAACCAGAGACACCACGCACCAAAGGTGAGCGCTCTACGGTGAACCATCGCGCCCCATAAATTAAATAAGAAAGAAGTAGTAGGCCCTATATAATTGAATATTGTATATAAGAAACTTATTGTCCACAAAGATGCTTTTTCTTCAAGCTTTTGTAATTAATGTTGCAAATCGTCCGATGCTTTATAATGTGTGTCAAAGAAATAAATGCATGTTTTTCGGGCTAGTATCGTCTACCCTTTGCTGCTATTGGTGGTATAAAAATAGTGTTGAGTTGATTTTGAGTTTAACGTCCATTTCAACAGCGAGGCTATATGAGACGTGAGCCTACTAATTAACGTGGAATCCGAACCACACGAGCTCACATCGGGAATGACCCCCGGGTCTGCCACGCCAAAGGCGTGTATTACCTGTCACATAAAAAATGCATGTTTTTCCACGGGATAGTGTCTTATGTTGCTTCGAATGAGAACGAAATCGGTGCACGTTCCTTTCTACCATCTCGCGATTTAATTTAATGTTGTAAAGATTTTAAAGGCTCAGTCCCTAACCAAATGGATAAATGCATGATCTCTCTCTTTGCAGTTCACACAAGACACTATAGAAATATCGCAAAACTTAATAAAAAGAAAAAGAAAAAATGACGTCCTTTCACAGCACAAACTTTACGGTTATTGCCATATATTTATAGAGTAGATGACTTGTGTATCTTATTCCGTAGTTCATTGAATCCGTGCAGAATTCCATTCCCGAGACTAGCGTTCGTATCTTACAAGGAAAAAGCAGACTTTGGTAAATGAACTTCGCTGCCATTTTTTGCAAGGTGAAGTGCACATTTAAAGTGTTCATATTACAAACTGGAAGAGCGCAATGGCCTAATATAGAAGAGAAAAAGCATCTTAAAGTTTTCGATTGGCCGCATATGTCGTACGTTGCGCAAATTCATCAAATGACGGCGTGGCAGAATCAGTAGTATCTTTGACTCATGCGAGAAGTGTTTTCGGTTCGATTCCCGCTGAACTCAACCTTTTTTTGTTTTTGCTTCAACCAATAAAATAGCCATTTGTAGCTAAAAGTAAAATGTCAATTCACTATATGTTTATAATGAATTAAAACGAAAGAAATATTCAAATCAATTGTAAAATCTTTCAATGTTCCTATTTCGTAAATATATGATATCACGAGTTATATTATGGTTACCACAGTCGTTGTGTAAAAAATGTTCTTGGCGCTTCGTGTCTACATTTGTTGACAGGGGAAACACTAGCACTAGCGCAAACACTAGCACTAGCGCAAATGCCACGAGAGGATGAGGGGGACATGCCCCTCCAATCTTGGAACTGAGGGACTGTTCCCCCCGATAATCCGATTTGAAATGTGTTTTCTGGGGAGAAATGTGATGACTTGTGTCCGATTGCCACAAAGGAAAATGATATGAAATTTATATCCCCCAAGAATAAGCCTCAAATTTGCCCACCTCCCAATGTTGAAGATAACTCTGCTCCCCTGATCCTCCACAGTACTGTTTTTCAACTTGACAAATATTACGAACATCTCTTGTAAAAAATATGGGAACGGTCTTACCCGTCCTTTCCCCAATGTTGGAGACAGATTTTCGCCGCATATTACAAGGGGAATAAGGGGAAAATGTCCTTTGGTTATAGTAACCTCCAGTATTTCCAAAGGGGATTTCCTTCTCATCCCCCTTGTAATTCTCACACTGTCAACTGATGTAGACACGAAGCGTCAAGATCATTTTTTACACAACGACTGTGGTAACTATAATATAACTCGTGATATCAATATATTTATGAAATAGATTACATTTAGTTGCTAGTTAAAATGGAACATTGATAGATTTTAAATTTGGTTTGAATATTTCTATTGTTTTAATTCATTATAAACATATGGTGAATTAACATTTTACTTGTAGTTACAAGTGGCTACTTTATTGATTGAAGCACAAAAAGTTGACTCAAGCGGGAATTGAACTCGTGACCCATAATACGTGAGGCACAAATGCTACTGATTTTGCTACGCCGTCACTTCATAAGTTAGCGCAACGTATGACATATGCGGCGAGTCGAAAACTTTAAGATGCTTTTTCTCGGCTATATTAGGCCATTGCGCTATCCCAGTTTGTAATACACTTTAAATGTGCACTATCACCTTGCAAAAAATGGCAGCGAAGTTCATTTACCAAAGTTTGCTTTCTCCTTGTTAGTAGTACGTTATTTTTCATTTTCTTTTTTCACTGATTAGGTAGGATTCCAGTAAAAAGAAAAATATGGTTACAGTTTAAGATGTGATTCGATATTCTGCAAGTAATTATTTATATATTTATTGTCAACCGAAAAGATGAAGTAGATTTTACAAGTGTAAAAGTTATAGATTTTACTTAAGGAGATGGATTTCAGTTGTTTTGTGTGTGGTCAGCACAATGGTTTCCATCATTATTTCTGGAATTGAATATAACTATTTTTTTCGTTTAGATATAAAATACTCATCTTTAGTTCTTAACAAAACAAAGATTATAGTTCAAAATGTCACTATATCATTAATTTCGTTATATAAAGAAATAAAAAAAATAGTACATTTACACTTGAAAATGTCGAAGGTAATATGACAAATGTGAACAATTCTATAATAGAATTAAGCAGTTTTTTTTATAATAAAATAAACTCCAATAAAATGCAGGGTATTTGAAGTTGGCAAAATATTTGCCCTTATTTGCAAAATATTTGCTGAAATACAAGTTTCTTGAATATACATTTTGAATTTGATTCTCGATAGAGTCTGAAATATATTTAGAACTTTAAACCTTGAAGAACGCAACACTAATTTGACGTCCCATGGTTATATTATTGTCGTTACAAACTGACCAAACTAGCGATAAATCCAGGGAGTAACTCACTCAACCAGCTCCTGTTTTCCGTTTATATATATATATAAATTAACGAATCTAACAATGGATTTTTGGTTAAAAGATATGTTTTCCTTTGCATATCTTTCAGGGAGAACATGTAACGTCAACATTTCATTAGCAAATGTAGCAACTGATCAAATTGAATAATGCCAAAAATAACCTACTTTGATTGCTAGAACCTATTTTTGGTGGAAATTCGTATATCATTTTTTTTTTTTTTTTTTTTTTGAGGTGTTTGAATACTTCGGAAGGTTTTACAGAATGCTTGTTTTTATACATATATGTTTGTCCTGTTTGGTACGAAAAGAAAGTTTAATATGAAGAAAATAGTCTGCAGAGGTCTTTCTAGAATGACTTAGTAATTGTAGTAGCTGACTTGATTTTAGCGTCCCATTCAGCAGCGAGGCTATATGAGACAAGACTTACAGCTGAACATGGGATCCGAAACGCATGAGCTCCCGCCGAGAATCGAACTCCGTTTTCAGAAAAAAAGTATCTGACCACACAGCCAGTTCTTATCCGTTCGGGTTGGAACAAACCCTATTATTATGCTGGTATTGGGAAGCAGTGATGAAACTGGTTAAGAATTTCGTGAGCTGGAAGCAGTCACACTCGTGTCCCGATATGACCGGAACAGATCTGGAGACGACAAAACGTCGTCCTATACACGGAAAATTTGTATGATAGTGTTAGTAGAACTTACATGCTTTCTGCTGGTCTAGTGGCTAGCGCGTGCGTTTTTGGTTCTTGTAGTCTCGGGTTCGATTCCCGTTAAACTTTGAGGAAAGTATATGGGGAAAATGTTAAAGAATATACATGCAAAAGTCTGATGCCAGTATTTTGTAAGCTCTTGATAAAAATAATAGAAAGACAGGAAAGAAAATCTCTTGAGAACTGAAACTGAAAAATGTTTTCGCATTCATGCTTAATTTGCTACTAGCGTGACACATTAAATTGAATATAACATAAATATTAGATATAAAATTCACTACTTCACTTTTGATAACATGGAAAATGCTAGATATTGTTAAACATTAAATATAACACCTCATTTTTATATCAGTATATAACTTTAATAAATAAATAACAAAACAGTAACAATACTATTAATCTATATCTGCATAGTATATAAATTAAAAACACGTTGGTTATCATAACGAAAAATGGCTGAACCGTTTGAAATGTATTTTATTGACATAGTTAATACCTACCTCGGACTGGCTTGTTGTCACGCCATTTTTATTGAAATGCGTATCCTAACAGAGGAGAAGGAGTTAAAAATGTATGCCAAAAATAGAATCTCTCACGTTTGTGAGATGAAATTTGATACATAAATTCCTTATTTAAAAGGAGTGTGCACGTGTTCGACCGTGTTTTAAAATTTCCGTACTAAGTGGAGAAGAGGGTCAATTTGTATCACTTTTGTTCAATATTTAAGAATGATGACATCGAGGTTGTGTCTTGTCTTCACAGCAAAACGGATGAAGCACTTGAAATTATCTTTTAAATATACGGTATTTAGCATTTGGTCCAGTCGAATTTTTATCATTCATTAACACATATATCGTAAGAGGAACAGATGAACATAAACACCTTATTTTACAATATGTGAGCCCATCTTCCGTTGTCCTTAAAAATAAACTTTTGAGGGGAAAATGGGACAAGTTCCAAATAGGGCGGTCAATATGTAAAAGTGACGTCGTAATTGTCTGTCCGATCATCACGGGAAATCAAATCAACCGTCTGAAATAAATATTTGAATACATTTAGTACTTGGAAGAAAATGGTTAGCAGACGTCCACTGAAAACTTGACAAAACTTCGATACAATTTAGAGGATCGTCAACTATGCCTAAATCTAACATTGCACGTGGAAGTGAACACGACGAAAGAAGTAATAGCGGATTAAAATTTAGCATTAGAAGTCATTGAAAACAGAATGTGATACGCGCAAACGAAAAAAAAAAGAAAGAAAAAAACGTAACGTTACCGACGAGAACATACTGGATGGTGCTTATCGAAAGACCCATAAACGCTATACATTAGGTCATTCTTCAGGTTTGGATTTCAAGAAATAAAACTATTTCTTCGTGCTAATATGCCTGTCAAAACTAAATGTTATATTTCTGCAAAATATGCTTTTCTCACATGGCTGAATAATTATAAAAAACTTCTATTGTGGTGAAGAAAACAAAATCATATGACAAGCTGGATTCCATCTGAAAACCGCATGACCTTTACTACATGTTATTCATTACATCAGGGGGACATTGTTTGCAATGACACTGCAATGACACTGATACATTGAGTGGTTTGTTCGAGAAAGGCAAAGCTCTTTATATTGAATCCTTTTGCTTGTTTCGTTTTTTTTACTCTTTAGGTTTTTCGTAGAATACATGAAAAACAAATACGTTTTTCGCTTAGAAATGCTGTTTTAACTGATCAGAAAACAGCAACCTACTGGTTAAATGATATAGGGTAATGTGTAGTATTTTGTTTTCATGTCATCGATAACAGCAAGGGGCATAGGGGCGTGTTGTTATGAACTACTATCTTTCGCAAAAAAGACTGCTACGTGTTACTCCGTGGCTCAGGGGATAAGTGCGAGCTTACAATATGTAAGTTCGCACAATCGAGTCTTGTCCACTGCTATTAAGTTTTTTTTCATTTTCATTGTTTAACGGTGAAAGTGACGTAGATACATTTTCATTGGCATTCAAAATAATTATTATTATTAATTTTAATAATAATAGTAATTTCATAGTATCAGACTTTAAGGGATTTTTATATGATGCATATATTCATGAAAATAGTCACAACTTGGTATGTACTCATTTGGTGTTCCCCCTAGGGTTACTAGGAATTGAAATCAGGATCTCTGACTCTGCAGTCCAGTATGCTAACCGTATGACCACAGAGCACGGGTCTGGAAAACCACCTTTTCATAACGATTTGGTACCTCTCCTTTTCCCGTATCGATTAAAGTGACATCCGTGAAGGAATTGTTTTCAATTCTGGGTGAAATCAGTCACTTTTTCTGGAGAATCCAAATGTACAATAAGAAATGGGGGTCCCACTTTAAAATTTTAAAGTTACCCCTACCGCCGAAGGGATGGGTATAGGGGGTTGTGTTTGGTATCATTGAACTATACATATAAAGCAGAAACATATATTCTCATTTTAGGCGTGTGGTATCAATTTGATATTAACTTAGAAATCTATTTGAACTTTGGTAGTGCTAGCATTTCCATAGCGTCATCTTCGTATACAAACAGATGGTGAATAAAAGTGACAGAGGTTTGAAAGCTGACAGTTCATCTGATTTTGTTTTAATAACCAGTTCAAATGTTCAAAATATAACGTTATATTTAGAAAAAATGAAATATCCTTACATTGAAAGAAAACCGGACTGGGAACCGAACCGTCTATCATCATTACTGTAATTTCAATCACCTCGCTAATCCCACTTCTTTTCTTTTTAAGTTACGTCACGAAAGGCGGCCCTGAAGTTCACTTGCCAACAGTTATAATAGGAAAACTGAGTTCACTTACCAAAGTCTGCTTTCCCCTTGTCAGTAATTTGTGTATATTTCCTACTCGGTTATACACGTTTTACAGTTATTTTCAGTAACCTTGAATGACAGGGACATATCAAGAACACATACATATCAAGAACATTTAAAATTCCAAAAGTTCTCCCAGCGGGAATCGAACCCGGGACCCTGTACACCACTGATGCACATACTAGCCACTAGACCACACAGCCAAGTTATAAAGTCAGCGAGTTTTAATAGTTCTACTGGAAATGCGAGAGATATGCATTTGTAATACAATGAGTAATTTATTCGAGAGAGACAAAGCACTTTACTTTAAATCCTTTTCCTTGTTTCATTTTTATTGTGTTTATTCTTTGTATTTTTCGTACAGTGCTTGAAAAAGGAAATACATTTTTCGCTACGGTGTCCAAAAATACTATTTTAACTGATCGTAAAATAGAAATCTGTCGGTGAAGTAACATGAGGTAATGTGTGGTGTTTTAGTTTCATACCGAATTCCTTCGTAGCTAAGCGGTCAGCGTACGCACCTTTGACGTAAGAGAGTCGGTTCAATTCCCCTTGTGAGTTCATGTGGTTCGGATTCCACGCTAATCAGTAGGTAAACTTCTCATATAGCCTCGCTGCTGAAAGGGATGTTAAAATCAACTCAACATTATTTTTATACCATCAATAGAAGCAAAAGATAGACGATGCTATTCTGCTAAAAACATGCATTTATTTCTTTGGCACATATTACAAAGTATCGGACTATTTGCGACATTAATTACAAAAACTTCAAGAAAAAGAAGCTTTATGAACATTAAGTCGCTTCAAGTGTTCAAATCGCTTTATAAAAGTCCAGATTATGAATTGCAATAACATTTTACGTTTAATTAAAATACAAGCATATATTGTTTTCTATCTCTCTCACATACTCTGTATCTCTTTTTCTCTACATATAAACCTGTATATTACAATAGGTATCAAGAACATTAATAATTTTCATTTTGGACGTGTGATTTAAGGTTGGTATTCAAATCAGAAATCTGTTCCCATTATAACAATGTTAACGTTCCTCATTTTAGCGTCTTCGTGTATAAATGATGACAGTGTGAAAAAATGTAACTGGTCTTTCAAACGTGATAGTTTATCTGATTTAGTTTTTTTTCAAGCACTTCAAAACAGATTTTTATATTTAAAGAAATGTTTCCATATATTGAAAAAAAAAAAAGAAAATTCCCGGAGGCAGATTCGAACTGCCGCCCTCCGATTCCAGAATTTCAATAGCACTACTAAACACGCTTGGCCACCGAGACAACTTACGAAAGAATACGTTGTAATAATGATAGTATATCCCTCCAAGCGCAGGTTCACACTTAAAGTTTTAAATAGTCATTTTCTCCCTATATCAATAATTTCAATTGAAGATATTGACTGACTTTACATATTGGAACTGTGCATGAAGTGTGAATTGCATATTAAAAGCAGAAATACGTAGTTGACTGTTCAGTACATGTTTCTGTTCAATAGCTTCACATGTTAGTGAGTGTTCCTAACACCTTTGCACTGTGTCAAGTCATTTTCCCTGTAATTTCCCACGGGATATTCTTCGCGTAATTATTTGACAGACTAAGGTTTCATAAGAATAAAGTTTTTTTTTTGCTTATAATTTTCTTATTTTGCTTTATTTTTCTCCAAAATAATAAATAATTAGTCAGTATTACACTGCTTTGTTAAGGAAAGCACAAAGAAGCGATAATATAGTAAGAAAGCTGAGTTATTAATTAAAATGTGGAAGTTACATTACATGCGAATTTTTTATTGCGGGTGACAATGCACACAATCCGTATGCAAAGTTTCAATCTGGTATCTTGAAAACTAAACTCATGGATTTTTTTTTGAAATCTGCCTTAAGAAAAAAAATCACGCTCCTCCGCCCCCACTTGGTACCGTCAAGTTGCCTATTCGATTCCAAAATGCATTTGGAATGTTCTTTGGTTCATCCTTGACTTGACCAATAAAAGAAAACGGCTTAAATACTTCTTGTAGAACCTAAATAAGCGGTCAAAGACGATACTACGCTGTGGTAACAACAGTTACCATAAATCCTTGAAGGGATAAAAAAGAACATTGGAACCATGTTGCTGGCCAAATGCTTAACATTTCATTCTTTTGGTACGGGAAATTGAGTTCAGTGACCGTTGGAGACGAAAAAAACAAACAAAACACATTCCTGACATTACCAGGATACTCAATGTTCCACTTAAATTTTCCATATTAGTAGAATTTGAATCGAATGCTGCACTGCGGTACTAAATTATATTAATATTAGAAGTACCGGAAACTTTCACTCCCAGGAAGCACCAAGCTGATTTTTTGAACCGCTTCATGGAAACCTTCAATTATCAGTAATGAATGAAGTTATATTTCACATTGTAAGTTATCATTGTATTTAATGATATACGATGTTGATAATGACATTTTACAATACTTTTATTATAATATAATACCATAACTAAAAAAAGTTTTACGTTATAAGTGTAGAAATTGAATATATATAGGAATTGAATATAGTAGGAATTGAATATATATATATATATAATATCTGGTGTTGCAAAATAAGTGTTACAACTCTTCCGAGGTGACTCCTATCACTGAGACAAGAAAAATGTCTCTTGAACTTTCGGTTATCGGACATAGTTTCGGATCTACAAGGTCCCGAAAGCGTGGGAAAATGACTTTCGGACGCAAATAGTTCGGAAACTATCCAACGTCAAGAGGGCGGGTGAAAAGTTCACTGAAGAAGTCAAACCTCCTGTACAGAATTTTGCATGTTTCACAATCCTACCATGCACGCGCAAGGATTTCCCCAAAAGAACGTAGAGAGTTCCGGATAATCTGCCAAATGAAAATTGGTCTAAATAAATATGGATTGATAGGGTTTCTACCAGGTAACAATAATTCGTTTGTATTAAGTCGATATCTGGAACAAATACAAAATGGCGGACACCTTCATGCCCGTTGTGTGTGGTTGCATAATCGCCAGGTACGGATGCTGACCAACAGTGACCTTCTGAGTATTAAATGTAGCGAATTTGTTCTCAAATGCTCTAGAAAGACATCTGGAGTGTCGGTAGAGAATAACAGATGAAGCAGGGTGATTCACATGTGTGGAAACACTTAACGAAAAATGCCCAGAATGCACTCATACTAAGTAAACGTGAGTTCACAGCGTCGGAAATATAAGGAATAGCATCAAGAACATGAAAGTCATTGCCGATTCACCAATAATATTCCATCAATCCGATGCAATAGGATGTGCACGGTTGCATACCAATAAGGATGCAACAACTGAGGCCAAGTTGAAATTGTACAAGGGGACTCACAAAGAAATTGGGTAAACTACATGAATGTCACTAGTAGGATCGCATGATCAATATTGAAATGTGGTCAATGTGTGTGTTCATGTCAACAGTAGCTAATGGACAAATGTCAGTATGTCCCACTACTGCTGGGACACCGTCCCAAGTGCGAAAACTAGGAAAATAACGTTGTACATTCTGCTATTACACCTGGTGCATTTTTTGTAGAACGTAACTAGAACACGATTGTATCAATGTCCCTCTTTGTTTGGGACATTGTCCCACAGTCGACACATATGAAAAGAAATTTCTTAGTCCATGGTTCAAATTCTGATAGAGCGTGAAAATAACAAACTTGTATCATGTTCCACGCCTTCTGGGACATATGACGTACTCGAAATATAGGAAAATACCTCCAGAAATTCGTATCTTAGACACAGTGAACATGTCAAGACAAAGACGAAAATGAACAAATTTGGCGCATGTAACACTACTGCTGGAACACCATATATATGGAAAATAAAATGACATTAGAAATAGGAAAGTAGGAGTAACAAAATGAAACACACAAACTTGTCGGGAGGCTGTACAAGACGCTAGCCAAACAATGTGGGTACTCCTCAAAGAAATACAGAGAAAGTGAGGCTCTCTCTCAAAGCCTCAGGGCTAGAGCGTTCGCTTTCGCTCGCGTGGTCGCAGTTTCCAATCCTAGTTGGAGTCCACAGCCTCAGATTCAAGTCCGAGTAATTATTTTTATATTTTTCGCACGTGGGACGGTGTCCCAGCAGTATTGGGACATGTTAACATTTGTCCATTAGCTACTGTTGATATCAACACACACTTTGGCCACATTTCAATATCGATCACGTGATCCCACTTGTGACATTCATTTAGTTTACTCAGTTTCTTTGTGAGTCCCCTTTCAATTTGCCTCAGTTGTTGCATCCTTATTGGTATGCAACCGTGCACATCATATTGCATCGGTTTGAGGGAATATTGTTGGTGAATTGGCAATGGCTTGTAATGGACCCGTTTGGTCTCCATTACAGGATAAGATTATTTTTCTTTTAATACGCCCTTATTGTTTATCTTTACCATTACCAAAATTTACTGTTTATTGTTAGTATTGCATTTACGCTATTATTTTTGTTATTTCGCTATAGAAGTTAATGTTGAATTATAATTAATCTGCGCCACCGGTGTATTGGCGTTAATGGCCAAGAAATTATAGCCAGTTATCTTTGTTTTCTTCTGGTAAATTGATATTTTCTGCTGTTTTTACAATTAGTGATTAAATAAAAAAATAACTTTATATAGTAGTGTTGATCAAGAGAAGAAAACATGAATTTGTCGTAGTGGTTTAAATAGTCTGGAATCCGTGAGGATTCCGCAACTGGGTTGTATTCTCTCCTGTGTATAAATAACATCAGGGAAAATAATATATATTTGGTTCATCACAAATAACAAATCGGATGCCTGTACATTTGTTTAATATATTACTGTGCTTGCCATGTTGAATGAATCAATTTGCTTCCTGTACTAAATGATCATCCTTCTGCTGTTACGCGACGAAGTTACTAGTAATATAATATAAATGTGTATTGGTGTATGTATATGATGAAACGCGATGATTTAAAGGATTAATTGATGACATATACTGAAAAAAATATTAATTATATGTATTGGTGGATGACTCATATCGAGAACAGGAATGCTGTTATGTAACTTAATGTGGAGAAATTTGGATACATGTATAAATGTTTGCATCATTATGATCGTACTGGTATAACTGTGTTAACTGTAGCCGATGTGATGAGACAATAGTTTGCTATATACAGTGACGGTAATAAAAACAGCCCAATAATCCGTGGTTGTATTTGATTTTCATCTTTATCTTATGGAAAGCACTGTGTATTCATTCCTGATGTACTTTATTCGATTCTAGTTTCCTGTTTCTTTTCCTTGTTAGCCTGTCCTACGTTGGCAACGAACTAGCTCTCGGAAGTCCGATGCTCTAATGTTAACCGACCGATATTTCTAGCTGATCATACAATAAGTAACACATATTGTGGGATTGCCTGCGCCGTACCAGAACGGTGTAAGAAAGGGCACTACAAAAATTGGCGACCGTGACAGGATACAGTAAAGTCTGGTTTTACTGAAGCACGACGTGGTGAGTAGGTAACAAGAAGAGAAACATGAGAGGATACATACCTGAGAAGATGACCAGATGCGGATGAATCACTGGATTTTGGACAATATGAAAATAATGGAAATTAATAGTAAGAAGGAAGACTTAGACAAGGATTGGCAATATGCCTGCTGTATAAAAAGAAAAGTATCACCTAAGGAAGGACGCAAAATAGTGGCTTCAATTATTTGCGAAAAATGTAAATGCTACTATCACTTTAGGTGTATTAACATGACATTTGAAAGCTATGTACAAATAAGTTTTACTGGAGAAATTTGGATTTGCGACCGTTGCCGAAGTAAACAGAAGAAGGTATCTAGCTTGCGAGAAGAGGCATCACGCCAGAATATAGAAGCCACAAGAAAAGAACAACAACCACCAAATACTCACAAGACAGCTGTGCATGTTAACGCTTTGGATGAAACCAAAGACAGCATCAAAACTGAAACGAGTTCTCAACTGAGCGTGATGAAGTGTCTTTGCGAAGAGAATAATCGCTTACAACAGAAGCTTCAAGACTGTTTACTCTCCCTGGATGAACAAGAAACAAAGTTTGAAGAGATGAAGAAAAGAACGAGTAATATGGAAACAGACCAATGTTCTCTCATGAACAAGTTAAAACAAAAGGACAAAGAAATAGCCGAAAAGATGAAAACTATTAAAGCTCTTGAAGAACGGACTCAAGCATGTAAGTGTTCCACTCTTAATAATAAAGTGACAGAGCTGGAATCAAAATTAACAAAAGTAACAAATGCACAAAAATCTTTGTTGGATCGAATCAGATCTTATGAGGAGTGTGTAGCGGATTATAAAAGTATTATTGGTACTAAAGACAGTGAACTTAGTATGCTTAGTGAAGAATTATGTAAATGCCAGCGACTTCTCGAAGTCGAACAAGCACAACAGTATGAGCTAAAACATAAAACTGAAATGTGTACGGATAGAGTGAATGAGTTACTGTCGTCAGTGAATAATTATGAACAAGAGGTTGAAACGTTACGTGCAAATAAAAACACTCTGGAAAAAAGATGTAACGCTCTTGAAGAAGCTAACTACAATATGGCCTCACAGCACAAATGTGAGATTGAATCTTTGCAAACACGAATGAAGGATTTGGAATCCCTTGTGCGAGAGAAGGACGAAAAGATTCAAAGTCTTGAAAATAATTTAAAAGAACAGAGAAAACAGTTTGAAAAGAATCAGCAGCTTCAAGAAAATTTGCATTCGGAAATTGAAGAGTTACGAAAGACGCTACATGAAAAGGAAAATACGATACATAAAGAAATGTCTAAGAAGGAAAACGAGATAGCTTCATTACAACATGCACTGAAGGAAATGCTTTCTCAAAAATCAGAAGAAAGAGAAGAAAGGAATGCAGAGATTAATATGTATTCTGAAAAATTGAAATATGCTGAACGTGTTATATGTGATAATTCTGTTGCTATAAAGAAAAAAGATGCTGATATCAAAAAATTACAAATACAGATTAAAGAGGCTTTAGATTTGAAGGAAACGGAAATAGTTTCATTCAGGACAAATCGTGATCAGTTGGTGTCACAGTTTGAAGTGAGTTTGAAACAAAAACAAGAGGAACTAGACCGAGAGAAGCGGGAAGTTCAAGCTCTTATGGATGTTCTCCTCAAGAGTACACCAAAGAAAGTCGATATTGAGTCTTTGGAAGCAGAGAACTCCAAGCTACAAGAACAGAATGAAAAGCTTTCAGAATCCGTTCACAGGTTTAGTAGTGAACATAAGTATCGGAGGCTTAAGAAAGAACCATCAAACTCTGATTATTCGCCAGAATCTGACAAGAATGCTGATGAGAGTAATCAACGGTGGAAGCAAACTAAGACCCTGCAAGAGAAAATAGTACTCGGAGAAAATAAAGAAAATAAATGTGTGTCAAATAGTGTAAGAAGAGTACGAAAGCTATGGAAAGGGTCAAAGGATGAAGACTTCGATTACCTTAAGGCTGAAAGCGAAATTAAAAAAGGATTGAAATACAGGCCTACTTCAAATAATTGTATGAATTACAAAACTAGGAAGAAGAACAACGGAAAGAAAGTGAAAGAAATGATCCTGAATGTGCATCGAAAGAAGAGAAGAAAAGTATATGAAATTCGAAAAGGGATCCGTAAACTGAGGAGAAACATGAATAGCGATATCTTGACCTGGAAATACAAAAGGAAACCGAAAGCATGGAAACGGAAGCTTGGAAAAGGTGAAAAGAAGAAAGGCCATAGAAAGAAGAAACGGAAGAAAATTAGGGCAGTAACTGTGAGAGTATGGTTTAAGATGAAACGGAAGATTGACCAACGGCAACTGAAGAAAGGAAAAGAAGAGATAAATTGGAAATTCCGAAAGAAAGTTAAAAGTAGTGAATGAAGCCTAGTTCATGTAAATTTTGCTTACTCGTTCCTTGTTTCTCTTTTATTGTTTATTGTGTATTTGTCCTGTGTTGTGATTTTAGTGTGCCCGGTTATTAAAGTACCTTGCACTAGATAATCAGAAAAAAATATATGTATATATTTTTTATTTGAAGACGGGGCAAACTGTAATGGACCCGTTTGGTCTCCATTACAGGATAAGATTATTTTTCTTTTAATACGCCCTTATTGTTTATCTTTACCATTACCAAAATTTACTGTTTATTGTTAGTATTGCATTTACGCTATTATTTTTGTTATTTCGCTATAGAAGTTAATGTTGAATTATAATTAATCTGCGCCACCGGTGTATTGGCGTTAATGGCCAAGAAATTATAGCCAGTTATCTTTGTTTTCTTCTGGTAAATTGATATTTTCTGCTGTTTTTACAATTAGTGATTAAATAAAAAAATAACTTTATATAGTAGTGTTGATCAAGAGAAGAAAACATGAATTTGTCGTAGTGGTTTAAATAGTCTGGAATCCGTGAGGATTCCGCAACTGGGTTGTATTCTCTCCTGTGTATAAATAACATCAGGGAAAATAATATATATTTGGTTCATCACAAATAACAAATCGGATGCCTGTACATTTGTTTAATATATTACTGTGCTTGCCATGTTGAATGAATCAATTTGCTTCCTGTACTAAATGATCATCCTTCTGCTGTTACGCGACGAAGTTACTAGTAATATAATATAAATGTGTATTGGTGTATGTATATGATGAAACGCGATGATTTAAAGGATTAATTGATGACATATACTGAAAAAAATATTAATTATATGTATTGGTGGATGACTCATATCGAGAACAGGAATGCTGTTATGTAACTTAATGTGGAGAAATTTGGATACATGTATAAATGTTTGCATCATTATGATCGTACTGGTATAACTGTGTTAACTGTAGCCGATGTGATGAGACAATAGTTTGCTATATACAGTGACGGTAATAAAAACAGCCCAATAATCCGTGGTTGTATTTGATTTTCATCTTTATCTTATGGAAAGCACTGTGTATTCATTCCTGATGTACTTTATTCGATTCTAGTTTCCTGTTTCTTTTCCTTGTTAGCCTGTCCTACGTTGGCAACGAACTAGCTCTCGGAAGTCCGATGCTCTAATGTTAACCGACCGATATTTCTAGCTGATCATACAATAAGTAACACATATTGTGGGATTGCCTGCGCCGTACCAGAACGGTGTAAGAAAGGGCAGAAGAAAGAATATTAAGAATAAGAAGAATATTAAGTGAAAGAAATGTAATTGTGATTGGAAATTGTTAATCTGTTACTTTTAACGGAAAATTTAATTAAAAATAATAATCTTCAGAAGTGATTAATGTGTTTAAATTGTCATCGGCCAAAAGTTACATAATTTAATTTATAATTATTTAAGTTTCGAACGTTTTGTGTATATTTTAAAGGTGCTAAGAAAATAATGAATATGCAGAGTTAAATACTTTCTTCTAGGGCTTAGGCCCTTACTCTTCCCTACCGCCACATCACCGTAAAATGGTTCTAATGTAAACTATTGTGTAATCTACAAGTATAAAATCCAAATTTTAGTAACCTTCTACAATTTAATCAATATAAATCTTTTGAAAATAGTTATTTGTTTCGGCACGACTTTATAATAATCGTAATGCCTATTTTGTTACGGAATCTTTATCTACATGATTGAATGACATATGAATCCGCATATCATTAGATGTAATCTATTCCTTTGTGTGAGACTGAGTTAATCCATGAAATTTAAATATTGAATTATGAAGTTAAGTAGCATATACAGCAACGCCGGAACGATGATTATTTATACAGAGGCTATATATAAAAAGAATAAAAGATATAATTATGAATATGAATATTTAAAAAAAATAAATGTATTAATGGAAGATTTAAGAATGTATTTGAAATATGATAGAATTTATAGTTAATATACGTTGCCTTTGTGGAATTAAGGAGCTGTGGCGAATGCTGGATATATAAATAGTAATTTTAGAGTCATAACAAGATAAGTTCTGATCATGGAAATGCTAGATGCGGAATTCTTGACTAAGTTCGGTAACCAAACGGTATTATTGATTTGTATTAAGTTTAGTGTTAGAAATTCGTATTTTACATGAAAACTTCCATACATTCCGTCAGTTAGTCACGGTTTATTCTCATACTGTACCGTGCAATGTGATCGTATAGATCTTCATGGTTATTTGCTTCTGAAATCAAGGATCTGGAACTAAATACTTTTTTCCACGTTTTGCGTAAACGTGGTGGCGACTCAGTTTAGGCCAATACAATAACTCTAAAATAAATGTCAGATTTGTCAAAATAATAAAGCGTTGTCGAAGAGCGTGACAGGCTTTCATGTTCTTGACGCTAATCCTTACATTTCGGACGCTTTGAACTCACGTTTACTGAGTATGGGTGCATTTCCGGGCATTTTTTCGTTAAGTGTTCCCACACACGTGAATCACCCTGCTTCATCTGCTGTGCTCTACCGACACTCCAGATGTCTTTCTAGAGCAATTGAAAACAAATTCGCTACATTTAATACTCAGAACGTCACTGTTGGTCAGCATCCGTACCTGGCGATTATGCAACCACACACAACGGGCATGAAAGTGTCCGCCATTTTGTATTTGTTCCAGATATCGACTTAATACAAATGAATTATTGTTACATGGTAGAAACCCTATCAATTCGTATCCATTTAGTCCAATTTTCATTTGGCAGATTATCCGGGACTCCCTACGTTCCTTTAGGGAATCCGTTGCGTGTACATGGCGGGATTGTGAAACATGCAAAATTCTTTACAGAAGGTTTGACTTCTTCAGTGAATTTTTTACCCGTCCTCTTTACGTTGGATAGTTTCCGAACTATTTGCGTCCGAAAGTCATTTTCCCACGCTTTCGGCACCTTGTAGATCCGAAACTATGTCCGATAGCCGAAAGTGCAAGAGAACTTTTTTCTTGTCTCAGTGATAGGAGTCACCTCGCAAGAGTTGTAACATTTATTTTGCAACACTCGATATATATATCGAGTTAGTGTGCGTTCTTCATTACGGGTCTGTATTTTTTGTCGACTTTTCAAGTAAAGCAGAACTTCCTTTCATAATTGGATGCACAGACTGACATTGACATAACATTTGATAACAGTTAGACTGCCTTACATTTCTTGCATATAATTTGTCACTACTTTTCATGTATACTTACCGAAAACTCTTATTGCATTTTTTACACGTATCAGTTGTCTTATTCTAGTTGGATAACCGCACCTGGTATTGTTTCCCTTTTTAAGGTTGGTCATTTTCTGACAAACTATTACAGTCATTTTCACTACAAAAATATTCTCTCAGTTCTTCAGCCAAGTTTATCAAGAATATGCATCTGCTTATATTGCTGCCAGTTACTTCTGAATACACCACTCAAGAGCTGAAACATGTATATCAATACAATTGTGCATAACATAAACAGGCCGTCTCATGCATTGTGTTCCCTAATATTTTTTTAAGCATTTGATCAACAATATCAAGACAATGTTTCGTTTAATTATAGTGTGTTACTGTCTCCAGCTGCTTCTTTGTACCTTCCGATACTTTTACTGTTTTGTCAATTGAACTGAAATGGAGCACAATTTTATTCTCTTTGCACTTGTATGCAGTTTACATGTTCTTCGTTTCAGCCCTGTAAACCCTCATGTCTGTCTCTTATCATTTTGATTAACAAAGAATTTTTGTGTCTTTCTCATTGTCTCCACTAAACTACATCCTTTACCCTTCAAAATTTCAGTCAAATGTCTTTCCATAGAGAAGTTACCACATTTTGTGTTTATGTGTGAGTTCATGTATGAATCTATTAATTTTAGTACAACGTACTCATCTAATTAAACTGTACATTGCACGGACGGCCATTGTCCTTGTCAAGAGACGGGAATCCATTCAGCACACATTTCGAAGTCGTGTCTACCAATAACCAAACTTTCAACCCAGTTTTATCGGGTTTGTTCGGTATTTATAGAATATACTTGCAACGAACTTCCGTTGGAAATAGCTCCTCGTCGGCAGTAACATTTGCATGAGATTTCTAGTTTCTCTTGAAGTGTCGATGGATATATTCCATATTTATCTTTCAGATCTACAACTTTTTCCATCTAATCGTATAAATTTCATGATCATACAAAATCTGTTGCTGTTCATTTTTGTTAGTAAAATGGTAGTTCATATTCCTTGCTTCATGAGTCTCTTATATAATTAGTACTTGCATTGGTTGCACCACAACAAGTTAAGGATCTGTCCAACACTCAGAGTGCGATGGAATTTCTCTATATAATAACATGGCATATTTCTTTCCAAAATATTATGAAAAATATTTATTTTTTTATATGTTAAGAAATTCGTCCAAATGTTTGTTAGCATTAATATTGCATGTTTAGATTTACTTTTTCTTACTAGGGTAATATAAGAGCACGCCAATGAAAAATTAATGTTCTTGCATTTAAAAAAGCTTTTTAAATTATGGTCTTCGTGTTGCATTTTGCATTTCTTTCATTCTCTGCTCCCCGTTAGATCACATTCGTGAACTTCGGATTGTCTTCGGAGACAAACCGATGGAATGCAGATTAACAGCAGATAAGAACAAAATCTGTTTTCTCCCTCTTCATAGATTGTAAAGATTTCATTGATTCTACGTAAGCATCTTCGCAAATAGTTACTAGAGATGGCCGGAACCGGTTCCTGGTGGAAACTGTTTTCGACTCTAGAAGATCCAGTTCCGGAATCGGTTTTCAGATCCAGATCTGGAACCGGGTTTTTCGGATCCAGGTCTGATACGGGCTCTGAAAACCGGATCTCCAAGAAATGAGTAACTGGCAACTGGGAAACTGGCAAACTCATTGGCTAAACAAGGGAACTGGGAAACTCATTTGGCTAAACACCCACTGCTGGACTAAAAATTTTTTCGGGGGGACACAAGCGGGTCTTTGCGGGGAGGGAAAAAGCGCATGGTCCTGTTTGCTGTGTTTTGAAGGTGAACTATGTGCCTTCTTTATGGGTCTTTGGGGGGTTTTGGATCCAGGTCTGGGACCGGTTCCTAAGACCCCGTTCCGGAACCGGATTTTCGGATCCAGGTCTGGAACCGGTTCCTAAGATCCGATTCTGGAACCGGGTTTTCGAATCCAGGTCTGGAACCTGCTCCTAAGATCCGGTTCTGGAACCAGGTTTTCGGATCCAGGTCTGGAGGAACCGCTTCTGAAAACCGGCGGTATCGGAACTTTGTGGCCATCCCTAATAATTACCTGTAGAGGCATAATGGAGCTAACGACGTACGAAAGTTTCAAAAAATCTGTCTTTGTTGCTTTCAAGTGAGGAAAGTGTTCATCTTTAAAAAGTAGTTTCGAACTGTATAGAGTAAATTCGCTTATTTGTTGCTTCAACTGACAAAAGTTTACATAGACATCAAAGAGGATTTACCCTGTTTTGGTGGATAGCGAACTTAAAAAAACATAAAAAGCTTCTTGATATCACTTATCGATTTTGCTCTATGAGGCTATGGATTTAGTGTTGATTTGACTGTAGTTTAGCGTTCCGTTTAGCAGCGAGGCTATATGAGACGTGGACGTACAAACGACATGAGCTCCGCCGGGAATCGAACCGGGTCTCCCGCGCCAAAGACGCGTACGCTATCCACATAACCCCAAGAGAGCTCTATAGATCTATGGAGATCAATATTGAAACCGGAAGAGTGTAATTGTTTTACTCTTTCCTGTTTCAATAGAGAGATACAAGTGAAGATGATATATTTCTTGAGATGCTCAATCGATTTTCGAAAACTGTCGCTATCTACTACCACTTTCGTTTTATGGCGATCAATGTTAAAACTAGTGATGGGCACAAAAAAAGTTTTCGGTTTTCTCCAAAACCGGTACGGGTTTTCACCGGATCCGGTTTTCTTCAAAACTGGTTCTATTTTTTTCAAAACTGTTTATATTTCTGAGCAGACTAGTGTTTCGTTGTTTCTTGGAAACCGATTCCGTTTCAGAGAAATAGGTTCATGTTTTCTAAAAGTTTTCAGCGAAACCAGTTTCTGTGAAAACCGAATCTGATTTCGGTGAAAAACAAACCGGTTTTGGAGAAAACCGAAATTTCTGTCTTTCGGATTTCGTTTTTCTAGAAACCGTTTTCCGGTTTTTATACAAACTGGTTTCGCCCATCCCTAGTTAAAACCAAAAACGGTTGATTTCCACCACTTCTGTTTTGGATACATGGTTAACGGATGAAAGGGAAACTATTCTTGAGACATTGTATGAATTTCTTAAAACTCCTTGATATCTCTGCCAGTTTTTATCTCTATGAAAATAAATATTGAATCTGGAAATAATAGTAAATTTCTACCACCTCCGGTTTCAATAGAGAGGTAGGGGTGGATATGATATATTTTCTGGAGACGTTGAATCAATTCCCTAAAACCACTTGTCGCTAGCTATTATAATTTTTGATTTATTGCCCGTAGTGGCCGGAAGTGGTCGATCTCTATCACTTCCGATTAACCCTTATGTCCACACTGGGTTACCCGGGTAACCCACCGCGTTTTGAATAGAAATTTCTGCACAATGGCTAGTAGTTTTTCTTTCAGCGTTCGTTTATTCGTTAATTTTACCTTTCTATGCACTTTGCCCTAAATAAACCCTGGAAAGATTTTTTTACAAAATATATATTTGCCACTAAAATTATCATTACTTATAGTCCGCACTGGGGTAACCCAGAGACTTTTATACATTCAAGCGACTAATTTTCTAACAATTTTTCAGTAATCTCCCTAATTTCTGAAGTTTAAATTTTAATGAATAGGTATATTGTATTTTTATTTCTTTTCCGGTAATATTTACATGCAATAGCCTATCAAAACAGAGTGCACTTTGGTACTCTAACAAAGTTTTTATTACACTGTGGATCTTTACAGTATTCAGGAATAGAGAATATTGTACCAAATATCTATTTGAAATAATGCATATCACAAGAAAATTGCAAGACAAACCGTACCGTATGAGAAAATTTGTTTTTTAGCTTCTATTCTGTTTTCCACAATTCCTTAGTATGTTCAAAATTGGAGTGTCGCACACCTGCAGTAATAAGGACACCAAGGTACGCATCAAATTCTTCTGCTGTAAGAGGTTTCCATATCTTTGGCTTATTTGTTACATTTGCACTGGAATTTGAAAATACTGTGCTAGCCTTTGTTTCACGGATAATAATGCCACACATTTCGTCTGTGAATATGCACTTGAATGTCTCTCTTACACCCAACAATTTTGTTCTCCGAACTGGGCCGGATTTTTCTCGAAGTATGTTGTGTTTCAGTTTTTTCCGCAAACCGGTATTTGATCTATGCCATTCTGTACCATCCTTAGGCCGTAAAATGTTTCCCGAAGCACATACCGTGTCACTAGTTTCACCTTCTTCATCACCAGGAATTTCTTCGTTCTCCACATCATCTTCAATTTCAATGTTCTGAGGCTCTCTTATTACATCTTCTATGACTGAATCAAGGTCTGGCACGCAATCATCCTCTAAATCCTCACAATTGAAGTTCACTGCTTAATCTTCAGATTCCTCATTTTGTAATAATTTTTGCACATACTCCTGTTTTTCATCATAAGTCAGTTTATTATATTCTTGAGCACTGAGTTCGCGAAAACCTGACATACTTTACACAAACTGAATAACTACAACAGTTCACCATACAATACAATAAATCACTTTCAGACTAACACTATTATTTCAGTAAACACAGTTAGTAGTTGTATAGCATTCAAATTTCCAAATTTGCACCGGAGCGGCAGAAACAAATGCTCAACAATGTACACACCGGTTGAAAGTCGCTCATTCTTACTTGAATTAACACAAAACAATGTTCTTTACTCCTTCATGACTTTGAGTGCACCTATTTTCATCTTCCAAGCGTATTAGCAACACACTTTTCAATATATTAATGCTTTTTTTCAAAGACATTACATATATTTTAGATTGTATTTCATTCTTTTTCAATTCACATAGGATCTAACCAGGCTGGATTCCATGTGTAAGGAATTAAATGCATGGCAATCAAACGTAATGGTAAGTCCACAAGAGGTATTCTTCTAATACGTTGTACTGTACTACAAGTGCCTCAAGACCGCGAAAATAGTTACTTTCATGTAATGTATTTACTTCAGACATTATAAATCTTATTTTTGTCTTGGAGATCACGAGTATACTAAAAAAGTATAAAACCTGAAAAGAAAGAAATAGAGCGTGGAGTGTGATCAAAGATTGCTGCGGTCTTGCAATAATTGTCGGGCGACAATGCTTGTTAGGCAATGGTCATGGGCGGATTTAGAAGTGATACTCTTCGGGGGGGGGGGGGGGCAAGAGAGATAACGTGGGAGCAATGACTTGAAAGTTGGAAGTTATCTAAAGAAAGCTAATGTTTAGAATGAAAAATTTAAATAATCCCAAAATTTCTGGGGGGCAATGCTCCCCATGCTCCCTCCATAAATCCGCCCATGGCAATTGTGCAGTGTATACTTACCACATATCCTCCGAATGAGTAAAAACTAAAACTATTTCTAAACAAAGATCAATATTTAAAGCTCAGAAAATTCGGGTTACCCGGGTACCCTTTGTATTGACTATAATAAAGAATTTTTAATGTGGACATAAGGGTTAATATAGAAGATTGACGGAGGAGATGGAACCTATTCTTAGGACGCTAAATCGATTCCGAAAAGCCCTTCTCGGTATCTCTTCCCGCATTTGATCTGATACCTGTTAACAGACAGACAGACATAGCCGTTCTATTAGACTTCCAATACTTATGCATAGCATAGTTTGAAGTCTAACAAACTCAGGTAGAAGAAATATTATTCATCAAATCTATTTTCGTGCTAATTAATAATATGGGAATTTCAAGAATTCTTTTACATCAGTTGTTATGTCCTAAAGAATAACGGGGACCGCTGTGTCTCACAAGGAACCCTAGGTATCTATCAGAGGCCGATCTTCATGAATTTTGTATATAGGTAGAGTGCCTCGCGAAACTTGCACAGCCAAAATTGTAGCTGCAGTGTCCAAGATGTTGGGACTCTAGGGCTCGAGAAAGATCAAAAATCAAACGTTAGTACACTAAGGACATGGTTAGAAAATGCACGTTTTTCTTTAAAACTGGTCGTTGTAACGACACCAAATAAGCATACATAGATACAAGATGGTAGATATATCCTGAAAGTGATAAAAAGAATATCCGCCATCTTGAAAGAGGCCATGTTGAAGCTGATGCGATTGGTGTAAATGAGAAGAGGGTCATGTGATGCATCAATTTGAACGTAAATAGACGCAAAACCCTGTTGGTGAAGTCTATTGGGGGATTCCATTATTCCTGTGCTTCTGGTAGAGTGATATAGGTACACGATAAGCAAAGTGTATCTCATGACGGTTCTGACGGGTCATCGTGAGGTTCATTGCTTTCGTACCTTCATTTTATCAAATTGTAGGTTTTTTTTTTAAACAAATGAATCATGTAACACTAAAACAGTGTTTGAGATGCACTGCAGTGTTTGGGTAAATTAGCGTTCGCACGGGACTCGAGAATTTCTCGTCTCGAAAACGAGACGGTAATCGTTATGTTTTTCTTGTCTTGTCTCAAATTTAAAAAGGTACAATATCCAGTTTTGTTTTTCTTATGCCACAGTGAAATACTATTTTCCAGTATAAACTGCCAAGGCATGAAAGGTAAAAATATAATAAAAGAAAAGAAAGAAAGAAAGAAAAAGAATTACCAATATCTTATATGCTTGTGAATTCGTAATTATGGTTTCTTCGAATTATTTCTCTTTCTCACTCATCACAGAGTGTGCCTTTTTATCTTTAAAAAAAATTGCTATCAAATAATTAAACTTCCGCTTGTTGTTGTCTACGGTCTAGGGTTCAAAATTATTATTGAGTAAATAAAATAGGTAGGCTGAATAACTTGAAAATTCGTAATTTATTAATAAAACAGTTCTCCTCTAATTGGGTAGGGTTAACGACTAGAATGCGGAAGAACGTCGCTTTGTCCTTATATATGATCATGCTTACCTTCCCTAAGAACTCATGGAGAGGGTAAGGAGCTGCTGAATCTCTTATTGATTTTGTAAAAACTTAAAGTAGTTTTTGTAATTTTTAAGGATTTGTAGGAGTACAGGAACCAGTACTCTCTTTACTTTGGTCCTGTAGCTCTCGAAAGAATGTTGCCCTGGCTCTGAGAACAGTCTGACCTATTCCTGGTCGGAGCCTTTGTATTCACGGAGTTCCAATATAAGGATCTATCTAATTCAAATGTTATTCGATAAGAACAGGTGATAGGAAGAAAGACGCTGGAGTGATTTCATACTTTATCAGGTTCCTAATAGCATATCCACGTAAACTGTCGATCTCAATGCGCGTAAACGAAATGGCACTTTCATTTCCACATCTGGATTACAAACTTTATGCACTAATTTTGGTTTTTAACGTTTTCTTTTTCAAAGGATCCATGAAATGTTCTGTTTCATGAACAAAACTTCATTGAATAAAAGCGTCATGAATAACATTTCATTCTACGCAATGCAGAGAAGTTTTCAAGGGAAAATCATCGATGTTCGAATGTACCACAAAAGGACTTCCTCCTTTTAAAATGAAATCCAACATACTTGTAACGATTTTTCATTTCTTCTTGCTATCGATGGTGAAAAGATATGGCCCACTGACCATTCATCCACACCTGTAAGTGAATATTATCACGCAAAAACTGGGAAATTCGCGTCTTCTCATGTTTGATAATGTCATGCTTAGCAACTGCTTGCTTCCTCCTGAAAGCTATGATTCCATTCTGTCTTTTTTCACACCTGTTATATAGTTGTTACAAATTCTGATCCATTGGAAAAGAGCTAAACGTCCGACCAGCAATTTTAACAACGAAACATCCTGATAGGAATTCTTCATATAAGTCTCGAAATAAACTTCCCGAGTTGAAACAATCTTGTAAGAACAAGGAGCCCCATCTTGCATGAGGTATTATGTTAACAAGAATGATAAGAATACCGCCTTTGAAATTGAGGTAACAAAAGTTTCCAGTTTCCAAAATAGGTAAAAATAAATCTACTATATATATAAAAGAGAACGTACAAATCCTTTGTCCGCTCATCACGCTAATACGGCTGAACCAATTTCTTTTATTTTTGGGGGGTTATTAGGATTTGGACCCTAGATGGTTTTTATCATATCACTTTAATTTTCAATTACCAGTGTCTTGAGATAATTGACCATTCAGGTGTCCATTACGTACAAATCCTTTGTTAGTTCATCATAGGTATAAAAATAAACGTATGTATATGCAACCCGCATGACCGTGTCACTCGGCGGGTTAACATAAATGACAGGCGTTATAATGGTTTTTATCATATCACTTGAAAGCGAAAAAGTAAAAATTATCTAAGTAACAAAGTTTATTGCGTTCGGGGGTGACCGCAGCGAAGCGGGGCGGGTTAACATAAATGACAGGCGATATAATGTTAACATTTACTGCAATCTTCTATGGTTTTTATCATATCACTTGAAAGCGAAAAAGTAAAAATTATCTAAGTAACAAAGTTTATTGCGTTCCGGGGTGACCGCAGCGAAGCGGGGTGAACGCTGCTAGTAAATAAATAAATAAATAAGCCTGCCATACGTCCCGTCATAAACGGGACAGTCCCGATTTTGGACCAGAGTATCCCGCGTCCCCGTAACTTCAGTCGGGAGAGGCAAATGTCCCATATTTTAATCCCGTCCCATTTCTGCTCTCAAGCGTATCGAAAAATGAAAAATTTTGACACTAGCTTTAAACCTTGTTATTAGCAAATGAAGAATAAGCTGAGACATGTAACAGCTTGGAGCCAGTTATCACATCACCCCCTCTAATTTCATAGCGAATAGGCCAATAGACTCGTGATCCAGAGTTGCAGTTGTTCGTCGGCAATGAAGGAGATCTGGAATCTTGGATAGAGTGCACCATCTGAGCTATTGTTGATAGCCTACGTTACAGGTGAAGTGTTCCAACTATGTATCAACGTGAATGCCTAAACTGAAGTGTACTTTTTCTTTCAATTTGAAGAAGTACCCTTTTCTGAAAGCAACGAAGTTGAAATATGAGGTTGACTGACCGAATTTGCCATGCTACCATTGCACATAGTGGAAGTTAACAGACTTTATAAATAATATGCTGGGGGCACAGAGTCGTACTTTAGTTTAGGGCTTAGAAATGTGTAAATGCGGCCCAGACAATCACACACGACGTAAGGACAAAAATCAGCTGTTTTTGTAAATACTTTAACTCCATACAATTAATAGCAGAGAACGAAGACAGAAAAGTAGCTGTAGCTGAGGGAACTTTTACTTATCATATTGTTGTTCATAATCAGAGCTAGAATTCAGTAGATTATGTTGGAAAGTTGGGGAGGGGGGGAATCGAAGGTGTCCCGTTTTCTCGTGAAAAAATATGGCAGGTTTAGGTAAAGACAACTAGTGTTTTCAACATTATATCTGGCAAAACACTATGGTTTGCAACAATGAAAAATCCTTTAAACATTACACAGATTGAATGTAATCGGTTTTAAGTTCAAACTGAAGATCTTGTTATTTAGAATGTACACATTCATAATTTAAATCCTTCCGCCCTCCGCATATGAATTTATGAAAGAAATTACTTAACTTTCAAAGTCGTTTGTACCATGCTTTTGGTCATGGTCTCTATGTCTTTATTTTAGTATAATGGCCAAAAGTAATGAAATGCAACCAGTACGGGCAGGAAAATTGGTTGCTCTATCCTTGTTCTAATTTGGAAATTTGGTCGCCCATCTAAAGCTGGGTTGTCACTTTACAAGAATATCGTAGCTGTCATAAAAAAAAATCTTGCAACCCTTCAATATTTCTCCATGTAAACATAGACTTGAAAGGGACTTGCAACATTTTTTCATCTTGCAAGGAGTCAAACCATGTGCAACTTTCTGGGTCGTCTTGCTTGCTATCTGCTATCGCCCTCCCGCTGACATAAGGAAAGAAAAAAAAACAGTTTAACCGTTTCCGAAACAACAAATTCTTTTGAACAGGGAGGGGAAGCGCGCCAAAATACACATTTTTAATGAGAAGGTTCACTATTTATTCATTAGAGTGCAGTGCTGCATGGGTGGAGATACCTTTCTTGCTTTCAGAAAGTTAAATGTGTAAACAGTAAATAGAAAGATCGGGTTACAAGATTTTTTAATGACAGCTACAAGATTTGTGTAAAGTGAAACCCAGCTTAAGATTCACCCAGCCTTTTTGAAATGTGTAGTTTGGGCAGCCTGTAGAATTAAAGGATGTCGGAACGTGGCGCTAATTTACATCATGTCCATGAGTTCCGAGATCAAAAAACCCTTTTACCCTCATGACCCCTCTACTTTTGCTTTTTTAAGTTTATCGTCCTATAATTACGCTCTGAGGCTAAGGGATGGTAACGATTATAATAACATGTGAAATGATGGAATGAAGAAAACGGGAGAATCCCGAGAAAACTGATGCATACATAGCTTGCCCCTTATAAAATATAGCTTGCCCTTTATCAAGAATAAATCAGTATACACAGAATATTAGCTTGGTTGTGGATGAAGGCAACAAACCTCAATATTTCAATCGGCAGTTCCGACATATTAATTGGTGAGCAAACCGGATCTTCTTGACTCCTTTGTGTCCATTTTATGATTCTTTTGAATGTCACGCAAAGTGAGGATCAGGATTGAAAATACTATTGTAGCATGGTATGACTTCCGGTGTGAAGCAATCCATAGAGCGACAAATTGTTTCAGAGACACGAGTTCCGGGGGATTTCTAGTCTATGTAAAACATCAAAGTAACTCGTATCTATGAAATCTATGGAATGATTTTTCTTTTTCTTTCTTTCTTTCTTTCTTTCTTTCTTTCTTTCTTTCTTTATTGCTTATCACCTCAAATATACGTAATTGCTTTCATTACAATTGATACTTTTATAAATTGAAAAAAAAAAAAAAGTTACGATATGAAGATATGTTTCACAGTACGTGTATGTTCAGTTCATCATCCAGTGGCATACTCAGAATTTTATCAGAAGAGGGTTTAAGCACCTGAGTTCATATTATTTCGTGCCTCATGTGATTTGTATATACCTATCTTAATATGGTAAGTGTTAATTTTTACATATCTTGTTCAAGGAAGAATAAATACCCAGAAACCCCTTCCTTGTGTGTACCATACACCTATTATGTTAGAAAAAACTTAACTATAAGGTATTGTACTGTGAAGAGTGAACTTTTCGGCCAACTTCGCTACATACAATTTTATTTCGATAAAGCAAATGTTGCCCAGGTTCATAAAGACCTTTGTGCTGTTTATGGGCAAGTAGAGATGGGCACGAGTCGAGCTTAAAAAAAAAAAAAAAAAAAAAAACTCGAGTCGAGTCAAAGTTAATTTTCTCGAGTTGAGCCACTGTTTTGAGGTCGAGTTTCCAGTTTGATAACTCTTTTAATTAGTTTTAACTCTTTGAAATCATGGCCTAATTAGACTGGAAAGCGAAAGTTATGAGAAGTGTAAGCATTGATATGGAATACTTTTAGTATTGCTCACGAAAAGGGTGCATCTCGTCTCGTACTTTTAGTGCATCTTGTGGAGTATTTTTAATGTGTCTCGTCTTGTCTCGATAGCGAGACAACAATAGATTTTTATAACGAAATGGCCTCAAATGTCGTGACCACCAATATAAGTATGTAGTTGTTACCATCAAGGCTGAGACTTGCACGGTCCAATTTTTGAGCCCAAACAGAAGCCCAACCGGGGTAGTGATGTCAAAGGGTTCGGTTGAACTGAGCGAACTGCTCGAGCCGGCTCGATTGGAATGAACCATTGGTATTTTAGATTGAATGGATAAAAGTTCGATTCATCTTCTGCGCGAGTGGAGATATGGAACTAAAACAACAGGAAGAAGACCTACCAAAAGACAGAAATTGCATGTTGAACCTAGAAGAAGCGTTCTTGGAACCGATACTGGCACCTCTATAGATGATGAATCGAATTACGATTATCCATCGAGCCATGCTAGCATTAGCGTATCAGAGACAGAAGCAGAAGATACAGAAACCTCCCCGAGTGTTCCTTATCTTCATCTTAGGAAGGACGACTATACCCTTGTTAAATTGAAGGATTCGAAAACAGGCATGGAGAAAAATTATGACTCACAAGTTGTAGTGGTTGCCGAAAATTCTACTCGAACCACCAGAATTGTGGATGTAAACTTTATGGAACTATACAGAACACACAAAAACATTTGTATGACCCAACATTGAACAGAGGCGTCGTGTATCCAAACGACGTTGTTTCCAAGCTTCCAGTGCCCACACCATTACGCTACATGGGGCCGCGGTGGCTCAGTGGTAGAGCGTTCACCTCTGGTTGGGGTCCCGGGTTCGATCCCAGCCCCTGCCAAGTGAACTTTGTGGTGGACAAACACCGTGTGCGTGGGTTTCCTCGGGGTTCTCCCGTTTCGTCCCACTTTCTTCATTCCACCATTTCATTCATTACTCATCATCACCGTCTCGTTTAGCCTAACCGGCATAACCATGGGACGTAAAACTCAAAAATTTCATTTCATTTACCATTACGCTACGGACGTTTGGAATTTCTATATAGTGTCCCTTAATATGGTGCCATATTTCTGTTTTACTAATAACTTTTACTGTCCTTTGTAGTTCACTGTCTTTTTCTTCAAGACCCCTACCATACTTTTTCTTTGCTGTTGATGAATTACCAAAAAGATTGGTACCGGTAGGGTTATGTAGTTGTTAGCATATTTTTGTAACGTTTCATGAAATAAAAGTATGAATATAGGATTGATATTGGACTAATAACTAACGTCCAATAGGACTAATATTGTACTTTTAAATATATGTAAATTATATCTCATGTATAACCGAAATATAGTTTGGAACATTTCAATATTTTTTGCAGCCTTCTAATATGCCTCTGTAGACCCCTTTTCTCCTTTGATGTGATATATATCTATAAATAACTCTTCTGTCTCACATCCCCCCTTTTGATTCGGTGAAGCGATACACCATGTTTTTTAATTCTCACCTGCAAAATAGAAGTGCTAATGAACACCAGACTAGTCGTTGGGACAGTTTACCATATGATTTATCGAAGGTGTACAAAAAGTTCTGGAATATTATTTGATAAGCCATTAATATACCGTCTTAAACTTTACAGCTGTATCAGATCACCCTCATTTACGATATAGTTACGAGTAAAGATGTGCACGGATATAAAAGAAATCTCATCCGTACCGCATTATCTCTATATACACCCGCACATCTCAATTTGCATCCGTAGTCGCAGATAATGAAATAACAAATACATAAAATTTGTTTGTTCTATGATAATTACGGTTTCAAAAACTGTACCTACTATAACAATTGTAAATACCGTCTTTATAGTTTCGTGAATCCTATAATATATCAATAAAGATTGCATCGTGGATCCTATGGCTGCCACTTTACAAGAATCTTGTAGCTGTCATAAAAAAAAATCTTGCAACCCTACAATATTTTTCCATGTGAATAGTCTTGAAAGGGACTTACAACTTTTTTTCCATCTTGCAAGGAGTTAAACCATGTACAACTTTCTGGCTCGTCTTGTTTGCTACTTGCTATCGCCCTCCCGCTGACATAAAGAAAAAAAGTTTCGCCGCTTCCGAAACAATGGATTCTTTTGGACGGAGAAGGGAAGCGCATCAAAATACACGTTTTTAATGAGGAGATTCATTATTTATCCACTAAAGTGCAGTGCTGCATGGATGAAGATACCTTTCTTGCTTTCCGAAAATTGTGATGTGTAAACAATAAAAAGATCGGCTTGCAAGTTTTTTTTTACAGCTACAAGATTCTTGTAAAGTGGCAGCCTACCTTAACATTCAACACTGATTCTTCCTATTGTAGGTTAACTACGATAATTACTCAATTTTTTATTTTTATTTGTTCCGAAAGCGTAATCATAACAGTGCTTAGGACAGCGTTTCCCAACTTTTTTCAACTTGCGGCACACTATAGGTGTAACTTGAGTTCTCGCGGCACACCCATATTATATATATATATATAATTACTCTTATTATTTGTAAATATAAAAGACCGTGGTATTTTTATGTGATTAGTGATCTCCTTACAGAGAAGAAAGCTCGATCACTGATTTTCCCCCGTAGTAAATCATTATGCTTATTTTTCATTCTAATTTTAAAATAGAAAACAATTGTAATGAAATATAGGACTCGGGTTTTTAAAAATCCACTTTCTCTTTCGAAAACTGTATCTAACCTTTAACTAAAAGGGAAGATCACTAAATAAGGAATAAATAAAGAAATCTCCTATACTTTTAAAACACAAATGTAGGCAATTTGTATGCATATTTGCTTTGTTGAATTTATCGAATCATGTGGTAAAATTTCAAGTTACGAAATAGTCTGCAACAATAAAGAAGCAATAATGGTCATGCCAATGATAAATTCGTTTTCCAACATTAAAAATGTACAGAAAAGTAACACAGTATGAAACTTAAAATTGTAGATTTATAGTAGAGGTTCATAGTAATGTGAAATACAAATATACATTTTCCCCTATGTCTTGCAATTTGATTCCTATAGAATTAATAATTTGTTTCGATTTCCTCACGGCACACCAGCGGCCCATTCGCGGCACACTGGTGTGCCGCGGCACACCGGTTGGGAAACGCTGGCTTAGAAGAACAATCACTGAAATTCTTATCCGGACAGGAACTTTACACAAATCCATAAAAAGCTACAAGTGAACTTTGTGGTAGACAAATACCGTGTGCGTAGGTTTTCTCGGAGTTTTCCAGTTTCCTCCCACTTTCTTTATTCCACCCTTTTATTTATTTCTCATCATCACCGTCTCCTTTAGCCTAGCCGGAATTACCGTGGGAGGTAAAACTTAAAAGATTTCATTTTTCCCTCAAAAAGATACAATGGTGCGGATAGATCCGCATCTGCCCAGATCGCTAGTGGCGAGAATCCCAAACAGGTATAGATTATAAAAATAATAGATTATACAAGTAATTGAGATAAATATGATGCAAATTCTGATAGCGTATACATAGCTGCATTTATTATAAACTATTCTTGATAGCCTTCAAATTCTATTAATACTAACATAAAATTTAGGGAATTTTTAATTAATACAGTTCGTAAAAAAATAGAAGTTTACTTGTGTGTGTTAAAAAAAATGGATAAATTTGCTTGCGAAGAACACAAGAGTGGGTGGTCTGCAGAACAAGCGTTCTAACAAAAATGGGCCCCAATCAAAAAATATAAGAGAAACACTGTGAAAGAGGCTTGAAAATTATTGAAAATGCTCAATTTTTTATTTAGTTTCATGTAGTGTAAAAATCAGAATTTCAGTAGATTTGGATTCCGACTGTTAGTATTTCCCTCACGTACTGCCTAAATTGTTAGTCCAACTCGAATGCGGACCTTTACTATATTGAGGTTACGAATTACGTTAAGAGTATCTTATTTTTAGTCGCTGTCGCAGAATCTGAAAACAGCGCATCAAATACATTAAAGTAGTATTTGTGTGAAAAGAATTAGCTAACTATATTTCAATTTTCCGTTCAACATATCTTTGTCTTCTATTGTTTGTTCGTTTTACGAGCACTTTTAACTGCTACATCAATTGAAGAGACGTGCTTGACCGCTCAACATAAAAACTTCTTCAATGACAGAAATCATGTCGTTTCACAATATAATTATCAATACAAGCAACTATTATCGTTATGTCATCATTAAATAACACTAGAAAAATGTTATTGCATTTCATTTCTTTCCGTACTGCACATTGGTTTTTACTTCCATAATTTTTTCTTTCTTTTTTTTTTAATAGGGTTTCTATATAGATAGGGTCTTCGCGTGTTTTGTAGCGAAAGTATTGACAATCTCGTTTTTATTTCTTTTTTCTTAAATTACCCAGTATCCCAGCTCTTTCACAAACGAATGGTTTCAAAATAGAATCGTGAAGTTCTGTTGTTAAAACGTAAATAAATATCTCTGTACATGTTACTTGCTATAATACGTTTTCTATCTAACTCGATTTCGTAATTTTCGTTCTAATCTTCATATGTGTGCTGGGATGGGGTAGTCTTTCTCCAAGTAACTGTCTTGGATTCCATATTCTAGAATTCGATTCCCAGTGACAATTCTCCGTTAATATTTAGAAACTGAATTTTTTGTACAGTATTAGTAAGTAGTCTCTTCTAAGATTCAACTTTATCTGAACTAGTTATTCCCCTCAAGCCTTCGTCTTATCTACGAATTGCGTGCACACTAGCGACATCTCTTGATGTCTAGTAGGAGGTATCACAGCTAGCGACAACTGTTAGCTTGATTGTGAACTATGAGGAGCGTGACTGACAGACTGAGCTTTTATAATAATGATTTTAGTTGCTTGAACCAACAGAAGTAGAATCGGTTCACGGACACAATTACGTTTGCAAATGAGACAGCTACTACAATAATAATTCCAAGCAAATCCTTCAGTTGTGAAGAAGACACACTTTACAGGGGATTTACGGAACAAATTCATGTTTTAATAAATTCAGTCTAATAAAACTCTTTTGTAGATTCTCCTTGATTAGATGTTTACAACCGCATTTACTCACTCATACAAAATATCAATTTATCTTTCGCGGATTTATTGCTTTCATTCTTTTATCTCAGTGATTGTTCAGTCTGTAACATAGATCTCAAAATGATAAAGCTAAAAAGAAATGAAATAAGATCACAATTAGAACATTGGTTGTATCAAAATAAACTGAAATTAAATGTCAAAAGATATGAATTTAAGATCAGAAGCACACTGTTTGCCGGAGAGAGTTAGGCCTATAAGTCTTCATGTTGCGAATTCACTCAAACTTTAAAAGTTTTGAGTAAACTAATGTAGGAAGGAAATGTCAATAAATTTTCTAGAAAACTCGTAAAAATAACTCACCTCAATACCATCTAGTTCCAGTATTAAGCAAAAATGCTGTTATTTCATTCTACTATATATCATTATATTCCCTTACTAAGTATGGACTAACATGCAGGGAGTTCTCAAACTACAATAAATTAACAGAAATATTTCTGGTTCAAACGACAATAATTAGATTAATTGCAAACGTTCCTAGAAGAGCTTCCTGCCGCAAACTGTTTTCTATATTAAACTTTTCATAAGGTTTTTGTGTTCGTTCAAGAAGTACTACGGTTAGCTAGAAATTATAAGTATTTATTTAATAGTGATATATTCATTTTACCAAACATTAGGACATTCTTCATGCACAGAGAAAATTGTTCGAATATATCCGACAGAATTGGCAACGCTGCTGCCACATTTATAGTTGCTCCAAAAATACAAAATCGGAGTCGTTAACTGTAGTATGTCAGCTCGGAGAAACCGGAATGTCGTATTGGTGCTAGTGATATGTTGTAAAGTGAACTGTTGTGGAGAGGGTAAATCATGGCTCTTTTTTACGCACATTTTTCGCACAACCGAATAGTAAAATAGTGTCTGTTTCGGGAAAGTGTTTATCGAAGTGACTACGGCTAAAGGTATCCTGGTCACGAAAATACGAATGGGGCCCATGAAGAAACATTCGTCAACAAATGGGTTTCGTTGGAGGTTTCCAGCAAAAGTGTAATCTGACGTGCTTTGTGGAATTCGTTGATTGACAGGCCAGAAGAACTCAACACTCCAACGTGACGTGGCCCAGAGATCAAATCTATGGCATTTATTGACAAACATGACATTCATCGCCGTCTTGGCCTACGGTGCATATATAAGGGACGCCTTGTTACAGGCCGTAAGATAAATTGCCGCAAACTGTACGAAAGAGACTTGGCGAAGTGAAAATGATTATCGAGTTTTCCCTCCAGTGCTAAGAAAGTTATTGCAGGAAATCGTGATTGGCGGTGGACACTGTTACTAGTCGGAGATACATAAAGGGGATAAAATGTGATGTGTACAAGTAACGTCATTCGCTTCCTAGTTATAGCATGTAGGGCCACTTTGGGGCCCCGTATTTCGGAAATTCCTGCGTATGGCCCCAATCGCCAAAATACGTGTCTCCTACTTTGGTCTCCCGTAACACATATCCGGACCCCAGCTAAATCGGTTGTGTACAAGTAACGTCATTCGCTTCCTAGTTATAGCATGTAGGGATACTTTGGGGCCCCGTATTTCGGAAATTTCTGCGTATGGGCTCAAACGCCAAAATACGTGTCTCCTACTTTGGTCTCTCGTAACACATATCCGGACCCCAGCCAAATCGGTTGTTTACACTTGGGACCGTTTCCTCGCAAGTATACAACATATATATGGTTATGAAATTAATAGAAACACTTAGAAACAGTGCCACTTTCCAAATTAATATGGCGGTGCATCACTTTCGCTCTCAGAATATTTCTGATGGTCGTAAATGGTATTACACCATTTTGCGTGCAATGCGTCACTCAGTTCCGTAGCAAAAATTTGTGCCCAATTCGTGTCTCCAAAACGGACCACATATGTTCAATTTTGTTCAGGTCCGAGCATTGTGGGGGGGGGGGGCAAGGGAGGTGTTTAGCTTTATTCTGATGTCCATCAAACCATGCCATAACAGCTCCAGCTCTGTGAATGTGCGCTTTATCATCCTGGAATAAGGCGTCATTGTCCGGAAACGTCATATTGACAATAGAATGCACATGGTTTCCTAATATGGTGAAACAATCACGAGCAGTGATGCGACCAGTAAGTGTCAGCACAGGACTCATTGGAAACCAGGAAATTGAAACTGACAGCATCACATAGCATCATGTTTCACTGTTGGGCGGAGACACAGGCGTGTAGTTTGAAATAAGGTAAACGGTGACTCGTCCGATTTCACACATTTCGTCATCAATGGTCCATGTTGCATCTACACGGCACGATTGGAGCCCGTATGTCAATGCCATGTAAGTTGAGGTGACCTATGATTGTCGACCGACTCAGGCTGTGGGAGATTCTGTTTGAATTTCTCTGTTAGTTGCACTGCAGTCGCACGACGGTGCTGAGTGTCAAGCCGTTTTAATGCTCAGACTTGTCACTGAGGATTTTCTTTCGACCACTGTTTCTCTTCGCCGATGTAATTTTACCGTGAGCTTTATATGCCGTCATCACCGTAGACACTGTCTCTTGCGACACATTTACAACTTTTGTCCACACCGTACAATTTGCCCCATTTGGAAATAAGAGAAGTTGCCAACTGCACACTGTCGTCCTATTGCTATTAAAAGTTTGCGAGCGCTGTACGGGAGCTTTAAAAAAAAAAAAAAAAGTTCCGCATTTTAGTGTATCGCACACAATTTCATAATATACTTTTGAATCCTAATGTTTATTATTCTAAATACAAGGTAACAGAAAAGTTCCTGCCATTTTTGACGTCCCATTAATCATGCACTCACAGAAACGAAACGAAATGACTCACGTGCATGCCAAGCGATCGGGAGTTAGTCTGACCATCAACTTCCAATAATACACGCACGTTGTGCATATACAGCAGTCATATTTCGTTCAGTGTCAAAAAGAAATGGAGGTATCGAAGCAGCTTGTTCGTGTGTGTTTGTTGTATGACTAAAGTGGGCTTGCCAGCTGCTACATCAAGTCATCGCATATGCCAGGCATTTGGGGAGAATGCCGTGAACTAAGAACCGCCAGGCATTAGTTCCAGAAATTCCGTTCGGAAGATGTGACACTTTTGGATTAACCTAGAGTGGAGGATCATTGTAAGTTGGATAACGTGACATTGAAAGTAGCCATTGAGGAGGACAGTAATCTAATGTATGATGAACTTGCAGAAATGTTCCACATTTCTCCTGAAACAGTCAGACTGGACCTGAATGGATAGGGAAATCATATAAGTTAAGCAAGTGGGTATTCCATATATTCTCGGCAGCCAACACGGAACAATGAATGACAACCTGTTTGTCCTTACTCACTCGGCACCTGAACACACTCATCTTTGATCGCTTGCTCACTGGTGACGAAAGATGGGTCCTCTATGACACTCTCAAGCGTACCAAACATTGGATGTCGCCACGTGACTCTATTCCTCACATTTCAAGACTACCTCTGCACCCACGAAAGGTTATGCTCTCTCTATGGTGGAATTGTCGGCAAGTGATGCATTATGAGCTCTTTCCAGTTGGTCAGACCATCACTGCTCGCCTCTATTCTCAGAGTTACAAAGGATGCACCGTGCATTGCGGCAGAAGGAGCCGACATTGGTAAATCGCAAAGGTGTTCCTGCACGACAATGCCATGCCATATGTGGCAAAGTGGACGCGAAAGACCCTTCAGCAACTTGGCTGGGAGACACTGTGCCATGCACCATATTCATCAGACCTTGTGCCAACAGATTACCATCTGTTTCATTCCCTCGACAACCACCTCGTGGAATCCTTCGCAAATGAGGGAGACCTGCGGAACGGACTCACGAACGTATTTGGATCCACGAAATCCGAGTTTTATCACGAGGGTGTTGTACATCTACAGGAACGTTGACAAAAAGTGTTCGATGCTGATGGAGATTACTTCGAAACCTAAAGGTACGTATCGTCCACTGTATTGCTCTTTGTTTGTCGCTGTTCTAGAACGGAAGAACTTTTTCGGTTACCTTTTAGTTTACGTAATGTCGAAGTTATACATTTTAAGTAATGCATTTTTATATATTATTATTGTATTATTTTTGTATTTAATTGTATTATGTATTGATATTATTGTATGTACTGGAGTGTGGTTCTATGTATTACTGTTGTATCATCTATTTTGAATTATACTGTATTAATATTTGTACTGACCATTCTATACCTGTTAACCCAATTTCGTGTTTAAAAATATCTTCAGAACGTTCGTAAGTCTAAGTCTAATGAAACGATTTTCGATGCTTGTTCATTAACACTTCTCCGTTTTGTGTAAGAGACCTTGCACCTCAGAAACATTTCTTTATCTCACTGATGGTTTCTGTTCATGTTCGGTACTCTTGTTGAAAGAAGTACAATTCTTTGGGTTTATTTTCTCATTCGTGCTTCTAGTAAACACAGATGTGAAAAAAAAAAGATTTCGTAGCCTAAAAATTAAAAAAAAAAGTGTTTTACAGGAGCCAGCAAAGTGATGAATTAATTTTGAACTAATCACATTAAAAAAAGATGATGATGATTTGGTAGTTTGTAGTGTGTATATGTACAATATTTTAATATCATTGTAAGTTTTCTCAAAACCCAATATTTTATCGTTTCAGCATCCAGACGGCATTTTGAAATTGCATTTAGAATGTTCGACTTGAATGGTGACGGAGATGTTGATTCAGAAGAATTTGAGAAAGTAGCTACTTTGATTCGACACCAAACAAGCATCGGCTCCAGACATCGTGATCATGCGAATACGGGAAATACATTCAAGGTAAGTGATGACATAAATCGAAAATAAATGACGGACACTTAATTCTAAAAATTTAAGACAAGTGGATGAGTAAATTACAGTAGAATCCCTCTCGTCTACCCTCGGCTGGTCCGCCACTCCGGTTGATCCGACCGTGCTCCAGCGAACTTGTCCCGATTCGTCGGTGACTCACGAGGCCCATTGTCGTGTACTGCCGTCGCGGCATTGTTGTTTACTTGCTGTTACTGCATATCCGTTTCAGTGTTCCGTCATCTTTTGTTCGTTTCTTTCATTGTGTTTTCTGTAATGTACTGTGCAGTTTCTGCTGCTTATTGTTCGTTTCTTTTTACTGTAGAGAACAATACAGTCATTTTTTAGTTAAGAAATTGTTTCTTTACTGTAAATTCATATTTTAATGTATTTTATGATAATCAGACCTCTTTTGCGTTCCGACCATACCCCCAGACCCAAAGGTGACCGATTAGAGAGGTTCTACTGTACATCTGACTGGATTTGAGAAAAACGAATGTTAAGATGATACACATTACTGAAATTAGGTTTAAATTAGATGTGTGATCCAATTCTCTCATAAAGTTATATTTTTCTGTGTATTGCTATATAGTCGATTTCTTCGAAAGTATTTCAGTAAAATTATTATCTCTTCAAGTACAAATTTATACTTAGAAATGCGCAGTGCTTTTATTACACTGGAAACGGTTTTAATACTAACTAATATCTTCATAAATCCTGACAACATATACATTTTTTCTAGTGTTATCTACCAATGGCATCAGGTATATGTGCAATTATCATAACTATTAATGTTTGTAGGTTGATAGAATCTCACCAAAAACATAAATGTTAAAAGTAAATCCAAGTTCTTGTAAACTTTTCATTTCATTCGGCCAGAAAAAGAATCGATTTCTGAAATGATGCAAAATTCTATTGAAAGTAGGAAATCCGATTATGAAATTTGCAACTTTAGTGCTGATATCAAGTTCTATATAGTATCGCTTCGAGAGGCTTTTGCCTGATGAGTTGTTCTCAGCCCTAAAGTGATGTGAAATTTTAAATCCTTTGTTTACAGGAAATATCGTACTGTATGTGTTTGTTTGCATTGGTGCTTCTGAGTGACTCATATCTATACAGTTTCATGTTTGCAGGAAGTACCCTATAAATCATTGGCGGATCTAGAAGGTAAAAACTTGGGAGGAGGGCAGCCAGGACCCAGAGTATGATAGATGTATCATGAATTTAGTATAAACTTTCAAAAACATAAATTATAGCTTAAATTATTTTTGCTTTTCAAAAACTGGGAGGTTTAGACGCTCCGGCCCCGAGCTAGATCCGCCACTTCTATAAATTCTGAATCATTGTCAATTGTGACGTAACAATATCTAATTTTTAGCCTTCTCCCTAATTTTCCTCCTTGTGTCGAGGTTGATTTCCAGTTTTCGGACTTTTTCCTTTAGTTATATCACAAATCCTACATTTCTGCTAAATTTCGAGTTTCCATGTCTACAGGTTTTGAATCGTTCTCGTAATAGCAATTTATATTTTTCCCCTTACCCCCAATTTTTTCACCTTTTAAAGGAAAAAGTTCCAGTTTTCGGACTTTTTCCTTAGCTTGTGTATCTAGACTATGAGTTTTTAGTCAAGTAACGTACCTATGTGTAAAGTTTGCCCTTGCCCCTTTATTTTCCTCCTTGGGGAGGGGGGATTCTCAATTTACGAAATTTGTCCTGTACGTGTAAGTTTCAAGTTTCTATAACTACAGAAAGTGCCCTTCAGATTTTGATGAGGCAATGAGTGAGTGCTTCTGAAGATTTTCAAGTCATTATAATACTCAATATTAATTTAGCATCTCTCCAAGGTTTTTAACTTTGTTTTTTATCATACGACTGAAAAATTGGTTCCGAAGTTGTAAAATTTTCAAACGGCCTCCATTTTGAAACTATATGATAGATCGGATTCGATATTTGTAATATGAATAAACTGACTAAATTTGGTTTCTATCCATTCAGTTTTAGGGAGGTGCCCACTATATACAAGAAATAAACTACTATTATAAAAATAGATATACATCGTGAGATTTCTGCAATAGGTATATTAAAAATACCACACAAGCTTATTACAAACCAAAAATTACAAGGGGATCGCTGGCAAGAGGATGTAATAAAATGGGGTCATGATAGGAATTCGGTTGAGAACCACTGATATATAGAAACCACACAAACTTCTAAACCTAGGATACCGAAAGCAAACAAAATCCAATATGAAGAAAGCAGCAAAGACTCCCACAAACAAAAGTAAAAAGTCTATTGAATCGCTATATTTAATATAAATCCACAAAATCTAGGCCCTAAGGAGAGAAATCAATTCCAGAATATCTAATGTGCCTGTTACCATCTAAAATTTAACTCTCAAAATCATTTTCCAAAAATAAGGACAAATTACAATTTCTTGATGGATTTCGAGTGTCAGACTTCGGTCTGGATACGCAATGGAACACGAATGACTATTTCAAGTGCAATTCTTTGAAGACATAATGAGGAACATGTATGCGTTAAATTGTACTGAACAACAGCGAACAATTGCAAATCATACCGAAAAAATCAAGAACATAATATACCACTCAACGCGATCTAAGCTGATAAAGTAGATATACACATAGAGGACCATGACATACTGCCCAATGAGATAAGCCGTAGAGAACTAACTGAGGTACTCAAAAGGAAAAGATGCACTGCCCCAGGCTCAGACAAATCACTATCATACAGAAAGAAATCACCTGAAAATTTTACCCACAGACTTACAGAACTCTACAATGCAAGCTTGAGAACAGGATACATACCTTCATCCTGGAAACAGACACGCAGCATTTTTTTCCTCAAACCTGGAAAACTTCCCAACCAATCGAAAAGTTACATCACTTTAACAGCTACATTCTGGAAACTACTGGAAAAAAATATGGTAAACAGGATACATGAATATATGAAGTGCTGTGGACAACTGAAAAAATCAAGCAGGTTTCACACCTACGCACAACACCATACAACACATCATCAGAATATACCATGAAGCCCAAATTGCCATGAAAATGAGACAAACTAGGAGCCCATTTGTTTGACTTAAGCAATGCATTTGATATCGTTTGGCATGAGGGATTAATTCACAAACTTGCCAACCTCAATCTTCCGACTACAATTATCAGGTGATTTATTTAGTCTTAATACAGAGAGAAACCAGACTAAAATTCAACGAAGAAATATCAAACGCAATCCCTATTCATAGGACACATTTCTGGCAAACTCAGCAGAATACTTGCCTTGTTAGACATAGTCTAAAGTTATTCATAAATATCCAGCCAACATTCGATCATTACTCAAATCAGTGAAAGACGACCTTCACTTCCACACTCCTATTGTATATATTATATCATAGTGGACGTACAATAGAACAACGATGCAAAGAACGTAGAATTGATTTTATAAATACCACCATAGTGGTCGAGTACAGCAATTTTTGGGACAGAATAGTCATCATATATACATGCCCACATCTCCGGTCTCAGCATATTGCAAGTGCTGCACGGACCGAGAGAAGGAAGCAGCAGTTCACGCGACCGCGGGAGAATTATCTGCTACAGCGTACAGAAGCAGTGCGAGTATAAGGAAGCAAGCAGCAGCAATATTAATGACCGCACTATGTCCGCGTAAGATTCTTAAATCGCAAAAAAAAATTGACTGTTACAATTGACTAAGAAAAGGCTAAGGATTCGTGCCGCTGTTAATAAGAGTAGTGTCATCCGGCTGTTATTATAACCATCTTATAAGAGAGATTTCCCTCCCCGACAGTATTGACGTTAAACAAACCGAACGGAGAGATTAACTATTTGCTCCCCTGTCCCTCTTGAGTAACCGATCTTAGAGTAGGCACTCTTGCGTATAGAGGCCTTGCCGACAGTCGAAGAACAAGTAGGTTGAGCTTTTCGCAACGGGACCACACACCTACAACATCGTAGCTCACTGGAAGCAGGGCGACAAAGTGTTAAGGGGCTTTTTAGGTCCACGTAGGAATTTTAAAAAAGAAGAAATATGAAAACGCCACGTAACACAAGGAGTAGAAGCCTTCTAAGCTAAAACAGACAAGAGATGTTACACGTAGAAGACCAACCAATATATAGAGGAAAACAAAGAAGGCCTTTCCAGCTATCGCCAGAGAAGTAGATCACTCTTGAAAGGGTGGAACCTTCTTTCCAGCTGCGGGATCACCTAACTCCGTCTATAGCTATTCTGATGCCGCCAAATCACCTACACTGCGGGATCGAAGCAACTGCTCACTTACTAGTAAACAAAGAGATACTCAAAAATGGCTGAGAAAGACTGGTGCTACACAGATATGCACATAAAACCACTTTCACGAAGATTGCATAACCAAGACGAAAGCCAAGGAAAGGATACATGTAAAGATGAACAGGAAGCAAACAGACAGAAAGGGAAAGAAAACCACGCTATAGAGAGAAACGAGTGCTATCTATTCTTATAACTACATATCATATTCAGAAAAAAACTCAACAATCGACAGACAATAATGGTCACAAAGAGAAATAATAAAAAAAATAAAATAAATAAATAAATAAATAAATAAATAAAAATCAGTGGTCATTTTAACGCAGACTCACAGAAGACATGGCCACTGGCCCTAAAAAGAGCGATTACGCAACGACTTGCCAACATAAAAGTGACTATATATCACCTAAACCGCAACAATAGAGTGAAAATAATCTTTGAAAGTGATAAGGAAAGAGAAGACTTCTAGACGGCTTTCAAACAACAGATTTTGGAAAACATGCACAATGGAACACAAACGACCATGTAAAACTCCGACAACTCCGTCAAACAGCCACAAACGGAGGGGTGACATCCAGAAGTCCTAAAAGGCAGAAGTCCTAAAAATATAGGCACTAGACCTAAATTTTAGGACTTCTGCAGTTTAGGACTTCTGCCGTTTAGGACTTGTGCCGCGATATGATTTTTAGGACTTCCGCCTTTTAGGTCTTGTGCCGTTTAGGTCTTGTGCCTTTTTCATTCACTTTCTTTAGTTCTGAAATTCGCCACCACCACACGAAATTCCGACGATGCAGCAACTAGTTGGCAATAATGTTACGAACGTAGCTAATTCCAACAGTAACAGCTATATTTGTACTACTAAGATTATTATTATCACTATCTGTTCTGCACTTATACACGAATTACATGATACAACCTATTTCATTTTAAGAATTAATTACATAATTAGTTAAGAAATTCGTTTCTTTCGAATGGCGATACGAGAATCCCAAGACAAATTCCTAAAACAAAAATAAATAAATAAAAAATAAAAAAAGTTTAAAAAGCATATTTTACCAGACTTCTGAAACTAAGCAAACATTCAGAATTGCAATATATACTGTGCGGAGCGTATTTTATTAAGAGTAGGACAAAAATCCACCAAAGTTTACTTAATTAGGACAAAACTCACTAGACATTTCACGAGTGAACATTAAATACCAACTGTATATCGTACATAAAGAAAGCAGTAAATTTAAAGTTGAACAAAGAACATTTATTATGCAATACAGTGGGTGATATTCATAAGTTCTAAACGGCACAAGTCCTAAAAATATAGGCACTAGACCTAAATTTTAGGTCCTGTGCCATTTTTGAAGAAATTACTACATAGTCATTTAGGGGGTAGCCTGCAAATTTTTCTAGGGGAGCAGGCTTTTTATATATTAAAAGGAAATCAGAAGTTTATTTCCAGATTACGAAAGCTTCAATAAGACAAAAAATTTATACATATTACACATGTACATAAATACATAATATTATATTTTCAGTTAGTTCCTTTTTGAAACCTGGACCTTGACAGAGAGTAAATTTAAAACCACAGCTTGTGGGAAATGTACGAATAAGTTAGTTATAAGAAATCGGAAACTGTTCATGGAAGTCCATTTGTTTGACTGTATTTATCTTCCGTACTCTTATATAAAAGAGTAAAGATGAGTGATTTTTTGGGCATACTACTACAAGTAGAGTCATTAAATTTTAATTATAAAATATAATTTTCTTATGAAAGTAGGACATAAGAAAGAATTTTTCGAAATAAGTATCGTAAAAAGGGTGGGGCAAGATTTTTTTAAAGGGTAGTGTATCTCGCAAGTTTCTGAAGCTAGTAAAATGAAACTTGGCATATAAACTTTCCTGTTTAAAAAAAAACTGAAAATTGAACACATAAAAGGGAAGGAGCAAAGGGAGCACTTTTTTTATGTTCGAATTCCTCATTACTTACTCAGAAAATATGTAAATAAATTAAGGAAGGATTTGTTTAAGTTAGATGCGTGAAACTCGGTACTTGAACTTTTAACTAAAAGTAATAAAATACTATATGTTTCAGCGTCTTGAAAATTACACTTCTAAGGGGAAGGAGGGTCAATTTCTATAATATTAAAATATCCCACTGCTTATGAGATTTGGGCAGAAAACTCTTTTCCTTTAGGCCTCGGTTCATCAGTTAAGCAAACGAGAGTACAAAGTGGCTGATTAATTAGGTTCTTTTAATTATTTTAACACGTTGACGTAGTTTAATTCTTTTAAAACTGTATTCTTTCACATTCTATTATAAACATCCTTCATTTGCTGTAATTATTAAACAGGTTTAATAAACATAAAACAGACTAACCCCCGGTCCCGGCCAGGAATGTGTTTTTGATGTTAAGCCATCATTTGCCGTCCGTAACATAACCTTTGATTTTAACTTCACGTACTATCAAGACTCAAGTCTCAGAAATGTAGCATATATGAAATATACTACTACTTCTTCTACTACTACTACTACTACTACTACTACTACTACTACTACTACTACTACTACTACTACTACTACTACTACTATAATAATAATAATAATAATAATACTATTACTACTACTACTACTACTACTACTACTACTATAATAATAATACTACTACTACTATTACTACTACTACTACTACTACTACTACTAATAATAATAATAATAATAATAATAATAATAATAATAATAATAATAATAATATGTACTTCTGAAATACGTATGTATCTATGTGTTATTAATTCTTTCGTAATCTTGAAAGAAACTTTTGATTTGTTTTTAGTTTGTAAAAATCAAGGCCCTCTAGAATAAATTGCTGGCTACTCCCTGAATGACTATGTATTGGTTTCTGTACACGTATTGTGTTATCACTTACTAGTCTAGTGTTATTTGTAGAACAAGACAATATTTCTTGACTTGGAATATTACTAGTTTGGTGTGGTAGTACAGTGATAGAATGTGACCTGTAATTTAATTTTCCTGTAGGGTATGCTACCAGTATCTGCAATGCAACAAACTGTATATGCTTCTTCTTCCTAACAAGGCTGGGCGATAAGCCCCTGCAATTCCATTACAAATAAGGACGAAATTATTTTATAAACTACTTGGTAAACCTTTGTTAATATAACGCTATTAGTTCTTACAACCTTTTGTTAATCTTATTTAACAATTGCAAAATGGAATAAGAGAGAAAATAAGGTATACATACAACAAAAGGGAATCTGTAGGTCACTACTGCGTATCTCCTAAACCAGGGTCAAACTCTGTGTGTCACAAAAGTTAGTTTAACAGAGTTTAAAATAATATATATTTTGTTTGACTTACAAAAATAATCGTATTAGCAAAATGATTTGAAATAACACGCCAGGCATAAGATAAGCCTTGGGCTATATCGCCTAGAACTGTTTTAAAAGTGAATCGATCATTTATGCATTAAATTTCATGACTGGCTACTTACACGTTTCGGCCTCGTATTGGAAGTCAGCTTCTCGTGTTCTTTCCATATCCCACGATAACTGTTTTAATTGCACACTAATTATAGGCACTACAATTCGACACTTATAGCGGTCATTTTCGATCATTTTATACATCGTCCTTTCCTTCCCCCAAGTTGCAATGCTGAATTAGAATTTAAGCTTCATCGGAAATGTCAGTGTTCATCTCAGCAACCCCGGAAACTATGGGTTCGACACTAAGATCGATAATTTTTAATATATATCCGCACTTCCTTCCTCCACGTTGCACCTTCAAAGTGGAATGATGAAACCATCTCAGGCCCGAACCTTATCTATGTTGAAAGTTTTTGTCGAGATCAGTCTGGTGGTTCAAGTGTTGTTAAGTTACAAATATAGTTACTCTCATTTATATATATATATATATATATATATATATAGTTACATTCTTTCATTTCTAGTCTAGTTAGTTACATTTTAGTATATTTTCATTTATATATATATATTTATAAAAATCTCAGCTATTGCTTCTGCACTATTTCAATGGTTCGTACTTTAATACATCCCTTCCTCAACCATGGTTGCGGAATTGATTAAACGTAATGTTCTTGTATTAAATAAATTTATTTTAAATATATCTTTCTCATTAATTTCAATTAAGTTGCTTTTCAAAGATTCTCTAAAATTTCAGTGATGCACTATGGACTATAAGGCATTAACTTATATGGCCGCCCTGCTACAAACTACAGACTTAAATATTCGATAAAGCATTTCAGTAGTAAGTAGTTGGCACAATACCAATATGAACGTATTTAATTCCAACGGTAACAACTATGTTAGTAACACTAAAATTATTATTAATAATGATAACGAGTAAGTAGTAGTTAATTACGAGTATGACAATTATTTGCTACAGAAAGACTTCTGTACAAGAAATATATGTGTAAAAATAATTTACTTCAAAACAACACAAGAAAAGCAAAATTTATGACGTACATAACTAAAACACAATACTATTTTACTAATATGAGGTCAATGGTGTCGAAATAGAGAAAAACAGACATTATGAAAGATCTGGGAATCACATTTGGTAGGAAGTTAAAATTTTGTCAACATAGAAATATTCACGGAAAGAGCAAGAAAGGACAATAGGCTTAATTTATTTATTTATTTATTTATTATTTCAGAACGATAGAATAACTTGTAATAACTAAGGTTCTGTAATATGAAACAGTATATCTAAAACTTTGACTAACAGATTGACAGTATTCTTCTTACGGACGCGATGATAGCGCCACAAGAGATTTTTAGGACTTCTGCAGTTTAGGACTTCTGCCTTTTAGGACTTCTGCCTTTTAGGACTTCTGCCGTTTAGGACTTGTGCCGCGATATGATTTTTAGGACTTGTGCCTTTTAGGACTTCTGCCATTTAGGACTTGTGCCGCGAAATAATTTTTAGGACTTGTGCATTTTAGGTCTAATGCCGTTTAGGTCTTGTGCCTTTTGGGACTTCTGCCGCGTCCCCCGTTGTTAGGGGTGTCCTAGTATATGTAGAGATTGCTGGAATCAAAAAGGACCTCACTGAGCGCCTGTAAAGCTAATAATCACAGAACCGGAAGTAGCCGGTGCCCACAGACCTTCAGAATGCTACAATATAGAAAAGATGAAGAACATAGGAACTACAGGAGTGATAAGCACTCTAACTCAGTCTACTGAACGACCTAGTCGAACAGATTAGAACTGAATTACAAATATTACAGGACAACAACCTAACATAGCGAGTAGCACTCTCACGCTACTGCACAAAGACGAACCACAGAACCTAATAAATATCCTAAGAAGAAGAATGGAGGACGTCTTGAATGAAAGAATCAATATTATGTTGTGGATATTATATCAATATCAACAAAAATATTTCAGCCAACATAGATAGCAGGATATACAAAACAGTAATACGAGCAAACGTAACATATGGCTTCTCACTCTTTAAACTTCAGGATATACAACTACAAAGCACAGAAAGATTCTGAGTCAAAATGGCCAGAGAATATACAGAAATGTAGGAAGCGTATTGTATATGCAACATTACAAAACTAGAAGACTTGATGACACCGTAACAAAAATTTCGCAAATAGATAAGTAAAATCAAATTTCTATAAGGATTTCGTTGAAACAAAGATCACAGAAAACTCGGGAACAATAATCGAAACAATAACCAACCTCACAAAACATTAAAATAGTAATAATAAAAAGTTTTTCAATTGAATTCCATGTTGTGGCTTTGCCTGTTCTTCGCATGTAAAGGCGTTCAATCTGGATGAACTTAAAGAATATGATTCAGAACTACCTAAGATCCTGCTTCCAGTATAAAATCCTATCTACACAAAATATATACCTTAACTTCCAGCGCATTCTGTCCACAATAAACACATTAACAGAAAATATACACATTGAACAAAGTAGCCGTTTTAAGGCTAGACATCTCTCACCCGTTTGGGCTGAAATCAGACTTGACTTGACTTGGCTTGACTCCGCTCTCTTCACCAGAATCCTTGTAGATGAATGGAATGACTGCATTCGAAACGTCGGATGCCAATACCTTCACCTGGCTGATAGCCCGAGAAGACTTACTAAAATTATAAAGGTTGTTATGGCATCTCCGATTTGATAACGAACTTGTCAAAGGAATAACTTCCTTCATTAAAGGCATTGGAAATGAGACTACTTGGAGCCTTACAAGTTAGGTACTATTCCGACATTTGCCTGGTGCGCATGAAGAAAAACCTCTCTCAGGATAGACGTGTCTGGAAACAACAAGTACAATATTATACTGAAAACAGTCCTTCTCCCTCCAACTTCCACCAGTCCCCTTTGAGGTATGAACTATGAGATTGCCACGGAAAGAATGTAAAGAAATTTGCAAGTACATTGGGTGCACTTGGTACTCTGAATTATTTGATTGGAAGAGTCTGTCTATCGCGTGGGTCTATCCAATGAACGGTTTTATCTTATGCCCGTTTCATCATCTCATGCGCTTCTCCCCTTGGTGACTTAACAGAGGTTGATAAAGAATATATATCGTACTATGATGGTATAAAATGGATAGATGTGCCCTTACTTCATTCGGTTTCAAACAAGTACCAAACCTTTTTAGAAACAATTTTAATACTGCATTAGTGGCCCCAAAGAACATTGAGAAAAACTTAGCAGGTTACACTGTGTAAAAGTTTCTTCACTAATGCGATTGAGCCCGCGGGTGTCTATGAAGTCTTGTGTACAAGCCAAGACACTTTAGTAGGCATGACAAAGAGGAAGTAAACACACGAGACTGAAAGATCGGATTCGGGGTACCAAATACGTATATCAATACTCCAAGGCACAAGCATATCATCGATGAAGTTTAATTGATAAAAAGTATTCATCACTCATAGAAGACAGGCATACGAAAATTTTTCTTTCGAAAAAAGAAATCAAAGTTAAGTTTGGTCATGGGTACATTGGTCAAAAGTTGGAGTAGAGTAATATTGTTGACACCTTCACCCTTCGTCACCAAACAGTGGAGGAGAAGAAAGATTTAGACGTGCATATTCTGTGGAGCAACTAGATTTTTCATTTATGAGTGTAAACATTTAATTTCCATACACCTGTAGCACCATAGCGAGTCTCAAAGAGAACCGAGCTCCGTCGTGACTACTGGTAGGAGTTTCAGTGACTGCACACTGCTAAGATTTCAGCACACTGCTTATATTGCTCGCGTACTACAAAAACGAGAATTTCTTATCCTCTGTCACTCAATTCGACAGCTGACAGCATGATCTTGAGAACATATTAGATATAACAAGTTGATAACAATAATTATTAGTTAAAAGGAATCCAATCCTAAACATTGGCATAATAAATTATTGGACACCCATATTACTCATACACAGTGTGACAATATTGTGATACTTGCATGTATATGAATCACTATATATCGAGTTTTCATACAGGAAGCGAAAGGGCAGTCAAGAGAGCCTTTTGAGACACAAGTATGCATAGTTAAATTAAAAACAAAGTTTAGTATGAAATTCATAGATACTTCAGTATTCGGCAAAACCCATTAATCCCTACAATATGCCGGACACACTATATACCAGAGAAGCAAGAATTATAGTAAATTTAAATGAAATTTGACAGACCCGAAAGAAAGATATCAAACTGCAGAGAACTGTCTTAATTTATAATAACCACTGTAACAATAACAATTAATATATTTCTTCTTTCTAAGGGTAAAAAAAAAAAGATAAGTCCTTTCTACTTTTTAAAGAAATCTTTCAACTAAGAATTTATGCGTTTAGTTGGTCTCGCTCTGAGCATACAGAGAGAGAGAAGTAAGCGGAAGGGATTCAAGGAGGATATTTTGTCATAGCAAAGCAGCACGGACAAATAAAAGTGTAAGATTGCTTTGACAACAACGCAGTGAAATTGAACTTTTAAATAAAATGAAATTATTATCGTATGAATAGGGTGCGATCATTACGGTGATACGTTTATCTTCTATTATAGAAATATGAAAAAAAAAATTACAAGTAGTTATTTAAGGCTTTAAAGAATTAATTGACGAAAAGAAAGGCAGAGAGGGCGATTTTTTTTTTCATATCCGTACACACCCTATCCCAATTAAATACTTTTCCTTACATAAGTCTTGACAATGCTGACAGCTATCAGCAGTTAATATAATTTTTTAAACAATCTCTAAGAATTTGGAGGAGCAAAAGATTAAAAGATTTTGCCAATTTGGACCACAAAATCTTGAAGAAACGTCATTCTATAGTGTTTTTCGATGATTTTAAAATCTCTTTGGTCATAAATGGTTACTTTTAATCTATTTCTTATCTTTGAATTTTTTAATTCGAGTAATAATTAGTCGGTTTTGATTAGATTTACAAAGTGTTCAGTTATGATTACTCGCAATAAAATTTAAATGCATGAAGAGTTCCAACATGACGCAAGCGTATGTTAATAGTAAAGTTAATATTTATGTTTACGCAGATGAGTTGTTTACGACCTTTAAAATCGTGTACAAATAAATCTCGATAACTGAGTCGTTTTGAAATCTTATAGTTTTCACTAGTGCCCGAAAATAATTTGGTTACATGCTTTCACTGTAATGATCAATATTATTAATGTCAAAGATAGATCCTTTCGCTTCGAGTCTGACATATTGACTGTCTATATAATCTTCCTCGGTTTAAGTACAAATGTGTCTACATGTTTATGACATTATACAAGATTTTTAAAATGTGATTCTACTCATAAACATAGTCAAGCAATATTTTAAACTGAGTTCTCTTTAGGGTTCCAATTGCCATAAATTTTCATTTTTAGGACCAGACGGTAAGAAAAAGAAGAAGTAACCATTTCTGACCCAAGAGATTTTAAAATCATCGGAAACACTATAGATTGACATTTCTTCAAGATTTTGTGGTCCAAATTGGTAAAATTTTAGAACCCTACTTCAGAAGTGGCGTGAGGTAGAGAAAAAATAACATTTTCGTGCAAATTGCCCGATATAATCACTATTATAAAGGAAACATACATAAGACTTCATGTTTCAGCATTCTTGATCTTTTCAGAAATGTGGGGAATGGTCTTTCCGGAAACGAAAAACATGAAAAATAACACCATTTACACCAAAATTTGAGTGAATCATTTAGAATTTAAACATTGTAAATCATAAAATTGTCTAAAGTTAAGTGGACTAGATGTAATTGCTCCCTTTCGAAAATTAGAATATGTCAGCTATTCAATATTATTGAGACGTGGTAACTAAGACATATATACTACTACTACTACTAATATTAATAATAAAACATTTTACCAAAAACTAAGCGCATCAATATGCATTTCCCTCGAACTTGAAGATGACCACTGAAACTTGATTACATTCCCTTTAGATAGACCACCCATACGAAAAAAACAGGCACCTGTACAGTTAATGTCAAACAGGTGCCTGAAAATAAAACACGACTTTTCACCTGTACAGTGCCTGGACTTATCCAGTTAATGTGCCTGTATAGACGCAAAGAACATGCATTTTCAGGCGTCAATCCATACAAGAAACCTGTACATGCAATGTACAGCATATGTTCAGAGAAAAAAACAATTTAACAGGTGAGGAACATGCTGTTTTCAGGATCACAAACACATAATCATAATTTATTGCATCTGTTCATCGTCATACAACGAAATTGGACATGTCATTTATATATGTACCAGTATACATAAACATACATACTATTATTACATATAGATTCTTATGGTTTCACTAATTTACCTACTATACATTTAATTTTACGTATACGAATTATTTTCTACATATTCTTCAACCGAGTAAAAGCAATGTTCTATCAAGTACCTTTTAAGTTTGGATCTAAAGCTATTGACAGAGACCTGATTTTTTATACATGATGGAAGTAGATTGTATAGTAGAGTACCTTTTTGCGTAACACAAATTCGTATACATGCACATGTCCAGAGAAAGAAACAGTACATGTACATTGCATGTATAAGGCAAAATACAAGTGCTTTTCAGGTATGCAGCACCCATTTAGAACACCCAACACCCATTTAGAGCACCCAACAGAATAACTGTGAAGTGTTTGTACTTTGCCTGTATACACACATGTACATTGCATGATTATTATTATTTTTAAAATTATTTACATGCACTGAACAGGCAATGTGTATAATGCTTGTACAGGTTACTTGTGCATTGCATGTTGATTAACTTTTTACATGCACTGAACAGGCAACGTGTACAGTACCTGTACAGGATATGTGTGCATCGCATGTTCATTTACTTCTATGATTTTATGTTTTATCATTTTATTTTATATGCCGTTAGAATTAAATAAAGAAAATTAGTAATTCCGTTCACATTTTTGCTGACATCTTGTGAAGATATTTTCAATCATTAAACCTGTGCATGTATTGTGGCTGTACTTCACAGTTAGCAACCCCAGTTTGCAGGCAAATATTACCAACATGAAAAACATACAAGCTACTATAAAGATCCATGTTTCCTTTACACGAACATGCTTTGTATATAAGTGGCGTAGCCAGAAACTCATCGAACGGGAGGCTTAAGCCATTAACATTACTAGAATATTTAGCTGAGGGGGGCATGGCCCTTACTTCTGAGAATTGAAAGAATTTTTCAGTGGGGGACAACATTGCCCCCTCTAGTTATGCCTATGACTTAAACACATACACATATCTATATATACAAAAGACAAAGTTCAGAGTGACTAACTAACTGATTGATTAACGCATGGGTCAAACCATTTAAGCTAGAAACTTGAAATTTGGACAGTACATAAAATATGTGATGTAAGGTACCAGTAAGGAAGGATTTTTGGAAATTCAACGAAGAGGGAGAATGGAATGGGAAGAATTTTTAAAAGATGGCCGTACTACCGAACCCCTTACGGTTAAGACTTGAAATTTGGTATTTGGATTTCTCATTTGAAATAATTTGACAGACATTTTAGCGTTTTTAAAAATTATTTTAGTAAAAAAGGGAAGAAAAGGTGAGAAAAAAGGTGTGGGGATTGCAATTATTGTAATAAGACGTCGATATTTCGGAATCTCTGAAAGTTAGAAACATGAAATTTGGTATTTGAACCTCTTATTTAAAATATAGATTTGTATTTCTGTTTTTATATCTATATGTAACCTAGAAGGAAAGAAAAGGGCGGGAAGAAAAATGTGTGGAGGAATACAATTATTAAAATAAGATGTTTATATCTTGGGATCTGGGAACAGAGTCATGAAACTTGGTATTTCAACTTAAATTCGGTATGGTTGCAGGTTCATGAGGTGCGAGGCCGTAGGCCAAGCTACAAGCAAAAGCGGTGGGTTTGCCCCCTGTTACTTGAACTGAAATTCGGTATAGCTCGGAATTCTGGAAAGTAAGACATGACACTTGATATTTGAACTGAAATTCGGTATATTTACAGGTTTATGAGGTGCGAGGCCGTAGGCCGAGCCATTACGGGCGTCGGGGTAAGTGGCGTAGCTAGGGAGGATCCAGGGATCTGAACACCCCGAAATTTTTAAAAGTTGTTAAAATAAAGCCTAAAATCGCGTTTTCAGTCAATTTTTTTCCGGGAGAAGACCCCCGGTTCTCCTCGAAATGAAATCCTGTCTATGCCATTGTCTGTGTGAAACCTCCAGCTAGCCGAAGGCTAGTAAAATTAAAAGTTACGATGTTTGTCATCTCATCACGGTCAAACGATAAGGCCGAATGAAATATTTTTTGGCATACAGTTAGGCCCAATCTGGGTTATACAGGGGATTTATAATATTCACTTTGATTATAATACATACCCTAAGGGGGAGCAGTGGTGACTTTTTTTTTCTTAACGAAGGATTAGTATCTCACGAGCTATTCAACTTATTAAGCTGAAATTGGGTATATTAGCTCGTAATTAAAAATACACAGATATATCCCCTAGTGTTTTCGAAAATTCACTCTTTTAGGGAGGGGAGAGGGTATTTTCTATATTCTATATGGGAAATTGATAATGTGTTATATGTAGAATAACCCAAAACGGTCAATATTTGTGTTGAATCTATAGTTTTCCGGGTCGCTGAGATGAACAATGACAATTACGAAGTCGTTCAATCCAAGTTTAGCCCCATCGGCATTGGGGAGGGAGGAGGCGCGGTATTTTTATCAATTGTTGGTCTGACGAAGCGAAGCGAGTACGTTCAATATTAACATTATAATCTGCTTCTCTGCAAGGAATCTTTCGGTAGTCTGGAAATTGCTTGTACAACACATGTTTAACTATTCCTTGTTGGGTGTTTACCGTGTAGCTGTACATTACCTGTACATTGTTGTTAGCAGTAGCTTTGTAAAGCCAATGTATAGTCAATGCAAAACAGACATCAATCCAGGTGTACTTTTCTGTCGAATTGCATGTATTCTTCACAGGAACATTCGTTGTACCTGCAACATGTAACATGCCTGTGTACAGGCTACTAAACACATAGTGTACAACCCAAGGTTTGAGTGACTGTACAGTGCTTGTTTATTTCAAACATGTTAACGTTAAGAACATCCAATGTAACGGGAATGTTTCGGAAGTCTGGAAAGGGTTTATACAACACATGTTCAGGCATTTTTTATTAGATGTTAAACATGCAGCTGTACATCGCCTGTACATTGCTGTTAGCACGAGTTGTGTGCTACCAATGTACGATCAATGCAGAACAAACATCAATCCAGCTATTCCTTTTCTGTCGAATTGCATGTATTCTCCAAATATGCATTCATTGTACATACAACATGTAACGTGTAAAGGCTATCAAACACATACTGTACAATGCATGTTTTGAACACATGTGCAGTGCCTGTTCATTTCTTACATGTTAACATTAAAAACAGCCTCTGTAAAGGACGTGTTTTTGGGGTCTGGAATCCGTTTGTACAATACGTACTCAACTATTCTTTGTCAGATGTTAAACATGCAAATGTACATCGCACGTACATTGCTGTCAACAATAGCAATGTACAGCCAATGTATGATCAATGCATAACAGACGCCATTCAAAGTATACTTCGTGGTCGATTTGCATGTATTCTTTTAAAAAAACATTTAATGTATATGCAACATGTAATATGTCTGTGTATAGACTATCAAACACATAATATGCAAAGCATGTTTTGAACGCATGTGGAGTGCCTGTTCATTCAAACATGTTAACGTTAAAAACAGTCTCTGTAAAGGGAATGTTTCTGGAGCCTGGAAGTCATTCCTACAACATTTGTTCAACTATTCCTTGTCAGGTGTTAAACATGCAGCTATTCATCGCCTGTACATTGTTGATAGGAAGGGCTGTGTACAGGCAGTGTATGGCCAATGCTCAACAGACGTCAATACAGGTGTACTTTTCTGTCGAATTGCATGTTTTCTTCACAGAATCATTCATTCATATCCAACATGTACCACATCTGGGTACAGGCTATCAAACCTATACTGTACAGCGCATGTTTTGAACCCATGTGCAGTGCTTGTTCATTCCTAACATGTTAATATTAAAAACAACCTCTGTAAGGGGAATGTTTCTGGAGTCTAGAAGTAGTTTGTACAACACCTGTTCAATTATTCCCTGTCAGGTTCGACATGCAGCTGTACATTGCTGTTAGGAAGGGTTATGTACAGACAATGTATGGTCAGTGCAGAACAGGTGTACTTTTCTGTCGAATTGCATGTATTTTTCACAGGAACATTCACTGTACATGCAACATGTAAAATGCTTGTACTTAAACTATTAAATATTCACTGTTCAGCGCATTTTTGAGCGCTTGTACAGCGCTTGTTACTTTTTTAACATGTTGAAGGCAAAACCAGTGTCTGTACATGCACTGTACATTGATGTTACCGAGCTCACTGTACAGCGTATGTCCATTTACCTCAAAATAGATCTCAGTACATGCACTTATAGATCAAGAAACGCCTGTTTTCTTTCATGAAACAGGTACGTAACATGCAACATGCATAAAACAGGACCTGGAAAAATGTAATACATGCACTAGACATGCGTTTCCAGTGCCTGTACAGTACCTGTACAGATTTTTCGTTTTCGTATGGGCAGTCACAATTTAAATAAGAGAGTGAATGGGCAATATATATAACCATATCATCCAATAAAGTAAATTCAATTGTCGAACTTTCGGTCCGAATAATGTGCTTCTATAAAATTTCATGTGAAACAATCAAATTTTGAGTGGGAGGAGCCGTCAAAATATAAGTTTAAGTTTGAACACTACATTTTACTCATATCCGATAAAGGAGCAAAATTACGAAATTTTCAGTTAAACATACTATCAGATCTCAATTGGGCCAACCAAAATTTGGGTGACAGAAATTTTTAAATGAGATATTTTGGATACTTCGATTGCAATATACTTGCAAATTTTTTTTGTGTGTGGACACCATATGGTCCATAATTTTTGTTATATTAACTTTCTAAAATAATATGCCTACTTTCATTCATGTTATGTGATGGCCACTTACTAACATACTAAATATGGAAAATGAAGGTAAAAATGATATGTATTTTTTTCTATTCCAGGGTGTGAATTCTGCTCTTTCCACATTCTTTTTTGGACCTAATATGGATCAGAAATTGACTATTGAGAAGTTTTTAGAATTCCAGCAACAGTTACAACGAGAAATACTAAGTTTAGAGGTACTATATTATTATGTAAATAGTTTTAACTTTTTAGATTTTTTTTCTCATATTTTATTGATGCTAAGTTAACCTGACGATATATGACTCTCAACATACAGTATTCGTTTACATGTGTTTGATAGATGTAATGGTAGGTTATTGGCCTGCTGAAACATTTTGGGGTAAATACAAGTTCTCTTGTAATGATTCCTATTGATCTTTGTAGAAAGTAAGGAAACAAGTCAAAAATGCTTATAAGTAGAGACCGGATGTTAGGCAAAATGCCTATTCTTTAATATTAAATATATCATAAAAAATAACGTTTTAAAGCTTATATGGGGGGTTATAGTTTCGATTTAAGGCAATTTTATTTTGCCTATTTTGCCTATTTAGACCTTTACTGCCTAAATAATTGCTTTAGTGCCTAATATTGCCTATTCTATGCATTTTCTTCAAAATAAGCCTTCATTGGGAAAATATATAATTTATGTAACATAATACACACATTTTTACGTATATTATGTGTTTGTAAACACAAGCATGTGTGTACGTTGCAATATATAGCTATACAAGATTAACTTGAAAGATGTGCACATACTTCGGGAGGTGATTCGTGACATGAAAAGAAGACAAAAGTCCTCTTGAATGTCACGAATCATCTCTTGAAGTATGTGCGCACCTTTATGTTCCTTTCCAATTGTCAGGATTCGATTTTCGATTCCAAGTTGGCACTCCTGTCACTTGAACACGACGCAGAACTCGACAACATGCAACAGCACTTTTTGCCTTCTTTTCATGTCACGAATCACCTCCCGAAGTATGTGCACATCTTTCAGGTTCACCCAGTATGTGGAATGCATAACATGCCTCGTTTTTGTATATACAGTAAAAGAAGATATTCTTTAACAAACAAGTATATTGCTATATTCTTTGAACATTATCTATGAATTGAATCTATTTTTTAATGGTATTGAGTATTTATCTTTATTATTTCGAGTTACATTTTAGTGCCTATTTTACTGCCTATTTTTAAATTTTAAGTGCCTATTTGCCTGCCTATTTTCCAGGTTTTTAGTGCCTAAACATCCGGTCTCTACTTATAAGTGATGTGGAAAATCATTCATTGCCTTTTTATACTCTGACTAAAGCATAAGTTGATCTGAGAGAAAACATGATTCTAAATGGCACTTTAGACGTCCTATTACTTATTGTATAACAAATAAAATGATGATCCCAGAATTGTAGCAAATATATTTTCGAATTCTAGCATCTTGCTTTGAGAATCCTAAATTAGAAAATAAAATAAAAATTTAGCTTTTGTTTTGATGAAATGTTTGTTATTTGAGTGATGTTAATTATCTATATAGATATCAGCATTTCTGAAGAAAAAAGCAGAATTTGGGAATTCACAATTAGTTTCAAGTATTGTTATATTGAAGAAAAATCTCTGCTGCTGCTGCTGCTGTTATTATTATTATTATTATTATTATTATTATTATTATTATTATTATTATTATTATTATTATTATTATTATTATTATTTGTTTATTTTGAGTTTAACATATCCTTACAGCACCGATATAGATTGAGAGCTTAACGTGTTATCTAAACCACATGTATTCTCATCAGCAATCAAGCCCATCTCTCCTGCATTATCTTTTCACAAGGGCTCCTCATTGTTATAATTATTAAGAAGCTTGAAATAAAATTCATAATTAACTAGAATAATGAAGAGTCTTATTTATCTTAGTTCAAACTCTCTGAAAGTGAACTCCTGATGACGCAGTGCTCAGTCTTGAAATTTTCTTGTACTATATCATTTAACCATGTTTTATGAAGTGAATAAGAAAAAGCCTTCTTGAATACTACCCTGTCTTTTGAACATCTATGATTTATATCACAGTGTTATCTCCATGCTTCCTAATGCTGAACAAATAGTATTATCTAAGATGATTAGTGTGTATTAACCAAAAGTTGTATTGTTTAGAAATTGTAAATAAATTAACAAGCTTTATACAAAAATAACTGATACTTTATTGAAATTAAAATCAATTATTAACTTTTTTTAAAAAATAAAAAATAAAACAAGATATTGCATTTATATTTTACTTACGCGAAACGTTGATTGAAGTGAAATTTCACTTAATTTGTAACTTTAAAAATACCTTTATGTTAATAAGAAAGAAGTAATGAAAGTGGAAATCAATTAGTTTTAAAACAAAAAAAAAAAAAACATAAACAATGCAAACAATATACTATAAGACTAAGTTTTCTTTCTATTTCATGGTTTGTGTGGTTCTTTTTTAACTTATTAAATGAAATGGTGGAAAACGTGTTTGTGAGCTTGTTCCATTCTGCTATCTTCATTCGACCAATTCTTCCCTCAACATTTATTTGAATTTACCATTCTGTTTTTTAGACCAGTAGTTCCCAATTACTTCAGATATGCAAAGCCCCTTTTTGTTTTAAGGGAAGGTACAGATCCTATACCTTTAAATTTTGATACCTATGTTGTAGTAGTAGTTGAGACTTTTGAGAAATAGGTAGCAATATCAATAACTAAATTACAAAACTTTATTTATGTTATAAGCATACAATATACAGTGAGTTCATGGCATGATTTATAACTTTTATAAAATTTCAGATGTAACTAATGCCATGAAGCCACTAAATTCGTTCCGCGGACCACTAGTTGGGGAAGACTGTTTTGGAATATAGAATATAATTAAGGGACGTTAAACTAAAAATCTTATTCCATTTATGAAATAAAAGAACGTGCTATGAAAATGTCTATATTATTTATTTAAATTCCTATCAAATATTAACCATATTGGTGCAATAATCCTTTTCAGTTCTTGCGTAAAGGTCCAGATGAAAACGGAAAAATCTCAGAAGCTGACTTCACAGAATTGTTGCTTGCGTATGCTGGTTATCCACAAAAGAAGAAAGCACGTATGCTGAAAAGAGTGAAGAAAGCGTAAGTTTTTTGTTCATGTGAAAACGGTATCACAAGGTAGACCGTTTTCGTTTCAAACTGTTTTTCTGCTGACAAAGCACTGGTCCTATTTTACTAACTTTGTCATTAACGCCATCAGAGTGCACTATGTTATAGAGGTTTTATGGAATATTTACTTGAACAAGTTCAGAGCATGTTTTACGCCAGCTTGCCGTTATAACAATTCGCTTATGAGCAGAAATAATCCTGAGCAATAAACACCTTCTATCGAACACTCAAGGCCATTAAGACTCGTCTGGCATTATATCTATTCTCTGCAAGAATCAATTCTTAGCTGAAGTTATACTTTCCCTTACTTGTTATGGTTGACAGGGTACAGTGTTACCTATTGGTATACTCTATTTTAGGCCATACTTTACTTACTCCAGCACGAAAGAATCTTAGGCAATCTAAGTGGAGGTGGTTTCTCAGATTTGGGTGTAGGATATTAGGAGATATAGATAAATCAGTGATTGCGAAAACTTTCATAAGTATTTGTAACTTTCAAAAATCTCATAATGTTCATTTGCATGTTCGTAAGTTACCCAGAAGATGGATTCCGAGACAAGAGACAGTTCCTCAGGAACAAGAGTTCCAAGTCTTCAGAATTGCTTCACACACTGTTCCAAATGAGATAATCAGTCTTGTTGGGAAGATACGAGGATGACAAAACATTATGTATACACCAATGTTCATTAAATCTTGCATGTACACTGTAGTTCACAATTTTCTGCATTTATTACATTTTCCCTTCCATCCTTAGCTAAAATTGAGTGATTAGTAAGTGGAGATGATAAAAAAAAATCCTTGTATGGAAATGTTTCCAAAAAACATTAAGAAATAATAAAATTATAAGCTGAAAAACAAAATTAAGCTCGATTCAGTGAATCTCGGCAACCATACTTTCAAGGTTTTTAAATTGTATTATTATTATTATTATTATTATTATTATTATTATTTAGTAGCGAAGGAAAATTCAGAATTTCCATTAAAGGAACTGGGTAAGGGACAGAAGGGAGAAAATGTTAAATTTATAGGTTTAAACCTAATGTCTACAATGTCTGCCAAACATATATTAGCTTCTGTAAACAAGAAAGAAAATACTTCTCTCGTGAGGCTCGAAGCGGCGCGGTATTGCTAGGTAAGGTCAGTGTATGGTATGAAATAGGAAGCTTTCTCAACAGAGTCACCGTGAATTAGTGAGTAGAATGCAAAAACTACAAACTCACAAAGCATTTTCCACCGGATCGACTCCCATTCCTTTTTCTTTCTTTCTTTCTTTTTCCTAATTTTTTAAAATTCTATTATTGCCATTTTTTAGAATATTGGGAGGCCTGTAAGATGTTCATAAGAACGGAAACAGCATAATGACAAAATGACTTCTGTTAAGTTTTTCCGTTAGTCTACGCATCTACTCAGAAGCAGATTATCGGTAATAACTCTTGTATAGTTGCTCCCTCACCCCTTCACCTTCATTGCATACCAGACAAACCTACTTTGAACTTAGGTAATCAGGGAAAGAGAGGTGAAGCACAGGCACGTTGCAGTCTTATTCCAAGTACTGTGAATCAAATAGAGAAGGTTGTTATCAAAGCAGCCGATGGCACATTATTGTAGCTGAACTTTTGCACTTTACACGATGTTAATTTTTTTTTCTTTTTTTCTTTCTTTCTTTCTTTGTGAGAGCGTACTAAGCAAGAAGTGCGATCATACCCAGTAGTTTGCCTACGAAGTGAAGGACGATATATATATATATATATATATATATATATATATATATATATATATATATATATATATATGTATATATATATATATATATATATATATATATATATATATATATATATATATATATATATATATATATATATTAATAAATAAATTCTATAAGTTGAGGTACGTGAAATATGAATACGTCAAAAGTCTAGCATATGTATAAGCCAAAACCATGCAATTGTAAAATAAACAAGAGAGTGAAATGCTGATATTAAAATACTATAAGGAAAAGGCTTGAGCAACATTTCTTTTCTAGCGTGAGAACACATCAACAATATTACATTAAATTTCTTTGGTTAGGGGTTATCAACTTACTTGTCGGTGCGTATTTTTTCCTTTCATATTTCTGAAGTTTTCTCCTATTCACAATATTCTCAATCAAATCAAAATAAAAAATCCAATGTGCCTCTTTGTGGCCAAGCGGCTAAAGCGCATGGTCCCGGGTTCGATTCATGGTGGAAGCTAATGTATTTTGATTCAGCGTTAAGGTTTAGATATCACCTAGGCGTAAAAAAGAAGTGTTAAACGAACCAAACCAATTTAATCAAGCAAACAAAAGCAGTGTTATGAAGATACATTATCAATATAGTATTGGTGCAACTGAAATATGTTTCTTACATGTGTTATTTTCAAAGGCGGAGAAACTGAAAACTACAGTACGACGTTAGTTACTAGTCTGAAGCTAAAGTTACACACATTTCTGTCGTGTCTCAACTAATAATTGGATTCCATGGCGAATGAAGTCTGGAGTATGCAATGTGAGAAATAGCGAACCGCACGTTGCACCGTCCCGTGGTCAAGGAAGTTGTTCCGTGACAAAAGGTGATCGAAAGATGTAATCGTTGGAAGAAATATGAGGAGAATACGAGGGGTGAAGAAGGGTTGTATACTGCAGATCATGGACAATTTGCCCTTTCCTTTGAGGATGTGTAATGTTAGCATTGAAATGAAACTTAGAACACTATGTCTGTCGATCATTGTTACTGGTTGCTTGCGTACAGGTTTGCAGTGCAGTTCACGGAGTTTTAACACTGAAGCGATCTACAGTAACCGTGTCACTGCGAATGAGAAAAGCATGATACTACCATAGAATACGATAGCAGCAACAAGACCTGCGGTTAGAGGGATTATTATGGAATCTATTCTGGACGTTGATCACGATTCAGGAATTGTCCTGATCTTTTACGAGTGTCGTAGCAGACTCATTTTCATCAGAAGTGACAATACAGACAGAAAACGTTTTCGGTTATTCGTGCACTCAGAGAATTTCACACTTTCAGACTGTTGTCCTTGTGAGCTGGTGGCAACCATGAGTTGTACGTTTTCATCTTACTTGCTGGACGGACCCATCAAACGTCGTTGTGTATACTCCTGTCGTGTGAAACAGCACGAATCATTTTCGAAGGTCCATTTCTATTCTTCCTTAGGATCTCAGGAGGTAGACAGTACAGTATTTTTCTTTTTTTTTTTTTTTCATTCGCTCAGCCGCGTTACTGTCACCCTGTGCCTTGAGCATTCAAAACTGGCGAAGTATCATCATTGCGAATGATTTCTCTTTTGGGTTTATTTATTTCATAATTTTGAAGAAGGAAAGGGAAAGGGAAAAGGACGTGAAACCAAAACAAGGGATTGGACAAAAAAAAAAAAAAAAAAAAAAAAAGAAACAAAAATAGCAGCTTAATATTTGCTTAACTCTACTCTCATTTCTAATCTTGTGAGGTTTTGTGTGTTTTTTGTTTTATTGAGTTTGTTGCGTATGTGTTGTTTTGTATGTCGTATGTTTTGTGTTTTGGTATTTACCTTTTGGTCATCTTCTTCTTTCCTGTTTTCTTCAGGTTTTCACTCTGTATGTTTGGTTTCTCTGGTTTCTGCCTGCATTTCTCTCCTGTGTGTTCTATTTCACATTTGCACTGTTTACACTGGCTTTTCACCTGTATATTTTACCTCTTTTCACTATCCTGCACCAACACTACACTACAATCACTACAAATATTGACACTGACTGCTTCTGATGAAAACACTAACTTTCATCAACTAGTACTTACACTACAAAACACACACCACACTTCCTTTTATCTAAATTTTCACATTTTCAAACTTTTAATTTTCTTATGCTTCTATATAAGCGTTTCCTGTTACTTTTGCTTTGATGTTTTAGTGTTCTCAGTTGCGTATCAATGCCAGTTTTCACCCATTTGTGCTGCCTTGAGGTCCAGGGCCCACTCAGAGCACTTAGTGCAGGCCCTGGTCCGTTTTATCCTTCGGCCGGCACGCCCGGGATGGGCCGTCCTATTGGCGAGAGTTGCTCTATGTTTTCTCTCTGAGACACTATCCTCGCTTCACTTCTACTCATGCACTCACGCAACATTCACTCTTGCACCGGAGTTCCTTTCCAAACCGAGAGGCTGGAGGTGCAGCACGCATTCTGGTCCTCGGCGAAAGCACGGTAATCCAGTACTTGGGTTCCAGGAGTCTTTTCTCCGGTCCGAGGACTTCTTCACACATTCTTCCACTTGCACTCATCCTTCTTCTGTAAGTTTTTCGTCTTAGTTCGGAGTATTCATTTGTCAAATTTTCCAATTTTTTGCAGTCTTCCTCTACTTCTATTATTTCTTTCAGCGGTTTTTCTCTTATTTGAGTTCTTAGTTCTAAAATTTCTTCTAATAATGGACACCACATGACATGGTGCTCAGGGGCTCTTTCTTCTCACATTGGGCTGGGTCTTAACTTGATTCTGTGGAGGTGTTGTTCGTATGGTTCATGGCCTGATAGGTAATGAACCAATCCATATGTTGGATTTAAGTGATTTGTTTTTAGTCTGTCGACGATGCTAGGAAAGATTCTATGTATTCGTTGCGCTCCACTGCATTCCTGCCATTCTTTATCCCATAGTTGTATTATGTTGTCATTAATTTCTTTCTCATCTTTTAGATCCCTGTTAAAAATTTCTCTAATTTTTCTTTTTTCTTCTTTTCTTAACCAGTAATTAGTTGCCCTTTGCAATAACACCTAGTTCATTGGTTGAATACCAAGGATTATACAGAGTGCGCTATGCGAAGTAGTGTTAAAAGCTCCAGACATTCTGATTAATAGGTTTCTTTGTGGTCTATTGATTTGGTTTTTGTAGGTCTTATTTCTCAATAGTCTATCAATCCAAACACTGGATACGTACGCCATGGTAGCTGACGAAATAGTTTCTTGGTATAGTCTTAGTATTTTTAATGGTAGCCTGTATCTGTTTCTTGCAATAGTGGTCAATTTATTCGCTACACTGTTTCCCCTTTTTGCTATATATTTCAAATGTTCATCAAATTTTAGTCTATCGTCTAGCATTATGCCAAGGTATTTTATGCTTTGCACTCGTTCTACTCCTACTCCATTTAATTTTATAGTCGGATTTCTTTGTAGTTTTGTGCCGAAAATTAGATATTTGGTTTTCTTTGATGATATCCTTAACTTTCTCTCCATACTCCATTCTTCGAGTGTTTCTGTTATCTTTTTAACTTTTTCTTTTAATTCCCTTCGGCTATTTCCTGATGTTGTTATTACGACGTCATCGGCGAATGCCACTATTTTATCGAATTCTTGCTTTTTGTTTATTTTTTCCAAGCATGGTTGTAATTCTATGTCCCATAGTAGGGGTCCTAATATTGATCCTTGCGGGCATTCTTTCTCTGTTTTAATTACTATGTCGCCCTCTTCATTGGGTATTATTATTTTTCTGTTTTCTAGATAGTTTCTTATCAAATTCAGTAAGTATTCTGGCATTTCCAGTTTTTTTATACATTTTCAATCAAGGATGGAAACCATAAATTATCAAATGCTCCTTCGATGTCAATGAAGAACGCTAATACATATTTCTTTTCGTATATCTTTTCTTTGATATCATCTAGAAAAGTATTTATGGCGTCTTCTGTTGATTTTCCTACTCTGAATCCAAATTGTAGTTTGTCTTCAGTTACGTTTCTGTATTTTTGAATTCTGTTTAATATTACTCTCTCAAAAATTTATTATATATTTTTTAATAAGCATAGGTCTATATGAATTTACTTCGGATGGATCCCTTTCTGGTCCTTTTGAGAGAATAATTAATTTTGATGCTTTCCACGGCTCTGGAATTTCTTGTTTCTTTATTAGTAGGTTGAAAAGCTTCGTTAGGTATGGAACCCATAAATCTTTAGTCTTCTTGTATATTTCGTTTTTGATGCCATCTACACCCGAAGATTTCTTGTTTTTAAGTTTTCTAAGGATCTTTTCTATTTCTTCGTTAGTGACTGTCTGATTCTGGTACAGTTCCTGTATGTTGTTTACCCATTTTGTTTCTTAGTACTATGTTTCTTTCTGTGTCGTTATTGTTTTCATCTCTGGGAAAAAATTTGTTCGCTAAAACTTTTAGAGTTTCTTCTCTGTTTGAGGTGTATGATCCATCTAATTTCTTGACTGTATTTAATACTAATGGGTTTATTTTTTGTGTTATGAGTTAGTATGATACACCCCATGGATCTATTTCAATATTTTTCTTGAGGTAAAGATCCCAACTTCTTTTCTTAGCCTCTAATATTGCTTCCTTATATTTATTCTTTGCGTTTCTATATTTTTCTAGTCTCCTTTCCTTTAGTATTGAGTTATAAGTTGCTTGATAACTTTTCCGGGCTGACGTTGCAAGTCTTTTTAATCTTTGTAGTTTGGGTGTCCAAAAGTCTTTATATACTCTTCTTTCTTGACTTTCCGGAGTAGCCTCTTTTAAAGCTTTTTTTTGTTGCTTGTTCAATTTCGTTGATTATTTCGGTTAAGTTTTCATCTTCATTTATTTGGGGTAGATTTAATTTTTTCTTGAAAGTAATCCAATTTGTCTTAGCTATATTAAAATTGTTTTGTTCTTTTCTATTTTTTTTTTCAATTTTCATATCAAATAGTATTATTTCGTGGTCGCTGAGAGTGAGTTTATCTCCAATCTGCCAATTTTCAATCCTACTTGTTATTTCAATGTTCCGCATGTCACATCAATATGAGAGCTGCCTCTATTCCCTACAAAAGTTGGTCTGTTTCCGATGTTTGAGATTACAAGTCCGTTTTGCATTACAAAATCTTCAACTATTTCTCCTTTATCATCTGTTTCCGGTGCACCCCATAAGATCGATTTTGCATTTGTATCGGCAAGGATTAATATTTCTGTATTATTCCTCTGCCATATTATTTCTTGAATTTTGTCTATGAAGTCACGTGTTTCTAAGTTGTATTGGAAATACGCATTTATTAGCCAGAAATTCATGTTTCCACACTTAACTTCAGCTGTTGTTATCCAATTGTTACTATATTGGGTTAGTTTAAGTACTTCAATTTCTTTATTCATGAAAACTATAACTGTTTTAGATTCCTGTCCTCCGTTCATTATTTTTGAGCTTGCTGAAAAGGTTGTTAATTTCCCTTTTAGTAAATATGGTTCTTGTATTGCTACGATATCAATCTTTTGGATTTCTATTAGTCTTCTAAGTTCCATTGTGGCTATTTTACTTCCTTGTGCGTTATTCTGCATAATTTTCAAATACTTGTGATTTTTATCCATGTCTCGTATATATGTAGGCATCCGTTCCTGATTTCGTTGGGTCGAAGTATACTCTACCATGCGCACGCACCAGTTGTTTGTAAACATTTTCTAGCGTCCAGTATATCCCTCGTCTCTCAAAAACCTCATCCACTAGATCAAGTAACTCCCATCCGTTTGCTGGGAAATCATAAATTCGCAGTTCAATTCTATCGGCTTCCTTCAAGGTTGGAAATGTTATAGTTCTTCCATTTATATGAATATCTCTTACTATCTGTCTTAGTGCAGTCATTAAGATTTGTTTTTCTTCCAATTTTGCTAGCCTATACATATGGTTTATGTTTTCCTATAATTGTATATTATTTACTAAAATTTCTTCATTTAATGGTTTTACTGGAGTATTTTCTGTACTTGAAACTTCCAGATCTTGGATTTGTTGTATATGTTCTTCTTGAATTGGGAAAAGATATTTTTCTTCACCGTGGATAAATGATTCATTTATGTTCGGGGTCTGTTGCATACATTTATAATTCTCTTCGTTAAATTTCTTTTTCCTATTCTTTTTTCTATTTTCTAGAAGTGTTTCTAGTTCTCCTTTTTCCTTGTCGTTTTTTGTTAACTTCTCCATTTCGTTTTCTTCAGTTTTTATTTTCGATTTTTCATTTTCTTTTGTATCATATATTTGTGTTTCTTTATCTCTCTTTTCTTTAAATAGTTGTCTTTTTCTTTCTAGAAAATTTTCCACTCTTTGTTTGTCCCTACGTTTCTTACTTGGGCTTTTTTCTCTTTGTATTTACTAATTCTTTCTTTTTACTCTCCATAATTTATTTTAGAAATTATCCTTTCTCTGGCTACTTTGTATGAGACACATTCTTCCGTTTGTGGGTTTTGATACACTATGTGTCTTAGTTTACATGGTATACATATCTTTTTTCCTTTGTCTTCACATTTGTCGCTTTTATGTTGCAATGAGCCACAATATCTGCATCTCACTTTTTCCTTATTGTCGCAATATTTCGTAACGTGACCGAATTCTTGGCAGATAAAACATTGTGGAACGACCAGGAAATCTTTTATTCTATGTGCCTCATAATCGATGTAGACTTTTTCATTTTCCACTAACAGTTTCCTTATCTTCAGTTTAACTTCTATTACCAAGTGGCATCGTTTTTCTTGTTTCTTTCCTGCTCGAAATCTTGCTTTACTCTTTTTGGTTTCTTCCATTTCGTTTTCATCGAAATTCTGTTCGATAAAAGCTTGGAGTAGTTCTTCATCCTTTAATTCAGATGGTATCCCATATATGATCATCAGCGGGTTTTTCTTCTTAGTTTCTTCACACTTGAAGTTTTTCCTTATTTCTTCTTTGGCCATTATTTTCCTAATGTCTTCTTTCGTTGCGGTTTCAAGTACTACCATCTCTCTGGTAGTTCTTAAACCAGTTATCTTTAATTTCTCTTTTCGTGGATCAATAACTCCTGTTAATCTTTCCGCTGTTTGCTTTGATGTCTCTCCTTGATTCGGTTTTATTATCAAGGCCGGTTTTGTTTTTGCTTGCATTTCCTGTATTTTCAGTTCTTTTTCAGTAGGTTCTTTCTTTAATTACGTCTGTCCTTAGTTGTTGTTTGTCGTCGGTTTCCGTTTTTTCTGTTCTTTCATGCCTTTCTTCAATCTTTTTGGTTAACGTTTGTATTTCATGTATGTTTGTGTCGGTCTTCTGTTTGTTTGTTAATTCTTCGATTTTATCCCTATATATGTTTCTTTGCTTTTCCCATGATATCTCTGCTCGTCCGAAAGCTTGTTGTGTATTTGTTAGTTCTTCTTTTTTTCTTCAAGTTTTTTTGTTAGGTAGTTATGTTCAGCTAATTTATTTAACTTCCTTGTTTTTTCTTGTAGTTGCTTTTTAGTTCATTTCTGTTTTCTGTGAGTTCTTGAATTTCTGTTTCCAGTCTTTTATGCTGCCTGTCTCTGTCATTCTTAATTCCTGCTTTTTCCTGTTTTAGCTCCTCTATTTCCTTTTCTAATTTCACGTTTATTTGCCGTAACTCTTCCATTTGTTTTTTCTCTTCAATGCGGCTGCCTTTCTGGCCTGACATCATTTCCATCTCTGTTATTAGTTTTTCTTTCTGGAGGTTCTCATATTTCTCCTGAAGTTTATTATTAATTTTCTCCATTTGGTCTAGTTGTCCTAAAAGCTGTGCCCTGTCCTTAACCCATACTTTGGCCCTCTTTTTTAGTTTCTCAAGGTGGGATCTTCCTATCTTTTTCCAATCTAAGAGATTTTCTATGTAATTCATTTCTTGCTCCAATTGCCCCATTGTGTCGAATCCTGTATCTTCTAAGGTGTTTTTCTTAGTTGATTGTTCGAATGTTGTGGATTCTTCTCTCGCTATTTTTCTTTGTTCTGTTTCTTCCGTCCTGGTTTGACGTACTGTAGAATTTATTAGTGACTGGTCTCTAGCTGGCGTCCCTGGAGGGGAATTTTGTTTCCCATTTTGTTTCCGTATTACGCGTTTTTGTCTAAGTTTAAATCACTAAAATTATAGATACTATTACACTTAGAGTTAATTCCGATAGGCAAAAGTTTTTTGTTTATGGGCCGATTTGCACAAAACCCTGTAGGGACACTTTGGACACCCTTCCCGATCGGTGGGATCCGAGAAAGGTAAGGTTCCTGGGGAGGGGGGTCACTGATATTCTTCCGAAAATGGGGTCAAAAGTCAAGACCTACCCCATTTTCGGTCGAATATAGTTCAGAAAGGGGAGGGGGAGAGGGTGGACATGGGGGGGAAAGAGAGGTTGAGAACCTACCTCCATAGTCTCAGGTCCCTGGTCCTTTCGGTCCGGGTGTCACAGTGTCCCAAAATTAGCTTAGAAGCCCATATTATACCACTTCATGCTCGAGAGAAAAGTTAAGTCCAGGATAGTGAAAAGAAAAGTTTAAAGGCAATATTATTTCCCAAGCAGGAAATACTGTACTTACAATTTTCTTTGCTTCTTGTATCACTCAATTTTCTTGTTCATTCACTCACACCGGGTGCTGATCTTGCATTTATTACTTTTTAGAATTGTTCTTCCTTCATTATTAGCTACAATGTTAATAAACGGGAGAATTTTTAGGTAGTTTTTCTTTATTTTTTCGCAACCGTTTGTTCGATTTTGGTGCGGTTTTCTTTGTCTTATTCGTGAGACTTTCCCAGATCGGTCGGTACCTTTCACGACCCGGAAAACACACTTTTTCCACACTTTCTTGAACTGCGATTCAGAGCACAAAAAAAAACACGTTTTCAATCCACTCGTCCACCGTGTGTATTCCACAGTACAGTATGCAGAGAGGCAGGCCTGAGTGCATTCACTGTCTTCGAAGTCCTTTGTTTAACATATGCTCGACAAACGGACCATCACGCTGTTGGCCGGTGGCCATGGCCTTCAATTTTCGTTACCTGCACGAAATTTTAGACACGAACTGTTTGGTGCGTTCATTCATTCACTACTCTTGGCACAAATACACTCGTGAGATTTCTCGTGGTTGGATGAGAATGTCCCAGTTTGAACTTGTAACGTAATCGATACATGAAGAGGAAAAAAAAAATTAAAAACATGTGTTATTTTCTGTGTTGAAGTGAGAAAGTAGGCATTTTCACCATGAATAAGCAACTTGTACCTCTAGAGGCAGTTTCAGCACTTAAAGTCGCTGCAAGGCTGTTTGGCGATTTCATATCACCATTACAGAACATGCCATGTAGCTGGCGGTACATAAATTTGCTTTTGAAATGTGTGGATATCCAAATAACGAAGAAAGGGTCTTTCCTAGTAAGACAGTGAAATCGGCCCTTGATCCAAATCGGGTTGCTGTTGACCCAAAAGGTTACCATTGACCTAAAACTACCCCCAAAAAAATGTTGACCTCATACCCTTACCAAATTATCGTATCATACATGCTCAAAATTGTACATTTTTAAATTTTGGTGGGGGTGGTCCAAAAATTTTGAAAGTTTCACAGATTGTATGTACTATCTAGATGCAAATGTGCATTTTTTCAGAACTATCGATTAGCATTTTCTTTACTCTTTTGCTTGTTGAAAATTTCAAAAAAATGTAGAAAAAATTGGGGTGGAGACACGTTCCTGACTTTTTGGTTAAAAAATTTGTTATACCCTTATGCACAACATATATTTTTTTCGGGGCCTGAAAGTGATGGCAATATTGTCAAAAAGAAATAAAACTCAAAACAAACGTGTTTTTCGTACATTTTTTTCCACCATTTTAGGGCCCTTAAGGTGAGGACCCCCTTCAAACAAGCCTTTGCCAAAGTTCACAATTTTCCTTTCTCTTGCGTCCCTTCTGCTTCTGTCGTTTTTCGGCTGCTTCGATTGTGTTCATTTCGAAACAGAAACACCAACTATATCTCTGTTACAGTGTTTCCACTTCACCCGACTCTTGCACAACAAAATTACACACAACTCGCGGTAGAGAGTACTACCGGTAGAGAGCGCCACTGTGTGCGACCACTGAGACAAGCACTGAGAGATACGAGGAACCGACGCTAGGTATGTTTAAGTTTGCAAGTGTCGGTTAAAGTGGAAGCACTGTAACAGAGATATAGTTGGTGTTTCTATCCGAAATGGACAGAATCGAAGCAGCCAAAGAACGACACAAGCAGAAGGGACGCAAGAGAAAGGAAAATTGTGAACTTTGGCAAAGAATTGTTTGAAGAGGCTTTCACCCTAAGGGCCCTAAAATATTGGAAAACTGTGCAAAAAACACGCTTGTTTTCAGTTTTATTTCTTTTTGACATTGTTGCCATCACTTTCAGGACCTCCCAAAAAATATATGTTGTACATAAGGGTATAACAAATTTTTGAGCCCAAAAATCAGAAATGTGTCCTCCCCAAAAAAATTTTCTACATTTTTTTGAAATTTTCAACACGCAAAAAAATAAAGAAAATACTAATCGATAGTTTTGAAAAAATGCACATTTTCATCTAGATAGTATCTACAATCTGTGAAACTTTCAAAATTTTTGGACCATCCCCACCAAAATTAAAAAATGTTCAATTTTGAGCATGTATGATACGATAATTCGGTAAGGAGAGGGGATAGGGGTTAAAAATTTTTTTAGGGGTAGTTTTAGGTCAATGGTAACCTTTTGGGTCAATAGCAACCCAATTTGGATCAAGGGCCGATTTCACTATCTTACTAGGAAAGATCCTTCAAAAATTTCGAAACTTTGTCAAAATTTTGAAAAAATACTTCATTGTACGTAAGAACGTATCTATATTTTGGGAAAAAAGTAGCAGAAGGATTTGCGGTCCCTTCTTTCGGCAAATGGAGAGTGCTTATATTATAGAGCAGTGGTTCTCAAATTGGGGTCCGCGGGACCTAGCCAGGAGGTCCACGACGCCCAAAAATTGAAATGTGTTGTAATAAAATGGAACTCACAGCTGTTATGCAAGAAGTATTTTTAAGATTAAGAAACTGCAGCTGTGGGCACTATGAATACAAAACAATAACTATTCATCATTTCCAGTGCTCAAGGATTTCATTGATTCTTCAGGTGAAAACTCTCTGCTGAAATGCACAAAACACTTGTAGTACACTTGAGAGCATTAGCTGCAAGTTTTCGAGAATATTTCCCAGTCCCACAATCTGCTAATGATTGGATTGAAAATCCTTTCACTAATGTAGAAATCCATGACATACAAGGTATGAATCTCTCTAACACAGAACAAGATAGCTATTGGAACTATCCTGGAACTTCATGGAAAAATGTTTCAAAGAAAATGAACTTTGTAGCTTTTGGTTGTGTGCGTTGTGAGTATGAAGAGTCGTCTAAAAAGGCATTGCAACATTTGATGCCTTTCCCTACCACTTACTTGCGTGAGCAGACCTTTCCCCTTAAAGCGAAATCGTCCTAATGTGGAATCGACCTAAGACTGATGTTGACAAAACTTATTCCAGATTTCATTGCAATTATGAAAAAGCACAAAGAATTTCATTCCTCACATTAGTGACCTCGCATTTGAGAACATTGTTTATCAAGTGGATTTCCTTTTGAAAAAATGATTAAAAGTTACTGTATTTTCAATTGAAATTTCGTTCACTAGCAAACAATCATGCATCTTTAGAATAAATTAATATTTTTGCATAAAATTGTAAATGACTATATATCGTGTGAACAGTTATTAAGTCAGATCAATTTTCCCGTACTCGCCAGAACAACACGGTCTAGTGATCTCTTTTACACTAGAGCGGCGAGGGTAAATACTCTCCAAAGGTCCCTTCTAAACCGAATTGTCAGTACTTATAGTCACTTACCAGAAACTGTAGATGTTTTTTTTTTCAAATAAGTATACTTTCAGATCCTCTATAAATAAATTATTTTTGTAATGTTGCTGTTGCGCCGTACCATCTTGAGCTGAAATTATTATTCACTTATGTTATATAAATATTAAAATGTTTCAGTGTAAAGTGACCTAGTGCTGTATCTGAAAAAACAAAAATTACTTATTGCATTATTTTTCTTGCTTTTTTTCTTGTCAGTGGTAATTAATATATTCTTTAATACCATGTGAAATTTCAGATACAATTGCAACGGGGTCCGCAGATCAGTTTTCGAATGTTCGCATTATCGGAAAGTTTGAGAACCACTGTTATAAAGTAACAATGTACCTACAAAATTATATTTTCAGAAACCAGTTCTGCGAAGTAATAAGCACTGTACATTAATTTGTAAAGTATTAAAATTGTTATATTTCATTATTTCATTTGTAAATTATTTTATCTTGATGGAAGATTTTCAAGCAATATTAAAATGTGATTTGCTGTCATACGCTACGAAGGGCGTATAATAATGATTTACACTTTTATTTTTTCAGACATCTTCATACAAGTTACACAACAACTGATGTGTTCACCTTCTCAATATAATATCTTTTATCCATATATACTTTTTCCAGCTGTGTGTCATTTGGACATCTAGTTCAGATTCAGGCATCTGCAAACCGACTACCACACCGAGGCTTTTTTCATTGCTCCGAACAGGTGGTAATCGCTGGAAGCCAAGTTCGGAGAGTAGGAAGGTTGTGGCTGCATTGTAAACCCTAATTGGTCAATAGCAGCAGTGGTTTCCTGGCTTGTATGAGGACGTGTAATATCCTTTTGCGGAAGCTCTTTTTTCGCCCATTTTCCTGGCCGCTTCCTTTGAATGGTACGATGTAAACATCTGAGGGTTTCCGCAAACGCTACACTGTTAATTATGGTTTCACCTTCCACTCAGTCAGTCAGGATTTCCTTTCGTGTCGTAGAGTACTCTAGCCATATGCTTCCCAGCTGAAGGTGTTGTTAGAAATTTCTTTGGCGGTGGTCTGTAATGATGTTTCTACTACATTGATTGATAATGGAGCCAGGCCTCATCATCAGTCACAAGTCTAGACATGAAATCTTCGGGATCATAATCATGGTGTTACAAAAGTTCCCTGCACACGTCCATACGACATTATTTTTGCTCTGCAAACAAGAGTTTTGGAACCCATCTTGCACTGACCTTCCCCAACTTTAAGTGGTTGTGCACGATGCACTGCAAGGTGTTTGTGTTGAGTTATGTGACAGCTACCATTTCAGTGAATGTTATGCATTTTGTTCTCTTGAATGGTCCTCTCTACCATAGCAATAATGGCTGGTGTTGTCACTGTCACTTTCCTTTCAGAACTGTTCCTCTTTTCCGTTGAGGTGTAACCCATTTCCAGTCTTCTACCTAGTTGTGCACTTTTTTCTGCAGTGGTACATGTTCTCCACACATTGCCACAAATCTCCTCTGGATTTCAGCAGCGGCCATACCCTTTTTTCCCACGGAACCACGATGTTCAGCGCTGTCCTCCATAATTACTTTCCATTTTGTCCGTTAGTAGCACTCACAGGGGTTCAAGAAATAGGGTGTACGCGGTACTGCTGTCGCCCCCGCCAGTAGCGCTTCTAAGTACCTGTAACTGCTTTCCAACTTCAATGGTTCACTGCAGCTGTAACGAGGAAAGAAAATGTAAATCATTATAGTATGTATGCCTCTCGTATTTACTGTGAAACTTGTTCTCAGTCTTCGATTAATCATACTTCAAATATGTACCGATAAATGGTACAGTACAAACCTAATGAACTGAAATTTAAGAAAGCCTGAAGCATTTTTCGTGGCAGGAAAGTTATATATTTTGTTATTGTTAGATTGTATTCTTCGTTCGAAAGAAGAAAAAAAAAAAAAAAAAAAACAGATGGTGTATTTCACAAAATTATTTCCATGGAATGTCATACTGCCACCATATTTACTCAAATATATATTAACCATCATGTTTCATATACTAAGAGAAATTTGTTTAGATTTTGAGTTCTGCAATCCGCTTTTGTGTATGTATAGGTAAAAGAGGTATACAAAATAAGCGTGCATGTACTGGAAAATAAAGGCTTGAAAATTTAAAAGGGAATTACTCGTTAAAAAAGCAGCTTTTGAAACATGGCACGCCAATCAAACAATAAATAAAAGTACCGCTAATGATAAGGAAATTCAATCTGGATTTCCAGCATGCATTGTGAACCAAGTAATCGTTTACATTTTTGGTATGATAAACAAACCGCACCACCTAATGTTCCCCTCTCATGTATTAAAATGGATATTGCAAAATCTGCGCCTCTACTTAAGAAATTTCTAAATCCGCCCATGTTTTGGTAACTATTTGTCAGGAACCAGACGATGCAACGTACGGTTTACTACTTCTTCGCATCACACACTCTAGACTTCTTCCACCGTGGAATCCAATCATTGGTTGAGACGTGCCAAAAATGTGTAGCTTTTGTGTGAGACTACTGACTAACCTGGTATTGAAGTTTTCTGTTTTGTTTGCTTGACTAATTGGTTTGGTTTGGTTCCTTTAACATTATTTATTTGCTTCGACGTGATATCTAAACCTTAACATTAATCTAAATACATTAGCTTCCACTATGAATCGAACTCGGGACCATGCGCTTTAGCAGCTTGGCCACAAAGAGGTACATTGGATTTTTCGTTTCGATTTGGTTAGAAATATTGTAAGTATCAGTAAACGTAAAGAATGCATACCGACACATAACTTGATAATCCGTAACTCAAAAAAGAAAAGATTGCTTACGTCTTTTCTTTATAGTTTTTTAATATCAATATTTCACACTCCTGTCTCATTTAGAATATTATGATTTTGGTTTATGCGTATGCTATTTCTTCAAAGTACTCTTATTTCTAAACTTCTAGAATTTATTTATTTAAGAAATCATCCTTCACTCTGTAGCCAATCTTGTGGGTATTATCGCACTCCTTGCTTAGTACGCTCTCACAAAGAAACAAGATTTTTAACATCGTGTAAAGTTCAAAAGCTCAGCTACAATAATTTGCCATTGGCTGTTTTGGTAACGACAGCCTTTTCTATTTCATTCACATTACTTGTAATAAGCCTGCAACGTGCCTGTGTCTCATCTTCTCTCGTTTTCTGTTTACCTAAGTTCGAAGTGGATCTGTCTGTTGTGCAAGGAAGGAGAAGGGGTGGGAGAAGCAAGTATACAAGAGCTATTACCAACGGTAGTCTGCTCCTTAGTAGATCTAGATTAAAAGAAAAACTTTACAAAAGTTACTTTATTATTAAATTGTTTCAGTTCATATGAATATGAAAATCTTATAAATCCTACAATTCTAAAAGAAATAAAAATAAATATATAATATTTTAAAAATTAAGAAAAACATAATAGAGAAAGAAATGGGATTCGATCTGGTATCAAAATGCTGTGCGTGTTTGTAGTCTTTCACTCTTCTCACTCATTCACAGGGACTCCGTTGAGAACTTTCTACTTTCTACTATACATTGAGCTTTTCTAGTCGTAGCGCATCACTTCGAGCCTCAAGAAAAGGGGTTTTCCGATTGTTTCTCTATTTTCGTACAAAATCTTGCTTACCTCAGACATTCTAGACACTAGGTTTAAATCAATAGATCCAACATTTTATTCCCTTCCCTCCCTCTTTCCGTCCTTTACACAGTTCCTTTACTGGAATGTTGTGAATTTCCTTTCACTACTATAAAATCCCTTGAAAGCACGGTTGCCAAGATTCACTTAATCGGGATTAATTTTGTTTTGGTCATTTTTGTATTTTTAAAAATATTTTTTGAGAATATTTTCATACAAGGAATGCTTTCTATGAACTCCATTTACTAATCACTCTACTTTAATAAAGGCGGAAGGAAAATGTAATAAATGCGAATAATTGTAGACTACAGTATATGCGCAAGATTTAATGAGCATGGGTGTATATTTGTGGAGGCATTTAAATTACAACCTTATGAATTAAATTTAACATACTTTCGGTTCATTGGTGAAATAAAGTATATATATATATATATATATATATATTACTGCTAACTAGGAAATTTTAATTAAGCTATTATGAACCTTCTCCATCGTGTAGATCCCAGTGTGAATAAATACCGGAGTGAAAAGTTCGAAAATGAACAAAGAATAAGAAGATATCATATTTTTCCACCCTCATATAGATTATGTAATTTACCATCTTCTTATAGCTATAATCACTAAAGTTAAAGATCTAGAATGATATGGAAACATCGAAGTCAGTAAGAAAATAAAATAAGTGTTGTAGAAGCTGAAATCCTTCCTTCAAGACAAATCCTTCTTTCTTATCATATTAATGCATTGGTATATCGATTGCAAAATTATTCTAATGTAAATGTAAATGACATTAAAAATATATTCTTTTTTGAACATAATATTTTTCTCTTCACGTGCCTAAAAAATAATTTTATTTTGACGTGATCAATTGCTGTAGTTATTCATATTGTAAGAAATATAATAAAAAGAATTTTCATAAATTTAACAGTAATTTTCAATTATGTTGAGCTATTGGAACGAATATTGGTAAAAACATAAGAAGAAACAAATGAAGTTCTAAATGACTAAATGAAGAACAAAAACTGAAAACAATGAGTGTTATGTAGTATCAATTACAAAATTTAAGATTGAAATTAGTTGAGCATTTTTCACTACCACTCGGTAGTAATTACCTACATTCATATGAAGCAAAATCAGTTTATCAATGTTTATGTTATACGTGTATGATAGACTCCCTCTTAACCGCTCACCACGGGACCTCACCCAGGTCGGATAACGAAAAGGTTAGTTAAAACAAAAACCATTTCTCTAAATTATGTAGCATCTAGTAATGGTTAAAAAAGAGGTTTAAGTATTATAATTCAATAAATTTAACTTTCCAAATCAGAAGTTTCAGTCATAAACTGCGACATTCGTTGAACGACTTACATTGTGGAGTACCGAACCCAGCTGGTAAGCAAAATGACTTATTTCTTGCATGATGGGCGGTTAAGATAGAGTCCATTGTATTGTTATATTCAACCAGATGATTTTGTGCTCTTGTCACGTTAACAATGAGATTTCCAATCTTAAAACTTGAATTTTTTCCTTATAGATGTATGTATCATAATTCTTCTGATGTTTATAAAACTTCTATTTATGAGAATTATATTCGCTCGTAGGCTCGTAGCTCTGTTAATGCATGCTTTTATATTTCAGATTTAAAGAGAATGCTCAAGGCATCAGTCGAGACGATTACCTAAAATTCTTTCATTTTTTGAACAACATAAATGATGTTGATACGGCACTGACCTTCTACCACATTGCAGGAGCCTCAATTGATCAAGGTAACAGTGGATTTTCCGTTTATTTATTGATTTCCACATTACATTGTCTTCTGTTGGTTTTGTTTGTGTGTGTACGTAGAATTATTCTCACAAGAGGCCGACAAATGCGAAATTCATCATATTCTTTATTGCGTATCGATATTTGTGTTTAAATTCAGCAAATATCAAGAAACTATTTACCACCTGTTCTTCCAAAATATTCAATACTACTTTCGAGTTAGTAGTAACTTCTTCGCTGGTTTCTTCAGGAAATACATATCTGAGGGTAAAAAGTACCTATAGGTAAATATGTACCTATTTCCTAAGTGCAAAAGTAATTAAAATGTACAGTAAATATGTGTAATTATCACAGTATATTTGGTGAGTTTCTACATTTAGGACTAGATATGCTTGTCCCTGTAATTCTACGTATTTTTCTGAACATACCAGTACGAACGAGATTAAACTGAAAATGTAGTATTGAATACTTTGAACAAACATACATGTGTGTATGTATTATGTATATATTTATCGGGCTGTTGAAATATATAAAATTGAAAACTATAAAATAGAATAACTTCTATATTATTGTGACTCTTACAAGTTGTCGTGGTTTCTTACTGTACACTACATTCTTGAAGGTCCCCCCTTTCCCAAGTAAAAGTCACGCAAATATGAGTGTACTCAATCGAACATTTCGTCCTATCTATCTAACCTCTCGGTATAAGTGTTATCCAGGTAGGTGCGCACATCTACATGTAGTGCGGCGAGATGTCATATTGTTGAATAAGAAATGGATTGTCGCCAAACAAAACCCTAAGATGTGTTTGGCATCCCGGCAAATAATATAATGTTGATATTATTTGGCGGGCGCGAGCGGATGAAAATTGGGGGAACCAGTAAAGGCTATATTGAGTGCTAGGCTCAAGCCGATATCTTTCCAGACTTAAATGAGACTAAAAAAACAGCTAGTTTAATGAAATGGGATAGATAGACGAATTTCTCCAACCATTGATGATCTCGGACAACTTCAATAAATAGCACTGGCGCAAATCCCGGGAGGACGAGGGGACATGTCCCCCATATCTTGGACCTGGGGGGACTGTTCCCCCAATAATCTGAGGTGAAGAGTGCTTTTTGGGATAAGTGTGATGATTTGTGTCCGATTGCCACAAAGGAATGTAAGATGAAATTGATTTCTCTCGGCTTTTCCATTTTCTTAAAAAAAGAATCGTATTCTGTAGTATTTCAAACTGAACTTTGTGCTGTAGTGCGTTTAGTAGTCTCATCAATATCTATTAATTCCACTTCCGCTACTTGGGCACAAATTACAATAAATGCCAGAGGAGGATATGCCCCACTCCTCATGCTGGAAAGTTGTCTCAGCTGTAGGTACGGACACAAATTCCGGGGAAATGGGGCTAGGCTCAAGCCGATATCTTTCCAGACTTAAATGAGACTAAAAAAACAGCTAGTTTAATGAAATGGGATAGATAGACGAAATTCTCCAACCATTGATGATCTCGGACAACTTCAATAAATAGCACTGGCGCAAATCCCGGGAGGACGAGGGGACATGTCCCCCATATCTTGGAACTGGAGGCCCTCCCAATAATCCGATTTGAAAAGTGCTTTTTGCAGATAAGTGTGATGATTTGTGTCCGACTGCCACAAAGGAAAGTGAGATGAAATTGGTTTCTGTTGTTTTTTCCATTTTTAATGAAAATGAAGGTGTGCGACTGTGTGACCTAACCTGATGAAATCTTATCTCCTCCCCTCCCCTAGGCCCTAGAATATGAAGAGTATATAGACTACCCAATGTCACTAGAACCCATCTTTTCAGTAAATGCGCATTTCATCTATTTGTAGTATCAGCCTAGGCCTCATTCTTCGTAAGCCAACTCTATGGCCTATGGAACCCGGAGGTTCAATGCCGCGTTCACAAAAGCTCTCCACTGACTTCTATCCTTAGCCAACTGGATCCAGTTTCTACTTTGTATTACTATTTCTGTGAGATCCATCTTAATATTGTCCACCCATCTGCGTCTTGGTCTTCCTAATGGTCTTTTCCGATTAGTCTTTCAGTCAAGACTTTGAAAGTGTTACTTTACTACGTGTTACTTTCTTCCATCCTAGCTACATGACCTGCCTACCTAAACCTCCTAGACTTGACGACCCTAAATATGTTGGGTAATTCGTATAAATTATGTAGTTCCTCGTTGTGAAGTTTCCGCCATTCCCCATTCCCATTCCCCTTGGGTCCGAATATTCGTCTCAGGATCTTGTTCCCAAATACTTTCAGCCTATGTTCTGCCCTTAGAGTAAGCGACCATGTTTCGAAGCCATACATAACAACAGGCATGATTATCATTTTATATATTTTAAGCTTCAAATTCCTCGACAGAATTCGCGACGACAAGAGATTTTGAACTGAATAATAACACGAATTCCCTGTTTCTAGTCGACATTTAATTTCTTCGTGAATATGATTTTCGACTGTTAATATTGATCCTAGATATTTGAAAGTATCCACTTTATCAAAAGTATTATTTAATATTTTAACGCATTCATAATTTGCCGTATTACGGTCCCGACGCAATTCCATGTATTTAGTTTTCTCTGCATTTACTTCTAAACCCATGTCCCTGCAAGCGTTTAATAAGACCTCTGCATTTCTTTCTATTGTTCTCCTATCACCCCTATTAAATTTACATCATCAGCGTACCTGCTGAACACCGTTCAACTGTAGCCCCTGGTTGCTATCTTTGATTTTCCTTATAGCGTATTCCAGGACAAAGTTGAATAATAATGGCGACAAGGCATCTCCTTGTTTCAGGCCATTCTCGACGTGAAAGCTCGTCGACAAAGATAATCCTACCCGGACTTTACTTTGGGATTCATTTAAACATATGTTAATTAATCTAATTAGCTTTTTCGGTATTCCAAATTCTGTAAGAACGTTGTACAATGTTTCTCTCCTAACCGAGTCGTAAGCCTTTCTAAAATCAATAAATAGTTGATGTACCGGGGTATTGTATTCCCACTTTTTTTTCGAGTATTTGGCGAATGGTAAATATTTGGTCGATAGTTGATCGATTTCGCCTAAATCCGCACTGATAATCCCTAATAATTTCATCTGCGTATGGAGTCAATCTTTCTAATAGAATGTTTGAAAGGATTTTATAGAATGTTGACAGAAAAGAGATGCCTCGATAATTATTACAGTCAGTTTTGTCGCCTTTCTTGTGGGTTGGAACAATGATTGATTCTTTCCGCTCTTGTGGCAATTATTCCTTGTTCCAGGTAAGGAGGATGAGTTCGTGTATCTTGTTCCACAATTTTTCGCCTCCAGCTAAAATTCCTACGTATTTCCACGTGTCCCAATTTTTCTTTTGAGAGAGGATGCTTCGTAAGCAAAGAAAAGAATTCAATTGCTGGAATATTTTTCTCCATAATCTTAAGGTTACATCTGTTAACTAAAGAGTATATGACATGCGTCAGATTTCTGTAACGATTCCTGTATTGCTATTGAGACAATCATCATTTTGCTCAAATAGGAGTATTGTTGCGTCATACATAATTGATATTCTTTCTTCGTAGTTTTGGGAAAGTCATTATTTATATTAGTATAAAACAATTTTAACGTGGATCTTTGTGGATGCCTAATTACAAATATACCAATTATAAATATGCATGTATTCAGATTCCAGAATGTGTTCATGGCAATGATTTGTAATACTGATATGTACTATTACATCATCTACATCGCCTAATACATATATAATATACTCTACAACAGGTTCACCTCAGATTCATCTACCGTAATATGAGTTTCACCTCCCTTCCCTAGAATAACCCTCAAATCTGCCCACCTCCCAAGGTTGAAGACAACCAATGGCGTATTTAGAATTTTGTTTCGAGGGGCTATGCCCAACACAGGGAAGGAAGTGGGCAATTGTCCACCAGAGTTTGAGAATTAAATATATTTTAATTTATGCACAAATTGAAGTTATAACTGCAAGATCTGCAGACCGATAAATCCTTTATGATATGATACAAAAATATACGAGTGAATCTTAACCCTTTATTCTGTTCCTACAAGAAAAAGGAAGCATCCTCTTGGCCTTCCTAATTTTGGTGTTACTGATGACGGCCGACTTGAATCACAAAATCATATGGGAACGGTCTTACTTCTCCCCCCCAATGTTGAAGACAGATTTGTGCCGATGATAAATATCAGGGAATAGGACTGTCGTAAGCTGACCACATAAATTAAAGACAATGCTTTAGAAAGTAATATAACAATATCAGAAAGCATTCAACTTCACTTTGTAGTAGAGCGCTTACCTCTAGCGCATTGGATCAGTAATTCGATCCTAGCTCCCATCAAGTGGGTTTTGAGATTGACAAACACCATATGCATTGGTTTTCTCGAGGTTTTCCTGTTTCCTCCACCTGTTCCACCATTCCAGGACAAAGTTGAATAATAATGGCGACAAGGCATCTCCTTGTTTCAGATCATTCTCGACGTGAAAGCTCGTAGACAAAGATAATCCTACCCGGACTTTACTTTGGGATTCATTTAAACATATGTTAATTAATCTAAGTCATGTCTGACGGCTGTTCTCTTCAAATCCTGTCAGTATACGTCTAAACAAGTGTAAATCACGAGGGTAGACTTTTTGACTGGGCAGTTTTTCTTTCTACAGGGGAGTAATTCTAGGGGGACAGGGCCCCTTTTGAGTTGTTGCCGACTTTTCTTAAAATGATTGTAGCTGTCATTGTGATTGTAGCAGAACAATGAATGAGAGTTGTTTTCTTTCTAAATAGTCCACGAAATAAACCTAGATATAGATTTTTGGCGTAGCCGTACAAGTAGAGGGGGAAGGGGTGGCAAAGTCCAATTTTGGCTAATTTTTTAAAAGTCTGTTTCTATTGTCTTTCCATAATGTCCAAACGGTGATCTCTTGTGTGACAACGACTTTTTGACCAAGACTTACAACAATCCTATACAAGGACGCAATTTTTGACAAAAATCTTCCAAGTTATCATCCATCTCATCATCAGTCTTCCTTAGCTTTCGTTAGCTCCCTTGTAGCTATGTGGAGACCCGAGTTAGATTCCCGACGGGTGTTCATGTGGTTCAAAATCTACGTTAAACTGTAGGTTTATTTTCATATAGCATCATTGCTAAAAAGGACGATAAACTCAACACAATCAATTAATCTCTTGCACAATCATTTATATGGAGCACTGGTAACAAAATAAGCAATTATTACAATACTGACTTATCATTACATTTCCTTAGTTTGCTCAGTAGGTAGTCTAGGTAGAACTTTTCTTCTTCATCATCTTCGATGGCAAGAATAACTTATGGCTCAGCTAATATTCTTGGATGCAAAGCTCAAAGATTCTTCCATAGGTTGTTGGTACTTCCAGTCAAATTAGAGTTTGTTTTACAATAAAATCACATGACAAATTTACCAGTCGTATCTTCTTTAAAGCGCTTTCAATTTTTTTTCTATCTCTCTTCCTCGTTGATGTCAAACTACTATACGTTGCCACATTTTTTTCAAAGGATTACAAATTAGCTAGCTATATATAAGCAATGATCATACAAATTTGTGGTACAATTTAAAATCTATATATATAAAATTGAAAATTACTATGTTTGTGACTCTAAATCTCCTGAATAACCCGACCGATCTCGATCAAATTTGTAATATGGATGAGGTTCGAGGCTGGGCTGGTTTTAGGCTATTCACTTTGATGGTAGAACTGAAGGTTGGAGGAGGGGGTATAAAGTTTAATAAAACTTAATAACTCCCGAACCACTCGACCCATCTTGATCAAATTTTCAGCATACATGAGATTCAGGCCTGGGATCGTTTTCATGATTTAAATTTGACGGAGCAACGTAGGGGAGGAGAATAGTCTAGTCCCTATCCATAAGACCTGTAGGAAAGTCATGTCTGACGGCTGTTCTATTCAAATCCTGTTAGTATACGTCTAAACAAGTGTAAATCACGAGGGTAGACTTTTTGACTGGGCAGTTTTTCTTTCTACAGGGGAGTAATTCTAGGGGGACGGGGCCCCTTTTGAGTTGTTGCCGACTTTTCTTAAAATGATTGTAGCTGTCATTGTGATTGTAGCAGAACAATGAATGAGAGTTGTTTTCTTTCTAAATAGTCCACGAAATAAACCTAGATATAGATTTTTGGCGTAGCCGTACAAGTAGAGGGGCAAGAGGTGGCAAAGTCCAATTTTGGCTAATTTTTTAAAAGTCTGTTTCTATTTTCTTTCCATAATGTCCAAACGGTGATCTCTTGTGTGACAACGACTTTTCCAACAGTTATCTCCAGCAAAAATGTAATATAGTCAGATGCGCGAAATTTTTTAGAATGTAAATTTCCGTAGTTTCGTGTTTGCTTCACTACACACGTTGCAATTCTAATACAAGTAGAAAATTATTAACACATCGTTGTATTATTATTCACGATTCTTAGAATAAATAGCACTGATAATGTTCTTGGGATCAAGGAGACATTATTCGAGAGGGATGTTTTTGAATGATATAGTATGTTGTTATATTATTGGAGAAAAATTACGTAAATAGATCAGGTGAAGAATTACCTCTTATATATATATATATATATATATATATATATATATATATATATATATATATATATATAGTATTTAAAATGTTATATATATTTTTTTTTTACGTAATCACCCACCTCTGTTAAATGCGTTAACGTAGCTAGAGGTCATTTTTCTCTCGATTTTCACAGAATTCACAGCACTTGCAGAAGTCTATGCAACGTACAAAGTTGCAGATGCAGCGACAGCGTTTTGTACATTTCATTTTGCAGCCACAAGTAATCAAGAGATCTTCTGGGAGGAAGTTTAAATGAGAGTCTGGAATTATCGTACCGTCGTCATCCAATGACCAACCATAATGTTCTGGTAACAGTAATGCATTTGAACTCAATACAGAAGAGCAAGTGTAAACCATGAAAAAGCTACACTGAAGATGTGCATTTAATGAAAAGCTTGTAGGTGGTAGTGATAGCAGATTTGGAGTTTTTGAATGTGAAAATAGTTCGAGCCGTAGCTGATCACACGTTGCAGACGGACTCCCAGGCTTTAAGACCTGTATAAGATAGTTTCCTACTAGTCGAAATGTATCAAGATTTGCAGGTAATTGTTGGGCAAAATATAGTACTTATTTTTCAGGATTTGCTTTCAAGGCCGAAAACTTGTTCCCCACTTTACTAGTGACGTCCGAACCTGTGAGGAAATGCACTGACAGAATAACGTCACATAATGTGCCAATTTTTCGTGCTAGCGTTTCACACGCTAATTTGTACGCATTCTTTTGAAGATTTTCGCAGCCAAAGAACCTGAAGACCTTTCGTTTGAAGTGAAGAAGAATGACAAGTACATATGTATCATTTGATGCTACGATTACTTGCCTTCTTTAAGTGCGTGATATATATGTGGAATTATTCTCAAATCTGCTTCTTCAATAGGCTTCATTAAATCTTCATCCGAAACTTCATTGCACTTGCTAGATTTGATTGTTACATTCGGAATTGGTCCTCCATCACGTACTTCACTACTCAGAACAGTAGTTCCTTGCAAAGGAAGTGAATCTTTTTGTAGATAATATCGCAAAGCGCTCTGAAGCATACTTTTATTTTCAATGGACGCCCAAAATTTGTTCATTTGAACCAGGAATCGAGTAGAAGCTGAAATGTTAGATACGGTTATTGGTTGAACCGCAGCTCTTCGTTCGTTTTCTCCGTTCTTAATCGAGTTTGTTACGTAGCTATCAAAGACAGAATCCGTTCGTGAGTTTTCTTGGTGAATGGAACTCATGCTTTCAACGAGGGCAGCAAAAATGTCACCGAAAGTATTAAACTCCTTTAGATGCATCCTGCGGATTTGGTTCATAACACCCACTATGAAACACGTCGGTAGATTTTTTTTTTCAAAAGTAGAACTGCACTCGGAATCGTCTAATTTCCTTATCAAAGCAGTCATCAAATCCGATTTCTGCAGTTTAATGGTTGCACTGTTTTTATCCACCAATGTTGTAACTGGTAAAATGTCATAACTTAGAATCTCGCTGAATAACATGCCTCTCTCCTCACAAATATTAACAAGTCTTTGCGCATGGATGATATCTGTAACTGGATTAGACCTATCATCTTTTGCATCCTGTGAACCAACAGAATTGAAAGATGGTTACTTCACTTTGTGTATGGGGGCAGATAGTGCTTTTGATTTGGAAACAAACCTCTCATTCCTAAATTCAAGATAAAGTGCATTTCCTTTTGCAGCAAAGGAAAGTATTGATTTTGCATTATGTGGCGGTACAAGTTCATTTGTCGATAGATTTTGGAGTTTCATCGTTCCAGTGGTATCATAAGGATTTTGTCTATCCTCAATATAAAAGCACATCATCTGGATGCTTGTTTCAAGCTCCTCACTCTGTTTCCCTACTAATTTGTGATGTGTCTGAAGATCGTAGTCAACCACTGCAAGGCCTATTAATGACTGAAAAGCATTTCTTATTTCAAGAATCTCGTGGTAGATTAACTGCCATTCACCAACGTACTCTTTTTCTTTTTGTTTGGCCAATTATTCCTCCTTGTGATTTTTGGGATCTATTTATCGTCTGCTCCAGTGGATCATGTAATTTTCCTGTGGTTCTTCGGACTACAAAGAATCCTTTCATGAATTTTTCAAAAACTTGTGGATGTTGAAATTACAAGTTTCGCATCTGCTCTAAATACAGGGATGCCCACCTCAGATAATTGATTCTATCAAAAACGTGAAACACAGGAAGGAGTTGTTGAACGGTATTCAAATGAAGAAGCCAATTACCTTCTCTGTCTGCTCGAATAAAATTCTTCAAAAGAGACACAAGAAACAGAAAAAAAGAAACTTCCAAGTACTGACACGTTTCTGATCGCTTCGCATTCATCTGAGAGAACTCTTTCATCCCTTGGATTAAGCTTATAGTATTGTTAGTAAGATCTTGAAACAGGAGTTTTGCTTTTTCAATATTTTTATCTTTAATTGCTCTCAATGTGTCGGTGGCTATTTTACTAGGTGCACTGACATTACCTTTCAAAAATGTTTTCCATTTCAGCCTTTCAATTACTTCAGCAAGCATGAACATTGTTTTTGTAGAACGAATGTAGTTACTTCCTTTCAGTACACTTTCGACTACTCTTGGTCCAAATACTGAGTTTTCAATAAGGATGATTTCTAATCCACTTCCTGATACATATTTACCTATGCACGCCAATAGTGCTTTGGTCATATAGAAAGATCCCGTCATCAGGACGATGTCTGGGAACTCGTTTGAAGTAATTTGGATTTCTGCAGCGATGTGGTAAACTCTCTCGTCGCAAGCTATAGGTAAAGCGGTTGATGAAGATGATTGAGAAGGTACTGGAAGTTTTTTATTGCAGAATAGACACTGTCGTATGCTGTAATAGGGTATGGCAATATAGGTAAGAACCCAACTTGCTGAAGAGGAACTTCAAGTTTCGATATCACTGCGTTGACAGGCCCCCAGCTTACGTTAACGTCTGTTATCACTAAGTGAATGCAAAGCTTTCATCATGCTGATCGCAGATTCCCTTAATGTCACTTCACTTACATCCGCATCAAATAAATCTTCAAACATTTTTAAATTCTGAGGTACCATCAGAGGCAGCGATTGCTTGCGATAATGCTTTAGGCTTTGATATTGGAGTTGAGATGTCACACGTTTGGAGAAATTCTTCTCAACAATATCCAGTGAATAGGACTTTTTTGTTGCCTCTTTAGGTTTCTCTTGAAATACTACCAGAACAGTGTCATGACTTCCTTGCAAACCTGAAAGTGTAGCTTCTTCGTGGTCGAAGTTATCCATCGGACCCACAGTAAATTCATTACTAACAAAGTGGCTTGGAAGTGAAATACCGTCAGAACAAGACTTGACAGTGTATTGGGCTAATTTGGCACGTGCATACATAACTTGGTTGTAGCTTGCAGATACACCAAGTTTATTGAAAGATGTTATCAAAGTTTTACTTTTATATTTTTCATATATAACGTGGGCTGTCATGAGATGTAAAGGTGTTTTTTTCTTGCCTCTGTACGTTATAGAAGAGAATCTGAAAAATTGACTTTATTCTACAAGAAAGAGAATTTTCTGTCAGCACGTCATCTTCAGCTTTATCAGTGGTCTCACTATAAACGACTCCATCGTCTTCAAGTAAATCCACGTCTTCCGTGTAAAGACAGTCGTCCTACTTGGAAAAGTTCTGATAAAAAATCAAGCAGTATTTGTGGAACAGGGGTAGTGATCCATGACTTCTTCAGATCCTGAGATCCACAGTTGTTTTGTCAAGGTCAAAGTCGAAGCTTTTAAGGGAGTTTCTTATTAATCTTTCGGCATCTCTTATAGCATTGTGGTTCCGGACTGTCTGTGTTAGTTTATCGGTAGTCAAATTTGATGAATAGGCAATAAGAGACTCATTGGTTTTAGTAGGTTTAGATAATTTAATCGTAGTTTCAAAAATTTTCAGTAAAAAATGCTTGACCTCTTTGTTGCTTATCACGATTCCTGTCCCTTTACCGTTTAAGTAATCTCATATTTCTGACAAAGTCACACCGCAGCCATCTTCCAGAAGCTGTTTGATTACATGTGAAAGTTCTTTCATCACTTCTTCTTTAGGCGACTTTCTTTCAGTGCTTTCGTTTTCCTGTGAACTTCTTCTGAATTTAGTAAGGTATGTTTGTAGGCATATTTATGATAGTATAATATAAATCTGCTCCAAAAACTGATGACTCATCTTTTAGATCACAAGTTCTCGTATATATATCGTCTTTAAAAAACATTGCTGCCTCGAGGAAAACAAGAGATCGGTTACTTTCATAAATCCTGTGCTTCTCCCTGACACCAGCGTGTTTATTGAGACCACACACTACGCATGTTACTTCGTATACTGGATTTTTTTGACATACGGTTCTGTACGGGATAGTGTGTCTGAACGTAGCTTTTTATAGATTGTTTAATTGGCGATTCTTCATTCTCACAGTCCTGAATCGTAGTGTCACTATCTCTTTGTAATTTAAATAACGATTTTTTCAGTGTGTAAGACTTGTAGCAGGTATTATTGCAATGGTACACAAATTCCACTTCAGAATCCATTGAACGAAGTCCCTGCAACACTTCATCTTGCCTGATTTCAGCAGCATTTTTTAATATTATTTCTACCAATTGCTGAAGTTGTGGTCTTGAGGTCTTTGTCTATCTTTTGGCAAATCACACATTTTGTAAGGTTAAAATCACTACTAGTTTCTTGTGTTAATTTCACTCCACGGAAAGAACTTTCCACACTTGATGCCATAACTATTTTACCAGAATAACTTCAAATCCTTTCCGAAAATTATTACATCAGAGATCTGCAAGAAAAAAGATAGTCTATTGTTACTAGACTGGACATGAATACATTCAAAATTATTCCTGAAGCGAAGGTAACATCACCATCTGAAATGCATATACAATTTTTTTAAGTGGAGATAGCAGGCAGTAAGGCACACTAAATCAGTACGTTTGTCTCCATCTTTTCTAGCAGCTGCCTGTAAAGAAAACCTGGAAAAATTCACATACGACAAAATTTCTATTTTAGAGGTAAAATTCGAGACATTTTACATTGAAACTCATTATTAGTTCACAAAGTGAAAACAAAGTTATCCACAGTTAGCAAAAGGTTCTCAAATAAAGCCACTTAATACCAAGAAATATTCTTGTACATCATGTACTTTTTGGAGCAGGAATATCACACAGAACATTATCAGTGCTGTTTATTCTAAGAATCGTGAATAATAATACAACGATGTGTTAATAATTTTCTACTTCTATTAGAATTGCAACGTGTGTAGTGAAGCAAACACAAAACTACGGAAGTTTACATTCTGAAAATTTTCGCGCATCTGACTACATTACATTTTTTTGTGGAGATAACTATTGGAAGATTTTTGTCAAAAATTGCGTCCTTGTATAGAGGATTGTTTTAAGCCTTGGCCGAAAAGTCGTTGTCACACAAGAGATCATCGTTTGGATATTATGGAAAGAAAATAAAAATAGACTTTTAAAAAATTAGCCAAAATTGGACTTTGCCCCCTCTTCCCCCTCTATTTGTACGGCTACGCCAAAAATCTATATCTAGGTTTATTTCGTGGACTATTTAGAAAGAAAACAACTCTCATTCATTGTTCTGCTACAATCACAATGGCAGCTACAATCATTTTAATAAATGTCGGTAACAACTCAAAAGGGACCCCGCCCCCTAGAATTACGCACCTGTGCAGTAGAAAAAACTGCCCATAAGTCAAAAAGTTTACCCTCGTGATTTACACTTATTTAGGCATGTACTAGCAGGATTTGAAGAGAACAGCCGTCAGACATGACTTTCCTACGGGTCTTATGGACAGGGACTGTATTAGAAGGAGTGGGATCGTCGGTCCAATGCCAAACCTGCGAATGTGGAAATTTTGCTATTTTCACCTAAGTGCAGTTTCATGTTATTTGAGGCACACAGATTCCAATACCAAAGTCCCATTTGTGAAATATGAGTACATTAGAAGTTATCGTCAATTCCTAAAACATGTACCTAAGCCTATATACTGATTTTTCGGAGTAAGTTGAATATTAAAATGGTTATAACTCAAAATCAAATTTAGCACATTCGCGGTTTTGGCGAATGTGCAAATTTTGTGATTTTCACTTAAGTGTAGTTTTATCTTATTTGGTGCACACAGATTCCAATACCAAAGTCTCCCATTTATGAAATATTAATACATTAGAAGTTATCGTCAATTCCTAAAACATGTACCTCAGTCTATATACTGTTTTTTCGGCGTAAGTTGAATATTAAAATTCTTATAGCTCAAAATCAAAATTAGCACATTCGCGGTTTTGGCATTGGATCGAAAATCAATTTATATAAGACTGAAAGTGACTATTTTTGTAACTTAATAACTCTTGAACTATCCGACCGATCTCAATCAAATTTTCAGGATACATGAGGTTCGGAACTGGAAACCTTTTTGTAATTTCACTTTAACGGTAGATCATAGGGAGAGGGAGGGGAGGGGGACGTATAAATAAAAAGTAATAAAACCTAATAACTTTTGAACTACTCAACCAATCTTGATCAAATTTTCAACATATATGAGGGTCGGGCCTCGGGTGTTTATAATTTCACTTTGACAAGCCAACGTAGAGGAGGGGAAGGGGAAGATATGTAAAAAAAAAAAAAAAAATACTGCCTTTGTGACCATCACTCTTGAACCACCCGACTGATTTCAATCAAATTTTGAACATACATGAGTTTAGGGGCAGGAATTACCTTAGGCAATTCACTTTGACGAGGCAACGTAGGGGAGGGGGAGAGAAATTTAAAAAATGATCAAAATGACCGATATTAGTGTTGAATCAATAGTTTTCGGGGTCGATGAGACGGTCGGAGTTAAGGTAGGTTTGTGTGTCCAAAAATAGGATTAAAACAACATGATTTTGCTTTACATTAAGTATTGTATTTCAAATGATATCGCTTGGATTTCTAGTAAATTTATTATATACATGAAATTAAAAAATATATATATTTCATTTCTTGCAGCAACCCTGAAGCATGTTGCCAAAACAGTTGCTCACGTAGACCTAAGTGATCACGTAATTAATGTTGTATTTACTATCTTCGATGAAAATTGTAAGTATCATATATATCATACTAACTATAATGACATTTGTAATAGGAGTGTTACAAAGGCTGGATAAAAGTAATGACAAAGTTGTTATAATTTGTACTTGGCTGTATGCACAAAAGAGTACCTGTTACATGCCTTTAATATTATCGCCTCCCACCTTTATCATCTTCTACCACACGTGTGGGAGGTGTCACACACCATCAGCGCATCAGTCTTTGTCAATTTCCCGCCATGACCGCCATATGGCACGGATGATGGCTTCTCTTCTGTGGGTGCATCCCGCGAAGTGTTCCCTTCATTTTGGTGAAAAGCCTGTCACGAAATTCCTGAAAACGTTGTTTTGCACTGCGCCCACATGTCACTTCAACCTTGATCCACGCACGTTGTTCATCTTTCCGAAACATATTGTTATGGCGTTTCCACTTTCCTCCTCTACTTTACAGCAGTGCTCCTTTTGGCTGAATAACACATAGTCGTTACCACTCACCACACTTCATCGCCTCATATTATCGTATATGCTACGGAACTCGTGTAGTGCGGAGACACAACCCTCCGATATTAGAGCAGTGTTGTCACTACTTTTTATCCAACCTATATTATTATTATTATTATTATTATTATTAGTAGTAGTAGTAGTAGTAGTAGTAGTAGTAGTAGTAGTAGTAGTAGTAGTAGTAGTAGTAGTAGTAGTAGTAGTAGTAGTAGTAGTAGTAGTAGTAGTAGTAGTAGTAGTAGTAGTAGTAGTAGTAGTAGTAGTAGTAGTAGTAGTAGTAGTAGTAGTAGTAGTAGTAGTAGTAGTAGTAGTAGTAGTAGTAGTAGTAGTAGTAGTAGTAGTAGTAGTAGTAGTAGTAGTAGTAGTAGTAGTAGTAGTAGTAGTAGTAGTAGTAGTAGTAGTAGTAGTAGTAGTAGTAGTAGTAGTAGTAGTAGTAGTAGTAGTAGTAGTAGTAGTAGTAGTAGTAGTAGTAGTAGTATAATAAAAGTGGGTGTTTTAAATTCAAATGTCTAACTATACAATGAAGTGAGTAATCAGCCTAAGTAAACCCTTCTTTCAAATGGCTTGGCGGCAGTATCGCTACTTACCTGTGATTCGGTTTTACCAAACCATTATTATTTGAAGGAGAGTACCGTAGTTTTTAAAATGGCGAGTCATAGACTAGGAAAGTTGTCAAAAAATGGTTGAACCGAGAACAAATTGCAATAAAATTTCTGTTAATGAGTTCTTATGGAAAAGTACCTGAGGAAAACGAAGGCGAAGAGTCTACCATTCTCCGAGGTGGGGTAAGGCCGCTATGAAGAATTTTCCAACATGGTCTCCATGCGTTAGTACTATTCGCAAAGTCGCACTTATGCACCTCCTGTGCCCCTCCTAATTAACATAGAGCAATGAGTAATACATCTTTGTAAAGCTTATGGAACGAAAATTCCAACAATGTAACATTCTTGCCCATTTTGCCCACTGACTAGAAGAAGAAGAAAATATTTTAAAAATTACAAAACAAAAAAATGATTTTTTCCGAAAATATTTCATCTCTGGCAATACTGTGTGTACAGCAGCGTAACAAGAAACTCGTTATTATATATCTTGTACATTTGTGTGTAAGATGAGCAACAGTCACTGAGATCTAGCCCAAGGAAGGTGTCCTAATATGAGATAACCTTTATGGGCTGTATCACCGATTTCAATGAAGGAAATACCAGTAGACACACCCTGCGACCATCCTAATCACCACAGTGTCATGACGTATACATCGTTGTAAAGCTTGTAGAACACAGATTTTAACTATATAGCATTAATCCCTATTTGACCCATCGAATAGAAGAAGAAGAAGAAGAAGAAAGTTGAAAAATTATAAAATAGTTATTTATTTATTACTGAAAAAATATAATTGCTGTATACGCATGCTGTATCACTGATTTTACTGGAGGAAGTGTACCATTGTATGAGAACACCATGCAATGTAATAGTTGTCCCTATTTGTTTCAACTGGAAAATTGACTAATAGAAGTAGAATATGGGTCTTAACAGCCTAACAAATTTAGGTAGAAAAAACACTGAAATTGTCATTTATAATTTAGTGTTAACATTTTTTTAAAAAAAATAATGAAAAATACCTTAGAGAAATGGTGTTGAAAAGTCTACTACTCTTGGAGAGTGCATAGATCTGCTGTGGTGAATTTTCCAACATTGGTGCCACGTTTCCTATTACCTGATATCGTTATATGTTGAGGATTGTTCAATATTTGGAACCTAAGTTTGTATATCAATTGAAAGGAAACTCTTAAACAAGTTTCTTCGAATATTTTTATTGCAATATTTTTTCATGATACACTACAATTCGATCAGCTAAATTCATACGTGAGTAAGTAAAAATCGAAGTAAGTCAGCCTGAAGATGTGCAGTATGTCATTGATGGTGGGTTCTTGCTTCATCGCCTACCTTGGAATCGAAAGAAACACTTGAAGAAGTAATTCATGATTATCAAAACCATGTTATCACAAAGTACGGGACGCCAACAGTTGTCTTCGATGCCTATGAAAATACGTTATTAAAACAAAGTCGGAAATTCATCGAAAGCGAACAAAAGAGCGAACAAAAGGGGTTTGAAAGACCGAAAGTACATTTTAGCCCTTCATTGAGCATTGGTGTCAAGAAAGCAATTTTACTTTCCAATAAACCAAAGAAACAAGCGTTTATGTCTTGTCTTTCGCAAAAGGTACAATCAACTGGCTGTGCCATCAAAGAAGCTTCTGGTGATGCTGACGACATGATCGTCATGGGAAGTGTTGCATTAGTGCGCAAGTATCCTACAGCCATTATAGTTGATAACACTGATCTTCTGGTCCTGTTAATACACCACTTCAGAACGAGTTCTATTATATTTTTCTCTCCTCGGAGCCAAAGCGAACTGTAAATATAAAGACTGTCTATGACATTAAGAACATTAATCAAGAACTTGGTGAAGCAGTTTGCTTTCACATTCTTTACGCGCGTTCTGTGTTAAAGTGTGATAAAACATCAAAGCTGTAACAAGAACTTGGTGAAGCAGTTTGCTTTCATATTCTTTACGCGCGTTCTGTGTTAAAGTGTGATAAAACATCAAAGCTGTACGGCCTAGGGGAATGTGACTCTATCAAAATGTTAAATAGGAATGAGATGTTTAAGAAAAATGCTTCTGGTTTCAAGACAGCTGGGAAATCGAAAGAAGTAGTTCACATTGCTGGTCACGAAACTATGGTCTACCTTTATGATGGAAATTCAGGAGATACACTAAACGAAATGCGGTTTTGAATGTTGATATCAAGGGCGACAAAATCAACAGCTCAGGTGAAACGGGAAGGACTACCTCCCTCAGTAAATGCATACAAATTTTATAGCAACGAGTGTATCAAGAAATGGGTAATGAAATGGATTTATGTAGCTGAGGATGGGAATTGCGTGACGAACATCTGACAATGGTGAAAATGGCTCAATCACCAGCACCCAATTATAAAGGTAACCAAGAAAGTTCTGTCGCTTTTTCACCCACCACCTTGGAATATCGATATATCACTAAGACGTACTTGGAAGACCAAACATAGTCCCCGTCGGCATAGACGACCTTCTGCCAACGTTCTGGAAGGCCATGGATTCCATTGCGATAGGACTTGCTAAGACGTGAAGCAAAGAAGGCATCAAGTGCATTTTGCATCTCTACTAGGGATTTGAACTGGCGTCCCCTACTAAGGTGATTGTTCAAGAAATGGAATAGCTGATAATCGAACGGTGCAATGTCCGGGGAGTACGGCGGATGCAATAGTGCCTCGCATCCAAGGCGTAGAATGGTGTCCTGGATCATTCCAGCCACGTGAGGCTTAGCGTTGTCTTGTAACAGAAGGACTCCTTTGCGATTCAGAAGTTCTGGATCCAGAGTTTTGAGTTTTTCTTGAACACGGCTCAGCGGCTGACAGTACACAGTTGCATTGATGCTCTGACCAGCTAGTAGCAGTTCCCGATGCACAATGTCGCGAGCAGTCCACCAAACACACAGGAGGACCTTCTTCTTATACAGTACTGGTTTTGGCTGTTTTGGAACCGGTTCATGGGATGATAGCCAATGATGACGGCGCCGTGGAGATTCGTAAGGACCTATTTCTCATCACATATCAACACCTCCTGTCCAGAAATGGCTCATTCCTCAGACGAGACAACAAAGAAACACAAGTGTCTGCTCGCGTTGTCTTCTGGCCCGGTGTCAAATCATGGGGACCGATCGATCCAACTTGTAGTGCTTTCCAAGTTGATGGAGGAGCTGCCGAATTGTTTCTCCACTCACACTGAATTGTAGTCCCAGTTCTTCATATGTCTGGCCACTGTTCGCCTCAATTGCTGCTTGAAGATCTTCATTTTCTACATGTATTCGTCTTACGGTATGTGGTGCATCTTCGAGTGTTTCGTCATCGTCCTTAAACTTGTTAAACCACTGTCCGCGTAGTCAAGACGCTATCACCAAAGGCCTGGCATATCTTCACCCCACTGCAGCGGCATTTGACTCCAGTTTGAACTCGTACAGCATACACGCCCTTCTGACGCTCTATGTTGGTCCTTTACGCAAGTTCACGGTGTAACTGAACTGCCACAACCAGGTAGTATGTTGGATATACCCTTACCAACAACTGATCTTCGCCTTATCTCCATTCGCATTCAACTCACGGTGTAAGAGCCAACTGAACGTAGACTTCCACAAAAAGCGACAGAACTTTCTTGGTTACCTTATATTTATTAAAATTTCTAATTGCGGATGCACATTATGTTATGCCGTATTATTATACCGTACAGTGCGTATGCAAAAGGCAAATGGTTGTACTCATTGTAGAGGTACAAGTTGTAATTCTGTGGAAGTTGACGTGGATGATGATTGAGATAAAAATGACATTATAAGCGTATATATATATATATATATATATATATATATATATATATATATATATATATATATATATATATATATATATATATATATATATATATCCTATAGCTGCTTATGATACATTCTCAAGTATGTTAATTAACTTTGAAAATTTACATTTATTAGTGTGAAACATTGCTTAGTTCATTCACAGTTCCATGTAGCAGAACTTAAGAGGCCTCATCACTGCGAAATTAAAATACCGCTAATTTTACAGTAATTATGTAATATCTTCAAATAGATAAAAGATAATCGAAAAGTGGAACAAGACCTCCCTAGAGAGTATTATTTTGCGTGAGATACCGTTATCACGACTCATTTATCTGCTTTCGATTTCCAGCCATTTTGAAAATCGGCATTTATTTTCGCGTTTCTAAATAACAGCAAACAAAAAGCTACCAGGTGACTCGTGATAACGGTACCTCATGCAAATAACATCGTCTAGGAAGGTCTTGATCCACTTTTCGATTATCTTTTATCTATTTGAAAATATCACATAATTACTGTAAAATTAGTGGTATTTTAATTTCGCAGTGATACAGACTCTTAACATAGTAGTATACACTTTATACTCGTACATGTAATTCTTATTTTCAACACAATATACATACGTTAAGTTGTGTATATAGGTGCACATAATGCATATAAGGATACTATATATTAATTTTAACGTAAGAAAGATCTAACATATAAAAACTATTGAACACTGTATTAGATATAAAACTCTAGTGTACCATGGAAAAATATTGTAATATAGATATCTGAAAAAATATTGTTTAAGAGTTTACTTTCCAATTAATACGAAAGAATAAGATTTCAAATATTAAACAATCCTCAACATATAATGATATTAAGTACTAGGAAACGTGCGCCAATATTGGAAAATTCATCACAGCAGGCGTATACGCTCTCGGAGGTGGTAGAATTTATAATGTGTTTCTCTAAGGTATTTTTCATTTAAAAAATGTTAACACAAAATTAAACATTATAATAAGATCTCGGTTCAGTGTTTTTTCTGCCTAAATTTGTTAGGCTGTTAAGGCCCATATTCTACTTCTGTTAGTCATTTTTCCAGTTGGAACAAATAGGGACAACTATTACATTGCATGGTGTTCTCGTACAATGGCATACTTCCTCCAGTAAAATCAGTGATACAGCATGCGTATACAGCAATTATAATTTTTCAATAATAAATAAATAACTATTTTGTAATTTTTCAACTTTCTTCTTCTTCTTCTACATCTTCTTCTTCTTCTTCTTCTATTCGGTGAGTCAAATAGGGATTAATGCTATATAGTTAAAATCTGTGTTCTACAAGCTTTACAACGATGTATACGTCATGACACTGTGGTGATTAGGATGGTCGCAGGGTCTACTGGTATTTCCTTCATTGAAATCGGTGATACAGCCCATAAAGGGTATCTCATATTAGGACACCTTCCTTGGGCTAGATCTCAGTGACTGTTGCTCATCTTACACACAAATGTACAAGATATGTAATAACGAGTTTCTTGTTACGCTGCTGTACACACAGTATTACCAGAGATGAAATATTTTCGGAAAAATATCTTTTTTTTTTTTTTTTTTTGTAATTTTTAAAATATTTTCTTCTTCTAGACAGTGGGCAAAATGGGCAAGAATGTTACATTGTTGGAATTTTCGTTCCATAAGCTTTACAAAGATGTATTACTCATTGTTCTATGTTAATGAGGAGGGACACAGGAAGTGTGTAAATGCGACTTTGCGAATAGTAGTAACGCATGGAGGCCATATTGGAAAATTCTCCATAGCGGCCTTACCCCACCTCGGAGAGTCGTGGTCTTTTCTCCATCGTTTTCCTCAGGTACTTTTCCATAAGAACCTGTTAACAGAAATTGCATTGCAATTTGTTCCCGGTTCAACAACTATTTGCCTAGACTATCAGCAAGAGAAGACATTCCGGTCATACTACAGATCACAAGACCATAATTAGTGGTCCCCCCCCCCTCGTGTGTGACACTACGATTTTGTCCTTTAGAATAAAAGATAAGGGTTGTAATTTACGTACCACCATTACCTATGTCACTTCAGAACCTCCGTGGCTGGATAATATTGCCACGGGTAAATGGTTGAGTTATTTACGGCTTCATAGTACCGTGCATTCACTGCGGATTATTAAGGATAATCGGTGAAAGGTTATAGAGAAAGTGGAAAATGTGCGTGATGTTTTTATTGATCTAGAAAAGATTTTTGACTCCGTGAACTGGGAATTGTTGTTGGGAGCTTGGAATGGAAAGATCGAAGACTCGTTAGAAACTCATACATGAACTAACAAGTAAGTGTTAGAATTGGGGGAGAAATGACAGAGTATATTGGAAGGAAAGTTTGACAGGGATGCTGTCTCTTGCTGACATTAGGTAATATCTACCTAGAAGGTATAGTGAAAAAAAAAACCTAAAGAATAAAGACGGTATTTCGGTAGGAAGTAGAATGATTAGGTGTATACGGTTTGCAGATAATATGGCACTTGTTGCGAATTCTGGGAAGAAAATCAATAAGATGTTAGATTGAAATTTGAAGGGCGGGACCTCCATCATAATGACAAAATAGCTAATACCTTTGCTCAGTACTTCGCCTGCTATTTGTGTCCTCTTCATCTGATCCAAGTGTGACTATATCAAACATCTTATCAAGTAATGGGAGTGAAATCCGAAAAAAAACACTACGTATTAATAAAATTTATATACACAAAATTGAAATGGCAATAAAAAACTTGAAATCCAGAACAGCTATATGACCTGATGGAATTCTCTCGTATATAATCAAAGGCTGTAGTGACATTTAAATACCCCCTATGGATTGCTTTCAACCTCTCCATTAAAACTTGCACTTAAGATAATGGAAATCCTCGGTAGTCTGCCCGAAGCCTAAATCTAATAATAACTGTGAAATCAATAATTTTAAACCCATATCAATTTTATACACTTTTCCGAAAGTACTTGAACAAATATTGTATAAACAGATTATTGATTATGTTAATCCAGCAAATTCAACCTATTTGCTTGGCTTTGTTACTTGTAAATCGACAACAACTAATCTAGCAATAGTCACCAATTTTATAGCTAATTCACTAGATGAAGGATGGCAAGATGACGTAATATATATTGACTTTGAGGAGGCCTTTGACAGAGTAAGTCATAAAATACTGTTAAACAAACTATATTTTTTTCAGCTCTCATCATCATCTAAGTGAACATAAGCACAATTGTCTTTAAAAAAAATTAAATCAGATAAGTATTCTGAATTATCAAGAGTTCCACAGGGCTCCAACCCTAGCCCTTTACTGTTTCTGTTATTTATCAACGATATTTCAGACAACATAGCCAATAGTGATAATTTACTGTTCGCTGATGATCTCAAAATATACGCTAAGATAAAATCCTTGCATGATTGTCTTGATTTACAACACGACTTAGAGAGTATTTCGAACTAGTGTTCAGCCAAATTTGGAGTAAACATAAACAAATGTAACGTATTATCGTTCAGCAGAAGCAAAAGCACCTTAAATACGTATGATTATAAGTTTAGTAATACTTCTATAAGCAGGCCTAATTCAGTTAAGGAACTAGGTGTTACATTTAAATCGAAATTAACATTGAATAATCATATCGAACATGTTACTCATAATGCTTTTAAATTATTAGGATTCATAATTAGAAGTGTGAAGCGCTTCAGCAACATTACAACACTCTTGAAAATGTATTACTCGTATGTACGCCGCAAGTTGGAATATGCTGTTGTAATTTGAAACCTCTCGCAACAAATTGAAAAAGCTCAATCAAAATTTCTTTGCTATGTGATATGTGAAGTAACTGGAATTTATTCCTCACTTGAAAACTATAGCAACTGATAGATAATTTTAATATTTACTCATTAAAACAAAGGCATAATATTACCGATCTGGTATTCCTGCAAAAAATAGTTCAAAATGAATTCGATTGCTCAAACTTTATATCAACAATAAACTTCCATGTTCCTTCAGTTAGAACTAGAACTAGTAATACAGGTCTCTTCTGTTGCAAAAAGGCTTTTGATGGTACCACATAATGCGTCGCGACTGTAAATTCGGAAAAAAATTGGTGAATTTTCCCTAGAAAATATTTAAAGATTTGGGCATCGCTGGCAGTGCTTTAGGATCAGATACCTACACGAAGTGCATCCCAGAAGTGCACGTGTACAATGCCTAGAATATACCTTTGCCCAGCTTCTTTGATATACGTTCAAAAAGTATGGAGATAGGAGGGATTTTCGACATTTTGATACTACACGTAAGTGTCACGATTCAAAGAGTCTCTTTGTTTAGTGGTCACTACTTAATGAAGATGAGTGAAATCTACCACAAAACAGAAAAGGTTATTCAACAAATCTGAAACACAAGGGCGTCACTTTTTCTTCGTTCCCTGACAAAATTGAAAAATGGATTTAGCAGGTTTTGCTTCTATACCCCTGATGTATAAGTATTGAAAAATATGCGTCGAATGACGTTCATTTTTCACTACTTTTATATATGTATGTACCGAAGCGGGAATAGAAAGTTAATTTCCTATTGAAAAATAGTGTAAACAACCAATGCACTAAAATTTACCCTGGGTGCGCGGTGGCTCAGTGGTAGAGCGTTCACCTCCGGTGCTTGGGGTCCCTGGTTCAATCCCAGCTCGCGCCGTGTGGACTTTGTGGTGGACAAACACCGTGCTCATGGGTTTTCTCGGGGTTCTCCCGTTTCCTCCCACTTTCTTCATTCCACCATTTCGTTGATTTCTCATAATCACCGACTCTTTTAGCCTAACCGGCATAAGTGTGGGACGTAAGACTCAAAGATTTCATTTCATTTTAAAATTTACCCTATAAATACTCTCACTAGAATGCTTCATCAGACAGGGCACGGAAGAAATGAAAAGTTGGGAGAAGAATGATTGCCATGTTAGAATGCAGGATCACGGTGTTACGTGGTGGCATTACCAGATTGAAAGTAGATTCAGATTATATTACACAACATTTCCAGTCTCTTGGGAGATATTTTATGCAATACTTATTGAATTTACTATCTGAGCTATTGACTTGTTCGGTTACTTGCACTAGATATTAAATTCTCAAGGATATATCAGTAAGTTATATGAAATTATAGATTATAACGATAATTTATAAATATCTCAATCTTTGTTTCAAAACAAATAACTATAATTTCGATAATAATCGTATACGTTTATTAAAAAGTATTGATAGTAATTACATGAATATAGACTTTAAATCGAAAAGAAGAGGAACTTTGTTTTTCATTACGCTTTATTAAAAATATATATTTTTTACACTGGTGATATATGTTTCTCTATTACTTTGCAGTGGATGGGCAACTCAGCAACAGAGAATTTGTTGCTGTAATGAAGAATCGTCTCCTTCGAGGTCTCGAAAAACCAAAGGATACAGGATTCGTTAAGCTGATTCAGTCCGTACTTAAATGCGCACGTGAAACAAAACCTGTACTCTTGGATATCTAATTCATCATCGAGAAAACTTCTGCTTTTCTCAGCTAGATAATGCTGCTTACCTAGAGTAAATGTTAATTAGTTAGAAATATAAGTCTTCCGTACATAGTTGCCTAGTAATATAACATCTAAGACAAAATGCTTGTTTTCTGTAAGTTCTCTAACTTAAGATAAAAATAATAGAAATTGTCCATCAGAAGATCAGTACGTTATAATGTAGAAGTTACATATTTGCATGGCCTATCTAATTATATGATGTAAATATTGCTGCAAACATACTGTTTCTCTGGCAGTCAGATCCTTACATATGTAGTTCATGTATTATGAAAATACAGAAATTATTTAATAGCATTTTCGTGATACAAAACAGTTTCAATTTCTTAATGAGTGACATGAATTTGTGAATATACAATGAATAACAAATAGATAATACAAAATGTTATTTGTATTACAATTATTATCATGTTATTTGTTTAGAATGTAAAGTTGCGTAAAGTCAAACGAAATTGAAAATTAAAGTACTTTTTTTTTTTTCTTTCTTAGTTCTTACGATATCATATGAGGTATTGATTACGATTTTTACGCATCTCTCTAAAAAAAACCAAAGATGCTTCCACATAAATGGAATGTTTTCTTTTTTATATTTTTACCATTATTTGTAATTTTTGTAATACTTTATGTTTGCTATAGAATTTAATCTAAACAAAATATTTAATTTCTTTCATTATAATACAGTCGTTGTTGCGCGAGTTATGAGATACGCTTTCTAACACGTCTACATAAAGATTAAAACATATGTAGAATTAGTTGTAAGCGCTACTGAGCACAGTATTAATAATTGGTAAACGAGGTTAAAAATGATTGAATGAATGATTTTGTGATTAAAGTGTTATTTTCATTTTCTTAGCTTTTATTCTTACTTTATTCAGTTCAAAATATTTGAGGAGAAATTTCATCTTTCAACTAAGTTACCAACATTTGGAACTGTGTTCATAATATTATTAAAACTGTGTTGAATATGATTGTGTTAATAAAATCCTACATTCAAAAAATGTTGCATTTTGTATTCCTAGGTCAAAATTGTGGTGAAGTTAAAATAGTGTGTTTCTCTCTCTCTCTCTCTCTCTCTCTCTCAAATCTAGGACTATGTGCAGCAAAAGAGAGCGTGATAACTATTTTTCTACTCGGCAACTATTACAAAAAGGAAAATTGATGTAAAAGGTATGCGTAATATCAAAGATGGTTCCTAATCCTCAGATTAGAAAGTACGAAATTCTTCAAGTACGTTCAGAGGCTGATTCGTTTTATACGAACACATGAAGTTACCACTACCACCCACCATCGAACAATGCATGATATCGCAGTTTTTACTGCATCAGACTTCGTAGCAGCTGTACCAGGGATATATTGCCCTACTCTTTTGCAGACTTTCCAGAGGCTATTTACCGTGCAAACCCGACGTGACCAAGGGCGCTGTTTGAAAAGTTCAAAAGCACAATAATCAATAGGACTAGCATCTGGACCCTTCAGGAAAATATCCTTGAACGGAATGGCATTTAATGGAGTTGGAGCTGCCATACGTCGCTATAAGGCCAGCGATGTTTCGATCATGTGACTTGAAGTTTTGTTCTTGTGCAGTTCCATGCGATGGATGTAGTCGTCGTATCATGCTGGTATTTCCTCTATGTGAACTGAAGATAGGTTACGTTCTATAGGTTACTGAAGATAGGCTGCTTACTACCAGCCTCCTGATCGATTTCGACTTTCTTTTCTTTTTTTTCTTTCTTTTTTTTTTTTTTTTTCGATCTTAACGAATCTTAAAGCGTTGTAGGAAAGGCATAAATAATTACAAAGCGTTTCAAGAAACTTTCTTTGCGCTGACGCACTAACTTACATACGTATTTTTCATGAACATTTCTGTAGATTTGCACATTCACTAGATCCGAACATTTGCAGTCACTTAGGTAGATCCATGTTTTGTTCATTGTCACAACAAATTTATAGCGGTTACTAGATAAGTGGCATTATAGTTGTCTACTCTTGCTGTATCACTCCGCCATATGCTATGGTGTTAACTCATACACGCTGGTCTGATGGACAGTTTGCAGCCCCAATTTGTGATGGATTGTCCGACTCGCTATTGATTGGGGCACGTGTATTATTTTGCGCATACCAGGCTGTGGTAATGGATTCTCACAGGGCGCAATATCCCGGATCTTTAGCATATGTCTTGTGAGTTTCAATGATACCTTCTTTGGTTGCAATTTCGTTAATGGCGTGGATTGTAGAAGAGGCTGTTGTGCAAAGTGTTTTATTATAACACTAACACTGGACCGTCTTACAATAAACCGACAATTCCGATACTATTACAATATGCAGGAAATTCTGAAGTTTGCATAGGAAAGAGCCATGACGCATTCTTCCGAAAAGCTTCTTTCTTCGGCAGTTTGGCCACTACATCATCTTCACTTTGTTACGCAACAACTGAGATAGTGATATACATATGCGTAGTTTTGTTTCTTTGTGAAGACAGATGTTACCAAAAATCTGAAATACTTATTCCAGTCTCAAAAGCGTGTCCGAATACTTAGTAGACTCGACTCTCTACACTTTAACCCATTCGGTGCACGCATCTATTAATAGTAAAATAGTGAAATCGAACAGATTTAAAAAAAAAAAAATCTAAATGGATATGCTCCCAAGGTTTGGACTTCTCCTTTCTCCATCTAAGGAAAACTGCTTTAGGTGGCTTATTAGCCATTGCTTGATAATAATCACATCGTTGGACAACGATTTATTTCAGCTGAAGCTATACTTTTCATCCTTTCCATTCCCAATTGATCGGTATGTAATTATTTAAATACAAGGACTTTAACTTACGTGGTAAAACTACACGTCCATTTAGAAATAATAACTGTCCTTGTAATTCCATAAATAATAGTTTTTGGAAGAAGACTTTGTGTTCCTTGGTATCAAGGTGACATGGAAGCTTCTTCGGCCAAGCATCTTTAGTCTAGGCAATAACCGTCTGTAACCATTTATATTGGACAATTTCTTTTATTATTTCTTCTTTATTAAAATGAAGTTATTGAGCTGGCTTATGTAATTATTGGAAATCTCTTCATCTTCCGTAACCTCCCCTGATAGAAAATCTGCAACCGTTACTTGTTTTGAATAAATTATCTCGAAGTTGTAATTAGTTAGTAAAAGAAATGAGCGCTGTAATCGTGGAAATGCTGTTGATGGTGGTGAATTTACGCCAAAAATTCAGGCTGTGGATCCGTTAACAATTTACAGTGTTGGCATTAAAGGAATTTGTAAAACTTTCGTATGGCGAGTATGACCGCTAGGAATTTCCTTTCAATTTTGCTTTGTTCTTGGCAACGTAGGGCAGAAATAGAAGGTAAATGATGACAAAAGTAGATAAGCCCGAGGAATGCCTGCAACTGCAAGAGTGTTTGCGGAGTTGATGAAATCTATTATAGATAATGCCATTAAGACTAATTTATCAGTAGAGCACTTATAATGAAAGGACAACCCATTTCAGACCAGATGAACTCTGTATTGAACAAATAACCAAGAAGTTAATACATAATCTAAACTAACCACAGAAGCAACAAAAATTAACTCTTCTTCAACGGAATTTCGGTATGTGACAAACTTGAGCACTTTTCACCCAACAGAGGTGTTGATGTAATAATAACTTAACAGTTATAATAATTACAACAATAATTATCATTAGTGCTACTATTCGAAGACTGAAGAAACAAACGGAGGAAGAAGCATTGGGGAATACGCATGGCTTTGTCCAAGGCCACGATTGGTATCTGCGTATCATGCTACATAAATACATAGTTTGGTTTGCAGTTGTGATTTTGAACCTTTGCCCCATCATTGTACAGTCAGCGACAAAAGTTCTTTCCTTTTGACGAAATCAGTTCCGTAAATAACTTCCAAATGGAAGGACAATTTGAGTACAATTTTCGGTAAATTAAAAAAAAAAAATGTAATTTTCTGTACATTCTAGCCTTGAAACTGCTAAATGGTGTACGTTCCACCGTTATTCCCAAACCAATTGTTACCAAACGGAAAGAACTTTTGTTGCTGGCCGTACCTACCAATTTCTACATCTTTGCAAATCTAATAAGTATATACTGGAAGACTTTCCACAATTCTAATTAAATTACTAATGAGGTAAAGAACTGGTTTCCCGCCGAACAAGCAGAGTTCTACGAATCTTTTATGTAGGACAATTTCATAGGCGTGAGAAGTGTGTGCCAGTAGGAGATAGATATGTGGAGAAGAAGATTTGAGTGCATAACATCTGGTTTAGAGTCAGAGCGGGAACATTTCAGCATTTATTTACATAAATTTTAAAATATGAACAAGTGATTAGAGCAATGGAATCCCATCATGGTCATGTGAAAATAGAAATAACAATAAAATGTACTTATATAGCAGTTATAAATAAAAATAATCGGGATAAATTATGTAGACATTTCAAAGCTTTTGAGACAATAGTCTTGGAATCACAGTGGAAGAGAAACAGTTCAAGAAAAAAAGAAGAAAAAGTACCTAGATATTTGTAGTATGCCAGATCTTATGACGGAAGAGTGTGTGGCTAGACCAGTCTCATTAGGCGTCTTATGAGGAGAAAATACTAGAGATAATTTGAGCAACTCGCTGCAGGGAAACTAGAAGTACTGTGAATTAGTGGAGAGAAAGCTCGAATGGAGAAGAAGTATTAACGAAAATGGAGAAGACAGTCTTGTTAAAGGAAGTTAAAAGAAAATCAATAAATACATAATTAATTAAATGACAGAAAGGAAAAGTGTAAAATAATAAGTTAAAACTGAGGAAAAGTATAGAACAATCAATACTTGCGAAATTCCAATACTTAGGTGATTAATAGGTCACCTTTAACTTATTATTAACACAGACCTTAAAAATCTGAACAACCCTAACCAAATATAGAGAGTATTATTCACGAAGTGCAGCAGGAAGAGCAACCACACTAAGAAAACAAATAGGCAGAAGAATAATAGACCTAAAATACCTTGAACAAATAGACTCACTAAAGAAATACTCTGAGAGGGGAAAAAAATGAACTGCACCCAGTAGTAGCTAAAATGAAAATGACAACATACTATTGAAACTAAACGAACAATAAACATACAAATAGCTGAAAAAAGGACAAAATAATAATACGTAGAGAGATCAATAACACTCTGCTAAACTTTGAAGTCTTTTGTCCAAGAACTCTCGAAACAAATAAGTTAAGGAATTAATCGTTGAAGATCAATCAGGTCACACATCAGATAGATTAATACATTCTTGATACAAGAGACTCTAGTCTTTTTTTTTTTTTTTTTCTAAATAATAATAAACCTCTTAACAAACTCTTCTTGAAGATTAGTTTTCAGAAACTAAAAAATTCAGATTAAAAGTTAAACTATCTTAATTGCTCACTTTATTTTGCTTCAAAAGAGATTTCAAAATGTCCTAAATAAGAAAGCCAACGGTAACTTCTACTTACCTAATCCTTGGTGAACAAGAACATAAATTCAAAAAGAAGCTAAATTATAGTGGAATCTTTAAAGGAAACCATGGGTTGCAAGTTTATGATACAAAGGAGAAAAATATCATTTTTGATACGATAAGTGGGTCAGGACATGTTTCTTTCAGTATCTTGAATGATTTAATACAAATCGATAGTTTTAGTTTATCTCCATAATTCACAGTTGTTTTCATCTATGGTCAGATTCCAATAGCGTAATCACTAATATATTTTATATATTTGAATTGTTTGGTCAAATTGTTGCATACAACTTCGAAGAAAATAACCTTCCTTCGTAGTTTTTTGGATATACGAAGTTGGACAATAAAGTAATGAGACTGTTTTTTTTTTTCCTGCCCATAGTGACAACCCTGCAGCCTGCTACCGCAGGCAGGGTGTGAACTTGGTCTTCTTTCACCACCACAACCGCAAGTGACGCGCACTTGCAATGTTTCAGTCAGGAGTAGCAGCTTGAAAAGTGAAGTCGTGTGTTTGCTCCTTGTTTCAACAATGAAATCACGAAATATTGCGCAGTGATGTACCATTTTTTTTTTTTTTTTTTTTTTTTTTTTTGAAACTCAATAAGAATGCCGCAGTAGCGTACGGCAAGTTTCAACAGGCTTTTGGAAACGAGGTTTTGTCAAGGGCACAAGTGTTTCGTTGGCACAAAATGTTTTCTGAAGGCAGAACCAATGTTGATTATGAACACCGCAGTCAGCTACCATCAACTGCACGAACAGATGACAACACAGCCAGGGTGAACTTTTGCGAATTGATCGAAGAGTAACCGTGAAGATGATTGCGAACGAACTGAACATTAATCGGGAAACTGTTCGCCTGATATTGAATGAAAATCTGGGAATAAATAAATTAAAAAAAAAAATCTAAAATGGTTCCCAAACATCTCACACAGCAATAAAAAGATAAATGGAGGACTGTGGATCTTGGTGTGTTGGAATAAGTGAATTGAACACAGAAATATTGAACCAAATTATCACTGATGATGATTTTCTTTTACATTATGATCCCGAGACGAAATATCAAAGTTCGCAACGGTGTTTTGTGTCCTTCTTTAAGTCCATGGGTATCGTGCACAAAGACTAGTTACCTCCAGACTAGATAGTAAACCAAGATTACTACAAACAAATTCTCGAAAGACTTGGAAAATGGGTCCGTCGCTTTCGTGCAGACATTACTGACAACTGCATCACGATAACGCACCACCCCACATTGCATTATCTGCTAGGCAGTTTTTATTGTCGAAGTCCATTGCAGTGTTACCACAACCTTCTTATTACCCGACATGGCCCCATGTGTTTTTTTTTTATTTTTATTGTTTTTTTATTATCCCCCCTCCGAAAAAAAAGTCAGTCGTTAAAAGACACCATTTTGCAATAGGACAGGACATCCAAACGGCTGTTACAATGGCTTGCACTGGTATACCAGAATATGAGCTTCAGAGATAATACCAACAATGGAAACGGTTATGAAGTAAGTGTGTGCAACCACAAGAGAATTGCTTTGAAGGTGATAACATGTAGTTGGTTAAAATTAAGGTTTTTTTTTTTTTTTTTTTTTTTTTTTTTTTTTTTTTTTTTAGCCAGTTTCATTACTTTATTGTCCAACATGCTATTTTCTCCTTCCAAGGTAATTTTAAAATAAGTATCACAACGAACGCAGCATGCCATCAATACTTCATTGCGTTCCTTTAGCTCTAACTTCGAAAGCAAGTGTATAGTGTTTCTACGATATAAACCGTTACAGAATAGTCAGAGTACAGAGCTTTTCGTTTATCCAACCTACTTGAAACACTGTTGAATTAATACTAACTTTAGTAACAGAAGAAAAGATTAAAATCAAGTTCTGAACTAAACTCTCTACATAAGAAAGCATAAAACTGGCGTTTGTGTTGTGTTTATGTCCTCTAGAACGGTAGGTTTTAAATGATTACAGGAACAAAATGGTAATCGAACCATAACACAACTGGAAAACAGTTACATTTTAAATAATTTGCTTTAGTGCTTTATCGTATGCAAGATATGCTAAACCTTCTTTGTAGGTAAAAACAGACGTACCATCACTTTATGTGTTGTCCAAAAAAATTTTTCCTGATATTTCGGGTATTTACATGACCTTTCATCAAAGTAAAGAAAGTATGATATAAAATTATTAAAGGCACAACTGATAAAATGATGAAATACTCCGTGCTAAAGAAAACAAACAATCGAGAAAGTCATTAAAGGCTATTCATGATGTTCATCCTTTAGCTGTTTATGATTCATCTAAAGTCTCATGGTTGATACCATCAGTAGATTGTTTCTTTAAATCTCTTTCTTCTTACCGACAAACTCTCAATAATATTTATTAAGTTATTTCATCTTCGAGTTAAAAATCAACTAACTGAATTAAACTTTTTTATTATTATTATTATTTTGTTTTGTTCATTACAACATTATAAGCCTCAACAATCTGCCTTTCTAAATTATTATGTTTTGTGTTAAGACTCAAAAGTCACCTGAATTATACGCTTGATACTTTTATGTTGATATATTGATATACTATATCGTCGCTGCGCTTCGAAGAACCGCTATGTGTTAAAACCACAACTTTTCAGGAGAAGCGAAAGACATTCCGAACTCTTAAAATTTTCCCAAATACACGGAAACACTTGAAAAATGTAATAAATTTGGTTCTGCATATATTATGCACTGCACATTGTAGCTTGCTTCAACTGTATTATATTACTATTTTTGTGTTTATGTAGCACCTTTTGCTCCTGTATAAGCACATAGAGGATTTGTATACATTAATCAATGCGTACGTGATGAGAACCAGAAGCCTTTAATTTCAATCTATAGTTTTTCATTGTTTATTATTGCTAATTGAATATTAACTTATGATATTATAAGGGATGCTGCCTGACAGCTTTCTGGTTTATTTGCACGACATAACTCATTTTCGACAAAAATGTCACATAGCGGTTCTTCGAAGCGCAGCGATGATATATTAATACACATAATTTTCTCAAAAATGACTCGGGTGAATGTTCATATTTCATTAATAGTAATAATAACTCTACAATACACATGAAGTAATTTATCATGAATATTTACAAAAGGTAGCCTACTGTTGAGATGAGTTTATTTTTGGATGATTTTCTCAAAAACGACTCTGGCAATTTCTTTTAGATTTCATTAATAACCCTAAAATGTTGCGTAAATCACTTTTTACGAAAATATCCACAAGGGGAAAAAAAGTTTATTTATTTACTTATAACTTTCTCAAGTTCGGCTCAAGTAATTTAGTTAATATCTCATAAGTGAATGTTTTATTAATAACACTAATATGTGGCGTAAGTAATTTCTCATTAAAAAGTCCGCAAAGGGTAGTTTGCTTTACGGACTGAGTATTCTTCGAACAAAATTTTTCGAAAACATACTTGTTTTTTTTTCCTATTTCATAAATAAATGTTTCAGTAATAACTGTAGCATCACATAATCTAGCAGAAGTGTACAATTTACGCACAGCAAGAATGTTTAATAAACGTGAAACCAGATATTGAATACTACAGAAATTGTCTCCCTTTAGAAACGGAATTTTCGAAAACAATGAAATGGTATTCACTCGTTTCTAATGAATACTTTATGTGCTAAATTTCACTCCTCCAAGTTCAGCAAATCCTAAAATTCAACATTCCGTAAATATAACTAACTAACTCTATGGCCTATAGAACCCGGAGGGTGACAGGACGTAAATATAATATCGGAAATTAGAATATTATATAAATTGACGTCTTTCCCTTTTAGGCGTGGATTTTTCTAAAACACTGAAAAACATTTCCTCTTATTAATGAAGTGGTTACATGTTGAATTTCGAAGATCCAACTTAAGAGAATCCTCACATTGTGCCTTTTCTGAACAAAGACGATCTAAAAACGATCAATGTTCTAATATACAATTTTCAAAACAATGCAGTTAAAGTTTCAGTTAAAATAAATTAGTCTAACTTCCGAAATTTTCATGCCCATCAAGCTAAAATATATAACTTTGTTGCCGTATTAGTTAAAAAATATTACAGAATAATATAACAAATTTATTAAAGATTGACAGACAAATTATTTGTTATAAATTTAATATTCGTTAATCTATGTGACAAATACTCTGTAAGATTTTTAAAATATGCGATTATGGTCAGTTTAATTATAACATATTATAATTCTTCTTAGTAGCTCAGATTTCAAATTTAAGGGACCAATGTCGATTGATTCTTTATACTATAATGTAGTACGCTTATACCTGCATTTCTAGACAATATTTACTATATTATTTACTTTCTAATTTCATTTCAATAAATGATTTATCGATGAATTTTCTTCTTTCAAATAGACTTTGGAATCCTCAATACTTTAGCCTATTTTCATAATTATGAGAATAATAATTCTTTTTCATTGAACAACAAAGTGGCCTAATAAAACATTTCTAAACCATTTTTTTTTTTTTTTTTTTTTTTTTTTTTTTTTTTTTTTTTTTTTAGCGTGTTACAGATACTGTTTTACATGACTGAAACAAACTATAGTTTAGATCAAACTAGTGTCACCATCTATAAAAATTCAGCACATTAATTGAATCGAAATTTCAGTTATCTGTCATAGAATATCTAGATCTTTCATGTCTTCTTCCTTGTTTATTGTTACTTCATTGATGGCAAAATATTGAATCTTGTTCGTAAATGTCATACTTTTTTTTTTTCATTTGATGTCCAATAAATACTTTTGTACCAGTTACTTATTCTATCTAAATCTATTTTTATTTTTTATTTTTTATTTTATTTATTCACTTTCCATTGGCCCCAAAGAGCTAATACTCACTTTAAGGGGCAGTACAATCCACTACGTACATATTTCAATAATAATAAAACATGACAATATATGTTTGTCATAGACTAAAAAGAAACAAATAAAAGAAAGAAAAAAATAAAGAAACAATAATGAAAATAAAGTACAATTATATTTATAAGAAAAGGAAATACATGGTAACTACTAAATACACGAAACAATAATATAAATTCAAAATTTTGCATAAGATGTTAACTAGAATAACAATATATAAAATACATGAACAGAAACTTTATAGTTATGGATTATATATGTAAGTTACATTAACAACAAATTTAGGAAAATATCATATAGCGTGACAGTTGTTTACAATGAGTTATAAACTGCTCCTAGTAATGCTGTGTCAGCTGTTTCTTAAATATATACTCACTACAACAATTTTTAAGTTTATCTGGAAGATCGTTATACGTTTTGAGTAGACTGTATTTGACACCCTTTGTGCCATAGTTAGTTGAGTTCATTCTTCTTATATGTAATGCATTTCTACGTCTAGTATTGTATTCATGAATATCGTTATTTTTTTGAAGCTTGAGATTAATATGTGTCTGGGAATTTATAATTTTGTAGATTAAAATACTTGTTTGACCTTTTGTAATTAAATTTAGTGGTAATATTCCTGAGGTCATGTGCAAATTTTTGCTGGAATATCTCGGAGGTAATCCATATATTGACTTTATTGCCTTCTTTTGGAGAATTGCTAATCTCTTTATATCTGATTGCCTACCATTCTGCCAGATTACCGATAAGTAAGATAGGTGGGGTTGTATGAGTGAATAGTATACTACTCTAACACTTGAATTTGGTACGATATTACGTAAACGACTGAGAACTCCCACAACTGGTGATATCTTCTGTGTTAACATTAATATATGATTATCCCATTTCATATTGTCATCCAGTACTAGACCTAAGTATTTTACAGTACTTGCTCTGAGTATAGTCAATTCATCTACCTGTAGTTTGCCAGGGATCTGTGTTTTAAATGAAGGCTTACGAAACACTAAAAACACAGTTTTGGAGGGATTCAGCACAAATTTGTTTTCACAAAGCCATCGATTAAAAATGTTTAAATCGTATTTTATATTACACAATAGTTCTTGGATAGAGTTTTCAACATAAAAGTATTGTTTTGTCATCTGCAAATAAAGCAACTTTACCTTTGAGGTTTAACTCGTTTATGTCATTTATATAAATAAATTTTTTTTTGTAAAAAATTATTGTCGTACTCATTATTAACTATTCTAAGAAGTTTGTCATCTGCGTACAGTAGTGTTTTTGAATATTCGATTTTTCGGGTAAATTATTTATAAATAAGGAGAAAAACAAGGGTTCTAAGAGATACCCTTGGAGCAGTCCGTTCTCTATTTTGCCTCCACTAGGTTATACATTGTCATTTTATCTTAAAAGTTCTATTTGACAGATAGCTTTCAAACTAATGTATTTTAATGACAATCTGATATTTGATAGCTTATTAAGGAGTAATTTACGATTAATGGAGTCGAAGGCATTTGGCATATCGATGTACGAGGGGATATCAAAAGGTTCCTGCAACCACCTAGAAGAAATCCACTCTGATACCTTGGAGTACTCTGACACCATGATGGTATTAGTACTTCTCAGGGGTGTAGCCACGCGGGGAGCATCGGGGCCAGGCCCCCACCAAATTACCAGTTTTTAAAACATCATTGTAAGATTACCTCACTTCAGTCACTTGAAAATAACAAAGTTTACATATAATTAATAATTTACGGTAAAATAGTATGGAAAAATACTATTTTACTATACCAATCGAAAAATAGTATGGTATCTCCTCCTTATCCCAATCGGAAAAGAGTATGGTTTATTTATTTTATTTATTTATTTATTTTTTACAGCAGATTACACAATTTACTGCGATTTATATTTGACACTTTGAAGACAACAATTTACTGTAAATACTACCATAAAACAATGGTACTAAACTGATTTGTAAGTAGGCCTGCATTACATTTTTTATGTGCTGTAGCTAGTATTTAAAAAAACATATTTATATCAGATGAAAAATTTGGTGAAAAACAGCGTTTTTCAGTATGGATTTCAATTAATCGGTCATTTTCAATTATTTTTACATGTCACCATCCCCCTTAGAAGTACTAATGGGGACTGAGTTTGGATTTAAACAGCATCGGAACTGGCACTGTTCATATCAGCAACTCCGAAAACTATGTTTCAACATTAATATTGGTCATTTTCGATCATTTTTGTATATCTTCCGCTTTTCTTCAAAGTGCCCCTTCAAAGTGAAGCTATAAAAACCATTCCAGGCCCGAACCTCATCTACATTGAAAATTTAATCGAAATCAGTCGGATGGCTCAAGAGTTGTTACAAATGTAGTCATTTCATTATATATATATATAGGGTGAATGGTAACTACGTGGACAAATTTGGGCGGATGATAGTACATCTAACAAGAAGCAAAAAAGTCGTAGTGAACATGGGAATTTCCGTCCCGTTTAGGAGTGACAGAGTGTCGAAAGCGTGAGAACATGAACTTCAGAGGTCAACAGCTTAAAAACAATACATCATAGAGAGTGCGGTTAAAAATGTCACTTAGAAAGTCATACCTACTCTGTTGAAAAATGCATATTTGGAAATGCAGCTATGCGTGCGCACGGAATTCCCCAAAGGAACAGACGGATTCCCGGACATGCTGTAAAGGAAAGAAGTGTCACACGTTGTTAATGCCGTGCGTCCACGTAGTTACCGTTCACCCTGTATATATAGATATATAGAAAAATGAAATGAAATCTTTGAGTTTTACGTCCCACGCTTATGCCGGTTAGGCTAAAGGAGACGGTGATGATGACTAATGAATGAAATGGCGGAATGAAGAAAGTGGGAGGAAACGGGAGAACCTCGAGGAAACCCATGTACACGGTGTTTGTCCACCACAAAGTTCACTTGGCGGAGGCTGGAATCGAACCCGGGACCCCATAGATATATAGATATATAAGTAAATAATTACATTATTGCGGAAAGTTTCGAACTATAGCCTATATAAATTGAATCATACAGAAGTTATTCGGAGACGCACTAGACACCAACATGACTGGTGAAGAACCCTGTGCGTATTACAATACAACAAAACTCCGTTTTGCGGCTATCGCACCATTGCATTTACGTCACACGATTTTCTGGAGTTAGTTGTTAGTGATCGTAACCACCGCTTTAAAATTCCTTCGCCTTCCCACTTGTATCGCTATTTCTGAGAATATTATTTAAAACTTCTGATTCGAATCATTACCCACTCTTTTCTTCGAAGAAGTTTCGCATGTGAAACAGAAGAAACTTTTTTTCTTGAAATGTTTTCCGCGACGGAACAATGCACGATTTACAGACCTAAAGATATTAAAAACCTAATTCGTCGGATATTAATGTCGTACTACTTTTTTATTATTATTTTTGGATTTGAATATTTCTGAAGAAATCGAGTTTATTCGCATTCTCGCACTAATTTAGGATAAAAAAAGAATTTGTAAAGTGGTAAACTGAAGTTCGAAGTCCAAAGAAGATGCTCGAAAGCTTGTTTACAAACGAGATGTCCCTGCTCCTTCACGTGTGCAATTACTTCGAATCTGTGGTCGACGTGGAACAGAACTCTGCATCGTTAACACTGGCGAACTTCAAATGCACGAAGCACCCTGTATCTCGGAAGAGGAGGTCGATGCTATTTCTTTAAATCCTGTTTTAACTGCATCTTCCGCAGTACTTTCTCCTTGCCAATCACCAGTGACCTAAAATGATGGGTGCGATCTCCTTGGGGAGTTTTAAAGAATTAGGATTGGTTAATTAAACAACCTTATGTGGATAAAAGATTATTACAAGTCTACCATTTTCTAATACTTTGATTTGTTGGCGAAAAACGCTACAAATATATTCACAATAATATAAGCATTTTGTAATAAAAAGTTCTACCATTAAAAATAGTTTTGTTATTGTAATAACCCCTAAAATAATCAAAATAATGAAAAAAACAAAGATAAAAAAGTGTTACGTAACAAAGGGGAGGGGTATGGCCTTGCGTTACGAAGTGTGACAAGCAGGAGGGAGGGGGGTAAAAATTGGTCAAAAATAGCGTTACGTAATATGTTAACGGCCCCTAGAACAGGAAATAAGACATAGATGTTAATAAAATAATTGTTTTTTTAGTCACGAATAATAAATAATTATTTTTCTCAGGAAATCTTATAGAAAATAAGTGAAATTTCAAAGAAAATCAGCCTTATGTAGATAGGTTGTGTACAAGGGCTTAAACTAAAATAGTTATGCACCAAGGTATAACCTTTGGTCCGGGACAATAATTATTTGTTAAACATAAAAACTATCTGGAATATAATTTATGCACAAAAAGCAAATAATAATAATAATAATAATAATAATAATAATAATAATAATAATAATAATAAATAAGCTAGAAACCAGTGTTTTTTAGTTTCCCGGAAGGAAACCAAAATTTGCCGGTTTTTTCAGGCCTCAAAAACACTAGCTGCAACATAGTTTATTTTGGCTTTGTGGCTGGCCCCCCCTCAAAAACGACGGGCCCCTCCTACATAAACCTGCTGGCTACACCTCTGGTCCTTCTCTACGTAATCATAGTGCGTAGCGACAAATTTTTGACAACGGTTCTTCACTTTCCGTAAGTATGTTTTGTAAAAGTCTGCAGTTCGGCTTTGGAACAACAGTTCAACCTCAGAAATGTCGTCATCTCTACTTTCAAAATGGCGTCTTCTGAGTGGACGTTTCATTTCTGAGAAGAGAACGAAGTTACTTGGTGCTAGGTCCGGTGAGTATTGGGGTGAGGTAATAATTCATATCCTAATTCCACTATCTTCATCATAGTCGCATGGGCGGAATGAGCTGGTGCATTGTTTGGTAACAGTAGCACCTCTTTTGTGACCAATTCACGATGTTTCTTCTTCAGTTCCTCTCGTAGCTTAGTCAGGAGATGGAAATAATATGCACTAGTAATAGTTTACCCCTGTGGTAGTTAATTTATCATGATGAACTTTTCACAGTCCTAGAAAACGGAAAGCATCACCTTCGCTGCAGACTTCTGCACTCGTGCCGTTTTAGAGGGAGGGGATGAATGTTTCCATTGTTGCTCATTTCTTTGTTTCTGGGTTATAAAGATAAACCAACTTTCATCTATTGTTACTAATCTGTAGAAAAAGTTCTCTTCATTCACCTCACAACGATGCAACTTTTTTCTTGGAGCGTCCATGCGATTTCTCTTATGAAAAGTTGTGAATAGTGGCACCCAACATGCTGACACTTTCCGAAGATGCAATTGGATTGTGAATGATATTCCAGGCAGACCCATAACTCATACCTATTGCACACATAACACTTTCAATGGTTATCCTCTTGTCTTCCATTATGATCTCAACATTCTCCGTCAAAGCAGCATTATCGGTGAAAGATGATTTTCCAGATTTAGAGGCGTCCGCAGTGGCCATGCGTCCAGTTTGGAATTGTCGTTTCCACTTGGATACCATCTCATAAGATGGGCTTTCATCTCCATAGACTTCTTTCATTTCTTGGTGGATCTGCTTTGCCGGTTTCCCCTGAAGATGGAGAAAACTCAATGACGCTCCGTGCCTTAAGCTCGACAATCATTGCAACTTCAGTGATTTACTTGGAAAAAATAAATTAATTAATTAAATTAAATAAATAAAAATAAAAACAAAAATAAAGAATTGTTCTACGAGTCCAGAATTTGCATGTCTAACATACAAGGATCTAACTATAAAATGCATGCCCGTGAGAGTTCGTAGTTCGTCACCTTCTAGGTGATTGCATGAATGTTTTGATACCTTCTCGTATATATAGCATTAACCTGTAAATTACTTTTTAATGTAACATACGTGAAGCCAGTAAAATGAATAAGATTAGTTACAATCCCTCTGCATTTGTAGGATTCATGATGTGCTTCAATTAAAATATATATTTTTTAAATATTAAAATATAAATATTCATGTACAGTTTATTAAAAAGAAATAGAAAACACATTTACTAAACATATGTAGCCCTATAATTTTTAATATTTTCACGATCACCTGATTTGTAAATCGGTACAACATATAATTTAGTTCCATTTCGAAAGGAATACTCGAATTTTTTAAATGAAATATTAAAAATGTTCGATAAATTTGTTGCTATATCACTACTACATGCTTTAATTATATAATACGGAATATTATTATTAGGTCTAGGGATAGTACTCCCTTTAGTTTTTCTAGTTGTTTGAATTACATCAGTTCCCATCATACTTGGAATACAAATCGATATACTTAAACTGCTACTAAACTTTCACAATTTCATAATCTAACTTTTTATATACTGATTAGAAACAAAATTATTTTACAATTTGTTCCGTCAAAATTAATTTAAGATGTATAAGTGTGAAATATATATATAAATGAACATTTATTTTCTCCTCTGTAAAGTTCAGTTTTATTGGGATATGATATTTTCATTCTTAGGCGACGATATATTCATTAGTTTGGCTTGTCATTTGTTTTAAGAAATTGTGGTTGGTCTTCTGTGGATTAATCAAGTTTATTGTAGATACTAATTTGGAAGATTTAGAGTAGAGTCATTAGAGTCTAGTGCTCACAGATTTGTGCGATTTTGTGACTATGATTATTTCATGAGACTCTGCACAAATAAATAGTAAAGTCAAACAGAATGAAAATTTGTGGAGAAAGTTATTTAAACGAAGATATTGTAGCTCAGTAACTGGATATCACGTAGCTGGAACAATCTACGTGAGTAAGATGATTCAGGTTCATTTCGGTCACGCCTATGCAATGTAGAGATATCCGAGTTGTTGTTCACGTTTGAAAGTCTTATTAGTCGAAGTGAATTGATTATTATTCTCAAAACCTGAAAGAACCTTTAAGCATATATAGAGAACCCAGTTCTAACTTTCTTCTTTTTTTTCTTGATATTATTTAACAATCTGTTCTATAATTACAACCAATACCATTGGTAACAGTATGATTCTATTATCTAATTTCTGATTTTTGGATCATTGTATAATGTATTATTCACTACCTACAGATGTCTTTATATTATACAGGGTGACTATAATTGATTCATTGAGTTTGAAAGGACTGTATTAAAAAATTATATAGCACATACAATAGCGAATTATATGTCCAAGTTTCAGACATATTGTTACAATTATTCAATGTGACTTCCTTTCGTCACACAATACATATCTATACGGTTATCTAGTTCGTCCCACACGCGCTATAGCATATCTCTACTAATGGCTGTAAATATAGCTGTAATATGATTCTGGAGTTTACTCAAGGTGTTGGTGTTGTAGTCATTTACACTGTGTCTTTCGCAACCCCCAAAGGAAAATAATCACGAACTATCAGATTGGAAGATCCAGAAGTCCATGGGGAAAGCGCTGAGTCATCTTCAGCACATTACCTAATCTAACGGTAAGAAAATTCTTCGTTCAGGTAACGACACACTTCAGTGTGCCAATGGAGCAGTACCCCATTAAGTTGGAGCATGAAGTTGTTGGAATCCACTTTCAATTGTGGAAACAAAAACAACTGTAGTATATATAGGAATGACATACCTTTCATACTGCTCTACGCGAATTAAAGGACCGAACACTTTTGTTTAGACACTGCAACAAAAACATTTAATTTTACCTTTACACAGCCCAATGTCGATACCATCTCAGAATGCTTTGGTGACCTGGCATAGCAGTTGCGAACTGTCTACGGAACGCACGCTGTACGGTAACAATGGAAAAACATTTCTCATTTTTAAAAACATAGAATGCTTTCTGCTGTAGAGACGCCATTTTGTAAACTAGACGTGTATTACCATTGTGTCCAGAAGCCAAGATTACGAATATGAGAAATTGAATACTTTCAAATGTATTCTTTCGTTTCATCGTTAGCACAAAAATATTGTATTAGTAATTTTCGACATATTTCACTTTAAAGCTCGATGAATTATTTGCAATTACCCTATAATACTCGTAATCCTCATTGGTTACTTTTAATTGTAATATAGCGGTCACGGTGTCATACCTCTGTTGTGAGAGGTCCCAGTTCAATCTCCGGTGATACTAGTCTGTTGTGGACAGCATCGTGTCCATAGGTTTTCTCGGGATTCCTCCATTTTCTTTCATTCTCCATTCTCATGTCACAAATTCTTTCTAGTTATTCATTATCATTAATTATCCGCTCCTTTTGTTTAATGAACATAAATGTGGAACGTAAATCAAGAAATTCCTTTCGTTCGTCGCATGTAATTGCAATATAGATTTAAGGGTGTTTCTAAATTTTCAATGTTTTATAACTGCTTTACTCAATACTAATAATTTCATCTTCGGATCAAGAATCAAGCAAGTCAATACATTCTTACATAGAAGAAATATAAAGAGTAGTAGTATTAATATTGCCTCAATTTTTTAATGTTGTTTAAAATTTCTGTAAGATACAATCCTTTGAATTGATTTGTTTCCCGTAGCATATTGTTGATAAAGCTACACTGTGTTAGAGATGTAGTTGGCAAAGTTTCTTCTTCTAAATACAGTATTCTGAGCTCAAATTCAATATCCTTTGGAGTCAACCAGGGAAGACTTGTAGTTAGGACATCATGGAGAATTTGGAATGATATTTCAGAAGCCTTGTAAAGCCATGATTTGCTTTCTTTCACAAGTTCCTCCTCCTCCTCCAATTCTTCTTCTTCTACTTCTTCTTCAACCAGTTCTTCTGGTTCTAATAAAGTTTCGTCATGCAAGACTTTCTCGTGCTCTTCTTCAAGATTCTCTGTCATGTCACGCGATAGTAAGTCACCAATATCTGTTCTAGACCCCGGAGTAAATGTATAGTTCGATCTAAGTAATTTGGATTCATGATCAGTGGCCTCTGTTGAAAAGAGTGAAGATTTAGGGCCTAAAAGAACATCAATAGTTGGTTCTTCCTCTCCTTCTTCTCCTTCTCCCTCTTCTTCTACCTGTTCCTCACTTATTTCCTCTTCATCGATCTTTTTCTCAACCGTTTCTGCAACTAACAGCCCAGTGGATAAAGGTATGGTAGATGTTACCTTAATGCCGTCATCTTCCATACATGGATAAAATTTTTCTTCTTCAGTTGGATAAAGACTCACAGCCTGACCCATATGCACAGCTATAGCATTAGCAAAACCTTGTATTGAATCCGAGCTTTTACTGAAACAATGAAGAAGATCAATGTAATTGATCTTTTCATTTTTTTGAAACAGATAACACAGGATCTCCTTCATTGGAATATTTATTAAAATATTACCATATTCATCTACTTCTTGTTCCTCAAACCAAAATATAACATGAACGTAATCGTTACAGTCAACGAATCCGGTGCGTTCAACATCATATTCCCAAAACCTTTTTAGTGTTCTTAATAACTGTCTTTGAGTCGGGTACGGTAAATTAAGAGAATATATCATAAAGTGGATCCAACGCATGTAGTCACTCGAGCCATAAACTTCCTCAAGAACATAACTAATTTCCGATGGCTGTAAATCACTCCATGCCTTTGGAAACGGCTGGATTTCCTCGTCATCCCAACAAAGTAATACATCTTCTACTATATACTGGAGAGCTTTTTTCCTAATATAACCTGTGGGAGCTACGTAAGTGAACACACTATGTAATTTTAGAATCGTATCTCTCTGAAAATACATCTCCTCGGTACTCTCAGTTACATGAAACTTTAAAGGAATTTTCGGATAAACAACTTGATTGCTTCGTATATAGAACTCATCGGTATGTAATATGAGATCAGCCTCTAGAGGACAACCTTGCTCAATCATGTTAAACAGAACGCCGCAAAGTAGATCAGAACTTGCTATTTCTCTCTCGTACATTTTATATAAATCTTCAAGCAAAGAGAATAACATCGATTGTGCCTGCCCTAAAATATTAGATAAATCTGCTAATGCTCGAGTTTTTACCTTCTCTAGTTTATACGACTGTGTTACTATTTCTCTTTCCAAACAAACTCTCCATTCGCTACAGATCTTTGTAGTGATGTCTTTGCTTAGTTGTAAATCAAAATTAGGAGACGTCTGTTTAAACATATTTGAATAACAACGTTTAACCTTTTGTTTATGTTTCTCTTTGTATTTTATCTCATTTCCTTTTTGATCAAACATGTCTCTAAAGAAACAAGTAACATTTTCCATTTCTGCTTTTGCAATATTAAATGTTTTCGAAATAATTTCATGACAAGGCGATGTATTCTTGCCATATTTTTGTGTGCTTGCGAGAAATTCTATCATCTTGATCTTAATTTCTTCAGCGTCTGCATTTTGTGTTGCTTTTATTTCATCAGAGGTTATCTTATGTCTTTTGTATATTTTAGCTATCCAATATTTTCTTTGTATTTCTGCTTCTTTTTCTCTCATTGATCTATGTACAATTTTTGGAATGGTCACTGGTTCTAATCTACTTCCCTTGATGAAATCACCCAGCATAAGAAGATAGTAATCGTAAAGTAGTTGGAATATTGCTGTGTTTATATTAATTTCCATTTGAATCATATCTAAATATGTATTAGTAAGTGTTACTATTTCATCTACAATCCAACCATCGGATATGATTTCTTCCCATTTTGTCGAAGCTTCCCTCTTCTTCACATCACAGTGCTCCCAAAGAACATTCTGTAATTTGTTAACGTACGAAATCAAACATTCTTTAGGCATCTTAGATTGGCTTAAATATTTATCAAATTTCGCTTGGAATTTTTTCACTATTTCTTGTTTTCTGTCTGGTCGTAAAAGAAACTTCTTGAAGTTTATTTGGATATGATTAAGCCAAGTTGATATTCTTATGAACGTTGGTCGTCTTACAGCTATACATTGCTTTAGTGCTTCAAAGTATGCTTCCTCCTTATTCTCCCATGTTGAAATAAGCATTAATGCTATCTCCTCTGGTAGAGGAACATTAATGTATTCCCATCCTGGTTCGCCAGGTTGCGCTGTTTGAATACTTAACAACGTATCAGTCTTACTTTCTGGCAAATCAGGTGTTTCATTTTCCTCCTCCTTTTGAGTTAATGTCTCCATTGGTGTCTCCGTAGCTTTTTTAGGCTCCGAACCTTTTCCTTTCTTTTTGTCAGCACCGGCTGTTGGATCCTCCATTATATCTATTACAGAGACATCTGGAATTACACCCTCGAGTATAATTTTTGCTAGCTCTTTAATCAGGAGGAAATCATAGGCCGGAAAAACGAATTGCTGATAAATATTTTGATCGTCATAAAATAGTTGCAAAAATTCGTGAGACTTGATGCTTTCTTCTGACATTTCGGTTTCCGATTCTTCTTCCTCAGCTTGCAATTCTTCGTCCAATGATAATAATGATTCTGTACGTGAAAGTCGCTGACCTGAACTTATGCCATCACCACCCTGACTTACATTCTCTGTTTTTACAGACCTATCTGTGCTTGGTCTAGCAGCTTCTGTCTCCTTCATTGTATTATTTACTGTTTGAGATAAACTAATCGTAGTTTTTCCGTAAAGCTTTTTCAACAATTTTTTCTTTTTCCTTTTGAAATGTTCATCTTCCTTCGTAATTTCTATATATTTTTTGAAAAAGGATTTAAAACCTGTGTCCGAAAGTGGAGGTCTAGGATTATTGTAAAGTCTTGAATAATTAATTATTTCCTCTTTCTTATCACTGGTTATTTCCTCTTCTGCTGTTAATTGAGATGCTGTTCTCCCAAATATCTCTTCACCATTTTCGTCAAAGAAAATTGGAATACCAATAGAGGAAGGGAGACTTCTGTCACCACTCAAAGTATCGATTCCAAATGATGGAGCCTCTATTTCTTTTCCTGTCAAAATTCGTTCTAGATATTTAATTTCTTTCCAATGAATGGGATAGTTTAATAATATCCATCCATTTGCATGTTGTAGTGTATTTAAATAAGTTATTAATATATCCACAAGTAGTTCATCTTCTAATATCTCACCGCGGCATAGTTTTTCAAAAGCCTTTCGACCCAGTTTAGCCAGAGGAGTTAACTCAACTAAAAGTTCATCAGACGGTACTTGTACAAGTTTGTCAACCTTATTTTGGGAGTGAGAATCAGGTTCGGTTCGGCCCGTGTCCGGTTTCCCTTTTTTATCTGGCTTTTGAGCACCTTTATCATTTTTACTGGGTTTCTTTGGAATAAAATCATCAATCATAAATCTTTTGTCCTCAAACTCTTTAATTTCAGTTTCCAATATTAAAGGTTTCCCAAATTCATTCTTATAGGTTTCAAAGCTAGTAACTACAATTTTAGACAAAGATAGTAAATATACTTCGTGCACTTTGAGTACGTCATGTAATGCCTTCATAGCTCGTTCATCGTCAATGCCTATTATAATGCCTGTGACAATAAAATCCGGGATGTTTGCTGGCTTTGGGGGGATTGGAGGAGGATACTTTACATCAAACAATCTATAGATGATATGAGCGAAAATTGTGTTTTCTTCGGGATGAGGACCTTCCAAAACATCCCAAGGCCCTTTAAAATTAAGATAGTCATCGACATCAGATGTGAGGAGAGCATCTTTGTCTGTGCCATCCATTCGTAACGCTTCCTCTAATATTCGATCAAATTCATCTTCTGATGATTCTCGTTCATCTGATGTGAATGGACGATAAATGGATTCTGAGCGTAAAAATTGCTGCGTCCAAAATTGCCACATTTCTTCTGGAATATTATTATTATTTCTTCCTTTATATTCTGCCGCTTGTACTGCAAAATCAATAATATCAGATGCAATGTCCATACAAAACATCCTATTTTGCACATGTTTCAGGTTTTTTCTTTTCTCACGCAGAAGGCGATGTAATTCCATTTCTCTCAGTTCTTGCAGTTGGAACTCTGTGTAAGTTTCACCTTCCATATCTTCTTCAAATCCTTTGTCCATGCCCATCAGTCTCGTAACGAATTCCTGCTCTCTCTCTAGAAGAATTTGTTCCTCGCGTGCTATATTTCTTTCTATTAACTCTTGTTTTCTTTGTCTTAGTTGAAAAAGCTTGGCAGCAAGTTTCTTCTCAAATTGAGATTTTTCCAGAATCTTTTTAGTAGTAGTATAATCTATTTCTTTTTGTTGTTGCTCAATAAGTCTATTCCACAATTTTGCTAATGTCATCTTTTCGACGGGTGTCTTTAGATTACGATATACGATCCGCTTTCTTTCTCTTCTCTTTAGATTATCCATAAACTTCTCTGTTTCTATTTTGGTGTCGCTATCATGATAAGGAAGATCTATAAGACTTAATTTCTTAGGTAAAACCTGACTTAAGATGGTGTCTGTGTCGACGGGTTTTAAATCATGCTTCTCTTCAAATTCATCAATGGTTTTTTGAGCACTCACGGCACTTTCTACATTTTCTTTTCTCTTCCTTCCCGTGATCACCTGTGTACCAAGAGCTTCCAGCTTAAGCGCTCGAGTAAATTCAAGTCTTGCATAAGCACACTTTTCCCTAAATGCTTGCTGTCGTTCTGTGTACCAATTAATTTGTGATTTTCTTTTCTCGCGTGTTTCTCGAAATTTCTCGGTCGACATGTCTTTAGTACGTTTGGGAGAACTTTTCAATGGTTTCCCTAATATTTCTCTTTCATTGCCACTGGACAGCAGAACTCTTCTATCCTGACCAAGACACAAATTTAATATATAAATTAACTGTAGACTTGCCGCTCCATTTCCTTCAGAGATCTTAGTGATAAACTCTTGCTCGCAATCCACTTTAATTAATTTCAACCAAGATTTAATTTTGTTCATATTTCCAAGGCAAATATATGGTTTATTTGAAGGAATAATATATTGCAGTTCTCGTGCTGGTATAATTCCATAGTTGCATAATATTTTAGCAATTGCTGTGCCATCTTTCATTTGAGAGCCAAACTCATGAGGAGCCATACTTATATTTAGTCCCATTTTTTGGTTCAGCCAAATTTTCAATTCGTCTCCCATATTCACTGATAGACATACATTAAGATAAAAATACGTTCACTTATCCGTTCCAGACAAACACTACAGTATGTATCCTATTCAGACTTCCATTGACGACTTCATACGTACCTGAAAAATTAATACCATTTAACAGATTAATATTACCAGTTACAAATCTAACAAATTGTTAGAAAAATCTCTAAATTATGCTATTTATAGTTCATTTTGTGATGTATACTGTTGATGTTTCAGTTTGTGTTGTATATTGTTGATACTTCAGTCTTTGGTATATTTACTGTGAAACCTCTTTAAGGAGACTGCTCAAAATTATCAAGTAAGATCAGTTACCTACAGAAGCGGTATTTTTGAAAGAGACTTAATGATTTATCAAAGATTTCAAGTCGGGAGTAAAACTAAATAATAGAGGATTTAATTAAATTATATGGTTTATTGTGGTTTTTCTTTATTTGTTTGTTTTTTTAATTTTATTTAAGAGCCGGTGAAATATGGAGGAAATTAAAGTGTTGGAAGAATCGTATCACTCACGTGATGATAAGAAGTGTCTCTAATTTACATTTTTCCATTAACAGTTAATCTTTTCTATTGTACACTTATCATTTTATTCATTCTTGAGGTAAAAGAAAAGCATGTAAGTCAATGTAAGTTCTTAAGACTATTGAGCAAATTATTAGTTCATGAAGAGAAAAAGGAAGGAAATAATTTCGAATATGCTTAGACGATTGTTTTTTAGTTTTAAACAAACTCTGAAACTCATAGAATACTCTACAAGTCCTGTTACAATTAGAATAATGCATAAAATAAGGAAGGGAAGTAAAATTATTTCTTCTGTTTATATAGATAAAAATGTATCCTAGATATAAATTTGTGAGAGTTTCTAGAATTGCATTTTTTCTGTCTTTCGCTAATGTAATTAACACATACCTACAACGATAAGTAGTAATCACTTATCTCCTTGATTAGCGATTATACTGTATTATATGCTCTTGTCTGAGGAAGAATTATATTAACTTTCCATCTAATATGTAAAAATGAAAATGATTTTTGTGGGATCAAATCACGGGAAAATAGCTGAACCGTTTGAAATGAATTTTGGGATATAATTATCACGTATCTTGACCTAAGTTTTTACCGTGTCACTTTGATTAAAATACATATTCTAAGGGTATGGGGTAATCACTATATATATATATCTATATATATACAGTATATATATATATATATATATATATATATATATATATATATATATAGTGTTTCAAAACAACAGCGACAACATTTGGGAGGTGAATCCTGACATCAAGATAAGACAAAAAGTATAGACCAACCTGAGTGCACAAGTGCTTCCTTTCGGAGTTATAGGCTGCCGAAAACAAAAAATGAACTTTAAAGCTCCATACCTCCAATACTATGGAACCTACCATTGTCGGGTCAAGACTTCACTTAGGAACTAGTATGTGCCCTATCCAAATATTCATGTTTCAGAATCTTGCGGTTCTTCCGCAACAATTTTTATAGGGGTATTTGGTGAGTACTTCAAATTATATGTTCATAGCCAAACTCCCTCTATAAAAATAGTTGCGTATCCCAACAGGGATATTTGGATAGGGCATATACTAGTTCCTAAGTGAAGTCTTGACCCGACGACGGTAGGTCCCACAGTATTGGAGTTATGGACCTTTAAATTTCAGTTTTCCATGTTTTCGGCAGCCTGTAACTCCGAAAGGAAGCATTTGTGCACCCAGGTTGATCTGAGTTTTGTCTTCTTGCTTAAAAGGCGTATCTTAAAGGAGATAGGAGGCTCAAAATTTATGCCATAGATAGAATATCTTATGAGTATTTATCATTACGTTTTCATTAAAGTGCGTATCCTAAGGAGGAGAAAGGGGTTAAAATTTTTCCTATCATAAACTTGTTCTCCCGTGATACGAACAGGCATTTGAGCTTGTATTATATAAAATATAAGATAATAAAAACTCCAATGTTTTGTTTTATGGTTGTTAAGAGTTTTGGTTACTAAGATAGATAGGAAATAAACAATATCTAAGATCAATGACGTATTATCAAGTGATTCAATTAATGAATCAATAAAGATTTCTGGAAGTAAAGAAAATTGTGCGCGCTTCGTCATTAGTTGAAACATTTTCGTTTAATTTAAAATTTATACGATGTCGTAAAGTACGATAACAAAACGTTAACCATTTTATTATTAATGGTGATTTCAAGAAGAGATAGATAGATAGATAGATAGATAGATAGAAAGTGAGGGCGAGAGAAATGTATAATACGGCAGAAAACTACGAAAAGGATACACTGGCAGAAAGCGAAACCATTACTTTGTCACATAATGTCTCGAAGAACCTGGAAAATTACTTCAAATAATTTTATAATAATGATTTGTTTACTAAACTTATAGAAAAAAAATACCAACTATAAAATCAATTTGAGTATTTGGCGAGCTCAATATTAGACGTCTATAAATAGAGCTTCAGAAACAAGTATGAAAAACACCATCACAGTTGTATTATGTTAGATTTTGTGGCAGTATGATCATTCCAATGATTGAGATGATGGAGATCCGACATATTAATTATCTAAGTTAACCGGAGGCATACAGGATAATGAAACCCATAACACCAAGAATTGACACGTTTAGTGAATAAGGGAATCAAATCCACCTCTGGTCATTTTGAACATATTTCATTTTTAAAATGTGTATATGAAGCTCCTTTCAGAGTGTAAAAGATTTATTTCCAGATATTCTAAGCGACCTTTATAATAATAGAAAAAGCTTTCCATATACTTAAATGTACTGTATAAACTTACGTCTTTTTCTTACAACTTTGGTAATTTCACTTGACACCCTTCTGCTCTGAATGGGCAGACATAATTGTATTATGCATTTAACAAGAGATTCAAAACATATTATAGTAATAACGGATGTAATGATAATTTGAAGTTGAATTTAATGGGATGTAGTGTGTATTACCAAGCATAGAAGGCACACTGATAATATCCTACCAATACACTTTTGGAGATATGAAGATGAATGTGATGTAATGAGTACAAGTAAAAGTAAATATTGTAATGTCCCACGTGCTTGTGTGTACGTACAAACACCCAACATGTGCTTCTATTTACAAACAACAACCACGTGCACCTTGCTATGGAGTATTATAGCTGCAGGCGACGGAGACGACAGCCACAACATTAGTCACATGAAGACGAGGGAACAGAAGCGCCACTGCCTCACCTGGGGTGAATGTATAGTCGAGAGGATTCCATGGATAGCCATTGGTTTCGACTGGTCAAATCCCCTTTCTTGGCTTACAGTGGATCCTAGGAAGTACCTCACCTAAACCCAAAGGCTTAGTTTGCAGTGGAGTTAACGGTTCCTTTTCCTCCTGGCTTGCAGTGGAGCGTTGTTTGAAAGTTTACTTCTTTTTCTGTTTGCAGTGAGGCAGCGAGATATACCTAAACACAACCCGGACTAGCTTGCAGTGGAGCTTTGTCGAGATCTCTAACCGCTCTCTGTTTGTAGTGGAGCAGCGAGTGTCCTACACTCCCTTACGTAGTACCTATTGAGGAATTCTTCCTGGGACCGTCAGGTCGAAGGGACCCCTATTCCTACCTTAGACTAGAGAATTTACATTATTGTAGTATTTCTGTAGATTGCTGTTTATAGAGGATTTTTATAATAAAAACCGGTAATGGGAAACGATTCCGGACTGTAATTTGCTCTACCCATACTCTACCTATTCCTGCAGAAGCAGAATTTTACAATATATACAGGTTTCATCACATGTTCTCGCAATTTCGTGTTCAATTCGGTCTAGATTGTGAAAAATACATTAGGTATTTACGAAGATTTCAAGTGTACACTTTTAAGTAATTTTGAAAATCATTTTGTAATATGCAACAATATATGCCTCTGTTAGAAATCGTAGATACCGTCTCTCAGGATGGAAAAAAGTCTTACAGATTTTAATGTATCTACACACATAATAATTTAAAATTATTCAACCCATTTCAACTTGATCCTAGAATAATAGTATTTTTTTGTATCCTATTACAATTTAGATTACAGCAGACATTGCTGTTATTTCAGTGTATGAATTTTAATTACTTTCTACTGTTAATACTGAATTACGAAGAATAGAAATTTAATTAGCAATCAGCAAGGGAATAGTATGAAAAAAGGGAAGAATGGTCTTCTTGATACTTGTAGTCCTGCGAAGAACAATCATTTTAGATTTATTAATATTGTACAACCAAGATGCTATCGTGACACAAGTAATAACAACAGATTAAATAGGTTCAGCAATCTTACACCTGTTATAACAACTTTCCTAACCTTAGAAACAACAGATACAGCGAGTACAGTAGTCCATATAATTAGTTGACAGTGATTTTTTCTTGAAACTAGGTGGTTCTTATAGTTTTTAAGCTCCTAAAAAGTAATCTGAACTTAGTTTTGGTACTGCGCCCTCCAGTTTAGAAATAGCGCCAGTAATAGTATTTATCTTCGGAAAACTACTTTAAAAAAGTTGGACTTTCACTTAGCAAGCTTTTGCTCTTAGTCTAATAAACTTAGATTCATGGTTGGTACACTATTATCTTTGGAATGATTCGTGCTTTTGAATGATACCTCACGATCTATAATTTTGCGGAAATCCTGGAAAATTCGAGAAATTTACCAGAAAAGTAGATGCTTTAGTAATCTGGGCAACCCTGGCAGGATCCAGTGTGAAGTACCTACATCAAATATATGTATATTCCACATTTTATTACACGTTTTGGACTATATACCAAGTTTCATTGAAGTGCAGCTGGTAGGTGTGAACATAGGATAATTTTCCGAAATATTACGACATTTTGAAATATAAAATAATTATGGAGCTTCTGATCGTATCGTAATTATTATAGATGCATAATTTTTACGTCATTGTCTTTAGAGTGAGCAGGATTTTGAATGACATCTAATTCATGTGTAATGATCCATAAATTCGAGAAAATTATCGAAATTGTCCTTTAAAAAGGTATATTTTAATTTAGGTACTCTTATCAGGGTATCAAAATCAGCTAACATATGATTGGAATAAAGTGTTTTCATTCGACTAGTACTTACATGCCATTAATTACATTTTAAGTGTTTTGCAACTCGTTTTGTACATAAGGCTATCATTTTTATATATGCATACATTCCCTTTCTCACTATTAGGTCTACTTTCGCTTTCTCCTAAAAAGTCATATTTGATGAAAACAATACTGTCCGAAAAATCTTCGTAATTATATCTTCATAACTTCTAATCATCTTTCAATGTAAGTTGACAAATATATAACATAAAATATGTACGATTTTTCGGAGTACCTTTCGTGCCGATATCTGATACTGGCGCCCCGATATGATATAATTTTTAAATTAAAATTTCGGAAATTTTATCGAATTTATGGATTGTTACACAGCGTGGGACATGATTCGAAACCCTGCATTATTCTATAGGCAATGACGTACAAACTATGACTCTGCAATATTTATGGTATGACCAAGATTTTTTTTTTTTCGCTCATGAAAAATTAGACGAAAATTCTAAATTATTGAAAAGTCAAAATGAAGAACTAGTGAAGTGTATGAATTTCATTGCCAAACTCAAAGTAAAAAATTTTCATTAAAAAGGACAGGTAGAGGAACTGAAGACAAAGATAGATTATCTGGATCAATACGGTAGAAGAAATACTTTAGAAATCCATGGTATTCCCGCCCTTCCCAATGAAGATGTTCAAATTGTAAAGAAGGTTGGTACTGCTTTGGACTTAAACATTACAGATAATATAATAAATACTTGTCACAGACCAAAAAAAAAAAAAAATAAATAAATAAATAAAAAATAATAATAAAAAAAAACAACAACCAGACCCGCATATAGTAGTAAAATTTGGTAGAAGATGTGACAAAGATAGCTTTGTTAAGAGAAGGAAAGTTAAAAGGAACCTAAATTGTAAAGATATTGGTTACTCAACTGGTGCAATTATTTATATAAATCATAGTTTAGCATTGCATCGAAGGCTAGTATTTAAGGAAGCTAGGAAGGTTAAAAGGGATAACATTTTGATTTTCTTTGAGTTGATTATGCGGGTAACATTAAGTTAAAGAAAAAAAAGCAAGCGATACTTATGTATACACGCTCAGTATGGTAGAAGAGGTTAAAAATACGTCATAATGATTGTTAACAAACATGATATTTTATTCAATTATCAAAATGTAAGAGGTTTAAGGTTCAAGTTGAGTGACTTATATGTGAGTATCACTACTAATGACTTTGATGTTATATTATTAACTGAAACCTATCTGTGACGGAATATAAAATGGCGAATTTATAGATCATAGGTACAATGTGTATCGACAGGACAGACAAAATAAGAACGAGGGTAGCGTATTGATTGCTGTCCTCAAACATTTTCATGTTGAAAACATTCCAATATCTATTGATACATTGATACAGTTGAAATACTGTGTATAAAATTGGTAACTGTGCATAAATCTTTTTATATAATAGTAGTTTATTTTCCACCCAAAAAAAGTTGACAAATATGAAGAATTTTTCTGAAAAATTGAGCAAGTTAAGGATATTCAGCATAATAACTTCTTAATCTTCGGTGATTTCAACATTCTAGAAATTAAAGATTCTGAATATGATTTGTTATAAGGTAGTCTGATTTGCGTTTCATTTGCCAATTTTTTGTCATTAATTAATTTACAATCATTGAAATCGGTGAGAAATAGTAACGGTAAAACTTTGGATTTAGTTCTTTCTAATATTGAAGGAGGTATAACTGTATCTAAGTGTATTTTCCCTTTATTACCTGAAGACATGCATCATCCCTCATTAACTTGTCAAATTTATATTAAGAGTTTTGATCTACTCTTAGACCGAATTCTATTATTGTATATAATTACAGTAAAGCTGACTTTTTTAATTTACACAAATCATTACAAAAACAAAATTGGAATGAAGTAACTAATTCCAATAATGTTGATAAGGCCGTGGATCTTTTCTATGAAGTGGTTAATGATGTTATTGATAGACACGTACCTAAGAAAGAGTTGTTCAAAAAACGCACTTACCCTGTTGGTTTACACATGAAATCATTACAATTCTCAAGCAAAAAGATTATTATAAGAAACACAAAAATCAATTGGAGTATAACGAAAATAAATTTATACAACTTCGTAGGCAACTAAAAAGTATGTTGAACACTGTGTATAAAAGATATATACGATAAACTGAAGACACTTTACGTAAGAACTCTTAATGTGAACTCCAAATGTTTTTAGAATTTCATTAAATCCAAGAAAAATGAATATTTTGTAAATAGGCGTAAGTTTTATAATAATCAAAAATTGAATTCTGACAGAGATATAGTAGATAGTTTTGCAAAGTATTTTTGAAGTGTATATAGTTTAGAATCGTCTTCTTATACTATTGGTGATATAAGTACTATGGAAGTTTCTCAGAGTGTGTCAATTGATTCCATGTATGAACTCGAAATTAAAGAATCCATTAAGACACTGAAGTCATCTAAGGCAAGGAGCCAAGACTCTATTCCTAGTTATGTATTTAAAGGTAATGGTGATGTTTTAATTGCACCTTTGTATTATATTTTTTATTTGATTTTGAAAACCAACTTTTCCTACATTATGGAAAGTTATTAAAGTTTCACTTATATATATCAACACCTGCTAAAATATTTGAGTATATAATTATTAATAGAATATTTAATCATGTTAGATCATACATATTTCTATATCAACACGGATTCTACCGAGGACGTTCAACTGGGTCTACCTTAATTACATTTGACAAAACATTCCAGAATCTATAAACAATAATTTCAAGGTTGATATCATATATACGGACTTTGCCAAGGCTTTTGACAGGCTTAATCATGATTTGTTGCTCCGAAATTATCTCTCTTTGGATATTCATACAAATTATTGACATTAAATTCTTCGTATCTTAAACACCGCGAACAGTATGTATCATATAATAAATTAAATTCGCCACATTTTAGGATTTTATCGGGTGTAACACAAGGTCCAAAGCTTGGACAATTACTTTTCTATTGTTTATCAATGATCTGCCTCGAGTTATAAAGTACTCCAAATGTCTGTTGTATGCAGATATGAAACTTCATAAAGAAATAAAGAATAACAATGTGTAATCAATTTACAAATGGATATAGATAGCTGCTACAGATGGAATATTGAAAATTTTGCCTTTTAATATAAAGAAATGGTCGGTAATAATGTTCTCGAGAAAGTTAATCCAACGTTATTCTAATTATTCGATGAACAATGTAATAATAAAGAGTTAGTCATGTAAATGATTTAGGCGTCCTTATAGATTCTAAACTATGCTTTAATCAGCGTATACATAAAATAATTAATGAAGCATATAAATCTTTAGGATTTTCAATTAGAAATACAAATAAATTTACTAACATAAGATCTTATACTGTTTTGGTTAATAGTATAGTACGTAGCAAGTTGAAATATGCGTCGATAATATGAGCTCCTTACTATAAGCAACATGAAAGAAATATTGAAAGAATGGAAAATAAGTTTTTAAGATATTTGTATTTTAAAATGTACAGGGTGAATTCCTATGACATGAGAGTTTCTTATAGTACATTATAGGACTTGTTTAAATATTCGTCACTAACTACACGGTGGGAAATATCTCAATAGATTTTCTTATTTAAATTGGCGAATGGTATTATAGATAATCATGAGGGCATAAGTATGTTAAATTTTAATACTACGAAAACCAGCCTAAGAAATAGAACGCTATTTTATAATGTGAAATCCAGAACTATGCATATGAATTCTCCCATAATTCGAATTTGTCGAAATTATAATAACGTATCCAAGAAAAGTCCAGAGATTAATCTTTCTCTTTCATATCCTTTATATTTGAAGTAGTTAAAAGAAATACTAAACAAAAAGTACGTTAGACGACTATTGGAATAATTTTCTTCTATTACGTTATGGATATAACATTCTTTTTTTTACGCCACTGCCAATCCTATGTATATTTTTCTTTATTTTTATTTTATCTTATTTTATTCATGCTTCTTTCTTTTATTTCTGTTTATTCTTATTTTTGTTCTTATTATTGTACATGTATAAAAGTATCTCTATAAACTTACATTTTGTAAGCCTATTTTAATTGGGACATTAGTCTTGTTATAGGTGACAAATAAATAATTCAAAACATACAATAATGTTTGGATATATTTTGTGTAGGTGCCCCACGATGGGGCACAACCAGGGGTGCCAAGTTTGCTAAACTTTTCTGGAAAATTTCTTGAATTTTCCAGGATCTCCCCAAAATCTTGGGTCATGACTTATCATTGCATGGTAACATTCGAAAACACGAACCATTACAAACATAACTTCTGCTAACCATGAATCTAAGTTAATTAGAGTGAAAGTCTAAAATTTCCTTTAAGAGAACAAAACGTGATTTTGAAAAGGTCTTTAATTTTATTGACATTATTCTTTAGTTGGGAGTTGAAAAACCAAAACTAAATTCAGATTTATTTTTAGGAGCTCGAAAACTATAAAAAACACCTAGTTTCACGCAAAAAATTCAGAGCTGAATTTTGTTGACCAGTGAAATAATAATAATAATAATAATAATAATAATAATAATAATAATAATAATAATAATAATAATAATAATAATAATAATAATAATAATAATAATAATAACTACACGTAATAACGTTAGTCAACAAATTTAAACTTTATATCTGTCACATGGACGAAAGTAGGTAATTTTAACTAAATCGACCCTCCTGAACGTGAAAATGGCAATTTCTAACACGTAACGTTTTCATATTACAAAGCGAGTTCGATTCTGGCGAAAAATATAAATTCATTAATTTTGTTGACATACAATTTTAATTATGTCTCTAAAATATTAATTTAATTACGTAATGTGACTAAAAATGAATTAATTTTGCACATAACACAGAATGTAATGTGTAACTACTGTTGCTTTCGCACAATTAGTGTTTGACCTGAATACGATTCGATAAATATCTCTATTTTTGAAATGATTTAAACATGCTACAATGTACTAAAACAAGTTGAAATGTTGTTTTAAATTACAATTTTGATCGATATTTCAATTTTTATTCAATACTTTAAGCGAAGTATTTTTAAAATGTAATTTTTATGTATAATTATAAAAATATCAATATTAATGTTCTTATAATGTTTTAGAGGTACTAAACCATGCAGAAGAAATCAAAAATGACAAATGTTTTTAAATTGTAAAGTTCTTTCTTTCTCTTGTATCTGTAGCTAGAAACAGCAGTAGTTAGTTATCCATCATGTAAGGATCCTATCTACTTTGATAGCTCTTTCCATTTTCTGTATACTGTAATTGAACTTTTCTCATCGCTCACAGCTTCTAAGTTCCAGGAGAAGAGTCTAGGTAATACTGTACGAAATGAATTTTCAACGAAACCGTCCATGTCTCGAACGAACTTTTTTAGGCGTAATTTTATATAGAGAGAAAGTGGAAGTAGTATTTATGTGGATTTACTAAAGGAATATACTTTACATTATGATGTCCTGGTATATATATTTTTATCAAGGCCTCTTTTTCACAGTGTATGTTACTCAATTGCTCTACTAAGCCAGAAGCTAAGGAAACCACACAATTCTAAATTATCCCTATAATCCTAGTAATATAGCAATTACCTTTAAATCCCCACAAATTTGTCAGTAGTACTTATAACAATGACTCATATCTAAAAACACAGACATACTATCATATGTTTTCTTCATATATAATATTGGTATTCATGGTTTAATGTTCCCGTCGTGTAGTAATAGTATTTCGAGGCTAGTTTAGAAGAGTAGATTAAAATCCCCGTTCTTTAGGAGTGTGTCGGAACCTAGTGCCTAGACCTTAACCATATATCTTTACATACGTGCAGAGAGATTCTTCCATAACATAGTATCCTGAAATTGTTCATGTATGTTCTTAACAAAATGAACTTCTAGTGCTGAAATTCAGTAAATTCCATTCCTGTAGCCTCTACTCAAGCACCTCCGCTTGATGTGTGGTGGATTCATATCTCTTATTAAGTTGTCCGGTTCAAGTTCTAGTCTACTTTGAGTAGGCGACGTGGAAGTTCCGAGTAATTAATTCAGCTGCAGAGAATTCTACCCTTGACAGCGGACTAAGAACTGGAGTTCAGATCCATGCAGCGATCATTACGGTACTCAATATTACAGTAGATTTTCTTCTATTCGAATTGTCCCCCAATTTCTGTTAGGCAGAAATATCATTCTTCCTCGCAGCAAAAATAAATCTTGACACTCAGGCACTTGAAACCACTTATCAAAAGGAAAAACTGAAGTCTAGAATACGAAGTTTTCACAATAAACACTCTCTCAGCCAATTTCCGTTGGTCAGACTCATGGAATAATGTGATAATAATCGCTAATGTAGCTTACTCCATATCGTACTTTATGTAGTTTGAATACCTATACATCTCTGTTAGTCGCCTATGGAATCACATGTCATAAGCTAGAGAACAAATCGTCAAAATAGCTTCTTGAAATAGAGACATGCATTGCTAACATCGTGTATATATGAAGATATGTTAGAAACGAAAGAAGAGGCACAGAATGGATCAGAAAACAATATTTTCACCTATGATACAACCAGAAGGACTTTTTGTCTTCTTTTGATGTCAGGAATCACCTCCTGGAGTTGGTGCACATCTTTCAGGTTCCCCCTATATATCTATATATAGGGTGGCCCAAAAGTAGGTATACTATCTTCCATTGATCAAGTATAATATTCTAGTTTATGGGTTAATTGGCTTGGCCTCTTTCGAGCTTAAGATGTAAGTAAAAACACATTAAGAACACATAATAAAGAAACTAAGTCTATCTGATGGATAACAATAAGAAATTATATAAAATGCAATACTTACTATACTGTATACCTACTTATGGGCCACCTTATATATATATATATATATATATATATATATATATATATATATATATATATATATATATATATATATGCCTATGTGTGTATGTGTATGTTCTGTTAAGATCGAACTTTGAATATTAACTTTTACGATCCGGTATCCTCTACATTTCACAGTTCTGAGTTGTAATAATTACATTTTGATGATCGATATCCTATTTTTGTAATTAATCGTTTATTAACAGACACGCCTAATTTCATTATACTCTGAAATAAAAATATATTTTGAATACACTACACATTCTGGAGATGAATTTCATCTTTCCACGTTCGAAAATTGAAGTTAATCAATGGCCGGCGTGAGAATAAATAAGTTGTCTTGTTACACAACTTTAAGAATAAAAGAGAATCTTCGTATTTCATACGGATCTTGTTCTTTGTTCCCAAATAATTTCTGTTCTATAAACTAGTGAATTTCCTTTTAGAGGGAAACGGTCGTACTTCATTGATTTTTAACAATTCTTCTTTATATGTAAATAGCAGGTTCGAAACCAGCCACAGAGGTTTGGGGGGCCATGAATGTTAGGGGGGCAAGTTCTCTTTCAAATATCTAAATTGTGTTTTTGTATCATTTTGTATTGCGGTCTGGAGGGGCCACGAAAAGTTTAGGGCGGTCAGGCCTCCCCAGCACCCCTCTGGTTGCGGGCCTGATAAACACACTCCGTATTTACTTTCCGTAACAGGTGTAACAGTGACGGTAACGGTGGAGGTTATTAGTGGTTAAATATAAAACTAGTTTATAACAACCTTCTGCTAGTCGGAATTTCGGTAGCAGGAATGCACGCTCCGAAAACAAAGTGTATTAATAAATAGTGAATTCAAATTGAATAAGAATACTAATATTAATATCAGAACACTTTTAGGTCGTAATTGACAACTTACCATGAAAGCCTTTAATATAAATTTTTATACCAATGATATTTATGACGTTGTTAGACGTAAACTATTTATTGAGATGATGCGAGCAATTTCGAACCAGAACTTTTAGAATTTATTTGCATAAACTTGTTATTAAAAACAATATGTATTTATTTGTAATATTTGTTTTTATAATACCACATTTTACCACAAAATTGTATTTATATACACGTCTGGTAATGTTTACTACAAATGAATGATATTTTGACAAATAGTTAATTTAATAATGATTTGATAATGTTACTGACTTTAATTATTGATACTGTTTAACATAAAACTGAGATTGACAAGTATTTAAAAGAGACAACATATATAGAACAATGAAACAAAAAATATTATATACAACAAAAATAATAATACATGTAATAAGGTTTTTAAATATATTTATATAAGTTTTTGTAGAATAAATGAGAGTCCACATGCAGAGCCGTAGCTAAGGGGGGGCCAGCGGGGCGCCCGCCCCGGGCGCTGACAGCAAGGGGGCGCCGCACGAGCAAGGAAAAAGAAAAAGTGGTGTTGAACATGAGTAAAAGACGAGTCGCCCCCAGAAAGTATTGGCGCCCTATTAGATAAATATTGCTGTAGGTTATCAATGAAATACATAGATTTCTTAAAAATTTTCTTGCTCGCTTCGCTCGCAATGCAAGAGTTTAAATAAGTCACAACAAGTTTCTACTTATTACTTGAAGATTTATTATACATGATTTCTTAATGACATGTGGTATACAAGGTGCCGAGTAATGACTTATAGTGTACGAATGAGCATTTTCAAAATCAGAAACGAGCAAAGTCGTGTTCGGCGTTTTGACAGTGATGAATTTGCTGACTTCAAAACGTTTTTCTACCCAATCGGATTAATCACGACGCACACTGGGGCCAAAGCACTGAATTTTTGGCAAAAATAAGAATTCGCAATATGAAGCGGAAAATTGAAATCAATTAGTTCGGCGTATGCAGTGGCTACAATAATTTTATTTCGACATTATTTAATCAAAAACATAGAGTTTTAATCATAAAAGGAAACATCCCTTATATTCGCGCCTAAATTATATAACAGATTATATGATTGGCATAAAGAAACGCGTGGGCAATATGCTTTGATTTGGCAATTTACGATTGGCTTATATTCTTATGTATGAAAGGAAAGAGTGTACTTATTCATTTTACAACTGAAGAGTAATAAAATTGAAGAAAAGTTCTTGCTTCTCAAAATTATTTCAAAGTTGTGGAGGATTCGTTATGACAATGAAGATGCAAGGACCTTCAATACATAAAAATTATCTCATCACAAGTGCTCGATATGAATATATTATCAGATACATTAAACATATGATTCACAAGCATCAGTAACCTGTTCAGGTTGTTTCATATATTGCATCGTGCATTACGTGAGCTCATTTCATAGCTTGATTGGAACACTCTGAGCTGGAACGAGCGGAGGCTCATTACAGTTGATCCCAATGTCACTTCTGTGCATGCATCACAAAAACACAATACTGAATTGATCAACACCATTTTAATATGGTTCATAGATGGTTTAGCATTGGCGTTTCAAAATGTCGCCACCATTAATCAAATATGTTTGACTAGAGTTTAGTTCTGTTGGTGAATGACAGAGAAGTATGACTAGATGTTGGAAACAAGATGGGTCTGGGGGCAAAATTCTCAGAATCGACCTATATTCAACTTTGTCACTGCGCGCATGTCTAATAACCTAACACTTGTTCTCACATTCATCCCAGCTCAATTCAAAAGCACCATTGCATCCAGAATGCGGTTTTCCTCAAACATTTTCATGTGCTATATTTTCCAAACGTGCAAATATGTGCAGGTTTTCTCTTTGCATACAGTAAGAACAATGTTTCTGGTACGACATATTAAAAAATCACAGACATATTATGCCATTAATCTAGTAAAATGGCACTCTATCGTTTGACCATACTTTATATGCTTTCAGTACCACAGCATTTTCCAAATATGATATTAAGTAGGGGATTATCATAAGGATATGATAATGATATTAGCATCATTGCTAATATGATTATTGACTACACATCACATCAATATTCTAAATATACAAAACGATACATACATGTCGGTCGTGTCACCATGTTTACCAGTCACTGAATATATACACGCAATGTAGAAATAGTCGCATTCAAAATCAATTTCCTATCTTCTCTCCGGCTTCAGCGGATAACCAAATTTACACGTCCCATGAGTTCATTGTAAGTTGCTATCACTTATTTTCCTGCACACTATCTTACGTGTACACTATTAAGGCTTCATTATAACAAATTATATCAAGTCAATCTTTTACTTCATTCTTCGAGTTTTTGCTAAGAATTGCCTGGTTCGGCCCCACTGTGCGACGGTGAGAATGAAGGTATGAAAGTGAGAAGAGTGAAGAGACACATTCAAGCTGCTGTTTGTGCGATAATATGAAAAATAAAGGTAAACGAGGGGAACAATAACATTTTCGAACTTCAAGCAGTTGTAGAATAGGGACTTAAGGGATCAGAACTTAGCCCAAAGAAGTTCAACTTTTTTAGATACTATTCACTACCAATGATTTATTTTTAAATTCCATTAACATATAAAATTCTTCCAGTTTGAAGGAATTTATTGGGGTCATTTTTTCATCAACTTTTTGTATTGTCAGCATATTATTTTGTGCATACGTGTCTAGCTGTGTGATGTTTTTATCTATCTACATACATACAAAACATAAGTAGGCACACTCTTAATATAAGTACGTGTTAGTGTATTTTAATATGTTAATTAATAATAAGTAGCTTAAATTCGGAACTCATTCATTAAGAAATTAAGTAATTACTATAATTTCAGACATATGTAGTAGCCAAAGTATATTTTGGATTTTAAGTACAAACATTGAACATATTCTTCACCTCCATCGATCAATATTTAGAAATTCACAAAGAAGGCTCCTTCTGAATTTCCATTACATTTCACAAACTATTTTTTACCGTAAAAAGATCGAAATTAAAATGCTATTCATCTGGTCACATACAGAATAAAATTAAAATGTTTACAATTATTATTGGAAATTAATACTGTCACCCATTTCGAACAATTTAGAAGCACATAGTTTTTAATGTATTAAAATATAATTTCTTATCGATAGTATTAAACGTTGTACATAGTAGTAATTTTCCTGAACTGTTCTCCTAGTGAATTTGTATACAACCAAACGTAGTTTTGTCAATCTTAACAAAAAATCCAAAATAAGACTCTTGAAAACAGCTCTTATTTGAAAAAGAATACATAATGATCGTTTTTAGTTGTTGCAGTGGTCTTTCCAAGAAGATTTATAAAAATTCAGCGTAGCATAACAACAAAAGCTGCTTTTCTTATATATATATAATGATTGGTAAGATTAGTAAGATGAGTGTAGGAGCGCCGAATTCTACTTCGCCCCGGGCGCCGAAATCTCTAGCTACGGCTCTGTCCACATGGCAATAGCGAATTATTGGTATTTTATATGTTTAGAAAGAACTGTTTTATATACAAAGAATTGTTTTATTTATTTTTTGATACAAAATGTGGTTTTGATTGTTATATTTGAAACGTATATTTGAATCTTATTAAATTTAAGTATTATATCATTACGAACAATACAGTTTTAGCCTTGTACTAATGTAATTTAATTTTGATTTATACTTATTTTTATTTGTTATTATTTTTTGAATTGATAATGCAACTGATGAAGCTTAACCTAAAACAATTCACTTATATAACGTAAGAGTATGAAGGTAGTAAATTCTGTACAGAACTTTATATTGAAATTTGAGTGATATTACTGTATTATAATTATATGATTTTAAAGTGAGCGAATGAAATGCGATTACTCAATGGAGAAATAGCTAGTTATTTTTTATATTTGGATACTTTTAATACTTTATTTATCTTTTATTTTCTCGTAAAAAATATTATGCACTTATATTCATGGGAATATTTTTTCTTTTTATTATTTTTATAATAACTATTTCATGGATCTTGTAAAATTTAAATTTCTTGTGATTGATTCTCTTTTCCTGTTTTTTTTAAAGATGTTTCATTGACCAGTGTAGCCAGTCAAGTTTTGACAGCTAACGTGAAGTTTAGATGGTTACTGAGCTGAGCGCTCAGTCACACCGCTCGAAATGAGCGAAACGCAAAGTTTGCGAAAACAACTGGTTCTCAAATGCTGATGGGGCGGCGTGTTCTGTTGCATATGGCGTCCGAATAGGTTGATTTCTGCGCCTTCGCTAAGCATTTTTAGATTAACTTTTACTTAGTTGTTACAGATACTTATGAGAAAAAGATAATATACAAACAAATGAAACCTGACATTAAACTTATATACATATATGCACAATATTTTGAAATATGTATAGTCCCCAATTTATTTGCAGTATTGAATTTTACAATACAACCGTACTGATTTATCCCAAGTTATTTTTGGTACTTTGGTCTGATCTTGCTTCAGAGCATCAATATAATTTATTAACTGTGGATTTTTACGCTGGTATTGTTTTTAATTTTTACTGGTTATATTTGCTAAATTTCCTGGAAGGACATGAAAATTTAAAATTATAACAATTCTAAGTGATTGACATGAGATAATACGAGACAAAGTATCCGTTGCTACATTGTTACTCCAGGTATGTATTGGATTTTTAACTCTACATTTTGCATTTCAATACACCACCGATGCAACCTGGTATTTCATTATTTTGTGCTTTTAAAATGCACTAAAGCTTGATGGTCAGTTAGCACGATCACATGATGTTCTATTAATAAAGTACGCCATTTTCTTATAGCTTTGTCAACACCCAACATTTCTATCTCGGTAATGATATAGCGAGATTTGCAAGGCTTAAGTATATGTCTAGTAGAACCAATAACTTGTTTCCCATCTTTATAATCTTGTGTTAAAATAGCAGAAGTTTCAATAATCGAACCGTTGACTATGATAATAAAATTTTTTGACATATTTGGATGCACCAAAAGCATATTTTTTACAGATTTCGTGTTTTATTTTTTCAAAACACTTCGTATGTTTAGACAACCAGGTTTATTTTTTTCTTGTTTAAGCAGCTGGTATAAAGGTACTGACTTACGTGCAAAATTATGTATGAACTTGGAGCACCACTGAAAAAATCCTAAGGGTTGTTGCAATGTTTTAATAGTTGTTGACCTTGGCAATGACTTTGCTAGTTCCACATACTCTGGAGCTTTTGCTATTTTTACTGGTATTACCACAAAACCTAAGAAACTGGCCTCAGACACCATAAATGTACATTTTCCAAAATTGACTGTCATATTTGCTTTCTTTAACTTTCACAATATTTGGTCTAACAACTCAATATGAGCTACTGAATTAGTTTTTGGAATTAAAATGTTATTTGTATAGAATAAGATTTTTTAAGTATAGCAACTTTTAACACTTTGCAATGCTGCCATTAAACAACCTTTACCATTTTTGTAACGGAACGGTATTTTGCAATGCTAGTACATTCGGCCTTTAAAAGAGAATGCTATAAATTTTTTACATTTTTTGGTTAACTTGATTCAACAGTAGGTATGCACCAGGTCGAGGACGTTGTACAGGTTATCCCATTGAATCTTGCAAAGAGGTCATCGAGGCGTTTGACCTTAAAATTTGTTAATGATACGAATTTATTAAGTTGGACCAAATTAAGACAGACTTTAACCTTATCTGAATTCTTTTTTATTACTACGAGGGGATGGTGATGTTTTGACATTGCAGGCTCAATATTCCCTTGACGTAACCATTTTTGGATTTGCTCTCTCGCCTTATTCCGGTAACACAACGGAATTGGATAAGGTAGTTTTACATTAGGGTTTTCAGTCGAAACCTGGATTGTATACTTAAACTTGTTACATTTTCCTGGTAAATGGGCGAAAACTTTTTTAGCAGCTCATTGAACATTTTCTTGTGTTCCGGAGAAATAGGAGTTTTTTTATTACTTTTTAAATGTTTTTTGGAGTAGCGTATAGACTTTTTAGTTGCTTTTTTGCCTTTTATGGTTTCCACGTTCTTTGGACAGCAAGTTGAACATTGAATTTCCTGAACAAGCGGGTTATATAAAGACTCCACAAGAGCTTGATCCTTATTTGGGTTACCCTAATTCGTTTTAGGTTGCCTTGACCTAGCTTTATTATACGAATTTTCTTGTTGCATCAATACGCTGTTTTAGTGATTTGAGACTTTTTAAGATCCTCATAATCGCATTCACATACCTGTGTGCAGCATGCTTCCTCTGGATGGCATTTGCATTCACTCCATTTTTCTTTTACATTTCCAGGAAAATGATTATCCACAGTTAACTTATTAGTCATATTATATTGCATGTTGTATTTTTTCTCTTTTGATTCAACCATGGGTACTACTTTGTGCTCCCCAGTTTGAATGGTTACCATGCCATTTCCGAAATTTATTTTTACTTGAAACTTGTTCATGTAATCACGACCCAGTAGAAGACCTTGGTTCTACAGTGTATATATTTTAAGCTTCAAATTCCTCGACAGAATTCGCGACGACAAAGGGTTTTAAACTGAATAATAACACGAATTTCCTGCTTTCAGTCGACATTTAAATCCTTCGTCGATGTGATTTTGGTCTGTTAATATTGTTCCTACATACTTGAAAGTATCCACTTTATCGAAAATATTATTTGATACTTTGACGGATCCATAATTTGCATATTACGATTCCAGTGAACTTTCATGTATTTTGTTTTTTCTGAATTTACTTCTAAATCTGCAAAAATTTAATAATATTTCTGCATTTCTTTCTATTGTTTCTCCTATCTTCTTCTACTAGATTTACATAATCAGCATACGCCATAACCTGGTGAATACCATTCATCTCTAGGCCCTGGTTGTTATCTTTGATTTTCCTTATAGTGTACTCCAGAATAAAGTTGAATAATAATGTCCACAACGCATCTCCTTGTTGCAGGCCATTCTCAACGAGGAAGCTCGTGGACAAGAATTTTCCTACTCGGACTTTACTTGGGGATTCGTTAACACATCTTAATTAATCTAACTAGCTTTTTTCGGCATTCCAAATTCTGCAAGAATGTATCTTCTAATAGAATCGTAAGCCTTTCTAAAATCAATAAATAATTGATGTAACGGGGTATTGTATTCCCGTTTCTTTTCTAGTCTGGTCTATAGTTGGTAAATTTAATCTAAATCCGCATTGATAATCTCCAACAATTTCATCCGCGTATGGGATCAATCTTGCTAATAAAATGTTAGAGAGGAGTTTATAACACGAGAAAGCCTCGAAAATTATTACAATGCGCTTTGTTGTCTTTCTTGTGAATTGGAACAATGATTCATTCTTTTCACTTTTGTGGTAATTCCTCCTTGCTCCAGATAAAGAGAATGAGTTTGTGTATCTTGCTCCACAATTTTCCTCTCTAGCTAAAATTAACTCAGCCAGAATATAGCCTATACCCTGAGATTTGTATTTCTTTAATTTTTTATAGCAATTTCTACTCCTTTTTGGCTAGGCTCTGAAATTTATGGTTCATTTCCCTTTCCTCATTAACATTAGTTTTTGGCTGCGTGTTAAGCAAATCGTCAAAGAAATCTTTCCAGCTTTTTAAGATGCTATCTGTATCAGTAAGAATTGATCCATCGTCTCTCTTTAATATATGAAAGCGAGATTGATACCCTTTCTTAAATTCGTTGATGCTTTTCAATATGTCTCGAACTTTTTTCTTTTACTATTATCTTCAAGTGCATTAATTTAAGCTTTCAATAAATCGCGTTTCTCTCTTCTAAACATTTTGGAAGTTTCCCGTCTGATGTCAACGAAATTTAGTGTAGTTATATATTTCGGATTTTGTAACCAACACAGTTTCGCCTATTTTCCCTTCTCCGTTAGTTTGGTTCATTCCTGGTCGAATCATGATTTGTTCATACGTATTTTCGCGTGGTCCAATTTTTCTGTTGCTGTAATTTTAATGCTATCCCTAATTTGAAGGCAAGTATTCTCAACATTAGAGCTCTCAAAACCTTCTAAAAACGAGAATTTATTATACTTCAGCCTGGTATTCTCCTCTCGCCTGGTTCTCTTCTATTTCTTTAAACTAAACCTCTCCGTTTTCAGATGTTGAATATTCTCTTTATTGAACGATGATCTCTGTCTCTTATTGCTGCTACCAGATAGTGATCAGTGTCACAATCGGATCCTCTGAACAAGCGAACATCAATTATGCTAGACTGTCTTCTTCTAACTACTAAAACGTGATCAATTTGATTGTTTATTCTTCTACCTAGCGAAGTCCATGTGTATTTATGGACATCGCGATGTGAGAATTTTGTACTCTTCATGATAAGGTTTTAGGATGTTCCAAAGTTTACGAAACTAGCCCCGTTGTCATTACTTTCCTTATGTAGATTTTCTTTCGCTATAACCGGTTTGAAAACATCCTGTCGCCCTACCTTCGCATTGAAATCCTCTAATAGAATTTTCATATTGTATCTCTCGACTTGATCGAATACCCGTGATACTACTTCGTAAAAAGTGTATTTTATATCGTCATTCTTATCTTCTGTTGGGACATGTACACTCATGTCCAAAATTATTGTCGCATATCTATAAATATGTTGTTGTAGGAATACAATTTGATAACGAATTCTCCCGGTATTTCTTATAATGTTAGTATGTGTATAATCAGCAAAGACATGTATTGTGGCAAATTTTATGTCAAAAGAGCAGGAAATAAGAGAAATAAAACAAAAATAAAACTTTCTTCTCCATTTAGCAAACATTTTGTTTTACTTATTCTAATTTTCGTATTTATAAGTCTTTTTCTATGAAATTTACCACAAATATATTCCCTATTATACACATAGTATCAGCATTAAAAGTACCCTGCAAAATCATTATCAAATTATATTCTTACAAGAAGACAGTTATAGATATGCGACAATAATTTTGGACATGAGTGTACATTTAAAACGATAGTATCACACCACCGACCCCTAAAAGTAATAAAAGGAAGTCTATTATTAACAAGTTCAACCCGTTTAATTGGTGATATGAAAAGAATTGAAACTAAAATGCTATTTGTGTGGTCACATACAGAATAAAATTACAAAAGTTTACAATTATTAGTGGAAATTAATGCTGTTACCCATTTCGAACATATTAAAAGCACACAGTTTCTAATGTATTGAAATTTCATTTCTTATCGATAGTATGAAACGTTACAAATAGTTGTGTTGTAACTTTCCGTAACTGTTCTTCAAGTGGATTTGTAAACAACCAAAGGTAGTTTTGTCAATCAAAAGTTCCAACTGCTTCTTTTCTTACAAGTAAAAAATAAATAAATAAATAAATAAATAAAATAAAATAAAATAAATAAATAAAAAAACTTGGTGTGGCGAGGGTAGGGGGCGCCGAAGTCTCTAGCTACGGCTCTGTACACAGATACTTCAAATAAAATTGCTAGAAATTATCAGTACAATACATTATATATCAGAAAAAAATCCACGAGCAAATTTGATTATATAATATTATCACTGGATCAACGCAAAGTAAAGAAATTTTAAAATTATTGAAATTGAATGTGATTAAAAATAGATTATGTACTTTGTTTGCTTTTGCAGTAAATTGTACCTTAGTCACGTCATTTGATAAATGTATTGTAATATATATAATACGTATTACCTGACCAGGATAGCAGTGTGGTTTTGGAAGCATGGCGCTGCTGTTGTCTTTACATCAGTTTCTTGGCAAGCGCGGTGTGACAGGGGAGCGGAGAGTTTCATTCTGCAGTGTATCCAACAGTTTTAAAAAGTTGCAGTTTAGATGTTATGCATAGCCGAATTTCTTTCCGCTTAATAAAGAATGTCGTAAGTTATGTGGTTGTAGTGAACCATTCCTGCAGTAATACAGATGTATTGTGGATAGTGATATATGAATGGAAATTACCAATTTAAGAACAGCATAGCACAATTGACAATTCAGTGAGCTTCTACCGTTTATTAAGCAGATTGTATAAAAATTGATTACGTTTTATTCGATGTCATTATAAAACAGGAGCAGCCTGTAAAACGCTGCTCGATAGTTTGTTCGCAAGTTAACGCCTTCACAAATGACTTTTTTTTTTTTTTTTTTTTTTTTGCAATGCTGTAAACATCTATGCCTCTTCTGGCGCTTACTTAAACTAACAGATGTTCACAAAGCACAGGAAACCTGTAAGCTTCTGCCTTCTATTGACAGCAAGCGGGATACAGCCGCTCAAACATCGAAACGCGTGACACGCGTCAAAATACGGAAGTGAAAAGTGAAAAGCAACGCGTCCAGCGCGTCAAAATATGGCAAGGGGTTAATATAGAGGGTGTATTTTTCTGCTTTTTTTTTTTTTTTTTTTTTTGCTTGTTGCTTAAGATGTTCTGCAAATAACTTCTTGAAACTGTTTGTCTTAACTTGAGCCAGGGGCGGATCTAGGCTGAATGTTTGGGGGGCGGTCGTTCGAAGTCAAATCAAGGTAAGAGTGTATTGCAAAAAAAAAAAAAAAAAAAGTAAATCAACTTTAGAAAAGGAAAAGTAGCTATTGTCTGCAATTTATAGAACAGAAATGGCCAACTGCGATTTCGAAGGTGGACATTTTTTGAGCAAGAACGCCAATGTGAGCAATTTCTTGCAATTTATTGCTTTATTTGACTTCTGCAACGTAAAACAAAAAAGTAAGGCCTACCTATTTTAGGTTAGGTTTTACATATATAACACAAAGGTGAAAATTCTTAGGTTTTATTTTTAAAATAAAAAATATCCTATTCTGGGGGGGGGGGGCAATCGCCCCTGGATCTGCCCCTGACTTGAGCATATGTGTGAAATGATTTATTACGAACAGGACAAAAAGGACTGTGATAGATTGATTACAAGTAATCCGGTTAGAAACACTGCTGCTTGCATTTTAGTTCCAAAACCGACCGCCCGCACTCGTTGGCTGGTCAGGTAATACAATATCTGTGAAACTCTACAATCGATTTTAATTCTGTATAAATATAGAGGGGAGGCTGTTTTGCTTATCATACCGGTACCCCTTGTTGATGGTTTCCTTGTTCACCGCCGGTGTATTGGATAATCCTGTTCGTATCCACTGCTCCGATTTATTTACGCGATTTTTCACGTATTCAAATTACTTGTAATCGGAGCAGTGAATCGTAATATTGAATCATATGCGCCATAAATTAACATTGCTCCTATATTACCTTTATATATTAAATAGAAATATAGTAATTGAAACAAGTAATACTTCTGGTATTTTCTAGCTTATACAATCCGTTAAAGCTACTCTAAATACAGCAAAGCAAAAAATAATAGTTATTATTACTCAAATATACAGTATGGCGCTAAGTTCGTTGTACAAGACCAGAGGGATGATTCCTGAAAGCAAAACAAACAAAAAAAGTTCTAATAAACATAGGGCGAAAATCGCGTCGTTTACGTGTTTTAAGCTGCCAAAAGCGTGGGAAAACTTTAGAGTTGAATATTGCACAAAGTACTGAGCGTAGACGTGATGCGGCATGATATCATCAAAGGATCCTAACTTTCTCTATTCAAATTTGAGTTTTCAGATTTGTGTAATGGCGGCGCAAGGGATTCCCTGATATTTTATGACTAAATTGAGTTGACAAGAGTATGTAAAAGACGTCTCACTACCTGGAAATAATACAACGTGGTCAGGAAATTTTCTAGGGAGGGGCCTGTCTTCATGGTTGCTATATTACGGCTGGTATTTCTGGTATTTAATATACGTGGTTTGCTATGTTACGTATATATTTTCGTGAGCCAGAGGGGGGCCAGGAACCCACCGTGCCCTCCGCTTCGGGCGCCCATGCACGTGGTAGATCAATACACATACATGCAGATAAAAGATGGCGGAGAAGGTAATAATCACTGTGCGTGGTTGCATACCTCCTTAAAAAGTACTATACATTATTCGCCGTAAGCTCTAAACTGCGATAAACAAAGCCATTTGAAACTAAATCTCGCTGATTTGCTGTTGTCCTACCGACGCTTGTACTCCTCCGCAAAATAGTTCATGCGATTGCATTATTACTTTTACTATGAAGCTTCATATAAAACTGCTATATTATTATAAATAACAAAAATATAATACGGATTATCTAATAATACTGCAGTCGAGTGTGGCTAATGAAACAATAGAAATAAACACTAAGCATGCGCAGTAATTCTGGCGCCAACTCAACTGTGGACGGGTGTTCTGCTTTTAAAGTCTGAAAGATGACTGGCATGAATCCCGGTTCCGCGAGTGTTGTGGTGAAACACCAACAAGGCAAACCTTTACTCACTAAGCAACAATTACTTACGAGCGAAATTCAAATACTTTTCTTTTCTTTTTTTTTTAATCTTTCGAGTTTCTTTTCTTTCTTTTCTGCTGCTGCTGTAAGTATCTGGACAACACGAGACAGTATTGTCAAAATGCACGTGTATAATTTGCTCCTCCCCGTGGGGAGTGGGAGTGATACATCATTAGCCAATCGTATTTGTGACAAGCGGAAGGATACAAATATTTTGTTTATCGGAGTTTAGAGCTTACGCCGAATAATGTATAGTAAAGACGTTGTGCAAGTTTTCACTGGAAACGTCACGTCGCCACAATGTAAAAATAAGTATATACAACACAAGCCGAAAGGTAACAGAAAATGAAGAAATTGAGATACTAATCTGCTCATATTAATGACATCCGAATTCTTTTGTTGACGATCTGTTATTGATTGAGAAAAAGAAAGTACTCTAGTCTCATTTGTGTGATGTACTGATAGAAATGAATGTGCTGAAACAGTTATATTATTATTATTATTATTATTATTATTATTATTATTATTATTATTATTATTATTATTATTATTATTATTATTATTATTATTATTATTATTACGCCTTCTTTGTCTCTTAATAGTGGTTCTTGTTCAACTCCTGTAGTATTAAAGGTAGACGCGTTCTCAAAAGTGTTGCGATATCATTAATATGAGCAGATTAGCAATCGGAATTTCTTTATTTTCGGTTACCTATCGGCTTGTATTGTACGTATTCTTACATTGTAGGGACGTGAAGTTTCCAGTGAAATCTTGCACAACGTCTTTACTTGTACTTTTTCAGGAGGTATGCAATCACGCACAGTGATAATTATCTTATTCACCACATTTTATCTGCGTGTATGTGTATTGACCTGCCAAGTGGTATTATTTCCAGGTAGCGAGACGTCTTTTACATACTCTTGTCAACTCAGTTTACGTCATAAAAAGTCCGGGAATCCCTAACGTCCTTTGGGGAATCCCTTGCGCCGCCATTGCACAAGTCTGAAATTTGCAAATTTGGATAGAGCAGGTTAGGATCCTTTGATGATATGCCGCATCACGTCTACGCTCAGTACTTTGTGCAATATTTAACTCTAAAGTTTGTTTTCCCACGCTTTCGGCAGCTTATAACACGTAAGCAACGAGATTTTCGCCCTATGTTTATTAGAACTTTTTTTGTTTGTTTTGCTCTCAGGAATCACCCCTCTGCTTTTGTACAATGAATTTAGCGCCATACTGTATAACTTTCTGATAATTTAGGGGTGCAAATGCCATACTGTAGTAGTAGCATTTCAGCAAAGAAGGAATTTCACCCCTTAAGTTTAGAGATGCCCCTCCGTTTTTTTTATAAAAAGAATAGGAAAATTTACAGGAGTAATGAGGTAAGAAATGATGATTTGGAGTTCTTGTGTGACCTTTAGATGTGAAGGTTTGCCCGGAAAGTTGTGTTTAATACGACAAAAGATCTGTAGAGTGGATAGTCCTACTGAATTTGAGAACACAGTGTAGAAAGTATGGGAAGGTAGTGAAAATCAAGCGTATAGAATAGAAAATCGGTGTGTTGAATATAGTGAAAAAGTAATGGGCAAACCTTTACTTTGAGTAGAACATTCACTAAAACCTAACCTAGCCTATACTTTAAATTAAGTGATAATTGGAACTTCTATGAGAACCGGTTCCAGTCACTGTTCTAGTCTAATTAAAGTCTTACCGGGTAACCTAAACTAATCTAACAATTTTTAATGTTTTAAATGCTTTTTAGTAGATTTCAAACTGGAGAGGCATCCCTAAACTTAAGAACCAATTTCACTCTTAGCGATATTTATTATTACACTAGTTATCTTCGTACTCACTTTTTGGAATTTTTCTTAATAGTTTCACTAGCTGCTATATAAATATACAGAGTACTTAAATTCACCAAAAAAAATTACAAAGCATAATCTTCTTCTTTCATACTAGTGTTAAAATTTTATCTGATTTAAGTTGGAAGAAGAAAAAAGAGAACAATGTAAGACGTTCATTACGGGGCGTTTACACTTAGTCGATTTGTAGTCAATTAAGTTGAACTGACGTCACTTTCGACTCAGTCGACTGTGTAAACAGTATTTCGACTGAATCGCCTGCTGGTCGAAAGCGACTAATCGACTGGCAACTGAATTGAAAAACGTTCTCGGGTCGATTCGATCAGATTGCCCAGCGAAGACGACTGGGTTGCCTAGTGTAAACACCTAATTCCAGGAAGTTTTCAGCGGAAGGGAAAAGTGTCTTAGAGGCAATGAGCATGCCATTCCGGTTTACAGATGTCTACAAGAATTTATATAATAAGTACTTCTTTCATTAGGAAAAGTACTTATATTAGCCTATGAATTGTTTCTTGTGGGAGTACTTGTATTCCTAGGTACAGATTCACTTTAGGATGACTTAATTGTTATGGGTATAAATACAACGTCGGACATATTCTGTAAAAGCGACAGTGCACAACACAAACTAATCTGTGCTAGGTGGCCACTGAAAGCAAGAAGTGTATCTATCAGAGCACGGCGAAGGTAGTAGACTCGCGCGGGATTGCGTTCGTAGGGAGCAGATGTCAGCGAATGTAGGTAGACCAATAAGCGTAAGCGTCGCTGTGGTATGCATATAAATGAACTGCCCTCATGTTACTAAACGCCTTACTTCTTACCTGCGTGACAGCGCTTTAGAGACTTTCTATTTCAGGTGTGCCCTTTTGGCGCTGCTGTCGGTGTGTTTTCCCGTACCTGCCTCGAAATTGGAGGGACAATTTGCTACGGCCGAGATCTTTCAATTGTTGGATGCGGTAGCGTTGCCACAATGAATTATTTCACAGTTTTCACTGTGCTCTATCTTGTTACCCATTCTAAAAGTACCCTACTATGTTCACTCATCAAGACCAAACGGCTGAATGGCAAATTAGCAATCCCGCTGCGGCCATTGACTTCTTTTCCTTAAACAAATGGCGGGTTTCCTCAATCAGTGGTTAGCGGGGGTGGGGCCGAAGTATGTTTCGCATAGTTTCCGAGGGCACACCTGGAGTAGACAAACTCTAATTACGAATCATGACTTGCCACACTACATTAACATAGTCTACATATTCAGTCCATCATTGTTTCGTTATAAACTATTACATGATTAGAAGGGCACATTTACATTACGTTTTATAACATTCTTAGGGATGTCAGAGGTAAGATTTCCATATATTTTGATTACTTACGTATTCCTCTTTTTAAATAACAGTCTACAAATTTATGAATCCCTAAACTGGGATAGCACCGAAATTAGATTAAGGCTGAAAACAATGGGGGGGAGGGTCGCTCTTCCTAAGTTTGAGGGCAAAAGTTTTAGGAAATAAAACATTAAATCGCGCTTATTTTACTCCCACACAGTGATGCAAACCCTGGGGAAAATCCCATATTGAAGGATTTTTTTTTTTTTACAACGATTTCTCGAAATGAGATAAAGAGAATTTTCGTATAAATTGGAAGGACTTACGGGGTTTTTCATAAATCATATCATTGACGCCAACAAAATTTTCTATGAGTGAAGAGTAGACAAATGAGTCTTTAATAAGCTTGGAATTAATGCTAACTGTCAAATTTTGTTACTAGAAAATGCAAGTGTTAAAGCGATTTACGCAGTGACTTGTGAAACTATAAAATAAAAAAAGTGCTAATGAACCTTGATTGTACTCTGGTATTTAAAAAAAAAAAAAGAGAGAAATGAAAGAAAGAATAAAACTAGCGGAAGAAAATAAAACGAGAAACATCCAACTTCCAATTCGTTCCATACAAAATGACTGAAGAATGAAGTTTATCTAGTTTTATTACGTTCAGTAGAAGTTTATAACACAGAAGTGTGATAGAAATACTAAACTCCCAAAAAATGTACTTATTTTCATCAGGAGCTCCTTCGTGGCTAAGCGGTTAGCGTACGCGCCTTTGGCGTGGGAGACCCGGGTTCGATTCCCGGCGGGAGCTCATGTGGTTCGGATTCCACGTTAATCAGTAGGTCCACGTCTCATATAGCCTCGCTGCTGAACGGGACGCTAAACTAAAAATCAACACAACTCAACAATTATTTTCATCAGTATTTTCAATTGTCTCTTTTAATTAAGGAAAGTACCGTATTTGTTCATAAACGGTTTAATAAACGTAGATGATCGGAATTTTTGAAGAATTTACTCATATATTGAAGAAAATTACTGATATGGCCTATACACTAACTTCACTGTTCATGTTTTCTAAGTTCAGAAAAGCGTGGGGAATTCAAGAGCAAAATGAGAATTCCTGCCTCTCCAGATGGGATTTTATAACGTTTCTGGTTGGCATCACTGCTCCCACACAAAATTTCCTTTTTAGTGCATTTTATAAAAGCATTGTATCAAAAAGTTTCTTAACGCTTGTTATGTAGTAGTGATGAGCAAATGCAAGACCAAGACCAAGACCCGAATGGTCTTGGTCTTGCTTACAAGTCTTGTAAGTTTTGCTTTTAAGAAATCTTATGCTCTTCGTTGGTAAATTTTACTCTGGATATAAGGGATAATAAATTCTACAATGTGCCAATAGTAACAGAAATACAATGCATGTTTCTAAATATAATATGGTTTACCTTCGTGTAAGTATAATGATAGTGTATAACATAAGCGATAACCTTCAGTTGTTTTTTAATACGTGACGACGCTTCACTACTTATGAGATAAATCACAACGTTTGTAATCTTTTTTTTTTTTTTTTTTAATAGATCCAATACTCCACCGGTTCCCAAACTGGGAAGGATACCCCTGAGACGCATAAAAGAAAATCAAGACGGTACAGATTACTAAAATACCATGATTCTTGCAAAATTACTTTTACACTCTAAAGTATCAGATTTTTTATCTTTTCAATCACGATTAGCTAATCTTTGTATTGATCAAACTTCCAATTAAATATTGAGATTTTGTTTTATTGATTCCAATATATGTACTCCATGGGTCAGAAATATGGACATTACGCAAAAGTGATGAAAAAAAAAATTGGAAGCTTTCGAAACATAGGCATGAAGAAAAAGGAGAGAATTAGCTGGGTTGTACAGGAAACGAATGAGATGTTAGAAATAGTAGCAGTTAGAGAGAAAACAAGAATCTGAGATGTAATTGAGAGGAGGAAGAGAAACTGGTTGGAACATTGGCTGAGTAGGAACTATATTTTGAGGGAAGTGCTAGAGAGTATGGTGGAAGGAAAGAGAGGGAGGAGACGAAGGAAACTGTTGTTGAAGGAAGGTATTCAAACAGAAAATTACTAAAAGGCGAAGAGACTAGCTAAGAACCACCGTACATTGAAGCTTCTCGGTTGCAGCAAGTGATCTGCTGATAATGGCAGAATACCTATGATGATGATGATGATATGTTTAGCAATATTGGCCAAAAAGAAAGAAAAAATCATAATCAATATAATAAAACCTCTTAATATTTTAGAATAATTTGAGGGAAAACTGAAAACGACTCAACTGTATGTCTTTTGTGTAAACTCAATTTATGCAAGTTGTTTTAAAACAACAACAACGTTTCGGAGACGATCCCTCTTGACACCAAGATAAGACAAAAAGTATAAACCAACCTGCGTGCACAAATGCTTCCTTTCGGAGTTATAGGCAATCTAAAACATGAAAAAAAAAATGAACTTTAAAGGTCTCTAAAACTATGGGACCGACCGTAGTTGGGTCAAGACTTCACTTAAAAACTAATATGTGAGCTATCCAAAATCCATGTTTCAGAATCCTGCGGTACTCACGCAACAATTTTATAGGAGTTTGACTACGGGTAAGTAATTTGAAGTACTCACCAACTACCTCTATAAAAATTGTTTCGGAAGTACCACAGGATTCTGAAATATGGATATTTGAATAGGACACATACTGGTTCGTAACTGAAGATCTGACCCAGTCCCATAGTTTAGGTGCTATGGAGCTTTAAAGTTAATTTTTTCATGTTTTCGGCAGTCTGTAGCTCCGAAAGTAAGCATTTGTGCACCCAAGTTGGTCTATACTTTTCGTCTTATCTTTGTGTCAGGATAACCTCCCAAACGTTGTCAGTTATGTTTTGGAACACCTTGTATAAATACTTTTTACCTATATTAGAAATACAGAATAATGGCATCAAACTCCAAGTTATTTGAAATAACTGTACCTAGGTACAAAGTCACTCTCACTTGAAAATATGGATTATTTATTGTTGTATAATGTTATATCGTTCAATCCTCGATGTGCCGTATACCTAAGGAGGCTAAAAGTTATATTGATAAGCATTCGACCATGAAATCAAGCTTACGGGCGTATGCACAAAGTTTTTGTAAATGTAATGAAAATGTCTTCTCGATACTGATATTCTGAGAACACATAAAAAAATTTCCAAGGGATGCTTGAGCCTTGGAGTCAAGGCCATATTCATGTAGTCAGCACCTATAGTGTATGGAATTACTGATGTTCAGTGCTACACTTCTATTTAGTTTTGGAAGAACATCAGTAATATGGTTTTAAATGAAATGAAACATCTAGTTTAACGTCCCAGGCTCATTGGCGTAACTAGGATGTTTTTCTAGGCGGAGCCTTGGCCCTTAGTTCTGAAAATTGGAAGAATCTTTTAGGAAACCTTGTTATATTATATGTTTATATATATATATATATATATATATATATATATATATATATATATATATATATATATATATATATATATATATATATATATATATATATATATATATCCTTCTGAGTCCCTTACCCCGCACTCATTATCATCTCTTCAAGTTATTTAATTCTAACACTACACTGTCATGTAACAGTTCAGTGAAAATCTATATTACATCAGAAATTTGCTTAAAATTGTGTATTTCCTATATTCTGTTGCTACTAAATAACTACCTAAAGTCTACTCTAATTATGAGAGCTCATAATTTTTTATTACTGCTTTACTCGTGCAATTCTGATCGAAATCACATTATTCGTAAACGTGAATGATCATGTTCTGTTTTCGTATTTTTTTTTTCTTGTTGACATTTGATGAGTTTTCTTGCTGCCCATAAGTGGAAAGAGGAAGTAAATGTTCCATCATATTTAAGATACCTATGTATTGCTTCTACATTCTGATGACTTTAATTTATTATGTACTCCTTTCGTTAAATTTCCTTTTTTATATATATAAATAGGGAGATGCAAATACCAAGGGACACAAATTTTCATGTACCAAGGGACAATACTTGTAGTAGGATTCCAATTAAACAAGATGGAAATGTGAAATCTTCACGAAGTAAAAGGAAGACTCTCCAAGTTTCCTACCTATTCAGCGCAGTTCGATGTGACTTCCATTTGTTGCCTTACAAACATCTAAACGATATTCAGGTTCTTCCCACCACGGTTAATGGCGTCTGGTGTAACAGAATGCATAATATCTGTGATTATTTTAAATGATGAATATCATTGATACTGTCACTGCAAAAATGTTGCATTACATAATCCACAATATAAAAGTCTAAGGGCGCCAGATCCGGGCATCGTGGTGGTAGAACCCCTGTCTATCCACCGCTGGGGGAATGTTGTATCCAAAAACTCATCAACAATGTGGGTGCAGTGTGAAAGAGCACCGTCATGTTAAAAGATGACACCTTCTGGAAATTGTAACATAGCATATAATTCCAACATTTCAAGGTAGTTTGCCGTCACAGTCTGCTCCGCAAAGAAAAATGGGCCTGTCACTTTATCATGGATTAGGCCACACCACACGTTCACTTTAGGGGTGTTACGTTCGTACTCAACGTCGGCATGAGGATTTTCAGCAGTCTATATTCGAACGTTATGGTGATGAACATGTCCACAGACATGAAATGTCGCTTCATCGCTAAACACAATCTTCTGCAGAAATGGTTCATCATTGTCGATCTCATGAACCATATCTGTAGCAAATATGAATCGTTTGGATCTATCCGCCGGTTTGATAGCGTGCAACAGCTGCACTTTGTAACCATTAGTAGGCGTTTCTTGAACATTTAAGAAACCGTAGTCTTGCTTAGGTGTAATTATCGAGCACACACACGCACAGACTTTTTAAAAGGGCTTTTTAGGTAGCTATCCCATAGCCTCTACAGAGTCATCACTTACCGATGGCCTACCAAAACAGATTTGTCCAACAAACTGCTGGTATCCTTCAACTGCTTATCCTACCAAGTAATGTTATTCATGTGTGGTGCGCTTCGTTGTACACGCGACAATATTCACGTTGCACTTTGGTCACGAATTAGAAACCCACAGAATATACTGAACTTTCCTGTGTACCATGCACATCTCGACTGGCGTGGGCGTGGGCTACTATGCATTTGGTGTTGTTGCATCATCACCTGTACACACTTGCACATCATACTACGGAAACTGGGAGAGCTTTCCTTTTATTTGATGAAGATTTCATATTTCATCTTTTTTTCTGCTTTGTTTTCCTGTTGCTTACCTGTGACCTTTCAAAAGTGCACCATGACTTTACGGACATATGTACATCGTTTAAAAAGCAACTTACCTGCAACAGTGATTGCTTCTGTGGTTTTCCTCTAAAGATATAGATATTTTTCTCTTTTAAAAAAATCGAGTTGAGTTTTCATTTTTTTGTCCAGGACTCTGTGACCAAGGGGCCCCAAAAATTTTAAAAATTACTGTAAACATTTTTTACCATAAAAGTTTAAAAATATGACATGAATCATTCCTATATAAAACATGGTCCTTTTGAATGTGTTGAGAGACGGTACGTTATAGAAGTTTTGATGGGGCCCCCTTGTATTTTCCCGTTCCAGGGCCCCCAATGGTCTTAATCCGACCATGTATATTTTCTATGCGGAAAACAACGGTGCTATAAAGTGTAAACTATTATTTAGTTTCAAGTTATGGTATCATTTGAGATTTCAGTTTAGCTAAATACTTCAATATTAGCAAAAGTTATAATCATCATCATCATAGGTATTCTGCCTTTATTGGCAGGTCACTTGCCGCAGCTGAGAAGCTTCCATGCTCCACGGTCCTCCGCTAACCTTTTCGTCTTCGCGTATGATCTTTCTGTTTTAATATAATCCATTAATTGTAGTCTCTTTCGCCCCCTCCCTCTCTTTCCTGCCACCATACCCTCTAGGACGTCCCTCATAATACAATCTCTTCTTAGGCAATGTCCCAACCAGTTTCTCTTCCTCTTCTTAATAATATCTAAAAGTGTTCTTTTCTCACCCACCATTTCTAACACTCTCGCATTCGTTTTCCGCTCGACCCAACTAATTCTTTCCATTCTTCTCCACACCCGCATTTCGAAGGCTTCCAGTCGATTTTCGTCACCTTTACGTAATGTCCACGTTTCCGCCCCATACAGTACAACACTCCACACGAAGCATTTTATGAGTCTTTTTCTCAACTCTTTGTTCAAGGTCCCACAAGACAGACTTTTCTTTCTTTTAAAGGCTTCTTTCGCCATTCCTATCCTTGCTTTTATTTCACTTTCGCATTTCATGTCATTACTAAGAACACTACCCAGGTATCGAAAACTATTCACTTGTTCTATTTTCTCCCCTCCTACTTTTATATTTGACACAGACCCCTTCGTTCCAATCACCATGACTTTTGTCTTTCTAACATTTATTTTCATCCCATATTCTTCAAAGCCCTTTCTCATTTTTTCTAACATTTTATTGATTTTATATGTTATAAAGCTATAAAGACCGGAAAAGTTATAAAGCAGGGTGGAAAATCAGTAACCATTCAAGGGTTGAATTACGAAAAAATGTGAAAGGTTCATGGGGAAACAATATTGGGTTTGGGATTAGCTGACTGTGTTGCCGGTACTCGACATGTTATCGTCCTCCGTTCCGTTACTCCCATATCTGAGAAGTGCGTGACGCGTGCTTTTTTTGGTATATACCGCTACTTACGATACAGGGCGGAGGGCCCACTAAAAAGTTTACCGTTCAGGGCCCACCGGAAAATTTCCCGGTTTCTCGCCTGGCCAGTACGGCCCTGGTTGCCCCCTGCCTCTCCCACAAGTTATGGCCCTGGGTGTGCGTGAGGTCTGAAGGTGTATTCAGAGCGGAAATTCATAGAAGACTTTTAGCTCAATATGGGAACAATGTGTTCCCACATCGAAGTGTTTATCAGTGGACTAAACAGCTCAAAAGTAGTAGAACAAGCGTGAAGGATGAGAATAAAGCAGGGCGTCTAGCTATAGCAATAACTGATGACATTATTGAACGAGTCCGTGACTTGATTCTGAATAACAGAAGTGACTATTGATGGAGTGCAACCCATATGCAGATTACTCATGGTTCTCTATATATGACATCATGCATGCTCAACTTTCAGAAAGTCTGTCCGAGATGAGCGCCGAAAAAAAAAACTCAATGAATATTATAAGCAAAACCGTGTGAGAATATATCAGCACTTATTGAACCGTTATGCTGACGAAGGTGAAGCGTTCCTCGGGCGAATCATCGCTGGAGATAAAATGTGGATTCATCACTTTGAATCATAGAACAAAGCCAGAGAATATAATGGAAGCATTCCGAATCTCCCTTCAAGAAGAAACTCAAGAGTCAACCGTCTACACGGAAAGTGATACCCACAGTATTTTGAAACTCACAAGGCCAATTGTGGAACATTACCCCGAAAAAGGGTCAACAATAAACAGTAAAAGGTACAATATGCTAGAAAGCAAGTTGAAGCCTGCAATTCGTAATAAACGTATAGGTTGATTGTCGGAAGGCGTTCTTCTGTTGCATGACAATGCGCGTTCACTTACCGCCGCAAACTCTTTAGACGCTGCGTTTTGAGGTGTTTGTGCATGCTGCATACAGTCCCGATCTCGCCCCATCGGATTACCATCTCCATTTAAAGATGGTCTTAGAGGCTGTCGATTCAGGTCCAATCAACAGGTGAAGGAAGTGGTGCATTCGTAGTTTGTTGCGCAACCCACAGGGGTGTAGCCACGGGTGCCTCATCGGAGCCAGGGCCCCCAAATGATTTCCTGGCCACCACATCATTTTAGAACATCATCGTAAGATTGTCTCGCTTCAGTCATTTTAAAATAAAAAAAGTTACATAGAATTGATAATTCATGGAAAAATAAGATTTTATCATATCGATTGAAAAATAGTATGGTATCTCTTCCTTATACCGATCGGAAAATAGCATGGTACACTTTTTTGTGAGAGCAGATTACATAATTTTCTGCGATTCATATTTGACAGTTTGAAGACAAACAAGATACTATAAATACTACCATAAAACAATACTACTAAACTAGTTTGTTAGTACATTATATATATATATATATATATATATATATATATATATATATATATATAAAACATATTTTTATCAGATGGAAAATTTGGTGGAAAACAACGTTCTTATTCAGGTTTTCAGTTTGGATTTCTTTAGCATTTTTATCTACTAAGTGTAAAACAGGAAGTGATATATAGCTGTTATTAAAATAATTAGTTTTTTAGTCACGAATATAATTAATAAATATTTCTGTCAGGAAATCTTAAAGAAATTAAGTGCAATTTCAAAGAAAATCAATCTTATTTAGATAGGTTCTGTGTACAAGGACTTAAACTGAATTAGTTATACGTACATTAAGGTATAACGTTTGGTCCGGGGCAGTAGTTCTTGGTTAACCCTTGAAATGACAAGGTGAGGCTATGAGCCTCATAGGTATTTTCATTTACTGTGCACGCGGATACCTACATGTAAATGTTTCTGTTTTATGATAATTGTGCGTACGTACTTGTTAGTAACTCTATTCCTGATTACCATTGTTGTAAATAGTGTTTACTCGTTTCTTTGTTAAACTTCACTTTTAATGGTAAATGATAAAAGTTAGCAATACGTCACTCAAAATAATGTATAATGTTTTGATAGTATACATGTTTTTGGTATATACAGTTTAGAAGAACCTAAAGTTAATTACTCACAGAGAACGGTTCACTTGTTTTGACAACGTACACAAATTCTACTCATCTTGCTGAGCTGTGTGTAGACATTTATCTTAGATATATCGAATGTTTGTTGCTATATTCTTGACTTTTTTTTTTTTTTTTTTGATCACACGCATGACAACTTCTATGCTTCTTTACCTTCACTTGATTGTCACATATCTGGGCACACCTGTAAATTACGACAGAATTCCATAACCAATTTTATGTCATTATGTAAGCTAATGATGCTATGTCAATTGATCTGTTTTATCAATGCTTCTGCTACTGAAATCAAAAACAGATACCTTTAATCGGTGGTAGTTACATTCCAGTTTGGGTGGCTGTTAGTCCAAATCACGCATGCTGCCACTCCATAAGCATCCAGAAGATTCATAAAATAAGCAAAATTGTATCTATACGTTTTCTTCCTGTATGCATAGGTGTGAACCATCTAATCGAAGGAATCAACCAGCCTTTTTGTTTCGTTGTAAAATACAGGGTGTTTCAAAACAACACCAACAACGTTCGGGAGGTTTCATTTAAAAACTACTTTGTGTCCTATCCAGATATCCATGTTTCAGAATCCTGCGGTATTTCCGCAACAATTTTTATAGAGGTAGTTAGTGAGTGCTTCAAATTATATTCCCGTAGGCAAACTACCTCTATAAAAATTGTTGCATGAGTACCGCAAGATTTTGAAACATGTATTTTTGGATAGCACACATATTAGTTCCAAAGTGACGTCTTGACCCGACTAGGTCCCCTAGTATTGGAGTTATGGACCTTTAAACTTCATTTTATATATATATATATATATATATATATATATATATATATATATATATATATATATATATATTTTCGCCTAAATTCCGAAAGGAAGCATTTGTGCACCCAGATTACTTTGTACTTTCGTCTTACCTTGGTGTCAGGAATCACCTCCCAAACGTTGTCGGTGCGTTGTTTTGAAACACCGGAAAAAATTTAAAATAACAATATCTGGCTTATTGTTCTTGTGTGGATGAAATTTATTGTCGTGATGGATACTGGATATAACTACAACTAAAGAGATTTCCTTAGGAACATAAGATACAAGTGTGAATTTGTCATTATTAGACATCGGATTTTTATGCACTTAAAATTCATGAAATATGCAAGCATCTATGCTGTTAAATATGTTGAAATATGCACTTAATATGCACTAACAATGCAATAAAAGAGAACATTTTCAAACATGCAGCAATGTTGTAACAAAATTTTGTATGTGAAATATAACATCGAAAGTGTACTTTACCTTTCAGGGATAGACAGTTATAGTTTATATACTACTAACTTTTTAAAACACACAAACTATAAGATTAAAATATCACACTGATATAAGAACACGTCTATACTTGTTCTTCACATTTGTATTTTAGAGTGCATTTACTTTACACAAAATAATACAAGCCTCACTTTTCTACACCTTCCATTATATATATGATTTATAGCTTCGCATAATTAGTCTTACAGTATATCACAAGATGCTTCTACTCATTTTTGGTGTCAGTTTGTGACATTTGTAGCCTGAAAATGACCTGTTAATATCAATAGATATTACTGGACAATATTTCAGAAAGGAGTAAGTTTAGTATCTATATTTTCTGGTCAGTTGAAATTTAACCCATGAAGGTATTTCCCATTTCAATTGTTTTGTAGTCGAGAGTTTGTGGCAACAACATCCATCAATTTCTTTTCCACAGAGCCCCCGATTTTACCAGGAACTGACTGGAGTTCGTGCCGAATTTCACCAACTAAAGCATCATTCACTGAGCCGCATTCCTCGTGTCTTTTGTTTCTGAACTGATAACATGGTATTACAACGTCTTTATCATTATCGGATCTCTCATAACGTCTAAGCAACTGTAAACGTCTTTGCTCTTCCGATCGGTCGCTAATAATATTGGTCTTCCAAAAACCATGCATTCTTCCATTCTCCTATGCAAAACGACGTTCTGTTGCAAAGACATGTAAATACATTGAAAATAGAAACTAAAACTGGATTTATTCCATGCTATAAACATACATGTGAAAAGCTTCTAGAATATGCGAAATATGCTCTTAAGCACTAATATATGCACTAACCTTTGAAATGTGCATTTACATGCATTACAAAAGTACAAATTCGAGCTGTATTATTGTTCTTAGAAAGCCCTAACAAGTTTAACAGAAATGCATATGTGCAAACAAAATATGCATTTGCATAAAAATCCGAAGTCCTGTCATACACGAATAAAGATGTGTGAGGCTCTCTGTGTTGCATAAAATATTGCCACAATCCCTTAGGTGAGGAAAAATATACTGAACAATAAACTAGTGAGAAATAACCTGAATTTCAAATAACCTGCACATAAAAAAATACATTCACTACAATAAGTTCATCTGCCAGTGCTGCCATTTGGTGACCACTGAATATTGTAATAATGAAGAATTTAAAAGAAAAGTACTGGCCTTTCATTTTAGCTTCAGAGGTTCATTTTGTCATGATTAAGTATGAAAAAAGAAAGCTGAAACGAGTAATTAAAATGTCGTTCAAGCTGAATGAGGCATATCACGGAATATACAGAAGACGCTGTGAGAATTCATAAAATATTAAAAAATCTTCAACTCTCATTAAAGCAGCTTTTTAATAAGAACGGTGATCATGAGGCTGAAAGACTCACCTTGTCATTTCTTCGGTTAAACATAATAAAAACTATCTGGAATATAATTTATGGATAAAAAGCAAAATAAATAAATAAACAAATAATAATAGGAAGAAGAAGAAGTTAAAGAACGGAAGGAAACCAATATTTTCCGGTTTTTTCAGACCTCAAAAACACCAGCTGCAATACAATATTTTTGACTTTGTACATTGTAGCTGGCCCTCCTCAAAAATGACGGGCCCCTCCAACATAAACCTGCTGGCTACACTCTGCAACCCAAAACCTTTTTTTTTCAAGGTATCGGAAAGCTTTTGCAACGGCGGACCAAGTGCATTGTATCACGATAACGTGATAATTTATCACGGTATTGTGATGCTTAATGTTGTTAAAAGATACTTAATATAATAGCTAATAATATTTTTACCACACCTGTTGATTACCTCGGTAGTACAGCAGTAAATGGTAATGATTTTATTAAATTATCTTTTAACATGTTGTAGGGAGATTGGGGTTAAATAGTTACCTATGACTAAACACACGCAGCAATAATTACGCAGTAATTGACTTAGGCTGTTTCATTTTATTATGATAACTATAATATAAATGTGGATGAGCCACCTTATAGGGCTATTTTAATCTAAATAAATTTGTTAATAAGTATATGGGTCATTTGCAGTGAGTAAAATACTTGTGAGTTAAAGAACTTGAATATACTATGAGATATGCATGACTAATAATTGACACATTGAGATGTAATGCCTTGGTAAATTACATAGTAAACTCATAAGCAGCATGCTTGTAACCGAACTTAATAATTGTTATAATTGCAACCTTTGTAATTACTGAAATAATGGTGACAAGTTAAGTTAATTATACCATTGAAATACTTATAAGAATAATTGATCCGGGTTTATCATAACCTACGGTTATGAGAATCTGATTGACATGTACTGCCCTGCCATAATCATGTGTAAGAGTATAAAAAAAACATGTAATATACAACTTACATTTTCTGGTCCATAGATCAATACAATACATAGACCATTTACGGTGGTGAATACAATTATACCACCTGCCCGATACTGTCCGACTTAACAATGCGAGTCGAGACGAGACGAGACTACGACCGACTGAACGCGATTGAAGGATCGGATATCCTGGTTTAGGAACCATAAGTTTTTATATGTGCCTCTTTTGATATTTCTCTTTCTCATGTCCTTCAGAACCAGTGATTTCTAGACTATGAAATAATACTTTTCGTGACGTATGCGGGAAAACACTACTTTCACATTTTTCACAAACATAATGTTTTTGTTATATAATTGTTTTGGTTTTCTGGTGTCTTTCTCCAAGTATGTTGCTGTAACAATTATAACTTATTTGTGTTACTTGGGTTTTCCAATGTGATATTATCATGCACTAAATAATATTGAAGTATGATTTCCGAAATTATAAAAAATTCGGTCAAATCCTTTCCGTTTTTATAGGAATTGAAAAGCAGGGTGACTATGTTGAAAAATGACGAATAAAAACCAATGTGCTGTGCGGGGTTATGCCTTTGTATATTTCAAGAATATTCATTCGTTCCTTAAGTGCTTGCATAAACAAATAAAAAAAGAAAGAGAAAGAAAAAGAAAGCTACATACATGTACTATCCATAAGGTGTTATTAAATCGTGAAATCCTAAACTACATTAAGAAAGTTTTTTTTTTTACCTGATGATAATTTCTATATGAGTTTTGTAAAACAAACAACCCTTCATCGAAAAAAATTATTGAGTCATCCTTACCCCCTGAGAAGAATGATATTTTTCTTCGAGTCCTTCCTTCCGTGCATCGTGTGATAAAGCTTAGGATGAGGCTCCAACCTATTAACTTCACTCCTTGCGGCAACGAGGTAGGAAAAGGAACGTTTCTGTTATGAAAAATGTGTGATTACAATGTACTTAAGGCTAGGCGTTTAAACGGCCGTTATATATCAGCAATGCACGTTAAAAAGAGTAAAAACAAAACACGTAAGAGAAGGCAATATGAAGCATTGTAACTTATGTTGCCATGTCTGTTACGAGCATCAATCAAAGTTGCCGATTCCATGTTAAAATACCTAAAAATTTATGTCTGGTCTGTCCAAACTCGTACACATAAATAAAAGCTCATAATTCTTTTTTTAAATATTTCTCCTCGTATTAATTGGAAAGTCACGTGACTTTGTGATTATATTACTAAGCCGCCTTGAAATAAATAAATATTCTTCGAATAGTCTTGAATTATAGTTTAAATTGATTTCCCTCTGAAATGTCGTTGTGAAGAATGGATGCGAAGCCATAGGCAAATATATAAGTTGCACTTATAATTCAAATAAATTGCTATAAAATACAAACAAATGGAGAGTAGCAAAATGTCGACAAATAAAATTTCAAATTTTAGAAATGAATTTCTTTTGTTTTTACTACCCTAAACCTCAGAATTTTTATGGTTTTGAGTCAATTGTCACGTCATATAGGGTAAGCTTAAGGTGGGGAATACTCACGGGGTTATGCGAATTCGGTCCCCGCTAGACTTGCGAAAATTTATGCATAGGTTCCTCGTGGATATATGATTAGTAAACGTGCCTTTGACATGGGATCCCAGGGTTCAGTTTCCGGTAGGAGTACGTTTGTTTCAAAGTCTACATTAAACTGTAGTTCTACGTCTCAGTGGTGAAAAGGAATTGTCGAATGAAGTACTTATTTGCTTTAGAAACTATCGAAATCTACTACATAGTTGAATTTCAATACATTATGTAAGTATTACCATGTCTGTTTTACAAATTTAAAATAATAATAGTATAAACGAGAAATGAAATCAGTTAACTTAGGATCATCATTCAGTTTTTTGTATCCGTTTTCGGTGATACTATTAATAAGCATGTTTTAATGGGTATGTACCCGAACGATATTTATAAAATTGATTAAGAAATTTAACACCCTTTTCGCTGATCTAGCAATTAGCACGTGCATCTATGGGGTGCATGGTTAGAGTTTGATTTCTTATGGGAACGCACAAGAATTTAATTTCACAGTCGTTCACTTTCATTAATCATTCCTATCTTTAGCCTAAAGGGTATAATTATGGTACCTGTACGTTAAACTAAAGTTTTAATTGATTAAGCAATTAAAACTGAACAAATATATTGAACAGTGTTGGAAACATCAATTATTTTCCACTCTTTGAATTCTTTGTACTTAGCAATGTATTTGACATAAAGTTCAATAGTTCTGTATGAGATATAGGGCTATGTTGGATACATTATTGCGATGCCAAATTTGTTATTAGTATGTAATACTTGTACCTGATAGTAGTAAGATGTAGAATTATACACAGCAAAGAGAAACCGCTCTTCTAAAATTTGGTAGTTCTAATGCGATTTTAGATGTTAACGTGGTAGAAAAAGTCGTGTATTGTTAATTGCTAAATACGTAAAAGTAGGTGAGGATTTTCTAAAGCTGTGAATGGTATTAGTAGTCGGATAATGACTTTTCATGCTTGCTGTGAGCAGCAGGAGCATGTTCTCTGGCTTTAGAACTGAGCCTCTGTGTTATAGAAGGTCCTGTATCGTTCAGCACCCTCCCGGTATGGTCCCTGACCCAACCACAATTTTTTATTGTTTATTATATTCCGAAAATACTAAAATGTGTGAACGTAATAGAAAAGTAGGCCTTGTCCCCTGAGTTTCCAGGTTCGATTCTATGTACTGTATGAAAAGCTTGTTGTTAAAGTGGTCCCCAGGACCCCTCTGTTTCCCAGAATGATGCCCTGCCCTTGTCTTTTTTATTTCATGTGTATTATTTATAATAATACTCTTTCTTAAAGTGGTCCCAGGACTCATTTGTGGCCCCCAAATGCTTTTAGAACCCTGTTCTTGTAAAACGATGATTGTAGGACCCCATAATATATTATTAGCAATGGGAATTGAACAATCTTAGTGTGAACAATGGGAGTCGTACCCGGTACTCCCACGCCAAAGATGCGCACGCTAACCGCCTACCCATGGTGGAGTTTGAATAAAAACATTTCTTTATTCACTCGTAATGTTTATGTTATCGGACCATTTGCTTCGCAAATTCTGAACACTGTGTGAACGTATTAAGAACTTATTGGTAAAAATCAGAAAAGATATCGTGAACTTGTAAGTTAGAAATATTTATTCATTTATATATTTTTCATAACAGGTCTAGCAGGATGCGGACCAGTCCTCAGGTACATCCTACTTTGTTCAACTTACAACACTAACTGAAGTTTTCGCCCAGCTCCATTGTAGACCGCCTAACATGCACAAGTTTCTGATAGAACTAACCAGCTTACAGCTAATGATGTTTGACCCCTTTACCTTGAACAACAAATGAACGCGAATGTGATGGTTGTGCTAGCATGCAGACAGCTTCTCTTCTCTCTCCTTGTGCACAGTGTCTGGTTTCTGTCAATGACCGTGCTCACATACTTTTCCTCCCTGTTGTGGGGAACTTCCTTCATGTTGCAGAGATGAATCTCATCGATTGATTACTTGATTTTTTTCCTTAAATGCATTAGTAAATGACAGTATTATCAGTCGTTGTGGTCATATGCTGATACAATCTTAATGGTAATGCGTTGCAATGAAATGTCAGCGTAAGGAACGTGAAAATCACAATTTCAATGTATGAAAAACGTGTCTGGAATATTCCAAAATACTATGTAGATAGCATCTTGAAAATTTAAGTGAATATGTAAATGCTTTTATTAAGATGTGATGTTTCTTAATTGTTGTAAAATGCACTCCCTCTCTCCCTTATGCATTAAAATTTTAATAAAGAGAACTACATTGCAATATTCCAAAATGTCACGTTCTTGTCCATTTTGTATGAAAGCATCTCAGCATTTTTGCAGAGAAAATCTTAGTTGATGTTGGATGAATGACCTGCTTTAATAAAGGCCTATATAAACTTCGACATTTTACCTTATCCCTATATTGTGATACTAACCTGTTGTACACTGTTTCAGTTGTTTTGTTTTCCTGTGAAGTCTGTTTTTCCCCGCGCTACAAGATACACGTAAGTTGGTTTTTTGTACTTTATTATTTTTAAAGATGTTTAAGAAGAAATATTTTAAAAGTTTAAAAATAATGATGATATCGTTTATAAACATGTAAACAAGATTTTAAAGACACCACAAATATTTTTTATTTTATTAGTATATAATTGGATTTTTAAAATTTTATTACACACACCACACACACACACACACACACACACACACACACACGCACACATACACACACACACAGACACACACACACACACACACACACACACATATATATATATATATATATATATATATATATATATATATATTACATTAATTTTTTAAAATTACATTTCTGCATTTTACCTACAATTCCTATAAAAAAACATTACAATCTTGGTAATGCATTAATTGATGCTGTTGATCTTTCATACTTCCACCAAAATTCAACTGTTATACATTACGATATACACATCCGGATTTCTTTACAATATTTGTATGAAAAGGACAATATTCATTAAATGTGTTTCCACACAATTCATTTAATGAATTACAATAATTGTTTCTAAATCAATAACATTATCTAATGCAAATATTCTCTTAAACAAAAGAGATTTCTCTAAACTGCTACAATAAAAGTTAAATTCTTTGCCCATAATTGACGTACCAGGTTCTTTATGAATGATACAGTATATCCGGTTTTGCTATCCGACCTCAAACCGTGTGAATTTAATGTTAACCAATCAATTTGTTTTTGGCAACTTGATGACAATAGATTATATTCTATTGGAGATTTTACCAAGCAATGAAAATTTACTTTATCATCGCATGGGGTTAAACAAAACTCACGAGTAATAAATTCGTTATCAGACATGTTAAAATCTTAAATATCAATAATATATTTATTTACGCATGTTCAAACTTGATTTGTGTGCTGATTGAGAAACGGTAGAATTTGTCCAAGAAATTCTCTATTTTTTAAAAAAGATGACAAGTTTTACACATAAAACAAATAAATGAAATTTCGCTTTGTTTTTTCAAACACTTCAGAAAGTTCACTAAGAATTCTATCGAGATAAGTATTTCGCTGCAATTGTTCCAGTATTATGAAGATGAGTAAAATCATGTACTCATCTTCCCAGTAGTACCAATTGTACAATCACGAAACCAATAGTTTGCATTCCGCGCATTCGTTTGGATTATTATTTCGTAAGAATATTTGTATAGTTTCTAATACACAATTCGCATTAACATTTTCAGCAGTACATAAAACACATGAAACACTACCACTATTGAAATACAATTTTTCACTCTGGAATGTCAGATTTCCGTCTGTTTTTTTCTTAATAAGACATCGAGTAATTCCGTGTGATAATATCAGATATCCGTCTGTCTTTTTTAAATAAACGTCGAGTGATTCCGGGTTCTATTGTCAGATTTCCGTCTGTCTTCTCTTAATAAAACGTCGAGTAATTCCAGGTGGTAATGTCTGATTTCTGTCTGTCCTTTCTTAATAAAACGTCGACTAATTCTGGGTTATAGTCTATATTATTTAATAATTCCACATATGTTTCATAATTCTTTTCTCGTTAATATCCCAATAATATGTCTTTGCATATAGGTAAAACACATCATCAACACTAGGACTTGCTACAGTACTCCACGCACGGTTTTCCAATGACTTTGGGGATACATTCATACAATCATGATAGGATCCTTCTCTATAACCATCGTATATTAATGTATCATCAAAATTCCATTTTTCAATAGCCTTCTTTATACATTGACGGCCTACTCTGACTATTACAACAAGTCTAAACTCCAAAATTTCGATGTTCTTAATAATACAGATGGAGATGACGGTGGGGTTTTTGAAACTGTTAGCACTGGTAATTCTATTGCGTCAATACCAAATTCTTCATCTGAAGATGATTCGTATACTTCTGATTCAACATGAGACGATGATGCTTCAATGTTAACATTGCCAAGTTCCTTTTTCTCGTAGGACTGCAGGGTGTATCGATATATATATTTTCTCTTATAACCTTATTTAAAGTATTTTATTGTCACAAGGTAATCACATGTTCACCCGTCGCGGCACCTAACTTCTTTTCTATTGCATCATCGGTTTTCTCTGATGTATACACCCCACGACGCCAAACTTCTTTTCTACTCCCATCGGTATTCTGTGACGTCAAGCTTCTTTTCTATTGGCTATTGGTTTCATCACCTAGCAGTAAGGTCAATACCCCACGCCACCAACTTTCACTTCCGTTCACCTATCGGTGTTCCAAAAGCTCGCGAAAACGTCAGTTACACTTCTGAATTCAGCAGAGAAAGATCTATCTGAAGACTGCTCCGCATCCGGAAGTGAACATGTACAAAAAATAAAATGTCACGCATGAATAAAGTTTATTCTCTCCCATCTTTCTATATAACGAGTGTTATTGTAAATAATACGAAAGAACAAATATGATCACAGCTTAGCTGTTCTACATTATGTAGATGACCTTCGTACCGCAACAAAAAGCAAATATTTAATATGTTCACACTTTTTTTTTAGTATTTTCGGAACCATTTATCAGTCATGGTAACATTGAGTATTTTGTTAAGAGAAAATAATACGAAAAATAAAAAAGTTTTTCTAAAATGTCAGGGGTTACAGGCCCTAACAGCTACTTCAGCTTCCTACAGTTTTAGGCACTTGTTGCACCAAATTGATATTATCAATTATGTACTACAAATATAGCATTTATATACCTGGCTCTAGCAGTAATTTGTTTTTATATTGTCACTTGGGACATATATCTGTCATGTTCTTGGTACGCCCTTTTGGTATATACTGTTTCAGATACCTTAACAGCACAAGATGTGCTAGGCATGCTACATTTATGTGCTCTAAATTTATCTCCTACATTTGATGCATTTCTTGCTTCTTCTAAGCGATTGTGTACTACAAGCAACAAATCCATTAACTTTATTAGATGCCAACTGTCGTCGATCATATGAAAGTGAATATAGAAGAACCATGAAAAAAAGTAAATAGAACTCATTTTGTTATAAAATTGCATGGCGAGCAGTTTTTATCTGATCCCAAACGGTTATCATCGAATATACGCGGTTAAAGGAGCACTCTGAGTAGTCAAATTCAAAAGGCCTTAACAATTTATCCCACTACAAGCGACGTTCTCTTCATCACCTCCATGGCCAATCCGGAGAAGCACATGGCTAGCGATCCAAAGGTTGTTGGTTCCACTTGTTTAAAGTGTTTTTAGAGTCACCTTAGTGTAAACATATTACGTATATAGACGATTTAACATATTTTGGGGGGTAATTTTGTGGTTCATTGACGCTTATGGCATGGGGAAATACCCAGAACGTACTAGGCACGTTCCACAGGAACACGTCAGGCATGTGTCCAGGGGCGGACAGACTGTGACTATCACTTGCCATCCATGTGATTTCTCTCTCATAACACATATTGTTCACATTCCCATGTACCTGAGGAAACATGTTAGGCATATGCATGCTATGTACTTGTGCTGTTAGGGGGAACATTCTTTACATTTGTCAGGGGCTATAAGGACCATACTGATCAAATTTTCCGCCAATTTTTAATTTTATTACATCACAGTTTTAACAACGAGTTTCCAAAGGAAACGTTCCATTAAAATTAGGAAAGAATGATCTTGCCAACGCGGTCAGATTGACCAAAAGTCACATGGTACAGATGATTCACACTACAGGAAAATCCTCACCTATTTTCACCTATGTAGAATTAACACTACATGATTTTCTCTACCACGTTAACATTTCAAAGTCCATAACATTTACCTAATTTACCGTTAGCCGGCATCCTTTCGCCATGTAGAATTCTACATCTTACTACTCCTGATATCCAAATTTAAATAATGCCTTCAAAGGAAAGTCACTGGAGGGGCCGAAACCCACGGGGTGATGTAGGTTTTACTTACACTGGAAACGTGACTTCCCTCTGATAGAACTCTGAAGCCGTAATTGAACTAATGGCAATGTATAAATTGGTGTAGTTTACATGTAGTGTTGACTGTTTCTAATATATACCAATTAACTGACCATTCGAAATATTATGACCACCTACTTTTTAAACGGAGTCACTGGGCTGCCGTAAGATTATTCATACTGTAGCACAGCAAAACCGCTTCCCGGACGGTGACGGAGATTTCACTCGACAACTTAGTATGAAGTTTGTGTATAGAGTCGGAAAGGTTGGTGATATATGGGTTAACCCTTTGGGGATCCTATGGTGCAATTTTGTACCATACGCGTTTTTCATGCTACATTGCGTTATTTCTCTTCTATTTGAGCTTTTTCGTCCGGTTTTTTTGTTTTCCAAGTCCAAAGGCCTTACGTATGGTTTCAGACCGTCCTGCGTCCAGATATAGGAGGTGATGACGTCATAAGTCAAAAATTTCTTTTTTCATTTTCTAAGCCTATGTTCAATATTTTTTTGGCGGGCTTATTTTTCTACGTAGAAGATTGAAATTTTGTGCAAACATTCAGTCCACCGAGTAGTATTTACCAGATTTTTTGTTCCGATATCAGTGCTAAAAAAGTAGGGAACCAGAGGGGCAAAGGGGTAAAAAAGGGATTTTTTAACACCCAAAATCCCGTTTTTCGTCATTTTCCCGCCTTACATACATGATAGGACCATGTGAGTCATACCGTCTGAAAGGCAGTTTCATTCTGAAGAGAACGACGGTTGAATTATTATCCTAGGGTAATTAGGGATGTCTCAGGGAATTTTTAAAAAATATACTTCTATATAGGGAAAAATGGGGCATTGTCGGTATATATATTTTTTGGCGGGCTTATTTTTGAACGTAGAAGATTGAAATTTTGCACAAACATTCAGTCCACCGAGTAGTATTTACCAGATTTTTTGTTCCGATGTCAGTGTTAAAACAGGGGGGAACCAGAGTGGCAAAGGGTTAAAAAAGGGATATTTTTACCCCAAAAATCCCGTTTTTCGTCATTTTCCCGCCTCAATACATGATAGGACCACGTTAGTCATACCGTCTGAAAGACAATTCCATTCTGAAGAGAACGATGGTCGAATTATTATTCTAGGGTAATTAGGGCCGTCTCAGTGAATTTTTATTCAAATATATTTCTGTATAGGGTAAAAGTGGGGCATGGTAGGGAAATTTTTTCTGGCGGGCCTATTTTTTCACGTAGAAGATTGAAATTTTGCACAAACATTCAGTCCACCGAGTAGTATTTACCAGAAGTTTTTTCCGATTTCTGCGTAAAAACAGTGGGGTCCAGAGGGGCAAATTTGAAAAAAGGGGTTTTTAAACCCAAAAATCCCTTTCTTCGGGATTTTCCCCCTTTACATACATGATAGAGACACGTGAGTCATACCGTCTGAAAGGCAGTTCTGTTCCGAAGAGAATGATGGGCGAAACATGACCCTAGGGTAATTAGGGATGTCTCAGGAAATTTTTTCCCTGAGATCATGGTGTTTTGCGGTCGTTTTGGGCATGGTGGGAATTCCTGATAAAATTTTTCCCGCCCTTACTGTTCAAGATAGAAACTTGAAATTTGGTACACATTTAGTTTACCAAGTACTATTCATCAGATTTTTTGGAGGTCTCTACTTTCACACAGGGGGGGCAGGGGGCTCAAAGTTGGACAAAAAATTTTCTCATCAAAATTTTCCCTTTGACATCAATTTTCCCTCTCCTGGTATATGGTATGGGCATGGTGCCTGCTGTATTCTGATACCATTTGAAAGCCTGCTGTATTCTGAAGAGAATGAGGTATGAACCATGATTCTAGAATAAATAGTGACGATGCAGTAGCTGCTTGACTAAAAGTTTAAAAAATAGCCCAAAATGCCAGGATCCGGGAAAGGGTTAATAGGGACAGAACCATGATATCCAAAATGCTGAGAACGAGCATCTCTGAAACAGTGCGACTTGTCGAGTGGTTTCGAGCTGCCGTTGTTTGTGTCTTCCAAAGGAGGGTGAAACCAACACCAAACCGCAAGACATGAGGTGGCCACATCTCATTAAAGATTTCAAACGTCTCGAGATTGGTTCAGCAGGATAAGGTGTAACTGTGTGAAAATTAACATCAGATTTTAACGGACTCTAAGAGTGGACAAAGCACGAATGTGTTTAAACACACAGTTCACCGTACACTGTTAGGTATGGGCCTCCACAACCGACATCTCACATGTGTATCAATCTTAACTGCAAGATATAGTTATGCTGTTTGATACACTTTCTATGCCGGAAAAAGTAGACGTCAACTACAAGAACACCTATAACGTGAGTAGTAGTGGCCCCATTATATTGAGCCGAGTCAGCAAAAATTTTCTCGATTCTGATTGGCTGAGAGAGGTCACGTGACGTTAGGCCCCGCCCACGCGGGAAATTCAAATTTTCAGGTCACGTGGTATGATGACCCGCGGGGAAATCCCTCATTCTCTTTTATGACCGGGATTTTTGAAATTTGTTCCCTTTTACGGGTAAGATGTGTGATTCTGATTGGTTGATAGCTGTCACGTGATTTTAGACCCTGCGATATTTGAAATTCGTTCCCTTTTACGGGTAAGATGAGTGTTTATGATTGGCTGATAGAGGTCACGTGATCTTAGGCCCTGGGATTTTTAAAATTCGTTCCCTTTTATGGGTAAGATGAGTGGTTTGGTACCTTGAATTTGATTGGTTGATAGCGGTCACATGATCTTAGACCCTGGGTTTTGAAATTTGGGTATCCTCTTTGATGAGTGCTTTGGTACCTCGATTCTGATTGGCCGACAGAGGTTACATGATCTTAGACCCGCCACACGGTGAACAGGTCACATGGTATGACGTCATGTTTTACCCTTGCGGGGAAATCCATCACTAATTCGTTTCCTTTTACGGGTAAGATAAGTGCTTTGGTACCTTGATTCTGATTGGATGATAGAGATCACGTGATTTTAGGTCCTAGGATTTTTGAAATTAGGGTGTCCTTTCTGATGTATACTTTGGTACCTCGATTCTGATTGGCCGACAGAGGTCACATGATTTTAGACCCGTCACACAGTGAACAGAATACGTTGGGAAAACCCCTCACTCATTTGTTTCCATTTTACGGATAAGATGATTGCTTTGGTACCGCGATGTTGATTGGTTGATAGAAATCGCATAATCTTACACCCCCACCCCCAATGCTAGACATTCAGAGTGCTATGACGACGATCCACCCTAGACCTGGATTTTAGAATTTTGTTCCTTTTTTATGGTTATCCTTAAAGTTCCCATGGAGGGTTTAACCTCCTCTTAAATAACCCTTTTTTTTTGGTATCATGATATTGTACTGAAGTTTACATTAAATATTATCGTTCTCTCTTTGACAGATAAGATGATTCTTACCTTGATGGAGATCCTGTCCTTGAATTAGTAGCCTATGTCTCTGGAAGTAACAATGATGAAAGAGGGGTGTCGCTTGTAGATTTCTTATAACACATTGTTGTGAGTTTAAGCGATTTATTGCTCAGTAAGCGCTTCATTAATGGAAACAGTGTTGCCAGATTTTTTTTACCTAAACTGCTCCGATTCTTTTCGAAACGGTTCCGCAGAGTGCAAGAAATTTTAAACTAAAAATTTTTCGAACTAAAAAAATTTTAAACAAAAATTTTCAAACAAAAAAAATTTCGAACTAAAAATTTTGAAACAAAAATTTCAAAAAAATTCGAACTAAAAAATTTAAACTAAAAACTTTCGAACTAAATTTTCAAATCAAAAAATTTTCGAACTAAAAGGAATTTAAAAAATTTTCGAACCCAAAAAAAATTCGAACTAAAAAAATTAAAAATTTTTCGAAAAATATTTTAAACTAAAAACTTTCGAACTAAATTTTCAAATCAAAATTTTTCGAACTAAAAATTTAAACAAAAAATTTCGAACCAATTTTTAAAAACAAGTTTCGTACTAAAGTTGTAAACCACATTTGAAAGTTTTCAAATCCAAATTTTTTTCGAACTAAATTAAAAACCAAATTTTGGACACTAAAAAATTCTTTAATTATTTTTTCGAACAAAATCATGTAAACCAAATCTTGGATATATTTTCCACCTTAAATTTTCAAGATTACCATTTATTTGAAAACAAGTGTTCAGGGTTTCAAGAAATAATAAAACATATTTTTTTCAACTTGTTGTATTTTAACGAATGGTATGTGCTCTTCTCATACAAGTTTATTAACATAATAAATACAGGATCTAGTTTAATGAATATGTTGGACGTGTCATCATCTTCGAATGTTGTAGACGTATCCTGTAAAGAAAAAGAAGAAACGACGGATTACTTTAAGAATTTCTTTTTTCTGAAACAATAAAAATGAGTCAATATTGATAAGAGAGAAATAAAACTTACTCGTAAATGATGGATCTGTTTAGGCTCATCTTCCTCCTCGGGTACGAGATAACACCATTTCATCCACTGATGGATGTTTACGAACTTTTTCTGGGTACTGCATTTTTCTTGGTGTTGCTGCTTTATGGTCAAGGTTCCTCCTTCGGTACGAGATGACTGCATTTCTTCCACTGATGGTGATGTTGATGATTTATGAACTCTTGTGGGTACTTCATTTTCTTCTTCTTGGTGTTGCTGCTTTGTGGTTAAGGAAGGGAAAGAAGAAAAGGAAAAGGAAAAAAGAAATGGCGGCCTTATTGGGTATTTACAGTTTTTTCTTCTTCATCTTCTTTTTCCAGTTCCATCTTCTGTTTTTAACGTACCCGTACGGAACCGTATCATAAGAATTGAATTCTTTAAATCGACGTTTTGTGTACTGGATACTGTACATTTTTTCTTCTTTGCGTGTGACGATGGTATGGTCTTTGGTCCTGCATATCTTATGGGGGATAGTGATGGTGACTTGTCCACGGCATTGATTTGTAATCATTTCTTTTAGCGTATTGAAATTTAATTGTTGTCCTGCATTGTAATTTAATGTAAATCCTCTAATTTTGCATATGTAACTGGTGACGTTGCTATCCGGATTGTATATTTCTAGGCTGTAATTTTTTGGTCCTCCACTGACAAATGTTTTGATGTATGCTCGTGGTCCGTAAGACTCCATCTCATTCGATAAGCATCCCAAGTACGTTGAAGGTTCAATGGTTGGCTCCCCGGGCTTTTCTGTAAATATTACAGAATCCGTGTCGAAATATAAAACACGTTCCTGCAACATTTCCAGGTACTTGTACAGTTCCAGGCGTGCCTGACATGTTGTAAATGCACCTAACACGACATTGGTGTTTCGGTTTTGAACAGGCACATGTTCATTGTACTCCCAGAACGCATACAACATCGTATCATTGATGGGTACAATTTGATGGAGTTTAATGTCGGGGGAAGTGAGTTTTTCATAAAATTCTTCCGGCCGGTCAATAATTGTGGTCTGGCTAAAGTTTGATCTTTGGCAAAGCTTTCCCCATAATGAGTTAACACAAAGCTTAGATAAACTTCTTCGTGCAGGATTATTTTCAATTTTGGACGGATCCAATGCAATACCTTCACGCTCCAGGACGGTTTGTATGAATTTTGATTTGTCTTCTTCGGTCACACAGGAACTAGGCCAGCCAGACGCTTCCATTTTTGATTTTAAAAACGTATTGATATATTCCGTGAACAAGCCACCTGTTTTCGTGATGGGATCATATTGTTCAATGTCATAGTCCCAAATTTCAAAAATTTCCACTGGTTGATATCCTAATTCTATTGCTTTCTGGATTTCATATGATACCCATGTTCCAGTGAGGCACCGCTCCTGGTCGTTGTGTGTACACGTTGCTGTAGGGTCTGGGTTCATTTCTTCGGTACACGCAGCACACAGTGGAAAGAGTAGTTTCTTGTTACATCGGTAAGGCAGGAGACCATGATAAAGATGGCGACTTGGTAATATCGACATTTTGATTAGACCATTGACTTTATTTATTGGTGGTATATTTTCATCACCCTGTAGATAAATTCGTGGATGGCCTACAGGGTATTTAGCACACTTATTGATGTAAGGATAAAGCGAGACAATATCGAAATATTTTATTACTTCTCCTGCTTTTTCATCGACTTGGTGGTACAATTTCACGCAATTGGTCCTTCCTCCAAAAAAACTATCTCTTGGATTTAATGGTCTGCGGTTCATGTACGGGTGATTCTTCAGATACGTCGCCATTGCAGGATTTTGTTTTAAGAACTGATTAAATTCGCACTCCCACATTTCATGTACAATGTACCCCAATTCACGCAGTCTTGCATTTTTTCTTTGCGTTCGTTCATAACGGAATTCCATGGTGTCTTCTGGATTGCTGTAGATGGGCTGATTACGGCCTGTAGTAAAACATACTTTACACCCGTGGTAAAAGCAGCCGGCATGCTCGTAGACGTGCTCCTCTAACGTCTCAGGATCTTGGTAGTAACCATCAACATGGAATCCCGCAATAAACACTTCTTTTTGTCGGGCCGCATGTAAGATTTGTTTTTCTTCGGTTTTTTCAATGTAGGCCAGCCATTGCATTGCAGCGATCGATTGGGTACTTCTCCATCGATAGCCATGTGTCGGTAGAATTCCAATGGTGTTGGGTTTAAGGAAATTCCGGCGGAATACTAAATTGGAAGCACTGGCAATCGTGATTGTCTCCAAGAAGGGATTCACTTTGGTTTCTGTTTCAAATGACGTCATAAACGAAACGCATGCTTGTCGCAGTACATTGACATCTTGAATACAATACTTGAGAATTTCTTTCTGGAAATCAAACGTGTCATTACGATGATCGTTGTACCACTGCATGAACTTGTTCCTGTCTTCGACGGCCATTTCATCTGCACCATAATACTTCGTTTCTGGAAGTGGTCCAATATACGATTGATTCTCCTTGGTGTTGAAGAAATGCGGGAAGTAGCCTTTAGTTGCGGGTAAATTGAACGCTTTTGACAATTTACTTAATGCCATAGGTAGGAAGTTCAACGAGTCAATGAACGTCAGATTATTCAACGTTAAACTCAGTATCTTGGTCCCATTTAATATGACGTCAGGTCTCCATTGGCATTGTTCTACCATGGTCTTTAGGATAAAATGTCCATCGTATCCCTTAGCGTTGTGCGCGAGGCAGAAAATCCTATTTATATTGGGACGACGTTCCCGCAAGTACTGGAGAAAATCATAAACTGGATCCTCTCCTTGGAAAATATGCTGGCGCTGACCACACGTACTGCAAGACTGCTGGATATTATTGTTTTCAACACATACATAACATACTTGTTGTGCAACCAATAAATTTGGAATGTGTACATACGTATTATCACCAATATTCGTGTCCTGCATAGATTCTATATCATAGAATATCAACAAGGCTTTCTTTGCGTGCATGAGTGAAGGAACACCAGGTTTCAAGCATTGGCGATCAGGAAGCATAAAACATTGATGGGATCCTGGAACAATCTTCTTACAAACATTGCAAAAGATCTCATTACAATCATGAAGTCGTTGTCCTGTATGCACAAAAGAATATACTCTGTAGCATTTAGTACATTGCTTCACCATTTTGCATACAGGTTCCCCTTGATGATATACAATATTACGATGATTGTTAAAACATTGTTCGCCGTAAAATTGACGATTGCAGTCTTTGCATAATATCGGCGTTTGGTTCTTGTCGCATAGAGGTCTCTGTAGACATTTGGAGCATGTTACAGGACAATTTTTCACATGTCTGTTACGATGATCATACTTTTTATGGCACGCTTCACAGTAGAACTTGGTTGCAAAACAAGCAGTTAAAGATTGGATGATGTCAAAATGGCCAGCCAAACAAATCAAATTTATGGGAGTGCGATTTTCGTCGTTGGGCCCCTCGTACATGATGTCACGGCCTGTGAAACTAGTATACACTGTAATTTTATATTCTTTGAGGTATGCCTGGAATTGTCGTATTTCATTTACACTGGCACCATGATCCAAATTGACTCCTGCATTTGCACATAATGCATTTACTTCATCGTCCACAACACATTTTGATTGATCTTGATATTGTCTACGTCGTTTCACATCTACATTCTTGTATTTTTTCAGGCCAATAGCAATAACAAGGTCGTACGCCAGGCACCTTGAATCTTGATTTTTTACGCGTACAATCCCTCGCTTGCAACGTAACAATTCTTCATTTTGAAGTATTCCTTGTGCTAAACGATCTCCATATCCGTATCCTCTTGGAATATCCACACGATGGAAATGAATCGTGAATGGCTCGTGCAGGAGAAATGCATTGTTACTTTGTAACACTCTTTCGAATGAGGCCCACATCGTTTCCAGTGTCAAGTTTCGTGCTTGGCGAAAACTCACCCAAAACGGTTTATTCGTGTTACGTGGCGATATTACCGATAAACCAACCATCGCCTCATCGTCGACATTGGCTAACAAATGGTCTAGCATTGCTTGGAAACTGTTATGTACATACTGTATGATATCGGTTCCTACGGGCGGTGCGTTGAATTGAATTTCGAGCATTCTGCCCTCAATGTTAAATCGTCTATAATGACGAGTGATTTCATTGCGAACAGTAAAACCCGATTCGGCCATGTTAATAAAAGGAGAAAACAAACAAACAGGTACGGTAAAACAAATATGTAATGGGGAAAAAGGAATTGAGCAGCGTGAATTTACTACAAAAGAAAAGAAGAAAGAAAAATCTTAATCACCTGATAAACAGGAAATCATAACATTCATGATAAATTCTTAACTAAACAATTCATGTAAAGGTCCTGAGTTTGATTCCCTAGCGATGGCGTTCAAAATCTCATTATGAAAGCACGCGTACTAGAAATCAAAGTTTTTTTAAAAAATAATTATGTTACTGAAATGAGTGTTTTATTGCTGTCAAACTCGAGAGCACTACATCAGCATTTAACTGACCTACCATTCTATAGTGATAAAAAGAATGCATGAAATGAATGAATGTTTCATCAGTACTGAGATGTTAGAAAGCACGCGTCAGCATTTTTTTTTCCCCACTCACAACGACCTTTAAATGATGCGCTTGCAAGTTGAAGAGATTCATCAAACATTAACGATACACATACGTAATTGTCGAAACAAAATCTGTATAGCGTATTTTTTTATTATTATTGTGACTAAGCGGTTAGCGTACATGGTTCGGACGTGGAAGGTCCTGGTTCAAGCCTCGGTGGGTTTGCTTTCCACGTCGGGGCATGTCAAGCCTTTTCTGTAATTTAATATTCTCACACGTTATCATACATTCTTTTCAAAACTAAGCTAAATGGTTGACGTACACCTTATAATACATAAACGTACATAAATCGTCTATAATGACGAGTGATTTCATTGCGAACAGTAAAACCCGATTGGGCCATGATTAAAAAATGAAAACAACAAACAGGTACGGTAAAACAAATATGTAATGGGAAAAAAGGAATTGAGCAGCGTGAATTTGAGTTGATTTTTTGATTTTTAGTTTAGCGTCCCTTTCAACAGCGAGGCTATATGAGACGTGGACCTACTGATTAACGTGGAATCCGAACCACATGAGCTCCCCGCCGGGAATCGAACCCTGGTCTCCCACGCCAAAGGCACGTATGCTAACCGCTTAGCCCAGGAAATCATAACATTCATGATAAATTCTTAACTAAGCAATTCATGTAAAGGTCCTGAGTTTGATTCCTGGCGGTGACGTTCAGAATCTCATTATGAAAGCACGTGTACTAGAAATCAAAGTTTTTTTTAAATAATTATGTTACTGAAATGAGTGTTTTATTGCTGTCAAACTCGAGACCATTACATCAGCATGTAACTGACCTACCATTCTATAGTGATAAAAAGAATGCATGAAATGAATGAATGTTTCAACAGTACTGAGATGTGACAAAGTACGCGTAAGCATTTTTTTCCACTCACAACGACCTTTAAATGATGCGTTTGCAAGTTGAAGAGATTCACCAACCATTAACGTTACACATACGTAATTGTCAAAACAAAATCTGTATAGCGTAAATCTTTTAACCAAATATTCATGCACTCTTTTTTATTTAAGCGGTTAGCGTACATGCTTTCTAACGTGGAAGGCCCTGGTTCAATCCTCGGTGGGTTTGCTTTCCCACATCGGATCGCTGTCAAGCCTTTTCTGAAATTTAATATTCTCATGCGTTATCATACATTCTTTTCAAAACTAAGTTAAATGATTGACGTACACACCTCTGGCCTTGGTTCAATCCCAGGTGATTGCTCGAATATCACGTTAAGCTGAAGGGGACACTAATGCTTTCAAAGGGTATCGAACCATATTGTTCTCAGGCATAGTTTCTGAAATTCTGTAATGCATTCTTTTCAAAACTAAGCGCACACATTTTCTGGCCATGGTTCAATTCCCGACGGGAGTTCACATTCAACATTAAGCTGAAGGGGCGCTAAAACATATCATTTATCGTGCTTACTTTTAATGTGTGGGGATCCTGATTCGTACTCCCACTTTCCCATTCCACTAATTTCTTCATAGTCTAAATATTTCGTACTAAAAGTAAAACAGTGTATGAGTGATCCACCCCCACAAATATAAAATAAAAATGATTTTCGAATCTTGGGTGACAAATAAAATCTCACTGAACTTACCTCAAATTCAATGAACAAAAAGTCGGTGCAGTAAAGCTTAAATGAAGACACTTCTAAAAAAGCAGATCTTCTTCACTTCACAGTTGAGAGCGATGTAGGATTTGAAAAATGAAATTTAGATTTTTATTTAGGTCGTTGTGAAAACGATGTCATCATCAACCAATCAGAAACGAGGAAATTTATAAAATGACATCACAACGAACCAATCAAAACGCTCGCTGCTTTTGTCATGAATCACGAACGAAAACGATGTGTAACAATCGATCGTGACGTCATTCAAGTTTCTCAATAGTTACAACATCTAGTATCACAGTTCTGATCCCAAATGCTTTCTGTCAGGATCATGTCACTACTTGTCGTAACTGTGACGACATTTCATTTTCCTCATATTCCATACGAGAATGTCAATGTTTGCTTTTTTTCATGAATCATGCTGACACGTTCGTAGTAAAACAAAAAGTAATGCGATCCGCTGACGTTTGCATTTTCAATCATATGTGCTTCTATGTCTACACACAAAGAAGTCTATCAGCATTTTATTTTAATCCACGTTACACTGTCAGATTTATTTTCTTAAAGTATAAGTGTATCCTTTTCAAGAACCATGGTTCGAAACCCACCAAGCATGATTAAATCCGAATTCATTCATAGCTAAGCGGTTAGGATACACATCTTTGGTTTGAAAGACCTGAGTTCGATTCCTGGAGAAACATTTCTTAGGATTTTTCTAAAACTTGGTTTAAATTTCTAGTTCGAAAATTTTAAAAGTTTAGTTCGATAAAAAGTTTGATTTGAAAATTTTTAGATGTGATTTACATCTTTAGTTCGAAACTTTTGTTTTTAAAAAATGTTTTAGTTCGACAAAATTTTGTTTCAATTTTTTTAGTTCGAAATTTTTTTGTTTAATTTTTTTAGTTTGAAATTTTTTTGTTCGAAAAATTTGTTTCGAAATTTTTTAGTTCGAAACTTTTGTTTGAAATTTTTGTTACAAAATTTTTAGTAACAAACTTTTTGGTTCGAAAATTTTTAGTTTTGAAATTTTTTTAGTTCGAAAAATTTTTAGTTTAAAATTTCTTGCACTTTGCGGAACCGTTTCGAAAAGAACCGGAGCAGTTTCGGTAAGAAAAATCTGGCAACACTGTTTCCATTAATGAAGCGCTTACTGAGCAATAAATCGCTTAAACTCACAACAATGTGTTATAAGAAATCTACAAGCGACACCCCTCTTTCATCATTGTTACTTCCAGAGACATAGGCTACTAATTCAAGGACAGGATCTCCATCAAGGTAAGAATCATCTTATCTGTCAAAGAGAGAACGATAATATTTAATGTAAACTTCAGTACAATATCATGATACCAAAAAAAAGGGTTATTTACGAGGAGGTTAAACCCTCCATGGGAACTTTAAGGATAACCATAAAAAAGGAACAAAATTCTAAAATCCAGGTCTAGGGTGGATCGTCGTCATAGCACTCTGAATGTCTAGCATTGGGGGTGGGGGTGTAAGATTATGCGATTTCTATCAACCAATCAACATCGCGGTACCAAAGCAATCATCTTATCCGTAAAATGGAAACAAATGAGTGAGGGGTTTTCCCAACGTATTCTGTTCACTGTGTGACGGGTCTAAAATCATGTGACCTCTGTCGGCCAATCAGAATCGAGGTACCAAAGTATACATCAGAAAGGACACCCTAATTTCAAAAATCCTAGGACCTAAAATCACGTGATCTCTATCATCCAATCAGAATCAAGGTACCAAAGCACTTATCTTACCCGTAAAAGGAAACGAATTAGTGATGGATTTCCCCGCAAGGGTAAAACATGACGTCATACCATGTGACCTGTTCACCGTGTGGCGGGTCTAAGATCATGTAACCTCTGTCGGCCAATCAGAATCGAGGTACCAAAGCACTCATCAAAGAGGATACCCAAATTTCAAAACCCAGGGTCTAAGATCATGTGACCGCTATCAACCAATCAAATTCAAGGTACCAAACCACTCATCTTACCCATAAAAGGGAACGAATTTTAAAAATCCCAGGGCCTAAGATCACGTGACCTCTATCAGCCAATCATAAACACTCATCTTACCCGTAAAAGGGAACGAATTTCAAATATCGCAGGGTCTAAAATCACGTGACAGCTATCAACCAATCAGAATCACACATCTTACCCGTAAAAGGGAACAAATTTCAAAAATCCCGGTCATAAAAGAGAATGAGGGATTTCCCCGCGGGTCATCATACCACGTGACCTGAAAATTTGAATTTCCCGCGTGGGCGGGGCCTAACATCACGTGACCTCTCTCAGCCAATCAGAATCGAGAAAATTTTTGCTGACTCGGCTCAATATAACGGGGCCACTACTACTAAAATTTCTCCCGCCCTTACTGTTCAAGATAGAAACTTGAAATTTGGTACACATTTAGTTTACCAAGTACTATTCATCAGATTTTTTGGAGGTCTCTACTTTCACACAGGGGGGGCAGGGGGCTCAAAGTTGGACAAAAAATTTTCCCATCAAAATTTTCCCTTTGACATCAATTTTCCCTCTCCTGGTATATGGTATGGGCATGGTGCCTGCTGTATTCTGATACCATTTGAAAGCCTGCTGTATTCTGAAGAGAATGAGGTATGAACCATGATTCTAGAATAAATAGTGACGATGCAGTAGCTGCTTGACTAAAAGTTTAAAAAATAGCCCAAAATGCCAGGATCCGGGAAAGGGTTAATAGGGACAGAACCATGATATCCAAAATGCTGAGAACGAGCATCTCTGAAACAGTGCGACTTGTCGAGTGGTTTCGAGCTGCCGTTGTTTGTGTCTTCCAAAGGAGGGTGAAACCAACACCAAACCGCAAGACATGAGGTGGCCACATCTCATTAAAGATTTCAAACGTCTCGAGATTGGTTCAGCAGGATAAGGTGTAACTGTGTGAAAATTAACATCAGATTTTAACGGACTCTAAGAGTGGACAAAGCACGAATGTGTTTAAACACACAGTTCACCGTACACTGTTAGGTATGGGCCTCCACAACCGACATCTCACATGTGTATCAATCTTAACTGCAAGATATAGTTATGCTGTTTGATACACTTTCTATGCCGGAAAAAGTAGACGTCAACTACAAGAACACCTATAACGTGGATCAATAAAATTACGTTTTTTTCGAGACAATTCGGATGGTCTGTTTCTTTCCTTAATGTTTCTAAATATTAACATGTGTTACAAGAAATATTTTAAGGAACATTTTAGGTCAGGTATGTGCAGGTTGGAACAGGGAGTGGGCTATCCACAGAGGACTTAGTGGCCACGAGGGCCGTACGAAACGATGTACAACATTTTCCAAAGATTGAATAGCCATATTCTATACATAAAGTCTTTCGTCGTAGATTAATATCCAGGAACATAAAAACCGTTATAGTAGTAGCCAAATATTTACTTACTAAAGAAAAGCAGAAAAATCTATTTATTTACCATTATACTAGAGCACTTGACCAATCTGCCAATGTTTCAACGCGAGGGATATTTTGAAGACGGATATCAGTTTTCCAAGAAAAACTTTCGGCTCATTTTAAAAAGTTATATATGAAACTCATTTTCAATAACAAGTCAGGCAGTCTGGCCATTGGGCCGAGGCGGGTGTTGTAAATTGCTTTTTAGGTCAGTGTTTTACATGAAAAAGTATTAAATCCGTATTTTGGTTGAAATCCCCATTCGTCGTTACAGCTTTTATGTTGCAATCTGCAAAATTTTGCGATGAACTAAAAGTTGCTAAAGTTAAGCCATTACACAAAAAAGGTAAGCTCAATGAAATAGAAAACTATAGAACGATATCGTTGCTACTCTTTATAGATAAAATTCTGGAAAAAATAATGTTCAATAGAGTAATAGATTTCATTAATAAATATTCTATCATATCCAACACGCAACATGCTTTCTTGAAAGGTGAATTCACAGAGACAGCAATTTTTCATTTTCTAGGAACCTGCAGAAAGTTGCCGGATGGAAAAGGATTAACTATAGGAATATTTTTTAGATCTAACAAAAGCCTTCGATTTAGTAATTCATAATACATTGCTAGAAAATTTAGTTGCTATGGCATTAGAGGCTTAGCAAATAAATGACTTGAATCATTCCTTAAACATCGGAAGCAGGTAACTGAAATCACAGGAATGTTTAATAATAAAATTCAAAAATGTGTAACAAATGAAGAAATTATTAATCGTGGAGTACCGCAGGGATCAATTCTAGAACCACTTCTCTTTCTTCTTTATATAAATGATCTTTCTGAAAGCATTAACAGTTTATATGTGACTTTATAAGCAGATGATACAAATATAATAGTTAGTGGGAAAGATGAAAGCGAATTAGCTTCAAAATGCCAAACGGCAATGAGCCAACTTTCAAGTTGGATGAATAAAAATGACCTAATTATTAATGCAAATAAAACGTGTGCCTTAAATTTTCATAATGGCAAAAGTAATCAAATCAATACAATAATAAGAATAAATAAAAAAACAGTTAAATATGTAGAAAGTGTTACCTTTGTCGGAGTTAAAATATCTAATAATTTCAAGTGGGAACCACATATAGAATATGTAAGAAGGAGGGACGTAGCTATGGAGGGGCACGGGGGGCACCGGCCTCCCAAAATCTTGGTTTGGCCCCCTCAAATATTTATTTAAAATTGTTACAAATTGTTTTATCCGACAATAAATGAAAAACTTACCCGTAGTAAACTGTAATTATTCGTACTTCTAAGAAAATGTTATTTTTAAAACCCATTTACAGGCTATTTCTTAAACATTAAGTGAGCGGTAATGTGAGTATAAGATCAGTAACTTTGGGGCTGGGAGTCGCCATTTTTAACATTGCTAGGTTCTTCCAGTCCATAATGATTCCAGCCTTATAGTCGCCTTGAGGTACCAAGGGCTAAAAATCTATACGAATGCACTTTTTATAACCGACTAACATGTAAAGGGTCCAAATGGATGAGTTGAGATGCAGGATGAGACATAGTGCACCTGATAGAGTATGTGAAAATATTTTTATGTTCAAAATTATAGCGGCTGAGCGCCATAAGGAACTGAGGGGAAGGGCTATGTGATAGAAATATATCAAATAAACTGTTGAATCGTAAAAATTGTGAAAGATAGACAATTCAAACAGTGGTAGTTTCACATATTGACAAGAGAAAAATGAGCAAAGTAGATGAGGAACCTCCGCCGCTATTTTGCAATCCGTCATTTTGAAACATGTTATATTTTTTGAAATGGAAAGGTACTCACGTGATATATCAATTAGAGCCAACATGTTCTTAAACAGTCAATTATGAACTTTATTGATCGTTATTTGGAAAATTTACGACCATCTTTATAGTTACTTACGAAAATTTAGGAGAATGATGACAACATTGTGAACGAGTTTGTCAGAAAATTCTACAAGGAAAATATATCTGTAATTGGTGGGATTCAAGCATGTCATCCTAAAACAAAACTGTTCTTGATGGAGGAGGCAATGGAAGAGTGTGCTACGCAATTCGAAATAGATTTTCCTGAATATGAATTCGTTATTGTAAAAATTACGTAGAATCTCTTATGGAGAAAGAAATTACAAATATCTCGTACCTGCGAGTTGCTGGAAATAGTCTTGACGCTACCTGTGTTATCAGCTTCTTGTGAGTGTTCTTTCAGCGTGCATAAGACTCGCAAATCCAGTGGCGTATTTACGATTTTGTTTCGAGGGCTTTGCTAACTTTAGTCCTGGAAATATTAAAATTCTGCAAGATATGTCATTTACTTTAATATAGTAAATAAAATTTCGTGGGGAGGGCTTAAGCCCAGAGCCCCCTAAATACGCCACTGATCAAATCATATCTTCGTTGTAGGTCTGATTAGAACAGAACATCAGCATTAGCCACACTTGAAATAGAACAAGAGATAGCCTCTAAGCTTGAAGAAGATAAAATTATTGACATAGGCCTATTCAGAAAGTCGTCGCAGATGCGCTACAGTTTGTGTCCAGCAAGTAATTTGTAAACGCAATGCGGAAGAACCTTGTCAGGTGGATGCAAGAACAGCATAAAAAGTGGTGGTGTAACATTAGTCCAATATTTTACCAATTATTATTTTATATGTACTTCGTTGATTAGATTTTTTTATGCTTACGGACGTTCAAGTATTGTAAGCCTTTTTAATATTCATATGTTTGAGACGCACGGAAGACGTTAACGATTTTGTGAACAATAAAAATGTATATGAAGGAACTCAAGATTCTTAATAAATGCTAAAGTTTATTAATGCTTATTAAATTTACACGATAGTCAGTTGAAACTATGTTGAAGTTTATTAGTCTAGTATAGGGTATAATGTTTCTTTTACTATGTAGAATATTACATTTTAACGCAAAAATATGTCTTGAGAGCTTGTGTGTTCAGTTTAGGTAACCTCATGGAAGTCATGTCATTTTTTAAGGTAGTTAATGTATTACCTGTTACCTATTACTTACTATTTATTTGTAACTATTTTCTCAAGCTACAAAGTATATAAAAGTACAAGGCAAAAATTTACAGTATATACAGGGTGTTTCAAACCAACACCGACAACGTTTGGGAGGTGATTCCTGACACCAAGATAAGACACAAAGTATAGACCAACCTACTTTTGCCTACAAATGCTTCCTTTCGGAGTTATAGGCTGCCGAAAATAAATTTTGAAAGTCCATAGCTCAAAAACTATGCGACCTACCGTAGTCGGTTCAAGACTTCACTTAGGAACTAGTATGTGCTCTAACGAAATATCCAAGATTCAGAATCCTGTGGTAGTTCCACAACATTTTTTTTAATAGAGGGAGTTTGGTTACGTGCATATAATCTGAAGTACTCACGAACTACATCTATAAAAATTGTTGTGGAAGTATCTGAAATTTGGGCATATATTAGTTCCTAAGTGAAGTCTTGACCCGACTACGGTAGCTCCCATACTATTGGAGCTATGGACCTTCAAAGTTCATTTTTTCATGTTTTCGGCAGCCTATAATTTCGAAAGAAAGCATTTGTGCACCAGGTTGGTCTATACTTTTTGTCTTATCTTGGTGTCAGGAATCACCTCCCAAACGTTGTCGGTGCAGTTTTGAAACACCCTGTATAAGTGTATCAAAAAGTATTTATATGAAGTATTGCGTTTCTTAATGTTCTAGTTGGATGTCCTTGCATAAGTAAACAACACTATTATTACATAGTTTTTAAATTATTGTCTCATTATCGCATTTTGTAGGGGAGGTTCACTTTTCTTTTCTAACCCCCGAAGGAGTAGTTAAAGTTTAATTTAATACAATTTATTGGTGAGTTTTCCATACGATCTTTTCGTGTTGATTATCCACGGTTGCCGCGCCACCCGATTCAGTGAATTATCGTGAGTACACAACACACACACACACACACACACACATATATATATATATATATATATATATATATATATATATATATATATATATATATATATATATATATATATGTGTGTGTGTGTGTGTGTGTGTGTGTTATTTCATCTGCAAATACGGCCCCGCAAACTCAGAACTCTGGCTACGTCCCTGGTAAGAAGTAAGTTAAGCAAACTATGTTATGCAATCAGATGTATAAGATATAAGATTAATGTAAAAACAGCTAAGTGTATATATTACTCAAATTTCCATTCTATAATGAAATATGAATTGATGGTCTGGGGAAATACACCTAAAAGTATTGTCGTATTTAGGCTATAGAAGAAAATGGTAAGAATACTTGCAGGAGTAAAATGGAACGTTTATAGGGAATCTGAAATAATGACTCTTAGCTCAATGCATTTGTTTGAAATATTAATGTATTTGAAAGAACATAGTGGTAAATTTATTATTAATAAAGACATTCACAGGTACAACAAAAGAAGTAAAGAAGACATTCACTTGCATGCACATAGAGCAAATATATACAATAAATCAATTAGGTATAAAGGTACTCTATTATATAATCTACTTCCATAATGTGCAAAAAATCAGGTCTCTCTAATAGCTTTAGATCCAAACCTAAAATGTACTTGATAGAACAATGGTTTTACTCTGTTGAAGAATATGTACAAAATAATCCGTATGCTTAAAATTAAATGTATAGTAAGTAAATTAGTGAATCTATAAGAATTCATATATAATAATACGTACGTTTGAAACGAAAAAATTTAACAAACAAAAATTTCAAAAAAAATTTGAAACGAAAAAAAAATTCATAAAAAATTTCAAACAAAATTTTCAAACAAATAATTTTACGTTTCACGGTTAACCGTCAAACTTTATCCGGCTTTTAACTATTCGATTAACAAACGGTTTTGATCATATTTATTAGTGAGTGCAAAATGTTGATCGAAACCAAAATTTTTAAACAGTAATCGATAAATGTTAAACAAAACTTAAAACTGAATGCAGCAAAGATTTGAAAATCATCAACTAATCAGATTGCGTGAAAGATAGTGATCAACCAATCAGATTGCATCAACAATAACTTTGCCAGTGTCAGATTACATCACCTTGTGACTAAATTTCAGTGTTGTAGCATGTATTGTCTTTAGACTATGAGTCATAAGATTCAATAAGGTTAGCTATCAGATTTCTAAAACTCAAGGGCAAATCAACCACCACCAATGATCTTAGACTATGAGCTGTGACTAAAGTTGAAAGTGTTATTTCAAATTTCGCGCCTTATGTAAAAATTCTGTTTATTACAATTCCCAAATTTAAAGAATGGTCCTACGTACCTCTCTCGATATACCTGTCTTAAAATTAACCATATGTTCAATAAGGTCAATAATGTCCGTCAATTGTTTGCCTTAGCAGAACCAACTGTTTTCTAGAAGTGTGTACTCAAATTTAAGAAGTACCACAACAAAGGAAATGAATCGCTGTACACTACTTCATCAAGGACAATCACGTTGTACATCGTATTGCGTACGTTTATATTTGGTCCATAGGCGGGAATAATCAAAACTAGTTACGTAATTTCATTTTGAAATTCTCAAATTATCCTACAAAGTTTCAATGTACCAATGTCATGGACTCCTAATCCCATCATAGGTCAATAACTGACCACGTGATCATACTAATATTTGACAATGATTTACCCATAGAATGAGATACCACCCAATTCTAAGAACAACTAGCAATTATTATATGACAATAAGAAATGTACCGCTCTTAAAATTTAAGATTGGGACACAAATACACCTGTGTCTTATGAAAAAGTAATAAATTCTGTACTCATTCAATGATAAAGCCGGTCAATTACCTTCGAAATTTGAATATTTGGCCATAAGAGGGACACCAACATTTTTCAAAGGGTTCTAGAAAACGTTTACCGAATTTTGTTATTTGATAATTCCCAAATTTAAGGAATGGTTCTATGACCCCAACAAAATTTAAAAGGGAACATAAAAATATAAAGATAATAAACCTCTGTACATACCCATATAACGTGCTAAATCCTTATCAAAGGGAATAAATTGAGTCAATAATCGAACACGTGGTGATAGTAATTTCTGGTAATTTTTACTCATGAAAGGGAACGAAATTTATAATGGTATATATTAAGAACCTATATTATTATACCAAATTGGGCAATTTCCTAACTTTAAGGGTGAGCCAATGTAACTCTAACAAATATTACGACGAAAGCATCAATGTCCTCATGCCTTATAAAATAAAATAAACCCCTGAACACATTCATATGTTCATATAAGGTAATAAAACCTCATCAAAGGGGTCAAAAACCTCCGAAATTTGATTTTTTAAATTTTTTATTCATAAAAGGGAACAAAAATGGACCACCCAAATTTATGCTAATACATATTAGGGTCCTGTAGTACTATATTAAATGTTTACATTTGGCAATTTCCAAAATTTAAGGTGGGGGCCAATGTACTCCTTGAAATTTTTCAACGGATGCACCAATGTATCTATGTCTTAAGAAATAGAATAGACCCTATGCATGCCCATATAATCATATAAGGTAATAAGACCTCATCAAATGAAATAAAATGAGTCAATAACCTCCGAAATTTGATTTTTGGTAGTTCTTTACCCATGAAAGGGAACGAAGTGGACCATCCAAATTTATAATGATACATATTGATGTCCTATACTATAATACCAAATGCTTATATTAAACAATTTCCAAAATTTAAGGGGTGGGCCAAGGTACCCTCCCAAATTTTGAAAGGGTGCACTAATATACCTATGTCTTATGTAAGATAATTGACCCCTATACATACCCATATAATCATACATGATAATAGGATCTCATCAAAGGGGATAACTTAGGTCAAAACCAAATACGTGGTCGTACTAATTTTCGACAATCTTTTACCCATGAAAGGGAACGAGGCGGACCATCCGAATTTATCATGATACATATTGAGGTCCTGTACTATAATACAGGGTGCGGCACGTAAAACCGGCCCGTCGTAATATTCTGGTATATTGTGTTTTTGGCAACACTTAAATAATCTACCTTCCTACCAAGAGATGGCGTGTCGAGGTCGGGTCGACTTACGTGACCTGCAGCAGTCACGTGCAGCCGCAGCCAGTGAAACTTGTCGAAACCAGTTGAGAAAAAGGCCTCGTTGTGTTAAGCCGGGTGAGTGTCAGTGTGTGATAATGCCGTATTCGATACCCGAGCGTGTTGCCATTGTTGAAGGGTTCATTCTCACTGGATCTTTTGTGAAAACAAAGAATTTGTTTCGGGAGAAATTTTCAGGACGTTCTGTGCCAGCAAAAAGCACCATTCAGGAATTGATTGAAAAATGGCGGCGTACAGGATCGGTTCAAAATGCTCCCAGGAACAGACGACCATCTGTCTGCACACCTGAATTAAAGATGCAGGTGGGGGAGATAATGACAAGAAGTCCTCGAAAGTCAACCAGGAGATTGAGTCAACAGGTTCATGCGAGTGAGAGAAGTTGCAGACGTGTTTTAAGGAGACTGAAGTTAAAACCGTACCGGATAAGTGTTGTGCAAGAACTGAAGGAGCCTGACCTGCAGAAGAGAGTGCATTTCTGTTCATGTCTGTTGAGCAATGTTGCCAATGGTTTCTTGGATCCACTAATGCTCATCATGAGTGACGAGGCGTGATTCCACCTGTCTGGGTACGTAAATTCCGAAAACAACCGGTATTGGTCGACAGAAAATCCACACGCAATCCACCACGTACCCTTGCATGATGAGAAGATTGGTGTTTGGTGTGTCATTTCCGCCACACGCGTTATTGGGCCCATATTCTTTGAGACGACAGTGAACAGTGACGTGTATATAGGAATCCTGGAGGAGTTTTATACACACTTGACCGAAGAGGAGCGTCAGTTATGTTACTTTCAGCAGGACGGTGCAACATGCCACACATCAGCTGCATCATTGTCCCTTGTGCATGAGATGTTTACACCAGAGAGGACAATCAGCAAAGGCTTGTGGCCTCCTCGGTCACCAGACTTGTCCACGTGTGACTTTTACTTATGGGGACTGTTAAAGGGAAGAGTATACGAAACAAATCCACACACAATTGAAGAACTCAAGACCAGGATCCAGGATGTCACCAATAGCATTACAACACAAGAACTGACAAGGGTATATATGAATCTCCTCAATCGTGCTCACATGTGTGTTGAAGTGGGCGGAGGACACTTTCAGCACCTGCTGTGAAGGTGAGAAGTCACATTCAATACATTACATTTCATTTATGTGTTGTAGTTAATCATATTCAATACATTACATTTCATTTTATGTATTCACTTTACAGGCCGGTTTTACGTGCCGCACCCTGTACCAAATGCTTAAATCGGAGAATTTCCAAAATTTAAGGGGTTGGCCAAGGTATTGCTCCCAAAAATTTAAAGGGGTGCATCAATATACCCATGTCTTATGATAGGAAATGAACCCGTGTATACATCCATATAACCATATAAGGTAATAGAACCTCATCAAAAGGGATAAAATGGGCCTAAAACCAAACACGTCGTTGTACTAAAATTTGGCAATTTTGTACACCTAAAAGGGAACGAGGGGGACCACTCAAATTTATAATAATCTATATTAGGTTCCTATACTATAATACCAAATGTTTAAATTGGGCAATTTCCAAAATTTAAGGGGTGGGCCAATGAACGTCTCCCAAAAAATTAAAGGGGTGCATCATTGTAACCGTATGTTTTATGATAGGGAATGGACACATATACATGACCATATAACCATATAAGGTAATAGGACCTCATCAAAGGGGATAAAATGGGCCAAAAACCAAACACGTGGTACAACGTATTGCTTACGTTTATATTTTGGCAATTTTGTACCCCCAAAAGGGAACGAGGTGGACCACCCAAATTTATAGTGATCGATATTAGGGTCCTATACTATTATACCAAATGTTTAAATTGGTCAATTTCCAAACTTGAAGGGGTGGGCCAAGGTAATCCTCCCAAAAATGTAAAGGGGTGCATCAATATACTCATATCTTATGAAAGGGAATGGACCCCTGTATACGCCCATATAACTATATAGGGTAATAACACCTATCAAAGGGGTTAAATTAGGTCAAAAAAACCCGAAATTTAACATTTTGGCAATTTTTTACCCATGAAAGGGAACCAGATGGACATCCAATACTAAAAGAGGTACGTACCCTGGTTTTAGGCTACCATACCAAATTTTTAGATCTGGCAATTTCCAAAATTTAAGGGGGTGGTCCTATGTATCCCTGCCAAAATCTAGAGGGGGTGGTTCTAAGTACCCGTACGTCATTGACCCCGGGCCAAGGTCATTGACCTTTTTACCTATGACGTTACAAAGGTCGGGGTCAAAGTCCAAACTTCGGCCGTCATGCGAGTACTACTTACATGAAAATGCGATTTTCTCCATGTTTGCCTGCGCCAATTTTGAAAATTCCTTCACCAATCGATTTCTCTCGCTCAGTACCACAAGAATCAGTTTAAAACTCGCGGGCCCTTTTTTCTTCTCCATTTTGAAACGGTACATGAAAATACTATTTTCTTCATGTTTGCCTGCGCCGATTTCGAAAATTCCTTCACTAATCGATTTCTCTCGTCGAGTACTACAAGAATCAGTTAAAATCTCGCGGGCCCTTTTTTTCTTCCCCATTTTGAACCGGTACATGAAAATGCGTTTTTCTCCATGTTGGCCTGCGCCGATTTTGAAAATTCTTTCACTAATGTATTTTTCTCGTCTAGTACTGCAAGAATCAGTTAAAATCTCGTGGGTCCTTTTTTCTTCCCCAACTTCCCATTTCCTAAGACTAAGTTAAAAAAAGAAAAAAACTCATCAGGTCCAATACCATCTCTGTTATTGGCTATGAATTCATTCTAGTGTTCCTTAAATTCTTCAGTCTGAGCTTTCACTGTGAGATGGAGATATTATTTCTTTGCGTTCTCAGCCACTTGTCCAGATATCCTCTTGGCACCATGCAATTCTTCTAGAACAGCATCTACTCTTTTGACCAAATATTCCAGAATGCAGTTATATGTTTTTTTCTCGCAGAAAATTAGTTTCAACAACTGATCAGAGAACACTGTGACTCCCTCAACATCATCATTGAGAACACTACATTTTCCATCCAGTAACAGTAAAGAAATCAACCCTATTTCATAAATTCAGTAATTGAACAATGGACCTAAATCGATTTTTTCCTGACTTTTCCTACCAATCTGCCATTTCCCTGACGTCACCTGATACATTTTTACTTCCCTGACCTTTCCCTGACTTTCACTTATTTTCCAGAATGTGGACACCCTGGTAAAGGTTTTGTATGTATTACTGTTTCATATGAAAAATTGTGCCATATGATATTTTCCGTTGCGTGAGTACTTATTGCAGGGGTGTTGCCAGCAGGTTTGTGTAGGGGGGCCCGTCGTTTTTGAGGGGGGGGGGCAGCTACAATGTACAAAGCCAAAAAAAAGTGTTGCTGCTAGTGTTTTTGAGGCCTGAAAGAAAGGAAAATTTTAGTTTCTTTTGGAAAACTAAAAACACTATTTTAGCTTATTATTATTATTATTATTATTATTATTATTATTATTATTATTATTATTATTATTATTATTATTATTATTATTATTATTATTATTATTATTATTATCCATAAATTATATTCAAGATAGTTTTTATTATGCTTAATCAAGAACTACTGCCCGGGACCAAACGCTATACTTTTGTGGATAACTATAAAGGTAACCAAGAAAGTTCTGTCCCTTTTCGTGGAAGTCTGTGTTCAATTGGACCTCACACCGTGAGTTGAATGCGAGTGGAGATAAGGCGAACGTCAGTTGTTGGTGTGGGTATATCCTACATACTACCTGGTTGCGGCAATTCAGACACACCGTGAACTTGCCTAAAGACAAAGGGAACATTGGACATCCACAGAGCTTCATAAGAGCATGTATGCCGAACGAGTTCAAATGGAGGTCAAACGCCGCTGTAGCGGGACAGAAGATATGCTAGGCCTTTGGTGAGGGTGTCGTGACGACGCGAACATTGCAGCGATGGTTTAACAAGTTTAAGAACGATGACGAAACACACGAAAACATCAGGTGCCGGAAGACCAACACATGTACAAAGAGGAACTGGGACTACAATTCAGTGTGTGGAGAAACCTTTCGGCAGCACATCCATCAACTTGTGAAGCACTACATGTTGGGTCAATGGGTCTCACATATTTTGACTCCGGGCCAGAAGGAAACGCGGCAGTCGCCTGTGTTTATTTACTGTTTCGGAGCCATTTCTGGACAGGGCGTTGACATGTGATAAAAAGTGTGTCCTATACGAAGCTCCACGGCGCCGTCATCATTGGTTAGCATCCCATGAGCCTATTTCAAAACATCCGAAACCAGCACTGTACCAGAATAAGGTCCTTCTGTGTGTTTGGTGCATCGTGCATCGGGAACTGCTATCAGCTGGTCAGAGTATCAATGCAAGTGTGTAGTGTCAGCAATTGAGCTGTGCACAACAAAAACTCAAAACTCTGGAGCCATCGCTTCTGAATTGCAAATGGGTCCTCGTTTACGGGACAACGCTAAGTCCCACGTGGTTAAGATGACTCAGGACACCATTTTCCGCTTTGGATGGGAAACAATATTGCAACCACTATATTCCCCGGGTATTGCACCGTCCGATTATCACCTGTTCCATTCTTTGAACAATCATCTTAGAGGACGCCAGTTCAAATCCCTAGTAAAAGTCCAAAATGCACCTGATACTTTCTTCGTTTCACGGCCACCAAGTTCTACCGCGATGGATTCCATGGCCTTCCAGAACGTTTTCAGAAGGTCGTCGATGCTGATAGGGACTATTTTTGATCTTCCAGGTTAGGTGACATATCAATGTTCGAAGGTGGTGGGTGAAAAAGCAACAAAACTTTTTCTTGGTTACCTTTAAATTTAAGATCTTGTATACAGAACCTATCTACACAAGATTGATTTTCTTTGAAATTTCACTTAATTTCTTTACGGTTTCCTGACAAAAACGTTTATTATTCGTGACTTAAAAAAAAAAAAAAATATATTGCACTGAGCAGAAATAAAAGAGAGAGCGAATGAAATCCAAATTGAATAAAAGCATTGTTTCTCACCAAATTTTAAAACCTCTATGTCTTTTAAAACACTTGTTAAAGCATATAAAAATATACTTGTTAAAACATATAAATCGCAGTAAATTGTGTAATCTGCTGTCACACAAAAAAGTATCCTATTTTTCGATCGGTATAAGGAAAAGATACTATACTATTTTTCGATCGTTATGGAAAAAAACAATATTTCACCTTACTATTTTACCATAAATTATTAATTGACAATAAAATTTGTTACTTTTAAATGAATGAAGCGAGATAATTTTATTATGATGTTTTAAAAGCTGGTCATTTGGGTGGGCCAGGAAACCATTTGGGGGGGGGAGGCCCCGATAGGCCCCCCCTTGGCTACACCCCTGACGTATTGGTTATTTGTCTTCCCATGTATTTAAGAAAGCTACAGGAATTGCGTTTTAATTGCAATTCAAAGCAATTAATATTGTAATTGCATATTTCTTTAAATGTCATAGCATATGCTTGCAGTACTTACTGTATTTCATTTTCTAAGAGTAAAAACATTCATTTAATGGCATGTGTGGAATTAAAAGTTTAAGTTGTTCATTAATTCCCAGTTTCAATATAACTTCTGCAAAACAAGCCTCATTATTCATTACTATGATTATCCCTTCTATTCACTTGTTTTGCAAATTTATTAAATAATCTGATCACACAGTTTTCCAGACAGAATTTTGAGATGTTCATGAGCAAGAACTCAAATCTTTTCTTACACTTTCGATCAGGGCATTTTTTAAGCTACCTTTTTGTATCCAAATGGATACCTAGGCCCAGCACTTGGATACCCAGGCCCAGGAGTTTGGATACCTAGTGAACTTCATAAATCTTAAATTACTGGAAGAGTACTTAACAATAAGTGACTTGAATTGCTGTAAATTTAAAATTACTTGAATATACTTTGGTTTTGTGACTATATGTATTAGCTTGTATTCTGTGGATAGGTATAAAATTTGAGAGCTTCGTTCTTGAAATTTCTCTTTCCTTCGTTTCGCGTAGTCATTTGTCTGTCTCGAGATGCTAACACTTTCATTCTAATACTAATACAGAGGAAGTTAATAGACCGATTAAAGAGGTAGAAAGGTTGAAGCCAAACTCTCACATGAGTATCGGTCCAAATGATGTTTGGATTATGTGTCTTTCGAATAGTCTCTGACAGAAAATAACAAAAGAAAACAACTTTGCTATTTGGATATTTAATTTTTATGAGATGGAATTTTTACTTATCCTTAGCTTACAATACTGGTTTGCTTTGCTACAATTAAGGCTCACTATTTCTGATAAAATATTGAGAAAAGAACCTTTACAACACTTTTGGGGAACACTTTGCGTAGCGACGATAGCCACTTACATAAGAAACGCAGCAACATGTAGAGTAAGAAGGAGCTTCTGATTCAGAGTGCCGGCGCCGATGGTTTTTAGTGAAAATCTATCATGCCGAATGATTAATGTAGCTACGTGAAGTCAAAGCCAGGATTGTCGTCTGTCGTCTATAAGGTAGGTCCACGTATTAGAACATATTTGAGGCTAAGCTAACCTGTCTATTAAAGAGGAGGTTATTGTAAATAGGAAGGATCTAGAGCGACAGAATTAGTTAGGCTTGCCATGTATGTTTTGTTTTGCTGCTTGTAGGTTTTCTGGCGACAATATTGAATATTGAGTTTCCTAGAATCCATTTCCGTTTTATTGAGAAGAAGCGATCACGGACGACTTTTCCTTTAAAGTCAGATTGTATTTTATTCTTTACCATAACGTGATTTTTTCATACATCCTCCCATCACACCGATCTACTACGCACTATATTATTGATATTCATTTGATGTGATGCATATTAAGCTATAAACGTTGATAAAACAACTTTTGATTTTTTGCTTAGGTTGGGTTATATTGAGTGCATTGACTACGCATACATAATTTTGAAGTTGCTATTTTAGAGGCCTCTTGAGACTAGCTTTCAGCTATTCCTGAACTACGCTTGTCCATTCGTAATATGGTTCGTTTTCCAGAGATTCCCAATTCTCATTATCGCCCAATTCCAGTCTGCTCAAAGATTGTTCAGCAGACCTAACCTGTTTTATCCTGTCTGTTATCGGCAATATCGGTAATTGAGATTTGTTCAGGCAAATTTTATGACAATTAATAGTGGCACAAACTTGTAAGAAAGTGAGATTGTCCATTAAGTATAAAGCGCTATTTTTAACAATTTTTGAACCAATTTGTTGCACAGTTAGCTTCAGTGGCAGATTTACGCCGGCGGGGAAGGGGCTGACCTCTTCCAAAATTTTGGGATTTCTATAGAAAACGAATCAATTGTTACTTATTACCTTCAAGTACCTCCCTTAAAATTTTGGGATTTCTAAACACGAAGTATTCCTAAGAGAAGTCCCTACTAAAATATTTTTCTAAATTTGTCGCAAGTTACCTTTGTGCACCTCCCTTTTTACCCTTATTTCCTGATATTAGAACCTCTAATACTCAGATTATAATCACTGGGTATTATTCCGTTTTTTCTTCAGCGCGAGTTTTCTTAAATATTGCCAGAAATGTTTCTTTTTCTTTGGTAATTTTACGATCAGTGAGATGCTACAAAATGACGACAGTTAAATTCTTAAAAAGAATCCCTTATGTCACAAAGCATAACAAATTGTAAACCTTTTTCATGCTCTGTAGCGTTACATAATTGATGGACAGTCCTAATAGTATCTAATGCCGAAATCTCTAATACACCGCATACATTCTATTTCCATAGGAAAAGTAGGGCTATATGTGTACAAAAAATGCTCCTGTATTGATGGCGATGTGTTGAATTGGAAATGAAACGGTTAGCAGAAGTCTGACGAATAGTTCATTTTATATGTCATTATTTCAAACGTGTACATTATACAAAAATGTACTTTAAAAACTCTGGTTGAATTTTGTTATTATTGTCAAGGGCCCTTTTGTGCCTGGATACCCAGTAGCGATTTCTTAAAAAATGCACTGCTTTCGATGCTTAAGAGTGTAAAGGGCTAGTACCTAACTGCATTAGGCCCTACTCTTATGAATTTACTTAAAACAGAAATACAATATTCGGCATTTTAAGTGAAAAAAGATAGTACCCTATTAGTTATACAACCTTTCATCAAACAGTGTTAGAAACAACCAGGAAATCTAACATTAACATTGATATACAATTGTTCAGATCACGTCTTGCTCCCCACTTTTAACGTCCAACCGCCGCCACTGGTGTGATCTAATATTCCAGTTTTAATTTATAGGTAAAAATTAAAAAAATGTACATTTATTCCAGGTTCTCTCCTTCAAATTAAATTAAGAATAATTAATGTTCGAAAACTATTGACACTACTAACTACACAACTGTACGTAGTTAAGTTAGTTACTTCCATATAATCAATCTACACCGTTATTTATTTAAAGCTGCAACAAAATAAACTGATATCATATAGACTCTAGTTGACACAAACTGGTCCTTTTTCTTTCCTTTTATTAAGAAAGAAAAAAGTATGTAATTCGTAGGTGTTTGCCACGAATTCCCAAATGAGACAGAATTATTTTTTTTTACATGAATATTTGATTTAATTATTATACAAACATTGGTTAAACATCTATGAGTAGGTATTCATGATTTTTTAAGTAGATATTTTCTTCTTTTTAGCATCATTATATCCCTTAATATTTGATTTGTCTCATAAACATATTTTCCCAAAAAAAAAAAAAAAAAAGTTTTGCTAGGTAGCCAATTTTAAAACATTAATATACATCGAAATAACAATGAAAAATAATTAGTGTACAACAATATGGACACATTACTCTTGTTTTTAAAGTAAGAAAATCTCCTCCAGTGCTTTACCAGGAGGTATGGTTCCTAGTATTGAAGCTACATTACCTCTCTGCACCGCCATGCTTATTCTTTGAATTAGGAAGCTGGTTGCCCTTTCATCACCGGATAACTGTGTGATGCGTTTTCCTACTTCCTTTATAAAGTTTAGGCCTTCCCTTCCCCACGAGCCACCGGATTCAACTGCAACTGGTACGAATTGATATTTTTCCATAAGGTTGTTGTATTTTCGTCTTTTCTCTATCTCTTTCCGACCTGCTGCATTGCCCGCCTGGATTGAAGAGAAAGGAAGGTTGGAAGGTGCAAAAGTGTCTGTGCATGTGAAGTCCCAAATTAAGGCTTTACCTTTCTTCCAAGGAATTAAGGACATCCCATCTGGTCTTTTTCCATCTGTTCTACTACAGCCATTTGGCTCCCTTATTGCCGGTACACCTGCGGAGATGAGTGCTCTCACAATGATGTCGTTGCAGCTCGAGTGTCGAGGATGTCTACCTGTGCTTTTTATGCAGGAGAGACCATGTAGTCCTTTTTTGTCAACAGGATTTTTGCACGCTTGGCATTTATGGGGTTCGCAAATATCTGCTCCCAGTCTTAACGCAATTGCTATTCTAAAAGATTCATCATTCAGGTGAAGGCCTAGAGGACGTGAGGGCAAAGCTTTGAGCCAAGCACCTGCCTCAATGGACGATGCAGCGATCAGTCTGGCCTTGTCCTCTGGGTTGTCGGAAGACTGTAGTAAAAATGAAAAATTTGATTGTATGATAGGTTCTTCCCATGTGGATTGTTTAGCCCTGAAACTGAGGTCGGGTAAATCGGAGCCCACCAACAATGACCATGTAGACGAACAATCATGAACTTCAGAATCCCAGTGGAGATTGTTGTTCTGTTGGAGAAGTGATTTTATTAGACATTGAGAGCCGTAGAATGATGCCAAGAAGGCGGGAATAGCCAAATCTAAGGCTCTTCGAATGCCTAATCCACCAAGATTAACTGGGAGAGATGCCTGAAGCCATGTGCTATCCTCAAGGACACAATTTAGGATAGACTCCAAACCAGATTTTATACTGTTGTCATATCTTTCTAGTAAATCCTCTTCTTTCCATGAAGGTGAACATCGCAGGAAATATAATAATCTTGGGATGGAAAATGATGTTCTTAGTAAGTAAAAGGCAGAATGAGCAGATATTGATGATAGACGTGAGAAATACATGTCCAACTGGTTAATCTTCTCAGTTAATAGAGTTCTTCTTGATTCAGCTGAGAGAGCAGCTCCAAGGAGGAAAGCGTTTGATGGCGACATTAATTGGATACCTGGAGCTACTTGGTTGTATGACGAAAACAGTGTGTGCTTTTGTTCATTTGTAGTTTCAAGAAAGCTGATTTCACATTTCGAGAAATTTAGTTGCAGACCAATTGTAGCTGCCTGTGTGTTGATCATTTTCAATGTATTTAATACAATATCTGGATCTCCAGCTATTGCACCATCATCGAGGTACCAGATATTTAAGTCTGTCTTGATATTATTGACTATAGGCTGCAATGTTACGGCAAATAATGCTGGACCTAAAGGATCACCTTGTTGGACTCCTCTTTCTGATAAGATTATATCTTTGCCATAATATAAATTACTGGCTTCAGCATAGCTTTGGTGTACATAGGGATATATCGAAGGAAAATTTTGTTTGACGATAGATAGCATTGTATATCTGTCTATTTCATTGAATGCGTTCCTAAAATCTATTTTTAAGAAAGCTTTGGGCTTCTGATGATGGTATGAGTAATAGATACGTGCTGTATGTGCTGCCGCTTCCGCACCATGTTGAACGCCTACTCCAAGTTGGTGTGGAGCAAGGAATTGGAGTAGTGGTTGTTTAATCCTCCCACAGATAATCTTGGATGCAAGTCTCCTCCAAACATTCCCAATGGCAATGGGTCTGATACCGCCATTTTTCTTTGTCAAGGCTATTAAGGATGCCCCAAAGAAAATGGGTCTTACTTCTTTAGGAACATTACCTGATATAATCTTTGAAAGAAACTCACAAATGTTCTTAATTAGGCGATCTTTAGAATCTTGATTATTATATAGTATCAAATCCTTGATAATTGAAGGGCGCATGCTATCTAAACCACCAGCCGATCCTGAAGGAAAGGATTTCAGTGCTTTAAGAAATTCATTAGATGTGACGTTGTTAAGATCAGTGCTAAAATCATTTATATCAGGAGCTGTAAATGCATATGCATGTGTAGGATGTTTGGCTTTTAGGGCTTTCAATATGGTTGCATCTGTTGGAGCTAAAGTATCTTCGGAAATAAGAAGTCTGACTGCTCCATGTACATCTCCATCTGCGAGTTTATTTTCAATTATCTTGATAAATATGCTATTAGATGATTTGTCAGTTCTACGTTTCTGTTTATTTTTTTTCAAAGATGTTTGGTTTGTTATATTGTCACTGGAGCTGCTTGACCAATTTTGGATTCTTTGTTTTACCCACGTAGTTAGGTTATTGGTTTTTACAGTATGTGGAGGCATACAAAGTATTACGTAGGGGAAGAGTAACAGATTCATCCAGGATTCCAAATTGTCAGAGTTCACTATCTGTTCAAGCACTTCACATAACAAATCTGCCATAACATGTCTTGCTCCTCGCGGAACTCTTCGTAAAATATTTACTGATGATTTTAATTTTCGTAAAATATCACTATATTTAGAAATTAATGCATTTTCATCTATCACATTGGCATTTGTATTCGAAACTTGCGCACTAGGTTGTTTCGCGGTGGCATCGATTACTTTCTTATCCTTATTAATGTCATTGTGGCACTTGCTGTTATGTATGGTTAGTCCTCTTGAGTTGAGAAAACTCTTATTACATATAGAACATTGAGAATTATTGGAACTACTAGAAGGGATGCTGGGTATATTTGCAGTTTGTGTATTAATCATTGTTTTCATTCTAACACATTTTGGAGTTTGAAGTATTGTTACTGAATGATTCAAATATTTAAATGTTAACGAATAATAACCGAAATAAATTATTCGGTATAATTGATAATAAATTAATACGAAAGGAATCACTTATGAGAAAAATTAATAAACTATCCCATTCTAGTTTTGTTCAATTCACTGAGGATACAAATCACAGTAATCTCACACTTAACACGATATCATTAGATGAGTGAGGGAAAGGCAGCAGGCTTGTCCTTTGGTTTCAAGTATTAGCGTTCTCGTTTATATCTTGTGATCCCCTGGATCGATTTAAAAACGGTTTTCACTCGAATTGTTCTTAAGTCATCATGAACGTTTTCATATTACTTAGCAAAGTCAAAACGAAACAACACTTTCACTTATAGGAAATTTAAACAGAGCGAATTTTTTGGACGATCACTAATATACAACAATATACAACAATATATTATTGAATATTCTTGTGGATAGAAAGTTAGTGAACCTGGCAACATTGAACTTTCTCCAACGATTATTTACCAAGATGGTGCGTTCTACACGTTGTAGTTCTAATGACGTGACGGTGTAGGAGTGAAATGTTGACTCTGTGTGTAACACGGAATGATTTATCTGTATTTCATATACGCCACTAATGACTTAATGGACTATATGACGTTTAAATAACGTAAGTAGTTAAAGAAACGATAAAGCATATGTGTTTCAATGTTAATCGGTGCTCCAAATTTACGTAACATAAAACTTGGAAAATTGGTACTGCAGCAGATGGTTACTGAGAATTAGGTCAAGATGAGCGGTGATCTATCTGTGTTCCATGTTTTGAGGTTATCGATGTACTAATTATTCTAAACGTGGCATGCTGTAAATTCTTAACCGTAGGAGCAAGTATTGCTATTGTGTTCTAGTACAGTAGGCAAGCGAATTTGTCTTATTCTGTTATAGAGAACTAGTTTTGAAGTTAGTTTATAGGTAGGTTATGGTTTTGAAGATGATCGTACATAGTTGGTATGTAGATAGCGACTAAGAATGATAATTAAATGATGGATTGACTTCAATGTATGGCTCGACACAGACATTAGAAAGAATACATCATCATATTCAATTTTCCTGTTAATAACATCAAAGTGAATACTTTATCCTTTAAAGTACAATATTTTTATAATATAAAGAAGTCATAGTCTCCCTCAAGTTACAAGAAAACACTCAAATCTGTCTAATATCATTCCAGAGTTAATGAGAAAAGTAAATATTGATTGTTAAATAAAATAAAATTTTCCGAGGACTATGTATGTATTGCGTATGCGTTTATATCGCTAGTTTTCAATAAGGTAACGTTAAGAGTCTTCACTACAGCGAAATTTAACTACCACTAATTTTAGTGTTTTTCTGTAATATCTTCAAAACAAATAAAAGTATTCGAAAAGCAGAAACGTAGTGAACTAGACAATATTATTTTGCATGTGATATCGTTATCACAACTCATCTATCTGCTTTCGATTTGGAACTGTAGATAGATTTAGCGTTTTTTGCGGGTTCTGTAAATAGCGGCATACCAAAAGCAGATAAGTGAATTGTGGTAAAGGTATCACATGCAAAATCGTATTGTCTAGTTCACTACGTTTCGGCTTTTGAATATTTTTATTTGTTTTGAAGATATTACAGAAAAACTCTAAAATTAGCGGTAGTTAAATTTCGTTATAGTGAAGACCCTTAATAACTAATGTCAGGTTTCAGATATTTTTGTCGGCGCAGATCAAGGAAAGAGGCTTAAGTTCAGAGTTGCCCCTCCAGTTCCCAACTTACAAAAATGCAGTTAAAACATTAACAATTTTGTTAGGTTTGGTTAGTTTAGGTTCGGTTAGGTTACCTGGTAAGACTTTAGTTAGACTAGAACAGTGACTGAAACAGGTTCTCACATAAGCGTCAATTAAATTCAATAACACATAGTTCTCATAACAATTTAATAGATTTTCTTCATTATTCTTATATAATTCTGTAAACCTCAATGCGGAAATGTCGTATTCAACGCACCCATCCCCCATCCTATAAGACTACCATGCTGTTCAGCAGGGTTGGCTGGTTTAAACCAGCTGGTTTTTTCATAAAAACCAATTGGTTTAAACCAAAAAACAAAAAAATGTTCGTAAAAGTGTAAGTGTTTGTAAAATCTTGATGAACACACATTTGTGGGTTATCACGTTTCACTCCCGTATATTATTCGTATTATATTCAGACCTAAATTCCCCGTTCATTACTCAAAAAGATTATACTACAAAAGCAACTTTCTTTATAAGTTTATAAATGTTTATTTTGTGATTTTTTGTAGTTGTTATTATTGTTATGTAATTGCAATCGAAGAAAAATTCTAAATATTGTTTTGTTTCAATGTTTACTATTGATAAAGTACATCGAAATGCCGTAGTTGTGTGTGTGTGTGTGGGGGGGGGTCATAAAACCCTACGAGAGGCATTTAGTGAAATGAGAAGTATCTTTGGTATCTATTTATGTGTATAAATGGGCCAAAGCCAAAGTGGACTCAAATAATTCATATATTTATTCACTTTTCTTACTGATATGCAAATTGAGTCGTATTTCTTTAACTTGGATTAATAACAGTTGTTGTTAACTAACTTGGATTAAATTAATTCTTCTGTACTCCGTAGTACTTTGAAATTGTTCATATGTAATTCTGTGAAACTGTTGCAACTGTTTATCTTTTTGTCATTCTGAAATTACTCTTGACAGTTATATTAAGAAGCATGTAAAGATCAGTACAACTTATTTTTATCAGGATTCCTTCTTGAGTGAGTCGGCAGACGTATCGCATTTGTGGCCAATTAGTCCTGGATCTGAGTTCAAGTGGAGGACAATTTCTCTCGGATGTAACTCGAGAAGCGGTTTTTATTCCGCTTTAAGCTTATGTGACCCCTTCCAGCATAACCCGGTTGTTGCATAATAACATCAAGGCTTAACAAACTTATTTCTGTCCATATATGATATGAATATATAGAGCAAATTATTTAAACCATAAAAACCTGGTTTAAACCAAAAAAAACGTTTTTTTTTTGTTTTTTTAATAAAAACCATGGTTTTTGCCAACCCTGCTGTTCAGTGATCGAAACCTTCTGCGTCTTGCAAATAGTACCCACTTCTTCATATCTTTTCTCGTATTAAACCAGCTGTTTTTTTTTTTTTTTTTTTTTTTTTTAAACAACCAACTGGTTTAAACCAAATAAAAAAGAACGAAAAATGCTTTAAATTGTGTGAACTTCATGGTGACTTCTCCACATATCAAAGCATCTGCATTACGTTTATCTACTTTTCACCTTTTAATCAAGAGGTCCCATGTTCAATTCTCGGTCGAACCACAACCCATCTTTCAAGTGTAAACCAAGTAGCGATTCGAGGTGTCCCTTTAAGCGAAAGTCTTCTTCGTGATAACCTTGGTATTTCATAAGGATGTTAAGTCGAAACATACGAAATGAAACCGAATTATATATTTCTACTGGCCTGAATGCTTGTTGTTTTGTAAAGAAACCAAAGTTGCTTAAATATATTGATAGAAATTTGCCAAATTTATCAACTGCCTACGTAGCTTCCAAAATCAGCTTGGATTCGACTTTGTTTTAATTTTATTGAATGATACCTACATACCAAGTTTGCAATTTAATACCTCAGTTTTAGCGTAGTGATTATATGTTGACCTTAAAATTGTACATACAAATACATTTAAAGTAATAACAGGATTTTCCCAATGGCTAAGGCGGGAGTTTCCCGATTTATGTGTAATTCTGTATAACGTTTTTACGTGTGTAACTGTTTATCGTTTTGTCCTTCTGAAATGACTCTTGGCATTTATATTAACTACTAGGCTTATGTAAAGATCAGTACAACGTATTTTTATCCCGAGTCCTTCGTGAGTGAGTCGGCAATCGCATTTGTGACCAATTAGTCCCAGTTTCGTGTCGAAATGGACAGTTTCTCTTGGATGTAAGCCGTGATGCGGTTTGAATTCCGCTTTAAGCATATGTGACCATTTCCAGCATAACCTTGTTGTTGTATAATAACACCAAGACGAAACAAACTAATTTTTGTCCATATCTAATATAAATACAGAGAGTAAATTATTTAAAAAAATGGTTTTTAGGTTTTTTCAATAAAAACCATGGTTTTTGCCAACCCTGTATTAAACATAACTTTACTGCCAAATTTTCACACCTAAACATCTCATAAGAACTGCAAATCATCATTTCTTACCCCATTTATCCTGTAAATTTTCCTAATTTTTTTTTAAAAAACGAAGGGGCAACTCTAAACTTAACCCAGGAAAGAACTCGTAAGAAGTTGTTAGTTCGGTTTCTGCTTCAAGTTCTCGTTAGTAATACTTATTTAGAGGGAATTTGCTAGCGTATAGTAGAAGGGTTGACTGATTTAGTGTGAAGAATAAGCTTATTAGAACCATAAGGAATATAAAAATTGATTTTGAACTTTTACTGAGTTAGGGTAAAGTTCTGTTTTTCAAGGATGAAAGAGTGCGACTGGGTCGCCGATCAAATCCGAATTTCCGTACTGTGCAGATACACTGCTATTACGGGTCCCAGACATCCTTGTTAGCCGAAACAGTCCCGGATTCACATAATCTGTCCCCCTCGAAATAAATGTACTGTACAGGTTGACAATAGATTGTCAAATTTTGAAAGAATTTTATTTCAACTTCTCTAACTTCGTCACGTTAATGATTTGACGAACTCGTTTTATAATTCACTACTTAGAATGAATCCCCCTACATCACTGTTCTGCGGGACTTTTGATATCAGTATTAGTAATGGGTTACTCGAGCAGACGGTTCTACCAAATAGCAAATTTATACGTAAAATACGACGTGAATCATTTTTAGCTGATACGTCCTCCATTGTACGGGGTAAGCAATATTTGAAAGATGTTCAAATACATTCACTAACTCTGACTTTCGGAAAGATTGGGAGCGTTGAACCATGTAGTATTTTTTTCTAGTGTCCTGGATATTTTCAAATAAATAAATAAAAAAAAACTAATTTCGCTATTGCTTGGAAATGAGAGCAGAGTGAATATATATATATATATATATATATATATATATATATATATATATATATATATATATATATAATATGTATGTATATGTTTTTACAAAATTGGTACTTCAGTAATTAGGGGTATTTGGTTCACAGGGTTTGGTATATTTGTGATGTCGTACGTAATAATGTAAAGTGTGGACACAGATACGTCTAACGCTGTGACAGGCAATCCCGAAATTGGTTGGCAATCCTGATAACGGTTGCTTGGGAGAAGTGGTAATGCTCACAGACGTGTTTTTAGGATACCGAAGACTACTTATACCAATTTTAGGGTGGATATGTTAGATCGTATAGAAGTTATTGGAAATACTTTATTTCGCAATCAGTTGGCAACCCTGACTGGGATATCTCTTTAGTGCTTGGAGGGACCATCACAAATGCTATAGGAACTCATATCACTGCTAAACCCGCATTAACGTAGGTTACTTGTAAATGCGACATACAAGCACTAACTTAACCTACCCGACCCTACTACACTAATGTAACCTAACCTATCTAGGGATGTACCTATATATCGGTATCGGCAAATGGACACCGATGTTTACCATACATTTTCCGAACTATTTTCAATTTGTGTACTATTAACCGTAACACTAATTTTTCATCGGTTTCTTTTAGAATTAAAGTTATCTAAATTATTATCAATTGTACAATCTATTTCTTTATGCATATGTACGCCTTTGATTTGCACTACTCGTCCCTCAATGCCAAAATAGTGGTGAAGTAAAGCCAAAGGTCCTTAGTCAGAATAATGGGCGCCCGAAGAAAATTTTCTAGGGGGGACCATTCCATGGTTTCTATATTACGTATATATTTTCGTGAGCCAGTTGTGTCCCACCTTGCTTTGCCCCTTCGGGCGCCCATGGTCAGGATAGAGATCCGTAATTTGAATTCCAAACTAGACAGGTTTCGATTCAGAAGAAAATGTTATGGAGGAAACCAGAATTGGCTGGTTTAAACCATGGTTTAAAAAAAGATGGCTTTAAATCATGTGAACTTCATGATGACGATCACTTATCAAACCATCTATACATTAGTTTTATCTACTTTTCACCTTTTAATCAAGAGGTCCCATGTTCAATTCTCGGTCGAACTACAACTCTTCTTTCAAGTGTAAACCAAGTAGCGGTTCGGTTGTCCATTTAAGCGAAAGTCTTCTTAATAACCTTGGTATTTCATAAGGATGTTTAGTCTAAACATAACGAAACGAAACCAAAGTATATATTTGCTTGCCTGAATGCCTGTTGTTTTATAAAGGAGCCAAGGTTGCTTAAATATATTGATAGAAATTGGCAAATTTTATCAATTGCCTACGTAACTTCCATCATTAGCTTGGATTGGACGTTGATTTAATTTTATTGAATGATATACTAAATTTGTAATTTAATGCCTCTGTTTTAGCGTACTGCTTATGATACGTTGACCTTAAAATGTTACATACAAATACATTTAAAGTAATAACAGGATTTTCCCAATGGCTACGGCAGAGTTCCGGATTTATATATAATTCTGTGTAATGTTTTTACTTATGTAACTGTATATCTTTCTGAAATGACTCTTGACAATTACATTAACAGGTAGGCCTATGTAGAGGTCAGTGCAACATATTTTTATCAGGAGTCCCTCGTGAGTCAGTCGGCAGACTCATCGCATTTGTGACCAATCAGTTCCGGTTTCGTGTCCAAATAGACAGTTTCTCTTGGATGTAAGCCGAGAAGCGGTTTGGATTCCGCTTTAACCTTATGTGACCCTTTCCAGAATAACCTTGTTGTTGCATAATAACAGCACTTATTTCTGTCCATATGCAATATAAATACATAGAGCAAATTATTTAAACCAAAAAAACCGTGTTTAAAACAAACAAACAAAAAAAGTTTTTTAAAAATAAAAATCATGGTTTTTGCCAACCCTGGAAGAACCACTTTGTCATTATTTTCTCCTACTTACTGGTTAAAAACAATTAGTTCTAAAGTTAATAAAGCGTTTTTTCGTTTTCGACTTCCCTTAAATAACCCTCTTATTTTTCTTATGGTTTATACAGCAACTCCTGCTTCATCACGCATAATTTTGTAAACAAAAATCTGTAACGGTAGTAGTCGTTTGCATTATATATATGTAATAGAGACTAGTAAATACTTTGTAACGTCAAAGTATGTTATCACTCTAAATATCAATCACTAATCTTAGAATTAAGTGTACACGATATAAGTATTTGCTGCTTTTTAGTTCATTGTATGTGAGCTGGATTAAATTTAGAGGAAATGTATTTTTTGTGTGGAACCTAATAGGTGCTGCTTTTTGTCTTTGGTCCTATATCTAATATACCCTATTACAATGTTGATCATTTCATTATTCTGAAAACTCCTGATAATATATAAGAAATGTGTCCAAAAGTATCGGTGTCATCAGTAACGGCCTCTAGTATTGGTATCGGCATCGGGTATCGGTGAAAAAGTGGTATCGGTACATCCCTGCACCTACTTCTTTGTTCTACTATACCACAGAATACCTTAGTGAATGTTTTTACACGTTTAATTTGTTTTCATGACACATCAATTTGCACTTATCTGATGGAGTATTAACTGAACGTATCGTGGGACTGATTGCTGTTATTGATAATATGTCCATATACGTTCGTGTGAAAGCCCCAGCTTGTCTCCTGATTCTGTCTTCAAATTTCAAGGATGGGGCTGTTACACTAGCCTTTCAAGTCAGCTCTTTCTTCATGACAAAATGTCTATGGAATGAACCAAGGATGTTCTAACATAGAGGATCTGCCTATTCAACAAAATCGTGAAGTCATACAGTAACAGCTTAGCCACACTTACTCCGTTCTCTCGGCGCCACTAAGATAGCAATGTTTCGAGCCAACAATCATGGCGGAAACAAGAGTACCAATCAGAAGTGCTGGCTTAGATGATGCTCGGTTGTCTTTTGGCTTCCACCGTGTGCGTGGGTTTTCTCGGGGTTCTCCCGTTTCCTCCCACTTTCTTCATTCCACCTTTTCATTCATTTCTCATAATCGCCGTCTCCTTCAGCCTAACCGACATAACCGTGGAACGTAAAACTCAAAGATTTCATTTCATTTTTCTTTTGGCTTCATTGAGTTCATAGGAATAAGATACGCATGGGCAGATCCTCTATTTTATAACATCCTAGGAATGAACCATGATATTTTAAAGCAGGGATGCAAATAACCACTCGCCCATTTAATATCATACCGAAGGTAAGTAAATGATTTCTATTGTGGGATGTAGGCTTATATATATATATATATATATATATATATATATATATATATATATATTTCTCTTGGGCTAGTAAACTTCTGTTGCTGATTTGCATCCCTGCTTTAAAAGGTTGACAGAATGACCTTGGAGAATTTCTGTCTCCGATCTTTCGATATGCAGTGTGGCAGTGAGATGATTCATGCTTCATTCAACAAACCTTTTTTTTAAATGTCGATGATTTATAAAAGCAGGAAAGGGATTAGTTTAAATTTTTGTTCGTTTGGCCGCACCTCCACTTGTCGCGCCACGGTTTATTGAATCAACAACGCGTTGTACTTGGAACAAGTCTAGATCGGTCACAAGAAAGCTTAAAAGCTATTTCCGAACATGTAGTTGCTTTCTTTTCAAACCGGAGATGGGGCTCTTACACGGGCAGTTTGCAAATCAGTAATATGAAAGAAAAAGTAGGATGGGGGCTGTTACATGGGCGATGCCGTTTCTTTGGCGTGTACGATATATAGCTTCGTATTTAGGAAAAGTACTTCTCCGTAATTAATTGTGAGTCGAAGTAAGTTGAATGAGAAAGAATTCGGTAGTTGCTTTTGATTGTTTGAAAATGTAGCGTTTCTTTGAACCTTAATTATCTGTATACTAGGAGCAGAGGACATTTTGGGTTTAGCCAGAAGTCTCGATTGAGTAAATCATCTGTCACTCTTGATGTTGAGATGAAGTGCGTTGAGTGGATTAAACTGTATTTATTGTAATTTTACGTCCCAGTACTAAACCTTGTAGGTTAGTCTGCTAAGCCATAGGTTAGAAAGGAAGAAAGAAACTGTTATTGGTTGATGGTTTGAAGTGTAACGTTCCTTTCCACATCGAGGCTGCAAAAGAAATGGACATAGGATAATGTAGGATTCCAAAAACGTGCACACCGAACAGGAATCAAACCTTGATCTTCCTCTGAACAGCGAACGTACGTTCTATTCGCTCGCAATGTATCTTTAGTACCTAACCATAATACGTAGTTTAATTCAGTTTCGTGAGCATCACAACCTTAAATTAAACGAGCAATAGCCTTGTATCCCGAAAGAATATTTCGTCTTTTATATCATTTCGAGGAGGGGGTTGGGGTCCTCTTTGGGCCCTTCCTGAGTTGAAATATAATTTGATCATATCGTTTATTTTGTTGATTTTGTAAATTTCATTATGAAACTACGAAGTATATTCGTAATATGGGTACAAACTGTATGATGTGTGAGCCCCCTGAGGATGAGATCCAATAGAATTGACTATTTTTTAATAGTGATTTCCTCTATTCTTATTGTTATGCTTTAATATGTTAGATATAAGGATATTTCGCGTTACTGTATGAAATTTTGTGTTATGAAAATTCTCATATTTTTGGTAGTTTTAAATTAATGGGTAGGATTTAGGTTATAAGTTTGTTATATTTGGTGGTTTATAATAGTTTTTGAATACGCATTTTGATCATAAATTTTAACTTTGGAGTTTGGGTATTTTTTATTTCAAAATTTCATTGTTCTTCCGCCATGTTATCAAATAATTTCTTTAATTGATTCTTTTATCTTCTAAAACTCTATTAGAGGACCCTTCTGTGTTGATCTGACGTTATTGATATTGTCTCATTATTGGAGGATATTCTGTGAAGTTAGTTATTTTAATTTAGATTGGTGTTTCATCCTCCCTATTTCCATCCAGTCTCAGTTAACTTCTTTGTTACTTAGAGGTTTTTAACTTTTGACGGGCTGACTCTTTTGAGGCCAAACTTATATTCACATCATACTTCTAGTTTCTACGAAAAAAAATATATATAGTTTAATAAAAGTAGTAAAACTCAACTAAGAGAAGCAGAATACTTCGAATCCGATGTGTGGCTGCTTTTTTTCGTTTAGCACAGGACAATTAACTGTAGAAAAAAAAATCATTAATTAGAATAGAATGCTTCTAGTGCTATGGTCGAAGGGTAGTCCTTTCGACGATTTCACGTAAACGACATGATTACATTTGTTGCTATTTTTAGTGGACAGTTGGGGGCTCAGTAGAGATTGGGTCGTAATTAAGTAGTAAAAGAACTGTCCATGGTCTTTAATAACACAAATCATATGCCCGATTTTCAGTCTTGTTAGTGGTAGGAGCTGTTTCTGTACATTTCGGCAATAGCTTTCCAAATTCTGGCTGTTACGAAAATGGAGAAATGGAATCAGGTGTGCATCAATTTTGATTTATTGATTGGGAGAGGAGGAATATAATGGGAAAGTTAGCAACTTGGGCTTTGTTCCTGCTACGGCCTTAAGTATTCAAGGAAGCATGAGTTAACTTAAGTATTGGTGGAATCGCACTTTTCCTACCCAAGTAATTCACAAATTATTTTCTTCGTAGGCAGTGCCATGGGTAATTGGTGTACAACTAGAAAGTGAGTGAAGCTACTCTTTCTTTCTTTCATGTGTTCTTTCTTTCTATGCACTGTAAGCCAAAGGAGACTGGTAATAAATGAAGGCAGAACGTTTTAAGTCAAAATACCAGGAAAGCAATGATGTACTTTGGTCAACAACGTAATTTAATAATGAAATTAATAATAACTTTAAATCAGCTCTCGCCAAGTGGGCTTTGTGGTGAACAAATGTAGTGTGTAGGGTTGGCAAAAACCATGGGTTTTATTGAAAAAACCAAAAAACCAGGTTTTTTGGTTTAAACCCGCTTTTTTTGGGTTTAAACCCGCTTTTTTTGTGTTTAAACCCGCTTTTTTTTTGTGTTTAAACCAGGTTTTTTTGGTTTAAATAATTTGCTTTAAGTATTTATATCACATATGGACAGAAATAAGCTTATTTCGCCTTGGTGTTAATATGCAACAACCGGGTTATGCTGGAAGGGGTCACATAAGCTTAAAGCGGAATCCAAACCACTTCTCGGCTTACATCCAAGAGAAAGTGTCCTCCATTTGAACTCGAAACCGGGACTAATTGGCTACAAATGCGATACGTCTGCCGACTCACTCACGAAGGATTCCTGATAAAAATACGTTGGACTAATCTTTACATATTTCTTAATATAATCGTCAACAGTCATTTCAGAAGGACAAAAAGATAAACAATTGCACAAGTGGAACCATTATACAGAATTACGTATGGACAATTTCAAAGTACTACAGAGTACAGAAGAACTAATTTAGTCCAAGTCAGTTCACTACGACTTTTATTAGTTTAAGTTAAAGAAATATAACGACTTCCTTTGCATATCAGTAAGAAAAATGAATAAAGATACGAATTATTTGAGTCCACCTTGGCTCTGACCCATTTATACATAAATAGTTACCAGAGATTCTTATGATTTCAATAATTGCCTCTCGTGGGGTTTGTATGACCCCCCTCTCCCCAAAAACGGCATTTCGATGTATTTTATCAATAGTAAACATTATTAATACGAAACAATGTTTAGAATTTTCCTTTGGTTGCATAACAATAATAACAAACTATAAAAAAATCACAAAAAAAAAAAATCCATAAAGTTACATAAAAAAGGTTGCTTTTGTAATATGATCTCTTTGAATAATGAATGTGGAATTTAGGTCTGAATATAGTACGAGTAATATATAGGAGTGAAGCGTGATAACCCACAAATGTGTGTTCGTCAAGATTTTATGAATAGTTACACTTTTACGAACCTTTTTTGTTATTTGGTTTAAACCAGTTGGTTTTTTACCTGGTTTAGCCACCTTGGTTTAAACCAGCCAACCCTGGTAGTGTGGATGGGTTTTCTCGAGGTTCTCCCATTTTCTTTATTTCACCATTTCGTTCATTGTTATGAATACTATCTCCTTTAGTCTCGGAGAATGATCGTAGGACATTAAACTCAAAGTAAAGTAATAAAAACAGAAAGAGATAATAATAAAATTAACTTAGGTGTTCGTTTTTTTTATTTAGTTCCCTTTTTGAGGTTGTATGATACTCGACTTGTATATTACCGTGGAAACGGCACCACATGAACATATATCGAGCGTAGAATCCGTATATCTCGGATGAAACGGGAACCGTTGCTGTTTAGCCAGGTGAGACGCCGCAACTTATTGATATAATACTACTACACGTTAAGCTGTACGTACACTGTTTTACATAACTTCGCTATTTAAAGGGACGCTGTACTCGAATGCAGCTAATAACCAAACGGTACGTGACGTTTGGGCGCGAGTTAAATTAAAATACCATTATGTTAGGCGCTGAGTACTAAGTTTTAATCAAGATATCACAAGGTGTCTGCTGTAATGGAAGTCCTTGAATTATACTGGATTTTGTTTTACATACTAGAAATACTGGAATTTCAAAATTCTAAAACTGAATTAACAATTAAATTTTGTAAATTTAAGTTTCAACTAAAGTTGTGTTTTTATTTGATAACTTTTCAAGCCAAAGGTAAGTAGACCAGACTAAATATGATTGATTGCATTACATACATAGTGAGCCTATTCCATTAAAAAACTTAAAGCAGGCCTTCCACTGTAGTTATGCAATAAGTGTGAATGTCAAACACATTTCTAGTGGCTAAATGACCAATATATGTACACTTAACTATTATTTTTCACTTTGAAATCGTTTTTTTTTTTTTTTTTTCCTTTCGCCACTTTCTTTAATGCAGATTAAATGCTTACAGTGGGACGAAAAAAAAAGTGTGTTAAGTTTTGATTTTTGTATTGGAATGTTAATAAAAAAAATCAGAAATACGGCATACTCCAGTTCCTAAACTCAATGTCTTAGACGGGACAGGACGTTTGGGCGCCACCATTTGGGCGCGGACGTTTCGGCGCTGCCGTTTGGGCGCCGGACGTTTGGGCGTGAAGCCGTTTAGGCACCAGACGTTTGGGCGCGAGGTACATAGTAAAACTTACAATTTACGAAATATAAAGTAAGCTAGGCACTGAAAACTAAGCGCGAATCAAGATATATACTTTTCCTACACTTCTATCTTTATCTTACCTCATTTATCTATCTATTTTCTATCTTATTTATTCATCTAAATTAAATGGTTTAATGCGTTTGTGGCATTTGTTGCCTAACCTCGTCATGGATTGATTTTTCGCTTGTTCACGATTCTTGTACTTCTGATCTAATGTTGATCTAATTTTTGTATTATATAAGAAAGCTAGGAAATGAAGGAATCAGACGAACTGTTAATAATTTTCTTAATGTTAATTTAAAAATATTGATTTAATTTTTTTATTTTTTAAAAAAAGTTAATAATTACATACTTAGAATCTTAAAATTTGCTTTCTTTCGTATTACGTTTGCTAAACTCTTCTCTTCCTTATTACGTTTGCCAAACTCTTCTCTTCCTTAAGTCCAATAAAGAACCACCAATAAAAGATTTCCGTGCACTCGAGTTGAGAGAAGTGGCCCCGCGTAGCGTAGTCGCTAACGCTCTCACCTTCTGTGCGAGCGGTCCCGGGTACGATTCCCGGTAGGGGCACTCGGTCGAAAATGTGTAACACGCTCTTTCAGGCCGGCCACCCTGAATGAGGTTTTCCTCATTCACACCAGGCCGGGGTGGTACCTAATTTATAGGTCCAGGCCGCTTCCTTCCTTCCCCAATCCTTTCTTCCTTTCCTTTTCCCGGATAGTGTGCCCCCTCAAACGTGACGGGCTAAATGGCCTTACATGCCGACAGCCCAAAAATCTAAATCATAATCGAGTTGAGCGAAAGCTATTAATACAGGGTGTCTAAGACATTGAGTTTAGGAACTGTAGTATGCTGTATTTCTTGTATCACTTTTTTTTATTAACATTCCAATATAAAAATCAAAACTTAACACACTTTTTTTCGTCCCATTGTAAGCATTTAATCTGCACTAAAGAAAGTGGCGAAAGGAAATAAAGAAGATTTCAAAGTGAAAAATAATAGTTAAGTGTACATATATTGGTCATTCAGCCACTAGAAATGTGTTTGACATTCACACTTATTGCATAACTACAGTAGAAGTCCTGCTTTAAGTTTTTTAATGGAATAGGCTCACTATGTACGTAATGCAGTCAATCATATCTAGTCTGGTCTACTTACCTTTGGCTTGAAAAGTTATCAAATAAAAAGCATACTTAACTTTGGTTGAAACTTAAATTTACAAAATTTAATTGTTAATTCAGTTTTTAGAATTTTCAAATTTCAATATTTCTAGTAGTAAAACAAAATCCAGTACAATTCAAGGACTTCCACTACAGTAGACACTTTGTGATATCTTGATTCGAACTTAGTACTCAGCGCCTAACACAATGACTTTTTAATTTAACTCGCGCCCAAACGTCTGGCGCCCAAATGGCTTCGCGCCCAAACGTCCAGTGCCCAAACGGCGGGGCCCAAACGTCCGCGCCCAAACGGCGGCGCCCAAACGTCACGTACCGGTCTTAGACACCCTGTATTAACATTTTCCCCTCAACTCGATTAGAATTTAGGATTTTTAGATTTCTGGATTCTCGGCATCTAAGGCCATTTAGCTCGTCACGTTTGAGGGAGCACACTAACCGGGGAAAGGGAAGGAAGAAAGGATTGGGGAAGGGAGGAAACAACCTGGACCTATAAATTAGGTACCACCCTGGTATTTGCCTGTCGTGAATGAGGAAAACTCAGGAAAACCTCATTTAGGGTGGCTGGCCTGAAAGAGCGTGTTACATTTTTTCGACCGAGTGCCCCCAACGGGAATCGAACCCGGGACCGCTCGCACCGAAGGCGAGAGCGTTAGCGCCTACGCTACACGGGGCCACTTTTCTTAACTCGAGTGCGCGGAAATCTTTTATTGGTAGTTCTTTATTGGACTTAAGGGAGAGAAAAGTTTGGCAAACGTAATACGAAAGAAAACAAATGTTAACATTCATAAGTATGTAATTACGAACTTAAAAAAAAAAAATCAAAAATTAAATCAATATGTTTTAATTAACATTAAGAAAATTATTAACAGTTCGTCTGATTTTTTCATTTCCTAGCTTTCTTATATAATACAAAAACTAGATCAGATGTACAAGAATCGTAAACAAGCGAAAAATCAATCCATGACAAGGTTAGGCAACAAATACCACAAACGCATTAAACTATTTAATTTAGATGAATAAATAAGATAGAGATAGAAAATATATAGATAAATGAGGTGAGATAAAGATAGAAGTGTAGGAAATGTATATATATATATATATATATATATATATATATATATATATATATATATATCTTGATTCGTGCTTAGTTTTCAGTGCCTAGCTTACTTTATATGTCGTAGATTGTGATTTTTACTATGTACCTCGCGCCCAAACAGCAGCACCGAAACGTCCCGCGTCCAAATGGTGGCGCCCAAACGTCCTGTCCCGTAACCAAAGTATCTATAGTAGGAGACAGTTTCGCATAAAACAATATTGAAAACTGTGCTCCACATTTTTGAGAAAACAGTGAGAGCATGACTAAACATGGGAGTAAAATTTCTTCAAGAGAGATAAAGAAATTTCGGGGACATAATTTAGAAGGCCTTCCAATCATGAAAATACATTAAGGGAATATTTATTCAAAAGCAATTGGTTTTGGTCCCCAGTTGGAATATTGTCCTTCCGTAGGTAGTTTACCTTTCCTTAGATATTTTACATTAACCTTTCAGATAAGAAACTTGTTTAAAACGTTATTTAAAACCTGTTTTTGAAAAAATTGTCCACTTTTGTACTTGTTTGTTCAAGGCTAAAAATTAACACTAGCAGTTAACATATTTGAATGATAAAGCAGAAAAGCTCTTTCTCATTCTTACGTATAACTTCTAAATTATTTTTTAAAATAATAATTAGAATATGTATGAAAATAGAAAATAATCAGCTGTCAGTTCTGAAAGATATTTGTTCAGCACATGGGATACTTGTATTATTGTAACAGCGACATTTCAGTTACCTGTTAAATATTATGAGAGATGGATTAAACCGTCCCTTGCAGAGGTTGAATCAACTAATCAATTGAATAGGGGGTCACTGTTGCTTAGTGGTAAGGCGCTGTGGTGCGAAGATCCTAGTTCAGTCCTTTTTACAGACATGTGTAAATGGAAAGTTAAATGATATAGTCACTTCTGCTCTCAGCCTAAGTGCAAGGATTTAAAAATCATATCTTCGGTTCGAAAAGATAAAGAAAGGAGAACATTAAAATTCCAACTCGTTCATTATAAAATCACGAATTTCCTTTGCAATTCGATAGAGAACGTGTGTCAGACAAATTGTGTCAATCATGATTGGCGGAAGGACTTTAAGAGCAATTGCAGGTCGCTGTACAAACAAGACAGCATCTTGATATTCTATACCTTCCGGCCAAAGAAACTTTAGTACGTGCAGAAGTGAACAACTGGGCAGTTGCTGTACTATTTGGATTTTGTAGTTGCTCACACGAAAAGAAAAAAAAATTAAAATAAAAAAAATAAAAAAAAGCGTCGGTTGTCTCGTCGGTGGAAACCCATTTTTTTTTTTTCGTCCCGAGTAACACTCGTCGACGTAATTTTTGCTCAATGTTAACTCATTCTATATCTCTTCTCCTGCGTATTTTGACAAAAAATCATCTTAGTGAGATATTTTTAATTTCCACAGAGGATTTTTTTGGGTTCAAATCCGTTTTTTTTTGTTTAAACCAGGCTTTTTTTTTTGGTTTAAATAATGTACTCATATTAGATATGGACAGAAATTAGTTTGTTTCGCCTTGGTGTTATTATGCAACAACAAGGTTATGCTGGAAGGGGTCACACAAGCGTAAAGCGGTATCCAAACTGCTTCTCGCTTTACATCAGAGAGAAATTGTCCTCCATTAAAACTCGGAACCGGGATTAATTGGCCACAAATGCGATACGTCTGCCGACTCACTCACGAAGGACTCCTGATAAAAATACGTTGTACTGATTTTTACATATAATTGTCGAGAGTCATTTCAGAAGGACAAAAAGATAAACAGTTACACAATAAAAACATTATACAATTATATATAAATCGGGAAACTCCCGCCTTAGCCATTGGGAAAATCCTGTTATTACTTTAAATGTATTTGTATATAAAATTTTAAGGTCAACGTATCATAATCACTACGCTAAAACTGAGGTATTAAATTACAAATTTGGTATGTATATATCATTCAATAAAATTAAAACAAAGTCAAATCAAAGCTAATGTTCGAAGATCAGTGATGAAAATTTTCCGGAAAATTTTCCGATTCATAAAAACATACTCCACTTATTCCTACATCGTTGTTTAGTCGAGATGTGAGGTGGAAAATTTTCTTCCATATTTTTCCGGAAAATTTTCAGTTCTTAACAAATATCAGTGATCAAGTAACAATTCGTCAGTATTCATAAAATTGATTGAATTCGTATATAGAAACGTTAAAAAGTGAAAGATCGTTTAAAGGATCTGAAAATGTTCATGGCTCAGACAATTTTCAGTACGATGTAGGAACTAGTGGAACAATTTTTCATGAATCGAAAAATTGTCTGTCCTGTACAATGAAAATTTTCCGGAAAATTTTCCGATTCATAAAAACATACTCCACTTATTCCTACATCGTTGTCTAGTTAAGATGTGAGGTGGAAATTTTTCTTCTATATTTTTCCGGAAAATTTTCCGTTAACAAATATCAGTGATCAAGTAACAATTCGTCAGTATTCGTAAAATTGATTGAATTCATATATAGAAACGTTAAAGAGTGAAAGATTGTTTAAAGGATCTGAAAATTTTCATGGCTTAGACAATTTTCAGTACGATGTAGGAACTAGTGGAACAATTTTTTATGAATCGAAAAATTGTCTGTCCTGTACAATGAAAATTTTCCGATTCATAAAAACATACTCCACTTATTCCTAGTTGAGATGTGAAGTGGAAATTTTTCTTCTATATTTTTCCGGAAAATTTTCCGTTCTTAACAAATATCAGTGATTAAGTAACAATTCGTCAGTATTCATAAAATTGATTGAATTCATATATAGAAATGTTAAAAAGTGAAAGATCGTTGAAAGAATCTGAAAATTTTCATGGCTTAGACAATTTTCAGTACGATGTAGGAACTAGTGGAACAATTTTTCATTAATCGAAAAGTTGTCTGTCCTGTTACAGTGATGAAAATTTTCCGGAAAATTTTCCGATTCATGAAAACATAGTGCACTTATTCCTAGTTGAGATGTGAGGTGGAAAATTTTCTTCTATATTTTTCCGGAAAATTTTCCGTTCTTAACAAATATCAGTGATTAAGTAAGAATTCGTCAGTATTCATGAAATTGATTGAATTCATATATAGAAATGTTAGAAAGTGAAAGATCGTTTAAAGAATCTGAAAATTTTCATGGTTTAGATAATTTTCAGTACTATGTAGGAACAAGTGGAACAATTTTCCATGAATCGAAAAATTGTCTGTCCTGTACAGTAATTAAAATTTTCCGGAAAATTTTGAAACGGAAAATTTTCCGATTCGTAAAAGAATAGTCCACTTATTCCTACATCGTTGATGTGAGGTGAAAAATTTCTTGTATAGAGAGAGAGAAAAACTGTGGTAAAAGTTTATTTCCCAACTTGAAATAAAAAATTTCCGTTTCCCGAAAGCTAATTGGAAAATTATAATTTGTTGCTGACTAACTTTCCTCTACTGAAATTCAATTTTGTAGCTCTATGTGCAGTTAAATATAGTGGAAAATTTTCCACCTAACATCACTATATATAATATACAAATTTGTCAGGCCTATGAAAAGTGTTTTCCACTTGTTTCTACAGAGCAATAAAATTTTCCGATTCAGAAAACAGTTGTTTTACTTCTTGCTTCGAAATGATGAAAACTTTCCGACTCATAAAAAATTCTTCAATTTTTCCACATAAGGCAGGAAATATTTCGATTCATGAACAATTGTTAACTTGTTCCTACATAGTACTGAAAATTGTCTGAGCCATGAAAATTTTCAGATTCTTTAAACGATCTTTCAGTTTTTAACATTTCTATACATGAATTCAATCAATTTCATGATTGCTGAGGAATTGTTACTTGATTACTGATTTTTTTTAGAACGGAAAATTTTCCGGAAAAATATAGCGGAAAATTTTCCGAAATGGAAAATTTTCCGCGGAAAACTTTCCGCCTCACATCACTATCGAAGATGCGTAGGCAGTTGATAAATTTTGCCAATTTCTATCAATATATTTAAGCAACCCTGGCTTCTTTATAAAACAGGCATTCAGGCAAGTAGACATATATATTTTGGTTTCGTTTCGTATGTTTAGGGTTAACATCCTTATGAAATACAAAGGTTATCACGGAGAAGACTTTCGCTTAAAGGGACATCTCGAATCGCTATTTTGTTTACACTTGAAAGATGGGTTGTGGTTCGACCGAGAATTGAACACGGGACCCCTTGATTAAAAGGTGAAAAGTACATAAACGTAATGCAGGTGGTTTCATACAGGGTTTGTCCGGAAAGTAATAGGACTGAGTCGATTTAAAAAAAAATTATTGAGCCAATCGTTACAATTCTTTAAAAACTTTCAAAATAGGGTCCTTCTGGATTTCCAAGCATTGAAGGCGTCACGGAAGTTATTCTCCGGAATAGCCTTGAGAGCCGCGGTGCAAGCTGCTTGGATCCCCTCTGTCGTCTCAAAATGCTTGCCTTTCATCGGGCGTTTCAGGCGAGGGAACAAAAAGAAGTTCGGGGGCGCACATCTGGGCTGTAGGGCGGCTGCGGAAGCGTTGGGATGCCGGCCTTGGTCAGGTAGCTGTTCACAAGAAAGGCGGTGTGAGCCGGGCGTTGTCGTGGTGCAGCTTCCAGTCGGCTCCGATGTCTGGTCGGACCCGATTGACCCTTCGTTTGAGTCTTTTGAGCACTTCCACGTAAAACTTGGCGTTGACGGTTTGTCCAGGAGGAACAAATTCTTCCCTTTTTTGGGCGAGGAGACGCCGGCGTGTGCCACTCGGAAGATTGCCTCTTTGTCTCGGGATCATATTCAAAGATCCATGATTCGTCACCTGTGATTACGTTATTCAAAAATTGGGGGTCACTTTCACACATGTTCAAATTTTCTTGGCACAATTCCACTCGCCGCAATTTCTGGTCGTCAGTGAGCACTTTTGGGACAGTCTTCGCGCACACCTTGCGCATGTTCAAATGCTCCGTCACAATTTCATGAACCATAGTTTTTGGTAAATTTAACATCTGGGCAATTAAACGAATACTTAGTCGACGGTCTGAGTTCAAAACTTCGCGCACACAAGTCACATTGTCGGTGTTTGTCGAAGTCGAAGGTCTTCCAGCACGGTCTTCATCGGCGACCTCTTCCCGGCCCTCTGAAAAGGCCTTGTGCCACCGAAACACACCACTTCTTGCTAAAGCATCATCTGGGTAAACCTGCTTGATCATATCAAACGTCTTTGTCGCAGATTTACCGAGTTTAACACAGAATTTAATCGCGTACCTCTGCTCTAACGAACGCTGCATTTTCGGCTTGCACCATTCAGCGAAAAAGCCTGTCCTGACTCTCCGTGTGCTCGGAGACAACTGACCAGCCGCTCGTTCGTTTGCTAGGAACGCCCTCTACCGGATCCAGTCGATGCGCCCACGCTCCGAAGTACAGTCATGGCGGAATAAAATCAGTCCTATTATTTCCCGGACAAACCCTGTATGTGGAGACGTCACCATGAAGTTCACACGATTTAAAGCATTTTTCGTTTTTTTTTTTTTTTTTTTTTTTTTTTTTTTTTTTTTTTTTTGTTTAAACCAGCCAACCCTGATACTACCAAACTAAAATGAGATCGAATGTGTGGAATATCAGAAAGAAAGAAGGAATGGAAGAGGGCAATGCAAATCACATGCAGCGTTGTTCGTTTCAGGCATTGATATGACACTTGGATTTGACCTGAACATAAGCAAGTTTCTTATATTTTTAAATTTCGTGGAACTGGTAGAAACCTTTCTTGAAATAAGAAATCTAAATACATGACATAGTCACCATGAAGTTCTGATTTGTAGAAAATACAATGAATAGTCAGTTTTTGGCATTTAAATAATAAAATAGGTAAGAGTGAAATTGACAAACTAATTATTGCTTAAATTGTACCAAAGATTCCCCCTCCCCCTAAGTAAACTTCAGCACGGTCAATTTTATCAAATCTTTAATTTTAAGAAATGTACATCTTGCCTAACATCCGGCTCTAGTTACTATCAATTTCACGTAGGTCATACGTAATGTTCATTGAGGTTTGCTCCAAAATATCTTTCGTCAGGCTTCTTAAATATGATTCTTTGCACCCCGTGCCAGTATTGTCTCCCCCGTTTTAGTCGGTTCTATTTGATTATCCGTACGTCATTCAGTGACTTACAAATATTATGATTTTCGAGTTCGTAAGCAATCTTTCGTATATTTTAACTACTGTCTTAAGTAATGAAGAACTGTGATTGAGTTTGAAATACAACGAATTAAATGCTATTATTTGAAGTGGTGAGTTCAATCTAGATGTTTTTTGTGTCAGAAATAAACAGATTAACATTGAGTCATCCTGCTGTATATTACGATTTTGAAATGAGATGTGGTTTTCAAAAATTACTTTTTTCTCTTTTCTCTTTCTGGTGAGATGTTTGATATATTTATATATTTCCTTTTCGTTATTTTAGGCCAGTTCAGCTTTGGAGAAGTAGGTGTATTGTAACACTTCCACAATGTCAGTGGTTATTGAAACTACGATTGGAGACATCACTGTCGACTTGTATACCGACGAAAGGCCACGAAGTAAGTATACAATAAATTTTATTTATGCTATATATGTATATGCATTTAATATTCCAACAACTTGCCCTACGGATCAGTGTTCGTAGATCCAGGTGGTTTATCACCAGATTATTGCAATTTTGTATTTAAAAAAAAAGTACGTAAACTGTGAGTAATACGTAAAGAGAGAACTATTTCGGATTGACTTCTGCCAAATGTGAACGCCATCGTAAAAGAACTATGAACATGCTGTTGTAATTTTTAGAAGCAATATATTGCTCTGGAAAAACTAACTTACAAGTATTATGAATAGAAATCCAGGACTAATGTTGGTGTCTGGAAAGTTAGTTACTTGAGCAAAATGCAGTGAGGGTGATTTAACGTATTATTAAGTATTTTGCCTTTTGGCAGGTCCTGGAACTAGTGAGTTTTGTTTGTTTGTTTGTTTCAGTTTAGGTTTGGGTTTGGAAATGTTTTATCTACGTTTCCCAATCTTCAGCCTCCTCTTTTGACTCCCAATATTTTCTTCTGTTTTTCCAATCATTGGTCAATTGTGTTGTTCTTCCTATCCCTCGCTTTCCTTCTATTGACAATGTGAAGAAGACATTTTCTTCGCAAGATGTGCCCAATCCTATTGCCCTCCTATGAAGAATGCTGGCTAAAAGCGTTCTTTTCTATTCAAAGGTCTCTAAATATTTCTTCTCTAACTTCCGTATGTCCAGGTCTCAGAACCATAGAGTCCAATACTTCATACATAGCAGAGTTTCCAAATGTAGCACTCAAATTTCCCTATTATGTACCAGAAGCGGGAAAATCCCACCCAAATCGAAAAAAGGGATTTTTCAAGGAGAAAATTTCCCTTTTCCCTCTAAATTTCTCCCCTTCGGGACATAAAGACATATTAGAAGTGGTACCGTTGGAAACCTAGTTGTATTTGGAACAAAGCGAGATACAAATCATGATCCTAGAGTAAATAGAAATGTGCCAGGAAATTTTCCATTGTTTGAATACTTGCTTTATTTACACATTTTTAGTCAATTAGTTTAGTAAAGTATCTACAGTATTATCACTATTTATCCTAAAATCATGAATCGTACCTCGTTTTCTTCGGCATGAATCGGCCATTCGAACGGTATAACTTGCATATCCGTATCGTGCACCTGAGGGGAGAAAATTCCCCCAAAAGGGAAATTTTTGTAAAAAAAATTTTTTTTTTTAAATTTTGGGTCCCTCTGTGCGCCCCGGGTGGCTCAGCGCCCAAAATATTTCGAAATATGCTACATAGTGTATGTAATAATTGTACGAAATACCAATCTCATATCTTGAAAACTAAAGGCGAGAAAAAAATATTGACCCATGTAGCAACAATACGCATGTTCCCCTATAGCATGAAAAAAGAGCTGAATTCTAGATAAAAATTTCCTGACACATCCCTAATTGTCGTAGGAACACGAATACAAAATCAATATATGCAATCGATACGGTAGACTTTTGTCGGAACTTCTGTAGAGTAACTGCTGATTTCTTCCTCCTCACGGCACTATTAGTAGTTGCCAGAGACGGCCGCACTACTCAGGATGTCCGTGTCATATGTGCAGCGAAGTATTATTTATTTTCTACAGTGCTACGGCACACAGCCATATTCACAGGGAAATGGAGATGGTGTATGGGGACAAGTGTTTAGCAGTGTGATCCAAGGAGTTTCAAAATGGTCGAGATGATGTTCAGTGCAATGAGCGATCGGCTCGACCTCGTTCTGCGCTGATACTGGACAACATTATGCGTGAAGACGAAATGAAGACCCCCCCCCCCTTTAAGGTACGAATTTTAATGAAAGTACACTATAATGATAAAAACCCATTAGATGCTCTTTATTTTTCGCAGAAAGTTTGAATCTCAGTCCCCGCTTACAGTATGCCCTGCAATCAGAGTGACATGATAAAATTCCAGCTTGAGGTAGGCACTATGATCCAAAATTTATTCAAGACAAGCCAGGCGTTTTCCCGTGATGCCATCACGAACAGCAATAGCAATTTCAATGTAAAGAGAGGAATTATAGAAAATGCCCCTCTTACAGTCTTAAAACGCAAAGTTTTAGAAACGCTGGGATACGTGTCTACTTATTTTTAATCAGGAGTTTCAACTTCCTAATTTGAAAGGATTGTAAGATACTCATGAACTTTGATTCCCTGCTTCTCCCTTAAGGTACACATTTTAATCAAAGTAACATGGTAAAAACCCAGTTCGAGGTAGCTATATCCAAAAATTAGTTTCAAAAGGTCCATATGTTTTTCGTGATACTATTACAAATATGATCTTTTTCACTTTTATTAGATGATAGACAAATTCAGTAAATGTGGTGATTAACGTAAAATTTGCTGCAAAGCAAAGCAGGTGCACAAGCAAACCTATTTTTAAGTAAGTGCGTAACTCATTTTTATTCACATTGAATTTTAATAAGTTTAAAATTTTCTGATTTTGCATTGATGCATTGAAAAAATTTACTCGTAGGTTTCCAGTAGATAATGTATTATACTAATTTTTTCTAGCAATTTTATATGTACGTCTTATATTACTTTTTTATATATAAGTTTAATTATACAGTATAACGTAACTATTTTGAGTTATAGTTTGTGTATATAACACTAGTAAAAAGGATCCCTCGAATGAAACCATTAATACCTCTATATTCTTTTTGACTTGAATAAAATAAAACTAGCTATTGCATACAGTATTTTTATTTTTCAATTTGTGTTTCGAAAGATGCTAATTAACTTATGATCGAGTATTATCCGAAATAATTGATTTCTGTCCTACTTTCCAAAATATTATCATCATTTTACATTCTAAGCAGAAGAAATCTTAGTTTCTCTTGTCGTATCGGTACCGTACACTGAGAGAAAAAGTTTATTTATTTTTTAGCCTAGAGAATCCGGAGGGGCGAAATTTAGCAGCATTCTCTATCACACACTAGATTTTCTCTTTCAGACTACTTACAGATTTACTGCTTAACCAGGACCAATTTATACAGCTTAAAAAAAACGTCGGCACGTGCAGGATACAGAAATCATAGTTACTTCGATAAACATTATCTGGTTGTGCACTGACGCTATACAATCCCATTCTTATCCACGATTTAGATTTTCCTTCTGCCAGAAATACGAGGTCTGGAAAGAAATAAGTGGCAACACTGTTTTATCCCCGCTCAGGGATTTTTGTTCTTGCTGCTGTTGGCAACGCGTGTAGAGGGTGGGTGAAGCCATACATCTCGGTTGGCGACGCTAGTGTAGGTGCCGCAGTGATAGTAGTGGAGTGTGTTAAATGTAGGTTATCAAATCACATCCCTCTAAAGCAGGGATGCAAATAAGCAACAAAATTTTACTCGGCCAAGAAAAAAGCTACTAGCCTACATCCCACAATGGAAATAATTCACTTACTTCGGTATGATAAATACTCGCCCGCACCGATGAGCCACTCGCCCTGGGCGAGTGGGCGAGTGCTTACTTCAGGGTGGCCACTCACCTGGAAAACCGGGAAAAGTCAGGGAATTTTGATGAAAAACATGGAATTTTTACTCGGGAGAAAATTTACGTTCTGCTGTATTCCTAGCCATTTAGCCGGTTTATTTATATACAAAATAGCTTTGGTCGCTGGGGGCTTCGCCCCCAGATTTCTCCTTCCTTCCAGGTTTCGTTTATCTAGCTCTGCTGGTTTGGGCTGCGCATACTTTCTTCATATTCTTTTGTCATTTAGTGCTGCCCATGAATTGAGCTGGAGCGAAATCGGGACCATTTTGTAATTAACACACTTGTTTAGTTCGATGGTTGCTTGATTTCCAGAATTCGCTCGGGGCTGCGCCCCTGCATCCCGTTTTGGTGGTCCCGATTAATATAAAGGCTGAACGATAGTTGAGTATTTCTGCCGGAAGAGTTCCGAATGTGTGTCGAATTCCACAAAATGTGTGGAATTTTGGTTAATGCGTGTATTTCTATGTGGAATCAAAAACTGTGTGGATTCCACATGCATTTGTACTCAGTGGCGGCAGTACTTTTTGCGCCACACGATTAATTGGCCATGCTTTTCTACAGATATTTGACCTTTTGACCACCAATTTGAAGTAATGGCATTCCCCTCCCCCTAGTTTTTACACCCAATTCCGCTACTGCATGTACTATTGTTCTAAAAAAAATCAACTTCAAACAAATTTTTCTGATTTCTTAAAAGCACATTTTAATAGTGCTCATTTACTTCAGTTCCGTTGTTTTGTTACACAATATTTCCCATCTATGTCGACCTGTTCCCCGGTTGCATAACCACCGCACGCCACTGCTGGCACGACAAAACCTTTGGGACCCGGGCCTACCTAAAGTTGTTAATGCCGGCTTTCTAGACCGAAGTCCGCTACTTCTTAATACAGGTAGCTCCATAATTGTCCTCTCCATTCATTTGTGACGTCAAAGAACGATAGCATAACCTTGTACTGCAATATGACAGAGGTTGCTAATAAGCACACCTGGTGAAGGTATTGTATATTTGTTGTTAAATCCGGAGAAATATTTGATTGCAAATTAACGAATAATAAGTAGATAATGAGTAGAACAGTTTCTTGATTTGAATTTTGCAATTTTAAACCGATTTTATGTAAATTCTGTAATGGTGTTTTTCCAAGAAAATAAATTTAAGAATTATTGACTACTTATTTTTTAAACATATATTTGTTAAAAAAAGAAATGAAAATTTCAGTCAAGGGAGTTGAGGATTGTCGCAGGGTGCGGGCTCCACCTCCATTGGCCATTTCCTAGCTATGGGCCTGGATCAAAATACCATGTTTTCGAGTAATTCTTTTTCTTAACACATGGACTTCTTTGCCGTATAACTCACATGATTTGTGTTTAATAATGGTTTACGGGTTTGCAGGGCCGGCGACAGGGGAGGGGGAATAGGGGACAAATGCCCGGGGGCCTGGAATCACAAAAGAATAATTAAAAGCAATAATTTTACTGGAATTTAGGGGTTCGTGTCCCTGAGTTGCCCAAGGATCCTATATATACCAATTTTAGATCTCTAGAAATTTTCTGGAAAACCGGGAAAATTTCTGGAAAAGTCAGGGAATTTTGAAATTCCAAATGAGTGGCCACCCTGTACTTGCATTCCTGCTTTAAAGGGATGTTTTCCAAGGTGAAATAATGTTCATGGATAAAGATCGAAGTGATCCGTGGAAAAAACGCCAGGTAATGTAACTCTGGACTACGTGAAACATGCGGTAATGACTTCGTTGTATCGAAGTGGCACGTTGGGTTGCATCGTTTCGTGCAGGACGTGGTAGTGTACAACAGGAACCAGATGGAGGTCAACAACCGAGTCATCGAATCTTTGTTGGATGTGGACAGGAGGTTGACTGCCAGGGAATTGGCTAACGAAGTAGGAACATTCCACACTACAGTGTTGAATGTGTTGCACAATGTCCTTGGTTACCAAAAAATTGCATCCCGGTGGCTACCGCACCACCTTACAGATGTTCAAAAATGGCGCAGATACGCCCACGCCGGAGATCATTTGGCATGTTACAGACGGGAAGGTTGCACGTTCCTGGATAGGATCATCGCACTTGACGAAACGGGCGTGCTCTTATGAGCCAGAACTTAAGCTCCAATCAAATGAATGCTCCACTCATAATCTCCCCGCCCAAGAAGCTGTCAGAAAACGGGGAATGTGAAGATGATACTAATAGTGGCACACAATGTACACTTCTCCAAAATATAATTTCATGCCCGAATTTTTCTGTCACTTAAAATTCTAAGTTTAGCAATAGCGCATTCTGAGTGAGAAGAGGGGAAGGAATGAAAAAAGAAACAAGACTTATGAATACAGCTCACAGTTTGCTGGTTGAAATTCTCAGTTCTTCTTTTGTTACTTATAAAAACGATACTTCTAGTACAAAGATCATCATAAAAACAACGAAAAACAAAGATAATCATAAAAACAAGGGTAGTTAAGGAGTTTGTTCTCTATCAATGCAACTGAAGGAGCGTTCTCTAGTTGTTCCGATAGCCATGCGTGTGAAGTAGTCTATTTTTATGTTGACGCAATACTTTTTAACTTGGTTCGAATCCCACTTGATGCATTTATTCTTTTATTTTGTAATTTTCAGTCATTCTTGCCGTACATATTTATAGTATATGTATTACACGGAGGTGATGGACAACTTTCTAATTTATCCAAAAATAAGTGTACAGGCGTAGATCCTTTCCTATATATCCCAATGTGAGTCTCCCTTAGTGCAAATAACTTCTTGCATCGATTTATAACATTTTCAGAAACTTGTAAATAAATCCAGAGATCTAGTGTTCAGGAAATCAGTATCAGATCTAATACCTCCTTCATCACTACCAGAACGCAATTATTATTATTATTATTATTATTATTATTATTATTATTATTAGTAGTAGTAGTAGTATAAGTAGGAAATAGAAAAAAAGGTTTTAGGGTACTAAATTTGGTGAGACATTTTATTTCTTCCCAGTATGGACTTTATTGTTGTTTTGGTGTATCAGAACCATTTTAGATAGGTTTTCACGACGTTCTCACATTTTTTTTCGCTTTAGAGTCTTAATAACTCTCAATAGTGTCACTGCTTTCTAGAGTTAATTGCATCTCACAAGAATGCACTCAGTTACATAATACCTTGGCCATCACTTTACTCCGAACATTCTCACTTAGTGTTTTACGAGAGAAGATGAGGTGTGTTCTCTACTGTTTTCAAATCGGTTTTGTCTCAGGTTCAAAGTAATGGATGTAAGTGTTTAATGAGTATCAATTTGGGCAACAACGACACGTTGATATTCTCTCATGCTTCACAGCGTAAGCGTGAAGATTCATGAATTATCGGAAATGAATTTTCTAAAAGGTAGTCCAAACTTTTGAATATATATAGGGTAATTTTGAATAGGCCTAATATAGGCGTATTAAAAGAAAAGGATGATATAGAAATATAATTTGACAGAAACGTGAAATATCTTGTCTAGAGTTCAGTCTGTTGGTTAAGTTACTTTTAAAATTTATCGCGTTACTTTGTCATCAACTTTTCCTTATATACAATATATGACACAAGTTACACTAGGTGATAGTTGTTACTTATGTAACTCGTGGTCGGTTCGGAAGTAGCACGCTATTTGTAGCGAAGTTACAATAGCTAGCTACAAATTTTGTAGCTCTAGATGTAGCGGCGCCACAAGTCTAAACCTGTAGCTTGTAGCTGTAGCTGAGCTACATATTTTTATAGTGTGTAGCGAATTTTGCACTAAAGCTACAAATAAACCTTTTTCAGGACGCAAAAATATTTTGTAACTAGAACATTTCCTCAAAATTTTTAGTAAATTTTTATATGATGATAGGGAGAAAATATGATTGTTTTCTAATTTCTGTCTCCAATTATTTTGTAACAATATTACAAGAAAATTTTCTGAAATAAATTGCGTACTGACGATCGGTCAAAAGGATAGTAATGACTCTTAAAATAGACCTACATGCCATTCTAGTGAAAGCATACATTTCTTTGGGGGAGGGGGTAATATATATAATATGCACTTTATAAAGAGTAGACAAAATGCATACTTTACTGTGAAATGCAAATTGACAAACAAAGCTTTTATGTAATATTTTAACCAAACTTTTAAGTTCAGTTACGCATGTAGATGCCAGACATATATTATAATCCATGATGCCAAGTAAACTGTATTTGTGACAAGAGCTTAAGTAGCGAATACGTTTCTGGAAAACCAGCTAATAGTTGTAGCGAGCTACACCTTTTATCATGTAGCTGTAGAGCAGCTACTTTCGAAAAGTAACTTTCCAATCACTACTCAAATAATGTTGGCAAATGGTGAATATACTGTATACTTGCCTTCTACGTGTGCCTCTCGGGTTTACTCTAGGCGATCTTGCTTTCCTCGATTTCAACAAGCGATAGAAGGAAATTTATCACTTTTCTCAGTTGGTTTTCTGTATGCTCAGGAAACTGATAAGAGTATGATTTTTAGAGTACTCGGGTCATAATCAAAGAAGGGGCATGAAAACCATGGCCATACTCACCTGAACCGATGAAAACTACTAAACACTGCTTAAATCGATTAATTCTTTACGATAGCTATGCAAAATCTTTATCGAGTTGGAAATAGTGGTGTCAACCAGCTCGGCTCGAGCACTAAGCCACCGGCGCGGCTTGAACTCCGGCTTGGTTCAACTGAGCCAACAGCTTGAGTCGGGGTGATTGGAATGAGCCATTGGTTCTGTTAGGCTCAGCTCAGGTAAGCCATTGGCTCAAGACGGCTCAGTTGGAATGAACCATCGGCTCGAGCCGGCACGTTTGGATGAGCTGTTGGCTCGGCTCACTTCTCAGTTCGGCTCGATGGTGACTGAGCCGGGAGCCAAGCTGATCAAGCCGTTGACAACACTACTACTTGAAACCTGAAAAACACAGATTTGAAAGAAGTAGAGAAAACACCTCATCTCCACTCGCAAAATACTCATGAGAGATTGTTTGGGGTAAGATGATGACCAATGTTTCATGAAACTGAGGGCATTCATGGACTCTAGCAAACGGTGATACTATTGAGAGCTATTAAGACATTTAAGTAAAAGATACGAGATCATCGTGAAAACCTATCTTATGGTGGAAAGACTACAAGGTGGATGCAATGCAGTGGTACATTCTTGTCGCTCTGGCGCATGACGTCATCTTGGTCGCAGACGTAGCCAGAGAGAGTCAGATGAACTTTTAACAAGCGCTTGCTCGCTGGTATCTTACACGTAAACTTCTCTTCTATTTATAGTGATCTTCAACGGAGTAAAAATTTTAGTATAAACAATAATTATATAAACGTAATGTAATCAATGCTTAAGCTAAGTGAATTCAAAAGAAGGTATTTACAATAGCAAAAGAAACAGCAATATCAGTTCATATTAAACAACTTTGAAGCTTGAACAAGCTAATGTTACTCACTACATTTTTTGCTTTTTCTTTCTTTTCTTTTCTTTCTTGTTTCTTTTCTTTTTTAAACATCTGAAGTAAGACCTCGAGTATGTATAGGCCTGAATAATCTATATCACAGTGTGTCGTTAATGCATTTCATTATTATATATTTATGTATGCTCAAGTATATTTTCGTAACACATTGATCGGTTTTGATTTACAATTATTATTATTTTGCTTGAAAGAGAATTCTTTACTGATGACACCATATAAATTTTGAGAATATCTCAAGGGAGAATTCATGGTTTTCGTAAACAGAAATGCACGTACGTATATTTTCGTTATGCTTGGACAGTTTTTTTTTTTTTTTTTTTTTTAAGAGGTTGCTCCCACGTAAGTTTCGTCAGAATCTCAGGGGAGGTTAAAAACTTTATTGAGCAGGGACGCACTTATTTAATATTTTAAACATCGTTTTTATTTTTGATTTATATAAAGAAAAAAACATCTGATTTGAAATCGCTGATCGCTTATTTATAGAATTTGTATTTAAACAAAAGGTTTGGTGAAACTGACAGTTCTCTGAATATTAGTGTCAAAATTTACGCCATAACAAACTGTATTATTAAACATTTGTACGAAATGAAACGTTACATATGCTATTGTGTTCTAAAAATATATAGAAATAAATATGTATATACAAAGCACCTAAAAGACAAAGAAACTGCCACTTGACTATTTCAAGCAAGAAACAAAGTACTAGTCGTAACTGAAGACGATGTAGGGGTGTTACAGCTAAACCAGAAAACATATAAACCATAAAATTACATAATTTTCTTGATAAGTTTTCTCTTTTCTGTCCCGTGGACTAAAGACAAAAGATAAATTCAAGTGATGACTGTGGAATTTGGTGGAATGAGAATGCGGGAGTACCCCGAGAAACTCACGGACACGATGTTGTCCACCACAAACTCACTTGACCGAGAAGCGGACTAGTATCCCTTGCACCAGAGGTGAGCCTTCTGCCACTGAGCCACCGTGCTTCCTTGATTGGTTGAGAATCTACCATATTTTTAAATTTACTGCACTCATTCTTAATTTTGTAACTCTGTAGGGGGCCCCTAAATATGTATATGTAATTATCCAAAGTTATGATTAAAATGAACAAAAATTTCAAAATCTGAGTATAAAAATGTCCCGACAATGTCGCCCTGACATGGTAGGTGGATACTTTATTCTCTTGATCTAATACATTGTTATATATCTTTGTAACCGTTAATCGTTATTACGAATCTTCCATTCGTTAGTTAATTTGAAGTACAACGTCCCGTTTCAGCACCGAGGCTACAGGGAATGCATACCTCCAGAATGAAATGGGATCTGAACTACATTAACGCGTTCAATATTCTACATATACGTAACTGGAGGGAGGTAATAGCCCCTAGAACATCGTGCCTCCCTTCTCGAGTTACATGCCTGCCTCTGTGGTGAAAATTTGGTCTCAATATCTTATGTAGAAGGAAATGATGGTAGAAATGATCACCTCTGTCTGTTCCCCTCCCTCATGATTTCAAATCCGGGTCTTGCCTCAAAGTTCGTCTTTTTAAATCGTACTATTGGATTTTTGTATGCATAATCAACACAAGCTACTGTAGCTCTATATACTATTATTACATACTATTAATACCAAAAAGAAACTACATAATGAATCGGTTTTTTTATAATTTCATTTAACATTGCATTTACTTATTACTTTTATGTAAAACTTACCATATTTTAGGTTTATTTTGTCCTGTCGCCTGCAAGCTAAAATCCATTTCTGGAGGCATTCCCCCTCTTTTAGAGGAAATCTAAAGTATTTTATATTAGTTTCCTTAGTTTTTCTGTACTAATTACTACAGCCGTACACTGCACAGTTAGGCATTCTCGATATCATTTAAAAGAACAAAGTAACAAAGAATTTCCACTTGTCACTTAAAGCCGCGCCTTTTCCCGCTGTCTGTTGCAAACCAGATGACGTCACAGCCACGACAACGCTCCAAGCGACATGCGCATGCAACCACCTTGTAGTCTTTCCACCATGGCCTATCTAAAATGGTTCTGATACACTAAGATAACAACATACAGTCCATAGGTGTAACCAGCGCCGTACCTTAGTTTTTTTCTGAAGGGGGGGGGGCAAGCATTAAGACGCGTATTAGGGTTCCATAGAATGGTTGTTTTCTAATTCTTGGGCCCCATCTTTCTCTTACTCTTTATGGGAGCCTGTGGGCCCTCCCGCACGGCAAGGTATGTGGTTCCATTAGTTGCGCCCCTGAACCCGTTTTATACATGACAAATTAATTAAGGGGACAATATTGACAAATCTCAAAGCCATACTAATACACATTATTTCTAGGGCACATAATAGTAGACATTTTTTTACTAAAATGGGCAATAGACTCAATTTTGTTTTATTTACCTTTTGTGTGCTGTTTTGTTTATATAATGTAATGAATCTGTTTGATGTTTCATTTATAATTTGATCTTCGTATCGTATATGGAGTAAAAAGAAAATTGTCTTAACATGGGACCCCATCGAACGGCGGGGAGCTTCTCTGGTAGGGACAGTTGCCCGATGCCCCCCCACAAGTTACGATACTGGGTGTAACAAACTAGGAGGAAATAAAATATCTCACCAAATTTAGTACACTAAAACCTTCTTTTTCTAATTCCTACTTACAATAATAATAATAATAATAATAATAATAATAATAATAATAATAATAATATGAACTGCGTTCTGGTAGTAATGAGGGAGGTATTAGGGCTGATAGTGATCTTCTGGACACTAGAACTCCGGATTTATTTTGAGGTTTACGAAAATCTTACGGATCAATGCAAGAAGTGATTTGCACTAAGAAGGAATCACAATGGGATATACAGAAAAGGTTTTACACCTGTACACCTTATTTTTGAATAAATTAGAAAGTTGTTCATCACCTCCGTGTAATACATATACTATAAAAGTGTACGGCAAAAATAAATGAAAAATTACAAAATGAAAAAGTAAGAGCATCGAATGGGACTCGAACCAGGTTCAAAAGTACTAAATCCGCACAGAAAACAAGAACTTAGCTTGCATGGCTATCGAAACAACTATGAAGTTCCATTCCTGTTTCATGAATAGAGAACGAATTTCTTAACAACTCCCCCTCTCCTTTTTTAACGAATATTGTGGTCGAAAAGCTTGTTTGCTTTACTTACAACTAAGTTTTCTGCATTTACCAAGTACTATGATGTTCTAAATGTATCATTATATTAAGTTATAAAAAGTCAACTGAGTATTTCAAACAGCAAATTATGAGTTGTGTTGCGAAGTCTCGTTATTTTTTTCTTTTCACTTCCCCTACCATTACGTCGTCTGCGATGTTCCCAAACCTACAATTTTAAGGGACTTAGAAAAATTCGGGCATGCAGTTATATTTTGGAGAAGTGTACAATGGCATGCAATTCCTCCGAACCAGACCGTAAATGCAGTGTACTACCGCAGGTTTCTGGAACACATCTTCGCCCTGCATTACGCACTAAACGACCCAACTTCACAAGGGATCCGCTCATTGTTTTGCACGACAATGCCCGTTGTCAACGCAGTTGCTGTGAGGAACCTGTTTGTACGATGGGACCCCAAAGCAGAACATTTTCAACTTCCTGCGACTATTTGCGAAAAATCCAAAAACTTTCTGCAACGTTCTAGTAATAGCGTAGTAAAATTACAGCATGAACTTTTCAAGCGCGTGAAAGCAAAAAAGTTTTTACAGTTCTATATTCCTAGGGAAAACGGTGAAAATGACACTTTTTCTATAATGAATATAACTTTATTAATAAACAAGCCAGAGCTCGAAAGTTTTTCAGTACAATAATGCCTAGAACATTCAACATAAAATTCTAGTTAGTTACATAGGATCTAAGTGTTAAGGCTTAATGACAGTAAATTAATAAATTTAGTGTTACATTTTGAAAGGAAAAGAAAAGGTTAAAATGACATATTGAACAGGCAAAATGACATACATAAAGTATCTTAGGTAAGAGTCTTATACAGCAACAAAGTGCACTCAAGAAGGTAACATGAGACAAATATCACATTCACATTGAACCTACTCCTCCATAGGTTTTAAATTGGAGTACAGATCGTTACAAGCGGGGGCTCATGTGGTTCGGATTCCACGTTAATCAGTAGGTCCACGTCTCATATAGCCTCGCTTCTAAACGGGACGTAAAACTCAAAATCAATCAATTAGTCAGTCAGATCGTTACGAAAAATTCATTCACAATTACTTTCATTGTCATCAACATCTACATCACTCACAATTCTAGTGTCTGAGGGCTCTTGTAGTATTTGTTTTTAGCACACTCGTGAAAATTGACATCTTTCAAGAGCCTCCTTTTCTTCTATTTTCTTTTTCTGTTCCTTGGGACTACACGTTAGAATTGTTGTGCTTCTTCCCTTGCGAACCAATCCTTTTGCGTTTACCAATCCTGATGTAGACGGAAACGGAGAAAGTTCTTGGATAGGGACAATGTGACGTTAACCTTCAGCTTTTGATGGAGTACTAGGTACATTTTTCGGAGTAAAGTTACAGGATGATTTCTCGGATAGATTGGATGGACTGTCAGAAATTGTAGGTGGGTATGAAACGTCTATTTGTAATGAAGCATTTTGTGTAGATCCACCATCATTCGTAGACATAACATCTAGTAATTGGTTGTCTGATCAAACACTCCTCTCGTCAGCAAGTCCCTCTATGTCTGGAATATTCATGTTAACTTTGGATGCTTTTAAACAATCCATTTGCTCCGGTCGAACCGCTCGAATTGCTTCCTCCATAGCCACTTTATCCCAGGATTGTCGTGTCTTAGTCCGTGTGTAGTTAGACCCATTCTGAAACAAAACGAAAATATTTATTAGAACTGTCAAATTGGTCATTAAAATAGAAATTTAAAAAAGTTAACCCTTTTAAATTATTGCCCTTTTCGGCGTTTTTCTTGTCTCAGATAAGCAGCGACAGTGTCATCCCTATTTACCCTAGGATCGTGGTTCATACCTCGTTTTTCTCAGAATGGAACAGCCTTTCAAACGGTACCACTTGCATGTCCCTATGGTATATCAGAAGGAAATTATTTGAGGGAAAATCGGGATTTTTGCCAAAAAAAAACTTTTTCAAAGTTTGTGGCCCCCTGAGACTCTACCGGGTCTGCGCACAAACCTCCAAAAATTTGGAAAAATACTACGTAGTGTACTAATTACTTGTGACAAATTCGAATTTCTTGTCTTGAATAATAAGGGCCGGAAAATTTTTTACCCATGTTGAGAGAGCATAAAAAAAACGTCCAAAAATTCTCTAAAACGCACCCTACAAATTTAAAAATTTTCTGACACGTCCATAATGATCGTAAAATTATGGTTTATACGTCGTTTTGTTCAGAATGGCGTAGCCTTTCAGATGGTATCACCGCATGTCCCTCGAACATCCCTAAGGAGGGAAAAAATGAGGAAAATAGGGATTTTTGATGAAAAATCCCTTTTTTCCAGATTTGGGGCCCTCTGGTGCGGCCCTGGGTAAACATAGAGATCTGGAAATCACTTTCAAAAATACTACGTAGTGTACTAATTACTTGTGCCAAATACCAATTTCCTATCTTCAATACTAAGGACGGGAAAAATATTTTCCTCTTCTGCGAATATTTCCGAAATTCTCCAAGGATGCTATACAAACTTCAAAAATTTCCTGACACGTCCCTAATTATTGTAGAATAATGATTCATACGTCGTTCTCTTCAGAATCGAGTAGGCTTTCAGAAAGTACCACTCAAATGTCCCTATCATGTAGCCGAGCGGAGCAAGAATCGGGAAAGTGGGATTTTTGGTCAAAAATATCCTTTTTTTTTTTTTTTACCCTTTTGTCCCTCTGAACCCCCCTTCTGTGTTGACGAAGAGATCCGAAAAAATTCTCATAAAAACTAATGGGTCCACTGATTGTTTATGGAAAATGTGAGGATTCTAGGATTAAAGAGAATCTCACCAATGTTGAAGTTAGACCTCAGTAAAAAAAGGGAATTTAAAAATTGACGACGTCATACCCTCCAATGTTCTGACGCCCTGAAGCGTGTAAACCCTTCCAAGGCTTTCTTGAATGCCTCCTCTCTTGGAAAATAAAAAAAGACCGGAACTAAATAGCATTCTTAGTTCTCTTTTAATCGAATCTTTAAGACACTACAATATCGGTCGAAAACGACCGAAAAAACTTAAAAGGGTTAATCATATTACTTGAAATAACATATTTTCAGTGTGTTCACAATTGTCAATTTACAGTGCAATATTTTGCAGTGTGGATTTGAATTTTCCATGTGCTAGAGTGGAGCAAAAATGCTTTTTCTGATACTGAATTTTGGAAGAAATCAGATCTATTTTAAAAGTGGAAATTAACAGATTTTAGAATGCTGCCTCAGAACAATAGGCTATAACATGAAACTGAGATACAATGTATAGCTTAATTTCCAATTATGGTAAAATGACGCACTATGTCATCCTACATCAAGCCATGACGTGTCATTTCCCCCCAATAGCACACTGCGACAAACTAGCGTCATTCTACAAGAGCGCAAAAAACCACCAACTAAGAAGAAGGCATAAAATGATAGCTCACTGACCATAATTCAACACCCACATATTGTTAACAATGGCTCGGTAACTTTAAAGTACTTATGCTATTTCTCCGAGCAATAAGAAAAAAATTACATTCCTACCTTAACACAAATCTTCCCATCAAAACGTAACTTCCTGCTCTATTGGTCTACCATTACTCCACTATCACTGTTGCTAAGTACCGCATTTGGTTATGTTGCCGACAGACACAGAAAACACACCAACACCGAGAAACCCCGCTATGTCATTTTACCTGAGTGTCATTTTCGCAAAGTCCCCTAAACTTCTTTACTTATAGGCTTTCTATTTATAGAGAAATATATAGAGAATTTATAGGGTTGTATAATAACTGAATAAGTAGCCCATCAAGAAATCCCCATATATATTTACTCAGAAAGAATTACAGGCACTTTTTTTAAAATCTCAAACATGACGATGAATCATTTAACTTCCCTTGAATCCTTCTTACAACTTTGAATGTGACCTGCTTGGACATTAATTTATCTTCAGAAATAGACTTGAAATTGTAGTATTGACTGTCATATTTCTGACATAAAGCCATTAAAAAAAAAAAAAAATCCTGTTTCCCTTGTAACCAGTAGATTGTTCATTTATCTGAAGTAAGCCAACATATTAGTTACGCCAATCTCGTCAAACGAAAAAGCACTGGCTGCTGTGCGGTTAGTCATAATATTGCTAATTAGAGACCCCCAGCTTTCACAAATCGTCCTGAGGTAGCCATTTTCTAAGTATCAAAATCACGTTATAACCTCGACGGCTGCTCTACCAATGCGCAATGGCTCATTGGTATCGTTTACGCTTCCTGTTCTCGCCTCTCAATTTTATCGGTATATTACGATTATCAAATGTTGAACTGTTCTGAATCGTGTTTTATTTATGGGGAAGAAAATCTTTTTGCAACCGTAATTTTTATTTTTAGAGTAGACAATCTTTCTGAGGCAGTGATTTTCGTCTAGAGGTAGCCAGTCTTTCTGCCGCCCGCATTTTCTTTCTGCAACATTGTCGCACTGTCACTTATTGTTCTGCTTTGGGGCGATGGGACATTCTAGAGCGCCCACCCTATTCACCTGACATGAGTCCATGTGACTTTCGTCTGTTTCCTAAGACGAAAGAACCACTGCGAGGGGTGCGTTTCCGCACCAGAGATGCCATACTTCAAGCTATAGGGCACTCTCAGATATCCTCAAAGAGAGCACGGCTGCTAGTATCCTACGACTTCCCCCCATCTGGCAACTGGTGAACATGCGTGCAGGGGATTACGTTGAAGGCCTGTAGAAGTCTCATGATTGTGCAATATATAGTTCACGAAAGACCCAGCACCATGTGTTGCCATTTATTTCTTTCCAGTCCTCGTAAACATGTGGATAACAGAATTGAGTGCGCAGCAGCATCTAGAAAATGTGTAAGAAGCATATGTACTACGATGAGAAGGTATGCACCATCTAGGCTGACCTGGCTGTACTCCTTACAACGCAGTACAAAAATTGCGTCCCCTAACACAAATTGCACTTCTTTTCTCTGGTAGAGTAGCGCCAGGAAAGTCGCCTGTAGCTGGAATTTACGTATTTTCTTTCTAATTGCACTCGATTATTCTCTCTTATGAAATTTATTTAATTTTCTTCTACTTGTACTTAAATGTTTGTGCATTTTAAAAGCTTTACAGTTGAGTTTACAAAAAAAAAAAAAAAAAAAAAAAAAAGCGTATGAGAAGTCGTACAATTTGAACTACCAGTGCAGTCCAATGCCTTCATCGCTACGACATCCGTGAAACAACAGAGGTACGGCCATATCATCGTAGCCTACTGGAGCCGCTAGTGCTTGCGAGTGACTTGTATTTTTTTTTTTTTTTTTTGCATGATAATAGGGAAAAAGGTGTGATAGTTGATCGTTACTTTCGACATCATAGTAGCTCAGTGGGTTTTATTGGGTAAAATTAAGTTTTATTAAATTATGTACGTATATTTAAAATCGTATTCGTAGTGAAATACCATCTAAGCATTCATACTCTATTGTACACATGAAATTATGAAATTCCCTCATCGCACAGAGGAAATCCATGGACCCCCATCTGCGCTTCGTGGAACATACTTTGCACCATTGTCACTTGGCTATATTTAGGTTTCTAGAAAGAAGGAAGTAAACAATTTTATAGAGTATCAAAAAGGTGGGTAATTCTATATAATATAGAATAGGGATAAAATCCGTTAGTACACGAAGGATTCAAATTCGTGGGCCAGCCAGGCAAATACTGGGATGTACCTTAAGGTCAGAAGCCAAAGATAAGAAATTTCTAAATAGGGTGAATGTGCCCGAATTCAGCCGTCTCCAGTAGTCAGCCACTTTCAGTAACAAGCAATTAAATAAGCATGCGGTAGCTTGTTGTCAAACAAACAGTCAACTAAAACATAAATCAGAGCTCCAGTAGTCAACCTCATTTGTTCTGGCCTGGTGTGACTTCTCGTAGCAGAAAAGAAAAATTATCATTTGAGGTCTGCTGATGCAAGTAGTTAAGTTAAAACTATATTATTGTAAAATAGTACGAGTTATTGCTTTCTTCGATGCATGAATGTATGTAGTTACTTAAAAATTTGTGTTCTTTTGATACAAAACAAGATATTGCGTAGAAATAAGGGGGGCTGACTTCAGGTTGCATTTTTGATAACGTTTCCCAGTGGTGAGCCCCCATTACTTTCAACGGACGACTACTGGATACATATACTCCAGTAGTCAGCTACTAAGTCACTAATTGCATCATGCAAGCATAATAGTTATAATACCAGCCATTTCAATTCTTGTATTGGGGGGCGCGGTGGCTCAGTGGTAGAGCGTTCACCTCCGGTGCTTGGGGTCCCTGGTTCGATCCCAGCTCGCGCCGTGTGGACTTTGTGGTGGACAAACACCGTGCTCGTGGGTTTTCTCGGGGTTCTCCCGTTTCCTCCCACTTTCTTCATTCCACCATTTCACTCATCTCTCATCATCACCGTCTCCTTTAGCCTAACCGGCATAACCATGGGACGTAAAATTTCAGATTTCATTTCATTTCAATTCTTGTATTTTCCTGGAACTGAGGGGGGAAAAAGGTTAAGAATTTATGGCTGGCCTGAATTATTTCTCTAAAATATAAAGGACAGGTAATGAGTATTTTTTTTACCCTGATCATAGGTTACCTTTTAATCTAAGGTAACTGTGAGGAAATCAGGGATATCAATATCTAATTGATTTGATGATTTAAATTACTCCGCACAATGTCACGTTTCTACATGTTTTTAATTCCAAAGTTGCAATATTATTATTATTATTACTAATAATAATAATATCTGTTCCGTTCCTAGAGTTGCCTGATTGCCAAAACAATACAGAATAATCATAAATATTTACATTCTAACTCATGTTTCACATTCAGTACCTCATAGCCTAGGTACACTTTCTCATAGTAACCTACTTGCTTTCTATCAAAACCTAATTAAAAACGCGCTTTATCTTTTTATAAGTAAATTTACGCACAGATGCGTGTTAGCCTATCTTGAAGAGAGACAACGGAAACCAAAGAGTCATAGAGAGCCATTTCAAGCATTCCAACCAAGAGTAATAGCTGGTAGGTGTGAAAGTTATCGAATACTTGAAATCGAATCTTCATAAAAAAGCAAATAATGAAGGTCTCTTTCAAGGAATTAAGAGGACTGCTGACCGTGAGGAAAATATGTCTAACAGTTTAAGAACGTGTGATTCACTGTTTCTTTGAACCAGTCCAAAGACATCTACTGGAATAGACTCAGTGTCAGATGTTTTTGCAACCAGGTGCATTGAGAATACTGTATCCAAAGTCTTCTTGTTCTACACTAATGAACTCAGACAGGGCTATTCTTCTGTCCAAAGAGGATCGATCTGTTAAATCAGTACTTGCTAGTGAGATGTTCGATAATCTTAGTCCTGGAACATACCAGATTTCCACAATCGGCCTTCTAGAACCTACAAATACATCTGTGATATCAGAAATAGATGTTACGTCTGACTCAAACCAGGAAACCAACATATCCGTTGTGGAATCTTGTACTGAAACGACGCAAGGTGAAAGGTCTTCTCCGGTTTCTACAATCGGTAGTACCAGAAATAACTCCATATGATCTCAGAAGAAATTCAAAGAGAACCTTCGTCAAATACTTTCATATCATCTGCCTTTGATCAACATCTTTTCTGACTAGCTCCAATCAAAACAGGAACTACCAAAAATGTGCCCAGAGAAAAAGTTCCAACTGCGATATCCTCCAAAGAATGGAGAAATTATCAGATGTTAAAGAGTGAAAAGAAACGAAAACTAGAAGAGGAACGTCTAAAACGAAAAAGGTAGAGAATAAAAAAGAAAGGAAAATCTGCAAAAGTCAAACAGAAAGAAAATACTGTCAAGCCAAGTAGCAATAGTAGTTCGGAAGACGAGATGCAAGAAATTGTTGAAAGCCGTGTAAAATGTAAGGCCTATGAAGAAGAATTCATAAGTGATATTGAGGTCGACACTAAATATATTGGGTGTGATTTTTGTGATCACTGGTATCACTTGAAATGCACGTGCCTCAGTGATTTATCGTACGAAGAAGCTACTAAGCAAGTGTTTATGTGTCCTGCATGTGCTTAATGAACTTCATATTAAAGGATTAATGTCATAGCTAAGTATAAATGTCAATGTAAATATAAATAAGCCTATATATTAGTTTTAAATAGGCCAGTCTAGGCCGAGGCACATTTTTCTTAGTTTATGGTAAGTACAAGAAGTCTTTTTCCTGTATTGCAATAGATTTTCCAGGTAGTTTTTCTCTGTAGGAACTCCGAGTGCAATATATTTGTCCCTTAATTTGCTAACTGGGGAATTTGTCTCTTAAATTTCATTAAAAAAGTCCATTCTATAGTGTGGCTGAGTACTGGTTAAAGTAATGGCTGACCTTTGGTTTTCATAGACTGAGTACTGGTTATTTTAGGGCTTCTGGTATTTTCTTTTACCTATGTAACTATTTATAAAAGATTTCCTATGCGAGCTACACAAAAGTAAAATTTAAACGCTGCTCTTTGTAATGGCATATGCAGTAAAAGTTGTTAATAAAAAAATATTTTTTTTTATACTTTAAAGTTGAAAATCTTAAATGGCCGACTACTGGCACATTTACCCTATACATTCTTTATGAAAATAAAAACTCAGCTTTTTTTCTTTTTTTGGTGTGCAGAACTGAAATGTTGAAAATTTATTATTATTTTTTTTAAATTTAAAAACTCATTTCTAGTTAGCTTTCTTTCGTACGATAGAGTTTACGATTGAGGAAGTTCTGTAACACATATATACACATCACATACTCCACTAGATGGAAAAGAAGAATTCGGGAGTTTTCCGATCTCCTTTTTAATGCAGTTTTTTTTGTTTTTATGTACGAGGAACTATCAGAAACTAAGGTTACAAGGCCAATGCTTCTGGAATTTCGTCTGTTATAGAGAAATGAGGAGTATGCGGTAATTTTAATACATGGAGTTGGCAACTGTGCAGTTTCAGCCACCCACCACTAGTTGTATGTAAACACAAGTGGTGACTCGTTTGGAAAACTGGTTTCGCTAAGAAGTCTGCTCAGTTATTCGATTCTTGTGGCAGGAAACATGTAACTAGTTGAAATTCACCAACAGCTAGTAGAGGTTTACGGAGACTGAAATGTCTCGTCAGCATGTTGCAGAATGGTGTCAAAAGTTAGCGACTGGTAGAGAAAACAGTCACCGACGAGGAGCGCAGTGGACGACCCAGGTACGACGTCAAGCAGTTTCGCTGCGACATCACCGACCACCCTCCCTTCAGCCCGGACCTTGTTCCAAGCGAGGGGCCGCGGTGGCTCAGTGGTACAGCGTTCACCTCTGGTGCTTGGGGTCCCGGGTTCGATCCCAGCCCCCGCCAAGTGAATTTTTGGTGGGCAAACACCATGTGCGTGGGTTTCCTCGGGGTCCTCCCGTTTCCTCCCACTTTTTCATTCTACCATTTCATTCATTACTCATCATCACCGTCTCCTTTAGCGTAAACGGCATAATCGTGGGACGTAAAACTCAAAGATTTCATTTCATTTTTTGTTCCAAGCGACTTTCACCTGTTCTGATACTGAAGGAGCACCTAGGAGACCGTCGCTTCGCTTCAGACGAGGAGGTGAAACACTTCGTGACAACGTGGCTGAACATGCAAAGACGGGAATTTTACCAGGAGGGAATTTTCAAACTCATCCCATGATGCGATAAGTGTCTCAACGGATATTGAGACTGTTGGAAACTAACCTGATTATGTATGTTGGCTATATTGATTGCATGAAATAAATAATATATACACGTTTCACTGCAGGCTTTGTAAGCTTACTTTCTGATCACTCCTCGTGTGTAATTATACCTACGTAGTGTTGAGAAAGTAGGGGTAGTTGTTTAGCAATTCTCCTTTTTTTTAAAGTTAAACGTCTGTAGTGTCTTCGATTCGAATTACTGATATTATGCATTTGTAATTATCATAAGATGATTTGGTTTCCTTTTTAATGCAAATTTTATTTTTAATTTCTTTGTGTGTAATTATTAAGATATAGTATTGAGAAAATAAGAGAGATATCTTTAGTAATTTCCTTTTTTAAAAGTGGAGCGTTTTCGATTTGTAATCAACGTGCTACGGGAACAGAAAGATGTACTCGCATTACATATGGTTCCAGATTGCAGTTGAACACCATTATGGCGAGATTGATTAGCGCGAACAAAGTTCGTTATATATATATATATATATATATATATATATATATATATATAATATATGAGAGAGAGAGAGAGAGGACCGATTCCATTTCAAATCGTCCAGGCAAACCACAATTGGTCCCCATCATAGTCTCAGATTTCATTTATTTTTTTTAAATATGGGATCTACATGCAATATTATTAGACCCATATTTTTTCTTTTTGCTGAAAACAGTTTTCCTTCGATATATAACCTTCCAAAATGACTCCCCTCCTCTCGTGGTTGTAGCCCCTAACATTCGCAATTAATTATTGAAATTTCGATTTTTGTACTTGAAATGTAAATATTTCCTATGGGCATTTAGATCCTGTACACAAGGCGATTTGAAAGGGAGTATGAACATTTTGAGAGATGAATTCTGACATCAAATCCAGTAGAAAAGTTCCTATAAACATGAGTCGAATTCCGCTTCGTTTTCGAGTTACAGGATTTCCAACTCGGGACCCAAAATCGGCTCGCGACAATGGAAAATAAAATATAAATTTCGCGTTAAATCAGCACTATGTGTTAAGGTTATGATGAAGTTCAGAAAGTTGATTTGTATCAATGTGATAATTTTTACGTGCGTTGCAATTCGATTTGCAGTGTTGCCAACTTGGTAAAACTTTTATTTGTTTTCAAATGACACTACGTGGTTTTTATTTGATATTTGATATTTATTAATAGTTGTAAACATTACATGAAGCACAATTTTCCCCACATCACCACAGTTTTCGAAAACTTACATGTATTTCATTAAAAGGTTTTATCTCGTGCGTTATTGATAGTTTGCAACATTAAATGTGAATTTCACTTGATGCTTGCCATCATTAGTAAAACCAAAATGTCGAATAAAAACTACGTTTGTGTAAGTTGTAATAATAATAATAAGAAGAAGAAGGAGAAGAACATTTATTTATTGCAAAACCTCTCATAACTCCACGCATCAAGTTGACTTGTTCTAGAACTTCTGCTGCAACCACATCGAACTCGTTCAAAAATTGTTTACACGAACATGATGTTTGCGCAAACACGTGGACCGTGTATGGGCATGTTTGTGCGAACACGAGCTTTATTTCCGAGTAAGAGGCCTAGTGTACAGACGTTTATTTCTTGTGATAGGTCTATGGCGTCAGTGAATAGGAATCAAGAATTCTAGAGAGAATTTATTAAACTTGATCGAAATTTACCTGAACTGTGGAAGGTAAACAGTGAAGATTATATATATATATAAAAGAATTGAAAAAATGCGGCGTATGAGAAATTGATGGCTAAAATGAAGATTAGAAGGCGGATAGAGTGTCAGTGAGGAATAAAATCAATTTTCCAGTATTTCACCACATGTAGTTGAATCCATTCGTAAATAATTTTTATAGTCCACAGTCAAACTTATCTCAAGTTCGGATATTACCTAGGTAAATTTTGATGACTAAACTTAGACCGTTTCTTGAACCACTCTTTCATCCACACCATCTTCTTCTGTTTTGGTTTCGCACGTCTTTCCGCTTCCAAAACACAAGCAATTACTATCATTAAACGACATGTTTACGCGATCAAAGTCAAAATTGAACTGAAGTTTGTGCAAACAGTTGAACCATGTATGGCCGAATGTTTGCGCAAACACAGTGTTTGCACAAACCGTGGATCGTCTATGGTCCCTTTAAGAGGATTGTGTACAGAAAGAATTCTTGACAAAAATTTTATCTTGCGGCAAAATATATGTATTGTGTATAGCGCGTCTGCCAAAACCTAGTATTAGGAGAGGATGATTATTTGTGTAAAGGGTGCTTTGAATATTTACTGTGCACAACGTGAAGGTATGTGAGATATTTGTGACCATGGAAGAAGGTATAAATATGAAATTATGTACCAGCAAGAAAAAGAATTTGTTCCTCTGAATGTAGATTTGGAAACCATCAACCAGACAGTTAACATGCTAAAGATGAATGTGTCGCCATTAAAACGGCCGTTGTCTGTGACCTAGACTACGGTGAAGGATTCACGTCTCAAAATTTTTCATACTGCCTTTCAAATCGCGTTGTGTACAGGACACAAATAATCATCATCCTCTAATAGTACGTTTGGGCAGACACGCTGTACGCAATCCATATATTTTACCGCAAGGGTTTTTTTTTTTTTGTCTAGAATTCTTTCTGTGCACAATCCTCTTATGGCTTTTAGCATAATCAAAACATTTAATACGGTCCTTACTGTAATAGGACTTCTCCATTATTATTCACAGGAACACTGTAATTAGTGCACTACAATGTCATGTTACCAGTGAAAACAATTTTCATGCTTCCAGAGAACACTAAGACGATGTTCACGACACCGAATCACGCAAACTATCAATAATGCACGAGATAAAACTTTTTAATGAAATACATGTAAGTTTTCGAAAACTGTGGTGATGTGGAGAAAATTGTGCTTCATGTGATGTTTACAATCATTAATGAATACCAAATATAAAATAAAATCCATGTAGTGTCATTTGAAAACATAAAAGTTCTACCAAGTTGGCAATACTGCCAACAGAATTGCAACTAGTGCTGTTGAATTTTTGTGACATTTGCGGTTTTCGGTTTTTGAGAAAACCGGTTTTCTGAAAACCGAAACCGCAAATGCGGTTTTCAAAACCGAAACCGCAAAAGCGGTTTTCAAAACCGAAACCGCAAAAGCGGTTTTCAAAACCGAAACCGCAAAAGCGGTTTTCAAAACCGAAACCGCAAATGCGGTTTTCAAAACCGACATTTCGGTTTTATGAAATTTCACTTTTTTCAAAAACCGGTTTTCGGTTTTTTCAAAAACCGATTTCGACAGCACTAATTGCAACGCACGTAATCATCATAATATTGATACAAATCAACCTTCTGAACTTTATCATAGCTTTAACACACAGTTCTGATTTAACGCGATATATATATATATATATATATATATATATATATATATATATATTCTTTTTTCTATTGTCCCGAGCCGATTTTGGGTCCCGAGTTGGAAACCCTGTAACTCGAAAATGAAGCAGAATTCGACTCATGTTTATAGGAACTTTTCTACTGGATTTGATGTCAGGATTCATCTCAAAATGTTCATACTCCCTTTCAATTCGCCTTCTGTATAGGATCTAAATGCCCATAGGAAATACATTTATTTCCTACATTTACATTTCAAGTACAAAAATCGAAATTTCAATAATTAATTGCGAATCTTAGGGGACAGCCGCATGAACGGTTAGCGGATATTAAATACTTAGATACTTCTCCAATACATGTAAATAATTCAGATTTTTAAAAGGTGGGGTTTTTGAGAAAATGGCGTCCAAACATGGCGTCTTAATGAAATTTTCAGCTTTTCATCATGCTATAACATGGAATGTAATAATCAGAAACTAAGTCCTTTACATTTTCAGGAGACTATGGAGTAGATTTCGATGCTAGAAGCAGATCGATATTGCTTGTGAGGACAGAAAAAAAGTTTGAAGTTAGCAAAAATTTCACCAAAGTTGGCAACATTGCGAGTGAATTGCGCAATCCCTGTTTTACCAATAGACGAGTTTTGGCCCTCCACCGAAACATACAACTTTATACTCTTCCTGCTATTGCGATTATGTTACTAAGTACACTCGTTTCTCTACAATAAAATTTTTAATTTGACATATTTTTCAATTTTTCGAGCAACCAGAGAGGAGGGCAGCCATTTTGGAAGGCTGTATATTGAAGAAAAAAATATTTTCAACAAAAAGAAAAAATATGGGTCTAATAATTTTGTATGTCGTTTCTTATTTTAAAATAATAAACTAAATCTAAGACAGTTGTGTGGACCACCCTGGACAATTTGAAATGGAATCACAGAAAAAGAAAGAGATGGTATTCTGTTTTGTAGATCTCGTGATAAATACCATATTTTAAAGCCAATTCTGAAATTAGACGTGTGCTGAGAAACACGATTGAAGAAAGTAATTATAATTACATTGAAGTTGTCATTTCAGTCCAAGTTTTGAAGTGTGTTTTTGGGTTTTATTGTGGGTTTTTATCCCTCCGAAAAACTCTTGTCGGTATTTTTGGGCTGGGAAAATTCCATTAATATTCCAGTATGAGTACTGGAAGAATTGCTGCTTTCCCTCAGGACACTCTTCGGTTAGATACCCCATTTTAGAGCAAAGATGCGTGAATAATCCGTCTGACAGCAGTCCATCTCTAAAGAAGCTCTAAATCTTGTTACGGCATTCATCTAAACAAAGACATATTTAAAGTTTGTGTGGAAGGGGGATTGAGTATAACAATAGAAAAGAGTATCCAGCTGTAATGGAACGTTGAAGTATTAATCTTGATATTCTTTTTCTGAATTATACTTTGATAGATATATATATATAGTGTGATTTACGCTTACTATATACCAGTCCTTCACACAGGACTCCAAATAGCTTAAAAATTGAAGCACAATGAAGTTGTTAAATATTGATTTAACGGTAACTGTTGTTGCACATTGATTCAGTAGAACTCTCACTTGAGAACAATAGTGTCTTAAGTTAAATACTAATGTTTTCATTTTATGTATAATACGCTATTATGTAAACCAACAAAGAATAGATAAAAATCACGTACCTTAGTGTATTTGTGTTTTATTTAATCGACTATCTTTTGGATGTCTCAGTGACATCTTATCCAGACGACAACTTTGGATTACTTGTTGAGCTGCTGATAACTTACATTTTTGATCTTGTGTCTTTTCTCCCATCTCCTAATTGACAACATTGTAAGACGGCGATGTTGTATTTGAAGATAACGTAGTTCATTATGTTGTAAATTAGTGTTTTTAACAAGAATTTAATATGCTTTTAGTCTACTCAGTTAGGGGTTGGAGAGACTATTAATATATATGAAGTGGTAGAGGAAGACACAAGATAATATGTAAGTTATAATTAGCCCAACAACTAATTCAAGTACGTGTTTGAAAAAAAAAATGCTAGTGAAACATCATTATGATCCTCGATTAAATAAAACACAAATTAGCACTGTGCGAATTAGACAATTTATATTGGGGGGGGGGGGATAAAATTAGGCCAACTTGAAGTAGTCTGAAGGTGCAATAATTCAAAATGAGACAGTAATGTCTTACCCCCCCCCCCCACATAAATATGATATGACATAAATAAGGGATTTATTAATTCAATAAATATACCGACAATAACTATGTATATTTGGCATGCACACACCACACCTAACCTTTCTAAATGTGTTTAAATGTCGTACTCACTCTTGTGTCCGTAGCTTTCTAAGGTTTATTTACTTAATAATTTGGCCCGAGCGATAGCCATAATCACAAGCATATGTTGATTTTTCCGCTCATATTGAAATCTTCTACTTTGCGTTATTACACACAACCTTATGAAAGAAAACTTAGGCCTACTTCAGTGTTACGAAAACCACTAAAATTATCAGTTAAACGAGACATATTTTTTTAAAAAAATCTACGTATTAGCCTATCATTAAGAAATGGATTGTTGCTGGTCCCGATTTCTGGCATCAAGGTCAAATCGAAGGCCAAATATTTAAAAACTCTCAATTCAAATTTCGAGCTTTCGCTTCTACTTCTCGCTAATGCTGCGCTCTCCATGTTTCCCCCCCTTCCCTCAAATATCGATTTCATGACGGAGCTTAGGAAATCAATACTTCTAATTACTTTTACTGTTAGGTTAGTTTACTGAGTTGATTCACTATGTGCTACGTTATCAAATGTAGTATAAACATTACATTAAAGTTTTCCAGACAACATTATTGGCGTGGACAGCAAACTGTACAGCGAAAAGATAGATGGAAAGCGAATGGTTAACTTTGAAATGCCCGCTCCAGTTGAAGTGCTTATACAGACACCAGCAATGAATGACACGGAAAATCAGTCGTATTAGCAAATGCTGAAACAAATCTTATCCGCTTACTCACCTTCACTAACGAGTCTGCTCACTACGGACGCATCCTCAGCATGCAGGTTAACATATAGCCACGAGAGAATATGTAACTCAGATTCTGAGTACAGTTTCAAAGTTCATTTTCATAAACTGTAAAAGGCAGTGATGTTCAGGCAATAATAGTCTACTTATGTTCTGTTAAATCCACTTGTTCCATTTATTGGATATTACAAATATTGTGCAAACTTGCAAACTAAAATAAAATATAACAAAAATTAAAACAAGATGATAATCGATACAAATGTAGAGGATGGATATGACATGCCCGAGTATGATGGAAGAAACCATTTGTTTACTTCTTGGCCAAACCGCTAAGAGCATTTATAAATCCATATGCTACTTTGTTATGCGCAATTAGGACATTCAAATTCACAAATGACGACGAACTAAAGGGTATGAGGATACCGTTGCAAGTTACAACTGTAGTCATAATAATATAGTTCAACTAAGCAACGGTGAAAATAGTGGGGAAATTAGAAATGATCAAAACTGAATAGTTTACATCGCTCATTTCGAAATACGGCTAGCAGATTAAACTTACAAGAAATGTCACAAATCAGTAAAATGTGGCGTTATACTAAGCATGGTTTGGGGGAAAAGCGAGCATCCCCGGTAGAGATACTTCAGTTTTATTTGGGGGGGGGGAACAAAATGTGTTGGTAGGGGATAGGTCTATTTTATTCAATAATTTGTTCTACAAAATGTCTCAACCCCCCACGGAATTAATTGGCTTCCTCCCGTAATGATCGTGTTGATTACATAGCATTATTGTACCTGCAAAGTTTGACAACGGTATAGCAGATCTGGTTATCCTGACACAACTAATGCGTATAACGGATATACAGGTTTCATTTTGGTTTTATTCTTAAATATAGGTTGACTGCCATGTGCGTCATATGTTGTGCTCACCTTATTTCTCTGTGGGTCCATGAGCACCATGTATGATGCTCTGATGCTCATATTTGATATCACAAATTACTAACCTATCCAGGTTCTTGAGCATCATATATGATGCTCATTGTCACAAATTACTGTGAAAGACCATGACCATCACATATAGTGCTCGGCTCCCATTGGCACATTTTTGGGAGAAAAAATATCGCGACAAAAATGTGATATAACTATCCATAACCGAGCAAAAGGCAAGAAGAAAATTATGGCCTCCTAAAACAAGTAACCTCAAACCACCTTGGCAGTCAACCTGTTAAAGTGATATGATATTTATTGTATTTTTATTTCAAGTTCATCTACTAAGTGGCAAATTCTCGATCTTGAAAGGTAATGAGGAAATTGAGTAGGAGTTCTACCAAAAGCATAAAATTGAAATTGGCACTAGCTTGCTTGTGAGTCTGAAACATCCTAGCAAGTGCCTCCGTAGCATAATGGTTTAAGCGTCAGATTAATAATTTACATTGGGGCGGCGGTGGCTCAGTGGTAGAGCGTTCACCTCTGATGTGTGGGGTCCCTGGTTTGACCCCAACTCGCACCAAATGTTCTTTGTGGTGGACAAACCGTGTGCATGGGTATTCTCGGGTTTCTCCCGTTTCCTCCCACTTTCTTCGTACCACATTTTTCATTTATGGACAGAAATTAGTTTGTTTCGCCTTGGTGTTAGTATGCAACAACCGGGTTATGCTGGAAGGGGTCACATAAGCTTAAAGCGTAATCCAAACCGCTTCTCGGCTTACATCCAAGAGAAATTGTCCTCCATTTGAATTCGAAACCGGGACTAATTGGCCACAAATGCGATACGTCTGCCGACTCACTCACAAAGGACTCCTGATAAAAATACGTTGAATGATCTTTACATATTTGTTAATATAATCGTCAAGAGTCATTAGGACAAAAGGACAAAAGATAAACAATTGCACAAGTGGAACCATTATACAGTATATTATAAATTACATATGGACAATTTCAAAGTACTACAGAGTATAGAAGAACTAATTTAGTCTAAGTCAGTTCACTACGACTTTTGTTAGTCCAAGTTAAAAAAAAAAATACAATGACTTAATTTGCATATCAGTAAGAAAAGTGAATAAAGATACGAATTATTTGAGTCCACTTTGGCTCTGACCCATTTATACATAAATATTTACCAAAGATTCTTGCCTCAATAATTGCCTCTCGTGGGGTTTGTGTGACCCCCTCCCAAAAAAAAGTACGGCAATTCGATGTATTTTATCAATAGTAAACATTATTAAAACGAAAAAATGTTTAGAATTTTCCTTTGGTTGCATAACAGTAATAACAAACTATAAAAAAGTTACAAAAGAAACATCCATAAAGTTACCTAAAAAAAGTTGCTTTTGTAATATAATCTCTTTGAGTAAATAATGGGGAATTTAGGTCTGAATATAGTACGAATAATATATGGGAGTGAAACATGATAACCCACAAATGCGTGTTCATCAAGATTTTGCGAATAGTTACACTTTTACGAAAATATTTCGTTTTTTGGTTTAAACCAGCCAACCCTGTTAGAGAATAAATAATAATAACGGCTGGTAGCAACACATGAAAGATATATAATATTGAAATAGAGATACAGTGACATCATACACACGAAGAAACACTACGCTTCTTGCGAAAATATCACTTGTGTAAGTGAAACAGTACCTGTCAGCGTTCGTTAGTAGTTGAAACGTAGATAATTCTACGTCAAGAAACATAAAACCTAAATACATTTATCATTCCATAATATATATATATATATATATATATATATATATATATATATATATATATATATATATATATATATATATATATATATATATATATATATATATAGTTTCTTCATTGGTGTGCATTGTAAAAGCCTTCCATTAGAACTGAAACGTGTTTTTATACAAACCAATAAAACTTCAAACTGAATAATGTCTTTGTGTGTAAGTAGGTGTTGATTATTTTGCAAATATATTGTAATTATTTGGAATTAATCATTCGATTTAAATCATGATGGACGTGCTAGAAGGTATGGTGATAGGAAAAAAAAAAAGAGGGGTGGCGAAAGAGACTACAATTGGTGGACGGTATTAAAACACAAAGATCATACGTGAAAACAGTTAGCTGTACCTGTACTCATCGAGACACTGTCAGCAAGTTATGACCCATGTAATGATAATGAAGAATGCAGATTAAGAGGTTCATATACATGACTCAGCAGCTCGTTTCGTAATATAGTGAGGTAGTAATAATAATAATAACAATAAAGAGAGCCTATATTATCAATTTTACTTGCCACCTACAATGAGCTTAAATTTTTAAATGTTTATTTTAATTTTATTGTGGAATTTTACATTGATCAGAACTGATGAGCTTGACATTTTACGTTTCATTTTCTCACTTACATTATCAAAAAGGAAAGCCTTTTAAGTATGATATTCTTCGCAGAGCTTAAAAATTTTTTAATGTATGTTCTTGTAAAATTTAGAATTCTTCTAAATTTTGTGTTCGTTTGTGACTAAATAACTAACACTCTTTGTTTTCTGTATACGTGATCCCGAATTCTATTTCCGGTGGAAGGTGCTTGCCTCGGATGCAAATTCAAGCAGTGGTTTGGACCAGACCCGTATCCAGAGGGGGTCTAGGGTGGGCGGCCCCCCTAAATTTTTGCTGGGCCCCTAAACTTTTCACGGTAGGCTTGAAAATGAACTATAATATGGCGTTGAACTATATGGTTGGATCGCCCCCCTAACTTCAGCCGGCCCGGCCCCACCTACATTTTTGGGCTGTCTACCGGCCTGGTTTGGACTCTACTTGAATTAATTTGTCCTTCTTCTATTAAGCATTGATGCTGAAAAGGTACATGAAATTCCAATAATCAACCAATCGATCTATCTATAGTTTCGAAAATGATGAAGCAAAATTAAATGTTCTGGGAAAGCTGCATTATCTTTTCTCAGTGTTAGGTACTTCTTTTTCATTTTTTAAGCGAATGATTCCAGCGTTTTATAAGAAAAATCTCGAAAGAAGGCGTATATTATTTTGAAAAAAACAAGCCTCAACATTTATCAAATTTAAGAATTGAAAATGTGGTCTGTTCACACTTATAGCTAATTCATACTTATATGATCAAAAAATGAAATGTGGTTTTAAGGGATATTCGACACTTCTGTTTCATTTCCCCCCGTAAAAAACACTACAATGTGAATATTATCCGTGAAAACTGTTAGATCTTTAACCACTAGGTTTTGACTTGGTGAAATGCAGTGGCGTATTTTATGGACAACCGAGGCTACAGGCGGTAGCCCTGCAATATTAATGAAGATAGTTAATATAACCCGTATAAATTAATTAAAAATAATACGTTTACAGTTTATTATCTTCTTTTCATGGTACTAGATTCTCTATATTTTCGCAAACATGAATACGTACTAAGGCAGCCGTTAACGCTTAGAACACAATCTCTCTTGCTTTCGTAAACATTGGTGATTTGACAATTCCTGAGAAACCGCATCCGTCTGCCAGCAGAGAGAAACGTGTAACTGCTTGCGCACCCACGTAGGTTCCCCCGTAACAGTGTACTAGCGAGGCACTGGATGGCAACGAAGCAGGTTATCTCTCTGTGGAACGGTTTCTGTAGGTGGAGCGAGTAAATTGAAGTTAAGAACAATGACATAGCAGCCATTTTGAGACTATCTGAGAATTTCGGGGCATCATTTGGTAGCGCTTTGCGTCAACGCAATTCAAAATTTGTGTTTGTTTGCTATTCTTGTTATTGTAGTTATAATTACATATTGCGTTATTTGCATTGAGTTGAATCCGTTGATTTTGCGCCAACCATTATGAAATGTGGCCCGCAGACAGTATTGTAGGTTAAAGAATGTGTTAACTTCTATTACTCTGGTGAGCATTGTGAGTAGTATCTAGCGGGGAAAATGAAATGCTACGAAGAAAATTCTCAATTGTTTAAAAATTTTTTGTTACAAAGTAAATTGATTATAGAACTTTTTTGTAAAGCTAAAATATGCACTAATGGATTTAAGACCAAATAGCAAAATCACAATACATATCTCGTGATGCAAATTGATGAACGAAAAATCCACGAGAAGTTAACTGCACAGATGTATGATGGGATTTCATTTACGGTGGAAAACATTAATGGTCTCAAGGCAAAAGTTCAAACAAAACACACCAACCACTTTTGTTCATTGTCATGCATATTTTGATTTTTATTATTATTATTAATATTATTATTATTATTAATGATAATAATAATATACAAGGTACCGGTATGTGGTAGCCTATGCCTTCAAACCAGTATACTGATCTTGTGTATGATCGAATAATGACCAACCAGCTCAACTGCTTGAAATTAATTTTTGAATAAGGTAATCACCTACTCCGATCTGTATTTTTTATCATGTTATTTTTTATTAAAATGCATATCCTACGGCGGTAGTCAGGCCGTAATTTATGAAAAAAAATCCCGCTTAAAAATAAGCGGACACTTGTCGCAGTATTTTTGAAAAGTTTCAAGAGAGGCAAAGGGGTATTTTATATATTTTTTCGCCATATCGAAAGCGACGTCTGTTTTTGATCGCATCATCAGAGAACGTCTAAACTGTTTGAAGTTAATTTTAGTAAATAATACCTATTTCGAACTCGTTTTTTATAATTTTAACTTTAATTCAAAGACATATTAAAGGGTGGTGCAAGGGATTAAAATTTCAGCCGAAAATAGTGTATTTCACGAACCTCTCAAATTAAGATTGTGAAACTTCGTAAATAAAGTAAGCGAATTTTTGTCCCAGCGTTTTCAAAATTCCGGCTTTAAGGAATAAAGAATTCTTAGCAATAAATTAATTGTATGGTAAAATTAATTATACTTAGGTATAATTAATTTTACCATATAGAAATTCATGTTGTCTGTTATTTTGTGATCACATCACGGGGAAAGTGCTGATCTATTTGAAAGTAATTTTAGAATTAGTTTGTACCAACCTCGACCTTTTTCACGGCACTTTGATTAAAGAGCATATCGTAAGGGGTTCAGAATTTATACAAAACATATAGTACCTTATGGGTTTTTATCGTTACACTTTTATTAAAATGCGTTTCCTAAGGGAGGAAGAGGTTTCCGTATACTCTCCATAAATCCATTGGCATGACAGATAGTGAATAAATATAATGACATTATGAGAACCTCATGGCATAAAGCAGGGATGCAAATAACCACTCGCCCGGGGCGAGTGGTTCATCGGTGCGGGCGAGTATTTAATATCATACCGAAGGTAAGTAAATAATTTGTATTGTGGGATGTAGGCTAGTAGATTTTTTTCTCGAACTACTAAAATTTTGTTTCTTATTTGCATCCCTGGCATAAATAAATGTAATTTTCTACTAAAATTTCTCTTTTGAAATTAGCCTCCTGGAATTTAAAAGATTCAGAAAATCCATCGCTGCAAGTTTTCAAACGTTTTCTAATTGAGTAGTTCCCAACACTTCTTGACTAACGACACACTAATTATAATAGTGTAAGATGATACTATAGTGTACGACTGTAAGTTTCTCTAAAGTAGTGACCGTACACTGGTTACCCGTTGAATTAGAGACACCTACCTAATACCGTGTAGCTCCACCTTTCGCTCTGATAACGGCGGCTACCCAGCGTGGCATGGATTCCGAGGCGCCTCAAGTAGTGTTGTGGCATCTCAATCCATATCTGCTGCAAAGTCTCCCACAGAGCCAACGGGTTGGTCGGAAGAGGGTCCACAGCCCTAAGACGAAGTTTTATGGCGTCCCAGATATTTTCGATAGGATTGAAGTCTGGTGACTGTAATGGCTAGGGAAGTGTTGCCAGATCAAAGGAGTGCTCATCAAAACAGTTTGCTGCCATCTTAGAGCGGTGAGCCGGCGCATTTTCCTGCTGAAAGATGAGCCACCATCCGGATGTTGCAGCCGAGCAAATGACAAGACATGGTTATCCAGAATATCGCGGTAGCGTTCACCTGTGATGGACCCATATCACACGTGTTAGAGACCCATTTTAGTCTACGTAAACTTGCCCCAGATGAGAATACCACCACCATCGGCTTGCACAATTAGTGATGCACCCGTCCCCGTCCATCGACATGTATCAATGTGAAACGTGACTCATCTGTCCTGGCAACCTTTTTACACATTTCCATGGTCTAGTGGCAGTGTTCCTTTGCCCGAGTGCTCGCGTGGACCGATGGCTTCTGTACCCCATGGCGAGTAGGTAGTTGTGTGGCTGCTAACACGGCATTGTTGTTGTGCATTGAACCTCTCCGCAATTTGACGCACTGTGGCTCGTCTATCGGTTGTTACGATGCGGGAGAGTCGGCATCTACCCCTGACGTCGACACGCCCCTGACCGCGACAGTTTTCCCGTGCAGGTGCGGTTTTACCGGAATTCAGGTACTCACAATACATCCTTGACACAGTTGCCTTTGAAAATCCGAGTGCAACAGCCACTTCCAAAATCGAGCCACCCAGTCTTTTGGCCCCTACGATTTGACTACGATCTATGCACTCTGTCTGTCTTGCCCATCACACTGCACTGTCACGGATACCGAGAGAGGAAGCGCACGACAGCAGTACACGCACGATGCGTTTCATTCATATGCACTCGTGGAGCCTCTTCAGGGCGGTTTCTGCAACTGTCCTTCTGTCTTTAAGAGCCCTTTCTCATTATCCGACGAACTGCCATAAACAGCGACGGCGAATTGCCGTGCAGGGTAGAAATATATTGCAAGCAATAGAGCTCTTCTCATATGCGAGGCGGTCGCCGTTTTCATTTACATGGCGAGCAAAAACAACTGCCTCTCCCTGCTAGAAAGCGGCGCGGCAGATTGCCGTTTATAGCCAAGCGGGACATGACAAGCAATGGAGCTCTTCACATATACTCGGTGATCTGCCGTTGGATGTTGGGGGAGGGAGCAAGTGTTGCCAGGAAAGAGTAGAGAGTGGCTGCGATAATATGGATGTGTGTGTTTTACGTATATATATATAATCGAAAACGATCGATACTACCGGTGTCGAATCCATAGGTCGTTGACCAAAAAGAGTCCAAATCAATATATTTTTTATGTAATAGAAGATTGGGAGAAATAAATGTCCAGGCAGCACTGGGCAAATGACCTTGTAATTCTATAAATTTGTACCAAAATTTAAATATACACTATCAACTATTTCAGCAATATTACTTATTTAGTAATAATACATTAATGTACTTTCACAAAGCAAGAGAGAATTCATGATGTAATATTTGATAAATATAACGTACTTTATATAATTTATCGTTAACACTTCTATGGTTGTAATTTCTTGAATAGTCCTTTGAATTCAGGGACTAGAGCAGTGCTTTAGAGAGACTTGAGTCAATAGTCGGAACGCTTAAAACAATAATAATAATAATAATAATAATAATAATAATAATAATAATAATAATAATAATAATAATAATAATAGTGGTTGTGTGTTGACTTGATATTTTGGGGGGGGACCGCGGTGGCTCAGTGGTGCTAGGGGTCTCTGGTGCTAGGGGTCTCGGGTTCAAAACCTGCTCCCGCCAAGTGAACCTTGTGGTGGACAAACACCGTGTGCGTGGGTTTTCTCGGGGTTCCCCCGTTTCCCCCCACTTTCTTCATTCCACCATTTCATTCATTACTCATTATCACCGTCTCCTTTAGCCTAACCGGCATAACCGTGGGACGTAAAACTCAAAATTTCATTTCATTTGATATTTTGGGATGGATCTCAATCACCGACTATCCTGAAAGGACTTCATCCTGGTTTTCTCAGTCACAGCAGGTGAATACCGGGATGGTATTTTAAATATTCAGAACCCGGCCCCTATTTTGCTCAAGTCTCAATTGTGGGAACAGTATAGAAAAATCTCCTTCAAGATACCACTTCTCTCTCTCTCTCTCTCGAAAAAGAAAAAAAAACATGTCTCTGACTTTATTTCCTGTTTAACAAGGCGAGTAGAGACAGTTTTTGCGTCTGTCCATTGCAACTACCACAACACAACAGTCACAGGTTTTTTTTTTCTTCAGTTGCACAGCAACCCTGCTCACATATTTTTCATCCTCGGCAAAACGCCGCGTAATGTGAAAGGGTACACTTGTCATTATTTAATACTTTGACTCCCTTCTGCTCAAAAACACAAAACGCGCTTTGTTGTGTGTTATGGTATACTAAAGGACTAACTATTCCCAAAATATCAGATTTTTTTTTATTTTTTATCCAGACCTATTGGAGATATTGGACAGTGAAATATGCTAAATTGGCATAATTCCCCAATTTTACGATATTTTTTTCAGGCCTTTGGGAGCAGCTACAGGCCTGTAAATGTTTGTGTATTAACTTATGACCCCGGACTACATGCACTCACAAATTCAGGCCTCTACGTAAGTTGTTTCCTCTTCCCAAACATGTTTTCAGTGTCCAGAAATGTTGCTACTGTAGGCCCTGATTTCACCCCCTTCAGATGGTTTTAGGCAAAAATGTTGAGATCAAAGTTTTAGCTCTGCACGAGTTGTAGACGTCCAGCAATTTTCAATTTGTTAGGGCAAATACATGCTGAGATATTCAAAACAACGTAAAGGCCTAAAATAGAAAAAACGCAAAATGGCGCCAGTCCCTGTGTCGCCATGGGATGTTGTAAAAAAAAATTGTGGTTTTGAAGTACCCTGATATAGGATAAACATTCATGAAAAAAGTGATTTTTTTTTTTCTTTGAAAAGGTCGAGCGGCAATTTTTCTTTTTTCTCGATCACTTTGCATGGATTGACCTATTCATTACAATATCTTCAGATTTTGTTCTTGTACACGAATACTGAGATTCGAAGCATTTCTTAAATAAGCCTTAGAACCACAGTTTGAACGAAATGACTAATTATACATTACTGTGTGAAATGCAACACATTTTTCTACTGCTGCGAGTATTTATTTCTTATATTCGAAAAATATAGAAACCGTTGCATTGGAAGCAGCTCCACTGACTGTCGATTTGTTTTTTTGTTTGTTTTTTCGTTTTTAAATGACGTTCTATTTCAGATTATCCGCTGTTGGCAATGGAAAGCTGAGCTGAACATTTTTCACAATGTATATCACTATCTGTCTTCCCTTTCTCAATAAATGGGTAGAGATATTTTAGTTCTGAATTTAGAACATGGGTGTCTCTTGTTTGTTCACACAATGTACTTAAGCAAATAACACTACTGAAAAAAGCGAAGATACAGCGCACCGCAAGTCTTTAAGTGGGCGAATCAAATCCATTTGTATCAGAATCAAGTAATTGCATTTGCATTATAATTAATTAGACACGTAATTAATATTTGTGCTTGTCGTTTATTTTGATGAACGTATAGTGAAATTTCGTGTAAGGCTAAATACTTATTTTTTTTTTTTTAATCGACTTTCGGTGCGTGGGATTATTTTAAAGAATGAGGGAAAATTTGGATCGGTACGAGGGAACTTCTACTTAACTTCGTTGGTATTATTGTCGTAACTTGAAATAAGAAATCTTTCCTGCCTTACTGACATCTCAACAAGGTCTTCTCAGTAAAGTCAATGTATTGCAAAACAGTGGTTTGTTGATTGTTTTCCTTTCCTAACAGTAATATTTTGAGAAGTGTTGAAAAACACAGCGGTTTATCATTCAGAGAAAGAATGTCTCTGATTCAAAATAGTGTGAGTAAAGAATGAAATATTAAAGTACTGCAAAGTAAGTGAAATTAGGACATTTTAAAAAAGTAGGACATTTCTCGATTGGTGACTTTGCAACACATAGGACAGCTCTTGGAAAAACAGTACTGTACTGCGAAAATCAGTACGTCTGGTCACCCTCTACACTAGATGAACTTCTCAGACTAAACGATTATAGAGGCAATCCAATTCTTATTACAAATGCTTTTGTAGGATGACAGATTAACTCTTTTTCTCTCAGCTTTCAACATTTCTTGTCGAATTTTTATTTCTTGGAAATAAAAGTATATAGGAATGAACAGCTTATTATTTATGTCCTTGTTCTAGATCACTTTCCTCTGCTATGTCTATTTGTTGAATAGATAAAGGTCATTAAAAGAGGGCTTATTTTACAATAGTGTGTATATTAATTGATAGAAAATACATACTGAAGCCTTTCTATTAACGACTAGCAGGACGACTTGGCTAGTCTACAAAAAAATAGAAGTCTTTGATGATATGAATGTCTGTTTGTTCTTTTAGAGGCCAATGAATGAATTAATAAAGACACAAGAGTTGTATATCAGTATTCACAAAACGCTGTGTTTTTATCAGTAGATATTTAATCATTTGACATATTTTGAGTTTAGTAGTTGTAGGGGTAACTGAGGCACTTTTTCTTTCTTTCTTTGCAGCATGTCTGAACTTCTTGAAACTCTGCAAAATCAAGTACTACAATTTCTGTCTTTTTCACTCGGTTCAGCATAATTTTATAGCTCAAACTGGCGATCCCACAGGATCTGGAAAGGGAGGAGAATCGGTTTATGGGTGAGTATTCGGTAAAGCATTTGAAATATAAAGTAACCTGTAATAAATTTATATATATAAAAATTAATTGAATATATAATTATATACTTCTGAATTATTGATCGCTGCTGTAAAAAAATAAATTATGAGTAAATATGTTGGGTTTTACGGATTTTGCTTCTTGAGTTTATTTCTTATTCATTTCTTATATATTTGGTTTATAATATTTACGTGTTAAAAACTTTTACAAATTATAAACAAAAGCATGAACAGTGATTATAAAAAGAGTACAGGGATAAATTGTTGCGTAATTATCGTTAATTCTGCTAACCATACTGTAATATACATCACTGAATTAAATTTACGGGAAAATGGAGATTTGCATAATATCATGGGCATAATTTTTAATTAACAAAATGAGTTAGGAATATTCACCCCTCACCTATGTACAGTTACGAAAGAAAGTATTGTGCAGTTGACAAAATTCTTTTCTGAATGTTCTTAATAACTCAATAATAAACTAACCTATTACAGTACCGATTTTGGCAAGTTATCAAATTATATCTATCCTATGAATAACAACAAAAAGATTCAAATTAATTCATTTGTTCCCGAGTTATTGGCAAAAGAAAATTTGTCAACTGTCAAATACTTTCTTTTACGTGTGTACACGAGAAATAAAGATTAGTCAAACAAATTGAATATTTAAGTATGAGACTTAATAAAAATTGTTTAGAAGTGGATGAAAAAAGAATAATATGCTTCATCATTTTAGGCTGCAGCTTCACATTTAGAAAAGTAATGAGCGGGTGAAGTGAAATATTAACACAGTCTGGTAACACATGAATAAAGGCTTGGAGTTATTTGCTTCTTCCATGAAAGAAGCAAAATTCAATTTAGATATTTGAATCTGGAACACGATTCTGAGTTCCAAGTTGAAAGCTTTTAAAGCTTGCATTCCCAGTTTCCTCCAGGGTAGCCCAACATGTACTCGGTAAATGTCTTTTACTTTGGTCTGGCAAATCTCCGGACTACGGACTAAGTCCTATCGATTAGTAATTACCACCATCCAAGTATACTAAGATCTATAGCGAATAGGAAATGTCATGTCCCCGACAGACAACCGACTACGTGCCCGAAAAGCTGCTTGTGTGTCCACTCGGTGTAGTTACACGTTGTTTTAATGTGAGTATTATTTGTTTTTGAGCACCCTCTATGACATATTCGCGATAGCCCACGGGGGCACTCTTGGAATTTTAACAACTATTTACCTTTACCAGATTCATGAAATCGCGCTGGGTGTTCTTAATTTTGTTTCCACCTGTATATTTATTGGATAATAAACATTGTAAATACGGGAGTCTTACGCAAATCGAAATTGCGATTGAAAAAAAAATACGATTCTTATTATATTATATCTACTAATCAGACACTAAACACTCATCAATCCAATTTAAATAAATCTCTGTATGTAATTAATTACGTATGGTATTTCTGGGTAAGTTTTGCATAAAGTTTATTGTTTCAAAACTGAGATAAAATACTGTTCGATGCTAGATTGCATATTTTTTGTTGCATGTGACTGAGATGTCTTCTCTATCAGGTGTAAGATATGTATTTTTACTTGCAGAGACAAAGAAGCAATTTCCACAGAACGTGCAAAAAAGTATTTGTATAAAGTAAACGTATTTGAGTTAAAAAGCATTTTAATTCTGGTAAGTAAAATAATCATAAATTTCGAGTGAAGATTGAACATGTTGACATCGAATTGTATTAATAAAAAAAATGTTCAATTGCAATACTTAATTTCATTCCCACACGGTAAGTAAACGAACAGAGTATAAAAAAACATGGTTACTCCATAAACTAAAGGTTTACTGTATTAGTGGGGAAGACATGTTTTACTGAAAGTTGGAAGTATTCTGTTTTACTGAAAGTTTTAGCTGATCTAGTAACAACGTAGATACAGTCGTTTTTAGCGTGGCATTTCTCTGATATATGGCTTCTGGTTTCTCTGTTAGGATTATATATGGAGAAAATGCAAGATACTTCGAGGCGGAAACTTTGCCTAAAATCAAACACAACAAGGCTGGTCTCATATCAATGGTTCATTGTGGTGGAAATACGTAAGTAAACCTCATTCACTACTTGTAAGCAATGAAAAAACAAAAGGCAATTAACCCCGGATTACTAAACCATTTTTGTTTCAACATGGTTACTAAACATTCGTAAATTTTACTACTCAAGTTCATTCCTTTTGGGATTAGGGTCTATATTATTATTTTTTTTAAACTGAGAATGTGTTTGTTTATAGAATTATGCGTATGTAGACAACACGATTATATATCTTTGAAATACTTTACTTTAAAAATACACATAAAAATCTATATATATTAACTTCCTCACAGTATATCTGAATTACAAGTACGACCATAAGAAAAAATTACATATGTGAGGAAATTGTTTTATTGATAGTATGACTTTATAGTTTTTTAAAAAAATAACGAAGTAAGTATCAGTTATAACACTGTGCATATAAACTTAAAACGAAGTTATTAGTGGATCGGTGAAAAAGTGTCATCCATCTGTTTCTGTTTCACTACTTGAACTTTCTATTTCAAAATTTGGATCGGCGTCCGTGTCTTCCGTATCTTCTATATATCTTCTTCACATCTTTCTTCAAATAATGTTCCATCATCATCAACACTATCATCAGAAGTAACGTTATCCAACAATCATCTTATTCATTCATTTTCACGTTCGTCCTCTCTCTCCCACATTTTCTCCAACAGAGACAAGCAATAATTAAAGTATTATAAAAGTATTATTTGCAATATAATAGTCTAAAACTGCTTACTGATTTTACAAATTATAAAAATTAGCTAAAGTGATCTAAAGAGTCCCTAAAACAATAACGTAATTATAAAACCTTCGTAAAAATTACGAATATACGTTCAGTACAAGTCTGACACAAGCAACAGACAAGACTCTAAAACCAGAACTGGCCTCTGTAATAAGAGTTAGGAAGGTAGTGGGAAGAGGGGAGCCCGCGATACACAGTTCGATAGATACGGCAATGTTTGTCGTGCTGTTTCGTAAAATTTTCATTGAATTTGTGATTAAGGGTTAACATATGTAGGAATCAGTATTTTAAACATTATTTTTCATATATGGAAAACGGGCAAAAGTTTCTAGTTTCTAATGATAATAGTAAACCATATTTACTTCAAAGCGACGATAGAAGCAAAAAAGAGATCAGTCTGTGCGTAATGATAATATGCAAAATTCGAAACATTTGAGAGAAGCATCTAGGAGAAAATATTGAGATATTCTTAAGCTTTATTATAAGCGCAAGACGCCGCAGTCTCTTAATCTTGCTAAATTCCTAGTAGTTCACAGTCAGGCTAAGCCTATGCCAAGAGACGTCGATGATAATAATAATAATAATAATAATAATAATACCTTTTCAAGACTTAAAATTTACCAAAATTTTCTCTCTCGATGCACTTTGGTTGTTCCAATGTGCAGAGAATTGGAGGGAGGTTATGATATTTTGCATAGAGAGTCATATATTCCCGTCTTCCACACAAAATTAGGTATAATTTACTCGAATGTGAAAATCGAAAATAACTATTTTGTAGAAAACAGTTCAAACATTCCATAAATATACATATACATATATATATATATATATATATATATATATATATATATATATAATATGCCTCCCATTCCGTGCTATATATATATATATATATATCACCTATGGGGGGCATATGAAAGATCTATAATAATTCTCTCTTTAGAGAAAAAAAATTATAAAATGTTCATTGCTGGAGTGGTTATTGTTTTGACCATTATCTTAGAAGCTCCTATTACAATTTTTTTTTTTAAAACAGAAATAACGGTTTGATGAATATATCTGTAACATTTCTCCCGTACAGTGATAATATTATAACGTAACATAAAATAGAAAGTAGAGTGCGTGTAGATATACCGAAATTTATAATTTATTGATCAGTCCCAATATCGAAGAAACGAACGATTGATTGGTTAATGTACACCAAAGGTTTCTTGGCGAATATGAAAAAATCACCGTTATTTTGTAAGAATGTTTTCTTTTTTTAGTTACTTAAAAGTGTTTAGTAGACTTAAGGTGAATGAGGAATATAGAAATCAAGGAAGGGCAGTATTCTAGTAATGACATATCGACAGTCTGGGAATTCGTATAAGGTTTTCTTCCTTCATATTTTATTCTTTTTCTTCTGTATTATTTAATATTTTTTCTATTATATATGTTGTGTCAGTGTTCCTTTTTATGAAATAAACCAGAGAGAGCTCCTTCCTGATAATTATCTAACCTATGTGATGTCAAGAGACTGGTAACACAAGACTTTCCGTCAGCCTAATTATGACACAGTAATGGATTTGTGCTTAAAACCAATGAGAACTCGGAAGAAAGGAGTCAGTCAGTCAGTCGGTTAGTCAGAATACGAGGAACAGTCAGTTCAGAATTAGTTATTCGAGAATAAACATTCTCTGTCTGTAAGAGTAGCCTTTGGCACAGGAACTGGCCGTTCGGAGTGTTAATCAAACGGTAAGATAACCAGTGAGTTAGGGACTCGGACACCAACTGTTCAAGGTCCACACTTAAGTCTGCGATATATCTACCTTTAGGCTAGAAACATAGACTACATGAATTCTATACGCTAATAGCAGAACAAGAAGACTTCTTGGATCAGGCGAAAGGAGAACGACGAGGAGCAAAGCTGCAGGATGGAGTGTCATCAGGTATCCTGTAACCCTGTATTTGTACTCTCGTAACTTCCACTTATTCCTTCTCTCTCCGTATTTTCTGGATTTTATTGTTTTCATTTTATTTCACCTTACGACTTACTGCTGTAAGATCTAAACGAGCGCCGCTCGAACCCCAAGTACCATTTGCCATTCTGAGAAACTTACCAAAATTGCCTCTGTGGCGGTGCAGCTACTCTGAGACTTACCTTCGGAGATAGCATTCGTTAAATGATAGAGATATTGTGTCTCAATTACCTCTTCATTAGTTCTTACTGAGTTTGTTAGCAGTTCTCAAGCCATTTCTTTTTTAAACCTCTGTTTCCGAAATTCCCCACCGCCTTCTCGGTATAATTATTTTATATTTTTATTCATTGATCCAACTTTTCTAATAACGATCATACATAACGTTTGTTTTCATTTCTCTTCAACATATTTGAAAAGTGATGATGTTCCCAATATCTTTTCTTAAGATATACTCGTATGTAGTCTTTTCTGATCCTTTCTGTATATTTTGTGATTTTAATATACCATATGTACCTTGTATTCACTTTAGACTTCTGCCGAGTGCAATTTATTTTTGGTTTTATATCTTGCAGCGCTTAGCGGAGAATTTTTTAAAATTTCTTTTAATATGTTTGACTTGAATGATACGGTTTATTCTCATCCTGGTCCGTGTTCGTCTCTCAAATCGGCGAAATTAACCAGAAATTACGTAACAGCTGAGAAAGGAGAATTTTCGATAACTTTCTCTGCCATTAAACCCAATTCGTTAGAAGTAACTGTTGAAAGTCCCGTCATACTAGAAATGGCTTCAGGAGGAGATAACCCACCTTTAACTGTTTTTAATAAGTATATTAAACGGGAATCATCCTATGCTCGATTAGGAGAGGACGTGGAACGCTTCGTCAGGAAATATGAGTCTATAGCTGATATGAACGGATGGGATGGGATGAGGTGAAAATTAGTGCTTGGTTCGGTTGAAGTGACTTACGATCAGTTTAAACAAGCATTGATTGCAGCGTTCAAAGACAACTTAGTTCCTCACTTAACAGAGGCGCAAATTAGATCGAGGGAACAGGGTAACGATGAATTGGTAGTGGACTACGTTTATACGAAACAGGACCTCATTTTGAGAGCGGATTCTACTGCTCCCGAAAAGAAACAAATTCAGTTGATAATTGAGGGTTTAATTTCGGACTATTTTAAGGTCGTCATGTGCAAAGAATACGCCACTGTTGCAGCTTTACTTAATGACATGGTGGTTGAGAAAAAGGCAGTTATTGTTAAAGCAGCGGAAGGAGTTAGAAAAATTCCTGAAAAAGAATTCTTCTGTTTTACATCTGTGATTGCTTGCACCAAGCAATCTTGAATCTTGAGGTAAGAATATTGCGGAATCAGCAGTTCAAAGTCCGATGTACGCGGAAGAGAATTCTGTTCGGTCAGCGTCTGTGCAGAACCAGCAGAATCAGGTGGTTAACGACCAGATGCTTGTCTTACAACAGCAATTATAGAAATTAACGCTGCAAATATGTGCGTTAGCTTCTGCTAAGACCAGGAAGTACACGACGAGTCACAATTCAAGAAAAAAGAGGGAAGTGAACAAAGAAATATAGGTCAGGAGAATAGTAAGATAAATAATGCCCGTGAAAAATCAAAACCGTAACAATAGTGATAATAATAGCAATAATGATTCATGTTCTTTCAACGGATATTCGTCTCAGAACCATGGTTTGACCCCCAGTAAAGGCGCAATCGTATGTGTTAGCTCTAAAATGCCAAATCATATCGCACGCTACTGTAGGGCAGCTTTAAACTTACAAACACAATATATAATAATCCCATTTTTTTCTTTCAATGAGTTACCTTACAGTACTGCTTTAATGGACTGTCAAGTAGTAACTATAATGATTGAAAGCGGAAGCCAGATTAATTGTTTTGGGGAGAATTTAGTACCTAAGAACGCGAAACGTTTTCGTCTTAACACGAGATTGAAGGGGATTACTGGAAAATGTATTCAGATATCGGAAATTGTTTTATTAAAATGTCACCTTGGTAATAGATGTTTTACGCATATCTTTCGAATTATTCCAAACTTTAATTATGGTCCTGTGATCGATGCAGATTTTTTGGAAAGACATCGAGCTGTTTTGAAGCATAATAAACAAATTTTGACTTTGTACCGTTTTGACGTCCTCCTGTATGAAGTTGCCCCGTAGGAATTTAGAAGTAAATCTGTCGAAAGTTTTAACATCTGGAATTGCTCACGAATCTAGAACCATTTTTAGTATTAGAAAATACAATTTTACCTCCTTGTTCGCACACGCTAGTGAAGTTACGTACATGTTCAGGGTGTGTATCGGTCACGAAAAAAAATCACGAAATCAGAAAATGGTCATGAAAGTCACGAAATTTAGCTTTTGGGTCACGATTTTTTTAAACTGTTCAAATGTAAGTACATAGTGGAAAATTTTGTTCTATAAAACGTCAAAGTTCACCACCAAAAACGTCTATGATCGGCTTTAGACGCTACCAAATCGCAAGCAAAGTACGTTTTAATCGCATGGATGAAAATTCGGCCTAATTCGCACCCAAATTTGCTCTTAAAAATATTAGGAAATTTTATGATTTGGTAAAGAAAAGGTCACGAAAAAGTCACGAAATTTCATTTTGGAATTTTAGTAGACACCCTGATGTTGGGATATTCCGGGAAGAAGAGTGTTACTGTCAGTAGTCTCGAGATATAGAGAAAATGGGAATCTTTATCCCGAGAGTAATAATAAATAGTAAGTCTCCAACGGTGTTCGTAACGAATCCCACAGTACGCACAGTGAAGTTACGACAGGGAACGAATGTTAGTGACCGCAGAGGAGTTCGAAGAAGTGCTCGAGTAATCTAAGAGAACATTGTCGACTTTGCGGAATATACATCTTGTCCAGAGAAATTAGAGGAATCCAGAAGGATGGGCGACCCGGTCAGTGTAGATAGCTTTCATAAAATGCGAGTTGACAGAATATAACGAACGATTTTGAAGAAATGCAAAGTGTATTCTAAGTAAGAACGAACCATTGACCTGGAAATACTTGTCATTCTTCGAAGTCCAACTGTATACTTAATGTCCAGTTATGCACTTACGTGTAACACCTTCATACTTAACGGTTTCCAAATTCTGCAATACGAAAATTAATATCTGAGCATTTCGTATTAATTAAATTTCTAACAAATATTTCCCCTTACGTATATCAACTTTGGCATTATAGTTACTTGCATAGACCTTTCTGGCCATAACTACAAGTATAAGCGTAGGTTGGTGCTAATTTTTCGAGAACGATTCTAACTGTTCCCTTCACTTATCTTGAATAGATATTTGAAGTAATTTATTTTATAACATGAATCTTTCTTGGAACGGATAATGCGATGGCTTCGCATTTTCTTGCGATTTTCTCGAAAAATCACACTGAAAATTATGTTATAAACATTTCGCTTAGAATCCTGGATTTTATTTTTGTAGGGGTAAATACGTGGATTAAATATTGTGTAATAGATTTTTGAATATTTTAGCCATAATTCATTTTCGATTTCATGAAATGAAATTAATCCCAATAATAATCTAATGCAGAAGAGATAATTGATTATATTGACTATTAGCAACGAGACAGCATTTTATTGTTTTCACATAAGGCTTCGCTAGTGTTTTTTACTATTATTTTGTAGCCTTTTTATTTATTTATTTATTTATTTATTTATTTATTTAGTAAAGTCGAAATGTCATACAGGTAAGTTATGCTGTTGTTTGTCGTTGATTTTTCCCCCTCTTCATTGTTTCTTTTTCGTTATGTGATACTGGAGAGGTGGTATAGGCTATCTAATAGTTTTTACCTAAAAGTTAATTTGTTGCTACTAACGAGGGAACCTATCCAAGTGCAACTCTGACTTCGAGTCGAGATTATGGCCGTTGGATACCTTGTCCCAAAAGAACATAACACGAAAAGGGATACACCCTCGATCGCAACCGTTGCGGAGATATAAGAGTGAAAAGTTAGAAATTGAGCTCCATACTATACATTACAAAGTCAGATTCCGGGTCAGATTTTTCGGAAATGGTCAGGTAAGGAAACTCAGCGAATACATATCAAATTAGTGTGGGGAGCACAGCACCTTTTGAATAAAAAAATTGTGTCCCCGGGGCACTCGCAGGGTCCCAGGCAGGTCCAACTCAAAATTTGCAAATGGAACCGGGGGTCAAGTAGCATATTGTATGAAAGCTATTGTTAAATAAAAGAAGACAGAACAAATCTCAACTCTCTACTATAACCCTATACAAACGGGCAACTGGTCAAAATGTCAATACAGCCTACATCAGAAAATCTATGGCCACTCTTCTAAATCCGTTAAGTTGCGACAATAACAAAACAGAAAAACACGTTTGAAAGTGCAAGGTATTGAAGTAAAGCATATTGCTGCAGAGTCCCTCACTGAGTCGCACAACGGACCTTATGCAAGTATAAGTGTGACTTCGAATGACCAATAGACAATAGAATAACCATGACCATTGAATTTCGTGTCCTAGAAGAGAAAGGATACATTGTCAATCGCAACCGTCGTGGAGGGTGAGAAGGTCAAAAGGCAACGGTATATGCTTCGCGCATCAGGACCCCAAATTCACAGATTGCACTGTGAAATTTCTATCGGAGGATTTGCTGAACGAGAAACATGATGGTACAGACGAAAAGGAGTAACCTTGAAACTGTGAGGCAACTTGAAGAGGAGTGAGGTTGGAGAAAACTGGAATAATGGTGCAAAAGTAAAATATATCGGAGGGTGCTTTTGAGAGAGAGACTCTGCAGCAATTTGCTTTACTTCAGTACCTTGCACTTTCAAACGTGCTTTTTCTGTTTTGTTATTGTCGCAACTTAACGGATTTAGAAGAGTGGCCATAGATTTTCTGATGTAGGTTGTATTGACATCTTGACTAGTTGCCCGGTTGCACAGGGTTATCGTAGAGAGTTGAGATTTGTTCTAACTTCTTTTATTTAACAATAGCTTTCATACAATATGCTACTTGACCCCCGGTTCCATTTGCAAATTTTGAGTTGGACCTGCCTGGGACCCTGCGAGTGCCCCGGGGACACAAATTTTTTATTCAAAAGGTGCTGTGCTCCCCACACTAATTTGATATGTATTCGCTGAGTTTCCTTACCTGACCATTTCCGAAAAATTTGACCCGGAATCTGACTTTGTAATGTATAGTATGGAGCTCAATTTCTAACTTTTCACTCTTATACCTCCGCAACGGTTGCGATCGAGGGTGTATCCCTTTTCGTGTTATGTTCTTTTGGGACAAGGTACCCAACGGCCATAATCTCGACTCGAAGTCAGAGTTGCACTTGGATAGGTTCCCTCGTAAGATTTTTTGTTGCATGAAATCAGTTAGGGATAAGATAATGATTATGTAAATCAAATTTATAATTTTTAACCAAAGTTTTTCTGTTTGTTCAATTAGTAATGAAAGGAATGGTGTTATATGGACTTAATTATAAAGTAGTTTTATTGTTTAAAGTTCCAGAAAATTGCATTGAAACATTGTTTTGAATTGTTACTTATTCGTGATTAGAGTAAAATATAAATGCTATCAATTTATTTATATTCTGTCATTTTCATCAGAAAGAAAGAACTTTAATTGCAGTCGCAATAAATTTCGTTGTTATACTGTAATTCTCATATTTTCTGGTAGTTTGGTGAGTAGTAAGATGTTATTTTTATTTAGAAATGAAATGTTTTTCTTAAAAGAAAATTCATCTTGGACAAAGTATTTTTTGATCATTTAATGTAATAAAAGATCATTTTGAAGTGATCCATAAAATGAAAAACTAAAGAAATGTCCATTTTGTAGTTATTGGTTAAAAAAAGAAAAGTTTACACTGTTTTGATGAATTGAAATTTTCATTCGTGATATTTAACTTTAAGAATGTTCAATGACTGCCGTAAATGGTCTCACCGTAATGTAAGACTTCGCTTTCTTCGATGTTTCGGAATTTCAAATGGAATTAGTAGATAATTTCAATGTATTAAATGCATTTGATTACTAACTTCAAATATCAGCCTGGATCATTAAATTCTGGAAATCACTGTAAAGACGAGGCCTGTTTTGAATTAGGAGAATGATCTGATTCCAAATTGAAGACAGTCCGTCGACAGCACAGCAGAGAAGATTTGGATCTGTTTGGAGTGATGTGATTAACATTCGTCGTTCCTAGAAGAGGTGGTTTCTTGTCGTCAAGATGTTTACAATTTGGACCCACATCGAAGACTGAGAAGAATATTAGATTCATGTAAGGTAAGAGAAAGCTGCCCATTTGCAGTTAATACATTGAAAATCTTAAGTTGTTCCACTTGATATTCTGACATCGTTATTCATATAGTGCCATTACACAAGGTAACACACTTTTCTTTTGTCTTTTTAAACAAATACAGGATTGGATCACAGTTTTTCCTCACCCTGAGTGCTGATCTTACTTCGTTGGATAGTGAACATTGTGTCTTCGGAGAGGTTGCGGAAGGCCATGATGTCCTCGCGAAGCTGAATGATGCCATCTGCGATGAGGAGCATCGACCGTATCAAGACATCAGGTATTTTGAGGGAAAGCATGCTTAGGCTTGGTTGTTGTTATGTACATATATGTTGAATATTTTAAAATTATATTTAAATACATCTTTTAATATTTAAAAGAGTTTAAACCAGAAGGTTTGCTTCTAATGAAAATTGTTCCTTCTTATCTTATATTCTGTCTCTGAAGACCTGAATTTTATTGTCTTCACTCTTCGTACATTCTATTTTATTATATAGTTAATAGTAGTGTCTAATTGATACGCTTTTTCAGAGTAACAAATACGTCTCAACGTCTGAGATGGTTGTGGTATATTTGCACCTTGTTCTTTAATTTGCTGTCTATTTTGAGCTGTGTTTTTGGTTGGCAGAGTGTATACACATTTATTGTATGGAATTTATATCTTGAGCAGGAATGTGGAATAACATAGTTCATTGTGTGTTTATTTCTACACGATTGTCTATTCAAATATAAGGATTTTTATGTATACTAAGGCGTTCAAGCTTTCGATGGTACTGAATTGCAGCAATAATACGAAATATCCACAATTTAATACGAAAGATCCATAATTTTATGACTTAAGTGAACCGTAATTATATAGTCTGATGTTCTTTAGATTTTTAATTCTGAGTACGTTGGATTTATATATCATAATGATCTAGAAGCGGACTTTTAGTGAGATACTTTTTCTTTCTTTCTTTCTTTCTTTCTTTGGTAGTCAAAAACAGCTTTTATTTTCAAATGCTAGACTGCCATAGCAGCGAAACTAACTTACTACATTTCAGGTTTTTCTTTGAAAGCCTTATATGTGCTTTCAGATGTAATAGATAATCTTTTCTGTTTATTTATTTATTTATTTATTTATTTATTATGCATGCCACTTGAAAACCGTCGTTTTCACTTGAAAAGAATGCTTATACACAAGGAACATTATAATGATATATTATTGCTTGTCAGGAACTGAGAAAAAAAAAAAAGAACTAAAGTTTTAATAAATTTAATGATGTTTATTCGCCAAACCACATTGTGATTAACATGTTCATGCATGTTGATCTATTTTATTTATTTATCTGATAGGGTGATAGATTCCGCTTTTGTTCAGAATTCTCATATTGACGCATTCTGTTTCAATTCCATTAGGCATATCCCCTCTTTCCAAATATGTTTTCTCTCTTTTATTCTGGGTTCACGATAAGAAACAAAAGTGAAATGAAATCGTTAGCTAAAAAATGAACTGAAATTTTTAAGTCCCATGGTTATGTCCTTTAGGCTGAAAGAGACGGATAATTAATAAAAGTGAGTGACTCTGAATGAATTGGTATAATGAGAATGTGGGACGGAATGGGAGCACCCAAGAAAACCTACAAGCACACTGTTGTGTACCGCAAACGAGTGAACTAGGATAGAACTAAGGGACCACTCGCACCAGATGTGAGTACTCTACCACTGAAGCCAATGTGCTTCCTCGACAAGAAACAAATATTAGCTTACAACGAGATACAGAGGAACTGTTTGTAATGGGCTTATTCTGTCAGGTACAACTGCCGAGTTTGTGAAAAAAAAAATAAGCAGTGCTTCTTTCTCTGAGCTATATTTAATTTCCTATATCAGTCCATTGTATTGTCTGTGATAGCTTCTTCTTATTGTCTCTTTTTCGGTTAGTGTTTTTCTGTGTCTTCAAACGACTTTTAGACTTCAGTTTTAATACGATGTACTCTTTAAATTGAACACTTTATTGTACTTAAAGCTGTTAAATACAGGCGCTATCATTGATTTTTTAGTCCGTTGTGTCATATTTGGGGTGTAGTTTGTATTTTTTTAAATATAAAAATGGAAATTTGAATATTCTGTGAAAATTCATAGTAAAAAAGTGCTGAACTGAACCGTGGATTGAACACGGGTCTCGGCTTACCATATCTGTATGCTAACCGGTACGCTTCCCAGTCCGCTGTCTGAGCAGCCATACACAATTGCTGGTTATACACCCATTTTCTCAGATAGTATTGAGTTCATGTGGTGTAGGCGTTCATTAATATGGACGTTAAGTAATCCAGGCATAAACGGAGTCGTGTTACAGTCTATGTGTTCTCATGGTATGAACACTAACTTAGAGGTGTGAATGTTCGTAGGTGGTTAGGGAGCAAACTATTTAGCATAGTGGTTAATGCACTGGCACGGTAAGACGGAGATGGGTTAGGTTCCGGACTTTTTCATTCAAAACTTCCATTAAATTTGAACCTATACAGGGCATAATGTAAGGAATATCGGTTAATGCTGTTACCTTCTATATATTTATTTTAATGCTTTGTGGAAATGAGTTTAGTTTATATACAAAAATAATTTACGTAAATTACATATTAAATTTAGTATGCAAACAAAAGTGACTCTAACGGAGAAAGACAAAATACGATAATCATAGTTAATCTTCGATGTCCGGACGTCTTTTCGACAAACTGGGAAAATATTACCTCATATGAATCAGGTAAAAATAAGATACGTTCCCCATTTGGGAGTGAAATGTGGTTCATGTACATTGTAAACGTAAGCCTCCATATCTCCATGGTCGTGAAACATAGAGGAGGTTTGAACGACGGAATAAACCCTGTCCCGGGCCATTCAGTTGGTAGATCAGTGGATTGAAAATCAAAGATTACGCCAGTATTGTACAGTCTAAACCGTAGTGGGAAATTTTATGAGTATTTGCTGTAGGAGCAGTCTTGACTGCATAGTATCTTGTGTTTCACAATATAGACATTTCAGGGGCTGTAGTTTGCTATCTTCTTAGTATGTTGGTAATGGATTAGTCAAGTGATTTCACTTCCACTCTTAAGTGTAAGGACCTAAAATTCATATTTTCGATTCCAAACAATATGTCTGCTAGGTAAAGGAAACATTGGTTGGTGTATGCTTCACTTTATTTTCATGAAAATGCGTTTTCCATCCTTACTTATCTTTCATCTTTTCGCTCTTTAAAGTTCTCTTTTTCAGAAATGTAAACAGAAATTGCAATTCTTTCTTTCATTATAATATTTATAAGCAAAACATAACCACTGTAAGTTCCTTATGTAGCTCACGTCATTTGAATCAACTGGAAACAAATGCTACCGGAATTACTGCCAGAAATAGGTCATGCTTGACCTGTCCATTAGTAGTGATATGTTATATTGTGTGTGGTCCATTGGGTCTGTAATCTAACTTCGTCCAAACTCTGCAGAGAAATGGCGAAAAAATATAATATGTTATTTAGATATTCAAGTTTTCGAATGTCGTACTCGCATCATTAAATCGCTAGCAGAAATGCATTTTCCTCCCACTTATTCTTTTGGTAATAACTTCTATAAAAGTAGACCAATTTGACTGTAGATTTCCTCTATGTACAGAGGACGTGATCCTCCATAGATTAGTAAAAAACTGCACCGAAGATTATACGAGTAGTTTGTTCAAGTTCATTGATAAATTAATAGATAAGGGAAGGTGTGATCTTTGAAGAAGTCAGTGTGTTCGCTATACGAGCGATTCTGACCCTTGTCGAAGGTTTTTCGTAATCAAAGGAGGCAAAGATAAAAAGCCTTAAAAGCAGTATTGTACTATAGATAGAAAATATCCTAAGCTTTAAAGCCCATTCAATATAAAAATACAATATTTTCGAGATAGTTATATTTTCTAGTATTCTCTACACAAACCAATATTCAGATCACTTTCAGGTCATTTTGTTTTATGTAAATAGTTTCGTTAAATTAATGTCATTCAGTCTTGCATGAAAGTTTTCTTTTTGTTCCCGTACTCTTCTAATGAGAAATTCCGTTTCTTCTGCATGTTTTAGTTATTTCACATTTCATTTCTTCGTTAATTTCTTGCGCAGTTTCGAGATAACTAAGAACATCCACCAAGAGTGATTTTGTACCTACATGCTCTCTTGGTTGTTCTTTTTGTTGCCATCATTCGCTAACCAAGTGTGAATTTCGCATGTCAATTTCTTTTAGTTGTGTTAAGCAGCAACTTCAGATTTCAAAATGCTGATGGAATGTTGGAGTGTAAGCTATGTAGAGAGAAAATATTTTTTACACAAGAAGTTTTTTCCTTCTATTCACCACGAAACAGTGGGAAGTTCCCGCCATACGTATTGCTGTGACGATTGGACCAGTTTGGGACTATTGCTGCAGTATTAAGTGAAAATGGTAAGTGCTGTTGTATTTTATTCACCAATATTACTTTTATACTCTATTTACAGTAACAGTAGAAGGCTATTTGTATACTTTGAAGTACATATCTCGAATCAAAGAACGTAATGCGTAAATTATTGTAGACTTTTATGTATTATCCATCTATAGATTTCTTTTATGCTATTGGAGACAAACACATCACTTAAGACAATTATGCTTATAAAATATAGCACATACTGTGGGAGGTTATTCCATTCAGTAAAAGAAGTAAGAGTTTGGAACAGTGGTGTAAACTAGATTTACATTGGCGACTCTTTCGTAAACTCTGCATACTTCAAGCCCCCCGCTCCCACCGTCCTTACGACAAAGGCACTATTAAATATGTAGCGCCCGTAAAGTTGGCTAAAGGTAAATTGCAAACGATCATTACTATTAGTACTTTCTTCTTAATTTCACAGTTCGTCAGTAATTTACACCCCCCTTGCTCGCTCTTCACGGCAGCCTCCAGGCTGGGGACCATTGATCCTCATATATCACTAAATCAACAATTTTCCCATATTTTGTGATTCGGTGGAAACTACTTTCAGTTAGAAAGTACCGTCAAAAATAATAGTCTAGAAAAACTGAACAATAGCTTTTTTTAAATATTTTGTGTTCGATTTGTAAAGAGTGTTTGAAAATTAAAAATCAAGGCTTTGTATTTTTACTGTAAATTATAAATGTTAATTCTTTTTTTTTTTAACAAATGTTTTTTTTTTATTTATTTATTTTTTTTTTATTAACAAGACTGTTCAGAGGGAATTCATTTATTGTAAATGTGTGGTGTCTCTTAAGTAGTCCTAAAACTAGCTGCCAAAGAAACAAAATTCTGCAACCGAATCTTATCGTCTTTTAAACAGTCCAATCCAGTTGAATCAATCCAGGATTCTTGATATCCACTCCTAATATTATATTATTTTCAATCATCTTTCGTTAGCTAGAAGCCTGTCTTTCAAAAGTTTTCGAAATAAAACTGAACATCCCTCTCTAGATTAGTGTGTTTTAGTATGATCTTCGTATTTGGTAACATGCTCATAACTGAAGTTTCAGATTATTTCTCACTCAACGTGTCAGACAAAATAATAATTTTCCATGTTTTTGATTTTCATTTTTTTAATAAGTCGCAACAATAGAAATTTTGTATAAATTAGTAAACATACATCTTTCACTTAGGAATATACCGAGAAATTTAAGTTAAGCCTATTTTATTTCTGTAGTGATTCTAGTGAGAAAAAGTTGTATGTTGTGTGCTTGCCTTGAAATGCATATTTTAACATTCTTTACCTATTTCATTTTGCCAAATGTATATACAAACTTGAAAAAAACAAACTTATTGTGGTGGCAGAAACAATGAAAATAGTTGAGTGAGGTGAACGGACGGAAGAAAATCTTGGAATTCCGTGCACTGCATTAGTAAACTGGTCATAGTAAAACAGTCAATGATTACTAGAATTACTCAACAGTAATTACCTGTAACTTCAACTGTTGTTTAATGATTCAGGCCATAAAGCGAAGTTGTCATAACGGGAGAAAACTCATAACAATAAGATACTTAGTTGGAATTAATCCTGCTATTATGGGCCATTCCGAGAACTTTTCAAATATCCCTCATATGCTTTCGCAGAGAAACGAAATGAAATGAAATCTTCGAGATTTTCGTTCCATTTTTTTTTTGTGTGTGTGTGTGTGTGTGTGTGTGTGTTCTGTATACTAAAAGAAACGGAAATTAATGAAAGTGAATAATTATAAAGGAAGCGGTGAAATGAGAATGTGGGAGGGAACAGGAAAACGGACTCGATATTCTCCACCACAAATTCAGATAGCCCGGGATCGAATCAGTCACACCTCGTGCCAGAGTAGAGGTGAGCGATGTACTACTGACCTACTGTGCCTCTATATTTATGCAGAGTTGATTTCCTGTTTGGATTACCTCCCAGGGTTAGTGGAAACGTTTAGTAAACATTTTCTACAAAACATATTGAACAGTTGCACTTTGTACTACTGTAATTAGAGTAAATTATTCTTGCTAAGTTAACTTCGTACATATAACTAAAGATTACATATGAAGTTTTACAGGAAAAAGATTTCTGAAACTTTTAACATGAAATCCGTTAGTAATTAGAGTGTTCAAGAAACACAAACTTCGATTAGTACAATTAACTCGAATATTATCGTGTAGGTAGTCTTTATTCCTAATTTCTTTTTATATTCTACTATAATAAATATGCAGAAAAGAGTGATAAAAGGATATAAGTACTGAAAAGAGCATTGCTCTTTTCAGTACTTATATCCTTGTATATATATATTCTTCGGGTTCAGTAGGACTATTATGGCAACATCACAAAACATGCTTGGTGAACTGCTACTCTTGGAGCAAATCCTTTCTTAAGTTTGTAGCTACCTTCTTGTTAAGAAAAGAGAGAAACATTGGTAGAGATAGCCAGACTTCCAAGCGTATATTAGAGTTGCACGAACTTCAAATAATCTGATTACTCGTATTTGTAAGGTATAGAAATTGAGGAACATAAAGTCGACGATTCCCAAGTCGAGGGGGGACTCAAGTAATTGATTGGAGTATTAACTTTCCTTATCAATACATGCTATATGATGTAATTGGAATACTGTAAATTAGTTGTTTTATGAAAATATTATTCGTAGAGCTTTTCCACAAATCCCATTTGGGCAGATGGATACTCACCTTTTAAATCTACAGTCCGAACATTTTATTGTTATCCGTACTAAGCGTTGAGAACAATAGATTTGTGGTGATATTGACTACTCCGTGGCGTTACAGAACACGAAAGACTGTGCTTGACGAGACAGCTATGAGTTGAATGATGAGCTCATGAGCAGCTGCTAAAAGTGAGCACATCAACAGCTCACTTTCTAGACCAGTGTGCGCTACGCTTTAATTCGTCGGACACACGAATTTGTGGTGGACATAATCGTGTCCCAGTGTTTTTTCGGTGATCTCCCGTTTCAACGCACATTCTCATTCCACCTGTTCGTTCATAATTCACTTTCACTTGCAAGAAAAACAAATATTAAAAATTAAATTATTGACTCGACGGCGGTCGAACGGGACCCGATCGTGTGTCGTTCGGGAGATTGTTATTATGCTTAGGCAACCCGCCTTACAAATAACCTGAATAATTAAATCTCTTAAAGTAAAGGCTTCAAACTCTTGCATATTATAAAAGGTATATAATTTCTAAATATCCTATTAAGCCAAAGAATATCCATATTTCGGCTGTGTCTAAGGGTATATTAATTAAGCCAATAAAATTATACACGGGAACATATCCTGTTAATAAACGTCTTGATTTCTTTCCTCTCTTTTCTTTATTTACGAAATAAATTTTTGGGCTTAACTTTGTATCAATCTAATCGATGCGAGGAAGAGTTCATCGAATCCACAGGTTGGCTCTCAGGAATCTCTAAGACCATGGTTCGTAATAAAAATACAGCTCCTACTCTGATATTTTCCTTAAAGACGTTAAAGAAACTTTAATTTAACTAAAATTACTCTAAATCTAAATCGTGGGACTTGCGTACTCACCTTTTTCGCATTCACTTACACGCCTCCCAGTGAGCCCTTAATTTACAAAGGTTCCTTCAGCACTCGTACAGAAACCTGGGCTACTGCCTACTCGTAGTACAGCCTGTCAGAGGCAGTACCACTAATTAAGGATTCTATCTAAACAATTTACAAGGAATGGGTAGGATTTAAGGTAAGGCTACATTTCCTCAAGTAGGAAATAAATATGTCCCTCACTACGGAACTGGTTAACTTATAGGAAGTTCAACAAAATGATATAGGCCCATAATCTTGATCGCTCAAGAGTAAGACGTATAAATCTCTATCAAGCAGGCCGATCACGTCACCTGGCTTCAAAGGAAATCGAGCTTAAAACTCCATAAATACCAAATAAACCTACAGCTGGCCCTCAAGTAGAAACCAGATGTATCTGAGAGCTTACAGAGCCTCAAGGAAACTCTAAGAAAAATCTAATTTCCAATATAGGAGTAGTATTAAAGAAACACATATAACAATATAATAATTTCTAAGTAAATTGCTTACAATTGAGAAAGAAAACCTAAACAGGAACTACCTTACCAACCCTATTTTACACAGGAATACAGCCTCCCATTTAGAGAGCTGAAAAACTTCTTGTCATCTGAGTTTCGTAAAAGTGCTAAACTTCTAAGAAACCTAACATCCCTATATTGCCATCACTAAGGCTAAAAAACCAGCATAAAAATGTGACAAAATGATCTTCGTGGCGTTTGTGCGTAAAGTTCCGTCAAAAATGAAGAGGACTTCTTCTCGTATTTACAGAGAACGACCCAAAGGGACACTTTGACTTCCCTTACAAAAAATCCATTTATAGAACCAGAGAAAGGAAAGAGAAACGGTTTCCCCCCTCTCTACAATAGCTGGCTGGCTAAATTTAGAAATAAACTGGTTTCCTAAAGCTAGCAAGAGGAAAGATTTCTTTTAATAAGAAACTCTTAAAAAAAGGAATATACAAACATATACAATAATAATTTTAAAATGCTAATCAGATTATATGAATTAAATGATACCCAGGCCTGGGATCCCCATCTTAATTAAATTTAACGAAATTAAACGTATATATAAAATATGTACTAATATTCAATTTTTAATATTATAAGCAAGAGGCACAAAATGACTCTTGCACACTGATCGTCCATCTTTTTTAGCCTAAAGAGTATAATTGGATGTAAAACTAGAAATTCTATTTCATTTCATTTTGCTACGTCTTAATTCAAGTAGTTCAGCGATTGCCTCAGCAGTGCAGAGTCAACGTCGAAGGGTATGTAAACATACGTACCTGAAATTGAACCTAAATTATACACTGTTAATAGTTTAGGAATACGATGAAATAACTTTTTCTACATTTCTGTAGAAGAGAGGTGTCCTTTTGAGGGTTTCTTAAGTTATGCGAATTCTCTAGGCAGATTCGAGAACAACATACTTCCTGAAGGCCAAATAATTTTCGTGCCGTGCTACCTTTTCCAGATTGCTTTCTGATTGTTAATCAGAAGATTGCGGTTCGATCTCAGAGCATGTCAGTTTCTGGTAGACAACACCATGCCCGTGGATTTTCTCGGAGTTTTCACCTTTCGTCGTACATTTTCATACCCATTTACTTTCAATCACATCCGTCTCCATTAGCCTATATTGTATAATCGTGGCACGTGAAACTTAGAGCTTTTCATTTCATTTTTACTTAGAAGAATACATAAGCCTATTAGTTCTCAGAATCGCGCGAGAGGGAAGACCGGTCGGATAGCCAGGCGTTAGTTTCGATGCTTATTGAGATGGTTGGTCTCTGTAAAATAATAGTCTGTTGTATTATTTTCCAGTAAACTATGCCACTGAACAAACAGAAGCCATACGCTCTGGTCCAGTGAGGTGATACTTCGTGGGTGCATGGATTATCAAGAAATCCCATCAAGAAGTAACTGAAACTGGATGTAGTTGGTCGGCAAAGGTGTCAGCTAACTGCTTTTAAAGTAACAAGAGTCGTTCTCCGTGCATCGAAGAAGAGTTCTGTTCATCATCTGGTCTGTCGCGTAGAATTTCTGGTCTATGTGCAGCTATTTTTTCCACAGGTCATCATCCCGATAGGTGTCAAAGGAGGTAGAAAGAAGAATTGCAGAATACTAAAAGTAAGTAGTATCTTGATTAGTAAAGCGAAAATTGATGCATTAGCATTGCACTGAGGACGTCACAACATTTTTACAAGTCTTTAAACCAGTATTTCAAGAAAAGTCTTCAGACCACCGCCGTATGTTCTCACAACAGAAGTATTTAGGATCAAAATACAAATAATCGATGCTGATATTTGATCTTCAGAGTTTAGTTAAATTAATGCAATACTTTCTCACTGGAAAAGATTATTTCGTTGTTTCTATTGTAAGATTTGGTTAATTGCAAGATTGGTTCGAACATCCTTAATTTGTTCACAGGGCATGTGAGCTTAAGGTGGGTATTATATGTAGGGTTACTCGGGGCGATTCTGTATCGTATTGCTATATTTATTTTCTCTACGTCATTCAGTTCTGTCCACCTGACTCCTGGATCCACCAGGATTCATCCGTTCTATAATCATCGGACGAGACTCAAGATTTTATTGGGGGCGCGGTGGCTCAGTGGTAGAGCGTTCACCTCCGGTGCTTGGGGTCCCTGGTTCGATCCGAGCTCGCGCTGTGTGGACTTTGTGGTGGACAAATACCGTGCTCGTGGGTTTTCTCGGGGTTCTCCCGTTTCCTCCCACTTTCTTCATTCCACCATTTCATTCATTTCTCATAATCACCGTCTCCTTTAGCCTAACCGGCATAATCGTGGGACGTAAAACTCAAAGATTTAATTTCATTTTCAAGATTTTATTGTATTTTCTGTTGCAAAATAGTCAAAATTCAGCAATTAAACAGAACGTTTGTAAAAGAAGGAAAGAATAAAATAGAAAACGGTAATCGCGTATACCTTTCGATAAATGAAGAAGTAGAAATTTACATACGGAAATGAAAGAGAAAGATCAAATACGTTAAGATTAAATATGAATGCTGACAGCGCTGAGATTTTATAAACAATAACTTATATAACGTAATTGTGTAGGACTTCGAGAGATTTCTAGCACTACAAGAAAAAATAACATTTTTGGCGAAATGAAAGAATGTTTTAAAACAATCGACGAGTCTTTCTGGCTAGAGTCACAGCCTATAAGCTTAAGTGTAAAAAGAATGATTAGTTTTGAATCATAATTAGGACAATCATAGTAATGTAATTTTTCCTTTGGAATACTAGATTGCGGCTTGATGGAGGCCCTGCCCATTATTACCTTGAAATTATTTTTGTGTGATGTAAGTCTCGTGTATTTTTGTCAGACTGAAATGCATAGGCTTTTCTTTCCTATAGTTACTATCTAAGAAATGAATAATAATAATGGTCACAAAGTAGGAAGGAGCCGATGTTGTAATATGCTGAAAGGAATCATAAAGAATTGCTACAATGGAAGCCACATACGAAGAATATAGGAACAGGTAGACTATGTAAAAAAAAAACTTTTACTGATTTTTTTTTTTTTTTTCAAGTAGAAACACCACGTCAAATAGTTTGCTTTTGTCACTGAATGTAAGAACAGTGCATATTCGTGGTCATTATCCCTATCTCGAAGGTAAAATCTAGAAAGGTTTTTCCTTCCTTTCTGTTCCGCGCAAATATCATATTGAAATTGGTATCTGAATGCTACTCGTTCTAGCTTTGGAACTATTTATAAGTTAAATAAAAATAAAATCTGACCAAGCAATAATTATGTGTGTAACAGTTTCCGCAAATATATCATTACCTTCTTTAGACATATTGCCTTCATTAGGTAATGTGTTTGTTGAAGGCAATGATATATTGAGAAAAGTGTAACACAAGTTAGTAATAAAAAGTATTTACTTTTTTTTTTTTTTTTTTTTTTAATTTACAAAATTGGTAGACATGAATTTCGATAAAGATATTTTCTTGATAAGTTACAAATGTTTTCAAAATTTTATTGAATAGTTTGTCTTTAAGGAGAGCGTCGGCAGTGCTAATGTATCAGTTAAATTCGCTTATTTGTGTATCAATTTGCCCCTAGTTAGCATTATGAATAAAAAATTTAAAATAAAAGAATAATATAATAAATATGATTTTGGAATAAACATTTAGATGAAAATGCAAAAAGAAAAAAGTGAGTTCGCTGTTAATGCATATTGTAATTACAGTGAAGACGTTTAACTGATTCGTTCCACTTTTGAGTAATGCTTTGATGATAGTTTTAATGGCAATTTGCTGTCTTGTTTTACCATGATGTAAAGAATGTACAAGACGGCAATTGCTGTTTATATAAACTGTCGTCAAAATATTACTCAGAAGATGTCGCATCGGGTAAAAAAATTAGTTTTGGAAGGAAATAAAAAATATCCAGTAAACTAAAAGCTATCATTAAGACAATATTGTCTCAAGGTATGAGTAAACAGCAAAATCTGTTTTCTTTTTAGTAAATGAGGGTGTTGCCTCGTAGTATGGTAATAATAACAATATGGATGAAAATTGAAAACACATAGTGCAAATTGTGTTCGTAAGTATGAATGAACCTTAAATTCTGATTAGAAATCGTATTTTGAAATTTGACTTGATCTACTTGTCTGTGTGTTTGTTGTCTTGGGAGTACTTATGTAGTTATGATTGCTACGCCATTAACATCTCAAAATTTCCCATAATGTATCGATTATTTATCAAGTCTAAGCAGTTACTCTACAGTCGGCGCTCTACCAACTCGATTTGTTACCGTATATTAACAATTACTTTAACTACCAATATTTTCTTCCATTTTTCAAATCATCGATTAGTTGTGTTCTTCCTTCTCTTCTCTTCTCTTTCCATCTTTCTCTCTACAGCGGTAGGAAGAAGACATTTTCTTTGCAAGATGTGTCCAATCCAACTGGCCTTCCTACGAATGATGCTGACTGAAAGCGTCCTCTTCTATCCTACCCGTTTTAAAACATCTTCGTTTGTTACTCTTTCCATTTATTTCATCTTCCTCCAACACACATTTTGAAGCTTTCTAAATATTTCTCCTCTAACACTGAAGTAATGTCCAAGTCTCCGAATCATGTCCCATACTCCACATGTAGCACTTGACCAGTTTCTTCCTTAGTCCAATATTAAGCCTACTAGTTAAGAGTAATCTTTTCTTGTTGAATGCCTCTTGGCTACGACAATTTTTGACCTGACCTCTTCGCATCTCTCGTCATAATACTTCCCAGCTATGTGAAATGATTGAACTCTTCAAGTTCTCTGTGTTCTACTCTGACCTGTAAGAGCGCTCTCCACGGGATATCTCATGACCTTCGATTTTCGACATTGTTTTCCGTTCCATATTGTTACCCGATGTCAACTGTTTTGTTCATCTCCTGTAGTTCTTCGGTTTCAGCTATAATAACCATATCATCCGCATACCTAACCTTGTTAGTTATCTGTCCTCCAATCATCAAGCCTCATGTTCAGTATCCGCGCAATAATATTTCCAGTGTGGAAAAATGAGGGTAATGGTTCTGTGATCACTGCATTTCTTTGTTTGCTTTTTCTTTGGTAATGCAAACTTGGTAACACCAGGAAAATCCTTTGGCCATTTCCACTCAGATCTTGTTAATAAGTGACATCAGAATTTTATTGCACTGCCTTCTAGTCTCTTGAGCAAATCCTCTACTGTGTCATTGTCTCCAGTGACCATCTTTCCTCGTATATTTTCGATGGATTGTATTACTTTACTTTTCAATATACTGGGTCCTTTTCCTTCATCATCCACCTCTTTCTTTGCTTGAATCACAATATCTTGTGGGCAGTTCTTCTGGTCATATAGATCCTTTATGTAGTCTTTCCAGATTCTGCAAAGATTCTTTGGTGGTCATTGACTACATGACTGTGTTGATCTTCGATTCCAAACGTGGGTTAGCTTTCCCTCCTAATTCTTGTGCTTTCTGATACATCAAATCATACCTGCCGTGTTGGTGAAGTTTCATTATTTCTTCACATATCTATTCCATGTACTTCTTTCTGACTTTGTGAGTCTCTCCTCTCAATTCATTATTCAGCTTTCTTCATTCTGTGATGTGTGGGGTTTTTGGCTTTCTGCGTTCCTCCATCTTCTTACGCATCACTTCAGTTACCTTGACAATGTTACTTCGGAGTGTGTCAAGTAGAATCTGTTTAACTTTTCTCCAGCTATTTTCTACACTTTCTACCGTATCGCCCATTGCACAGAATTTTTCTCAGTCTCTTCTTTCACATCACTGTCCATATTTCTTAGTTGCTTTAACCCATTTGGGACAAAATTATTATTTTTCTGATTTCTTTCACTTTAAGAATTCAATTTAGTTTACTATTGCCTGAGTATCACGAAGATATAACATTTTGATTTTTCCTGCGCATCAGATGTGACTTACGCCCTGACCTATAAATAGGACTCTGGTCCTTTCTGATATACTAGAGAGGATATATTTCTAACTAATTGCATTCTATTGCTTGAGTGAAGCAATTCAAATTTTTACCGCTAAGTGCCTCAAGGCATTGAGTGATCACGGTCGGTCTATCGAAGCACGAAGTCTTCCTGATTTATATCTATATCTATCTATCTATATATATACACAGTATATATAATATGCGTGTGTGTTTCGTATTGATGTTCATTTAGAACACTAAACAGTTAAGTTTGAAGTTCAGATAATTACCGGTTTGTAATTTCGATCTACCTGTGCAAGTTTGTTACACGTGTTTGGCTTTGATTCAAAGTTTATTTTTCTTTGCCTTCTTGATATTTCACGAAACGCTTTGAAACACAATGTGACATTACACTTTTCAAAGTACGATAATGGTATTCAAGTGCATCGATTATCATGGCATCTTTACGTCTTCCTTTCCATAATGAAGTAACCACTTCCAGCGAGGCGTACATCATTGAATACATTTGAAGAGGTGACCACCAAGTTTGATATATATGATAGATATACAGATATGTTGCGTGTAAATGTCAGAAGATCCATATTGAACTGAGTTGGTTTCGTAAACATAATTATGAGTTTACGATCATCATGTTAATAATTCGTGAAAATATTACCCAATACCACTTTTTGCATCTTATATCAATTCTAATTTTTTGAACTAGCAAGTCGAAGCAGTCGACACCTCCCATATGGTTATGGTAGGATAACATGAGGCTGCTCAATTCTAATATGTTCATGATGTAGTCGGCTCCACCTCATGGTTCACGAAACAGGATGTATGCTGTCAAAATTTGTGCCAATTACAACACGTCAATTGTCATTCCATTTGACAGTGAGAACTTACCATCCCAGTCGAATCTGTATTCATATGAACTCCGTGCATATGTATTTACTCAACTCTGCAGTCAATGGATACTGAGACACACGGTTACTTTGCAGAGTACCGGTTGCTCTGAATCCCAATTCACGAAGATGTATTAGCAGATCTCTACTTGCGAAAAAATTCTCAAAATATAGCAGATGATTATTCGGAACATCTACAATATTTAGCATATTGAAAACCACTCTGGAATCTTAAGAAAAATCATCTCTATCATGATGTATATTGTCGCTAGCACTCTCCTTTATTTTCATATCCTTTCCATAGCAGAGATCAAATTTTTATAACAAGTTTTGTAATCGTACAACAGAAAATGATGATTGTTCTTTATATCTACATCATAACGAACTGTTTCCTTCACTATAGCTATATTGCACTGTGTCACTGTTGGAAATACAAAAGAATATCTCTGTAGGTGATTTGTTTACAACATTTCTCTTTCAGTTCGCTAAAGATTCTGTCAGTTTGTACACCAACTTGGGGAAGCTTTGTGTATGATGCGTATATTTTTTTTTCAAATTTGAACATTATTATTCAGCACTTTTCTTTTTCTACCACTTATTTCTCTACTGTAGTTACACTAAAGCTTAGACGTAAATTGCATTCAATTGAGAAAAGTAAAAAAATGTAGTTTTTAAGTACTGAACAATGAATGATAAGCGTAAGAACGCGAAAAATCAAGGGCGTCAGTCTATCTATACATTCGCTTTTATTACTTAGTAGTATACTGCTTTGGACCAGCGTCCTATTTATGACACTAATGTTTCAACATCTATAGCACCGAAAGTAATAACAAAACTAAAATAACCTTTTTATAGTCTGATTGCGGCGTACCTATTGCTGCCTAATACATATAAATTAAATGCACTGTTTGTATTAAAAACAAAAATTAACGTTGCCCAAAACATACCCAAATAAAGTAATTTACACAGATAAATTTAAGCGTCCGTTTTTTACAGAGGGAAAGGAAAAAATGTATCAAAAAATTACAGTGCATTATGACAGGTCTTCAATTGCTCCCTGTAATTAGCAGAACACGAAAACCTTATTCTTCTTTGCTATAAAAAATAAAATATCAAGTGCCCTAAAAATAGGACGCTGGCCCCAAATGGGTTAAATTCCATTTTCAATTTCTCCTCTCATTCTTCTGTATTGATTTTAACTAGATTTGCACTTACGTCACTAGGAGATTGTAGTCCGAATCGATGATGGCTCCTGGTCGTACACTATTCCTGAAACCTTGCTAAGGAAGGATGTAATCGATTAGGTAGCGTTTCTTATCGCCTGGATTTTTTCCTTCTGTATAGCTTGTTTTTCCTTTCTTATAGCACGTATTCGTCACTACCATATTATGTTGCGTACAAGTATCAATAAGTATCTGTCCCTGTTCTACCTAGTCCAAATGGTCCCACCACCTAACTCGCAACTCCTCGCACTTTGCTGTGAAAAGTCTCCCATTACAGTGGCGTTGATTTCACCTCTTTTCTCCTGATGCAATATGACACTAATTTCATCATATATTATTTCTACTACATTGTCATCATGGTTGGTTGTTGGCATATACGCTTTGGATTATCACAATATCCACTGGTTTTGGACTTAGCTTTACAAATGGCTGGACATTAAAATTAAAGTTTCATTTTGTGAAATCATTCTTACATTGTAGTGATATTTATTTTTTGTCTTAATGAGAATCTCGCAACGAAATATTTTATTTTTGAAGATAAGATGAAATTTTAAGTATCTGGAATAAGTATTTGTAGATGATGCGGAAGTAGACAGTTTGTTCGTGTTCCGATCGCTGTGATCAGTAAACAGTTGTCTTGAGAGTCTAAATCTGTGTACACATTAAGCCAAACTTCTGCAAGCTTATATGATATCACTAAACGTAGGAAGTAATAAAAATAGCCCCTGATAATGTTGTTTAAGAGAAATTATTTTGCAGCTGTTCTTTTTTCACTTTTATTTTTGTGAATTATAACTGTTTAGTCATTGTTGCTATTGGTTGTGGGCCAGGTATAATTTTTCTTAGCAATTGGATATATCACTGTACTACTGTACTATAGCTGCTTATTTAAAGAATATTTAGGTGAATATTTACAGGGTACAAATTAAGTGATCACCCCACACATGATATATGAACGAAGCTGACGATATTTTGTAATATAGATATGTCCGCAAATGTTTTATTTGAGCGATATAAAGCAGACAAGTTTCACTTTCATATTCTTGGAAAAGGAAAGTTGAGTAAATGTTGATTTTCACTATTTAACGCAATTATGGAATAGTCAAGTATACATTTTGTACACCTCTGGTGCAAAGTCGAAGTTTCGGTTGTGACAAAATGTAACAGGCAGGTTGATTTGACAACCAACTAATCAGAACGTACCTTTTACTTAATGGAATTCGTAAAAAAAAATACTAGATATATATATCTAGATACATTGCTTGTGGCATTGAATGTAGTATAGTCATGTGTTAAATTCTAGTACGACGATGTAGCTTCATACTTTGACGGCCTAAAGATATCTTATATAAAAAGTGGGATGTCGTGTACATCCATCTCCGCCTTGCCCTTTCCTTACCGGCGCCAATGCACGTTTTCTCCGAAGTATTTTGAAGAGTTGTGTTAAAAAAAAAAAAAAAAAAAAAAAAAAAAAAAAAAAAAAAAAGTGAAAAAATCAGTGCTAGGAACATTGCGATGGATTGAACTAAGCGAAACATTATAATGTCTTGCAAGTATTATGAATAAATATGAAGGCTTCTGTCAGAAGATACATTTTGCTGCATGTTATTAGTATTATCATTATTTTCAAAATAAATTAATGCCACGATAGTATAATAATGTTTATTTGAAGTTCAGCCTTCGTTTTGAGCATCGAGGCTCAATGAAAAATCCTACGATTTAAAAGAGAAATTGTAACCACCATATGCATTTAAATTTTAATATTCACTCTCTGGGAATCAATCTCTTGACCACATGTATCAAAGATGCGCACGCTAGCCACTAGACCAGCGGAGAACGAGAAGTATAATGTTGTAATGGTAGGTTTGTTCATTGTAATGTACAGTAATATTACGTGTGTTATTTTCTTTTCTCTGCATCTTTGTGTAATTGCTCAGTTAATTCATAATGCTGATTTAATATTTGCATGTTGCTTTATGCTTGAAATCTTTGCTACTAATTGCATGTGCTTGAAATGTGCATTTCTGTGTTCAGAGTGCGTGATATAATTTTCGACCCCCAACGGAAGATGATATTTATATAACATTAAAGTATTAAGTTAGACATTTATTGTTATCACGTTACTGTGACGATAGGGAAGTGTTTATAGTATCTGGTTCGATAGGAAACTAGGAAAAAAATCAACATAATTATCGATTATAATGGAAAAGGTTTGATTTTTCGCTAGATTAATAATGGATTCTAAGATAAAGAGGAAGGATACTGTAATTAACTTCTGACACTTGCGCTTTCTATTGCAAATCAGTATAGACCTAATTTAGTATGATTTTCTATTATTTTGCATATTACGGTTGAAATAAATAATCACTTGTTATTACTAAGATGACATATTGCAGTCAAATTATTAATCAGATTATTCAAATTCTGATGTACGTGTTTTCAGGTTCAAGCAAGTGATATGAGTTGAGTTATTAAGAGCAATAAGAAAATATAAGAGATGAATTTGTTTAATGTTCAGTGAAACAGGAAATACCATTGAGAATTCGTTTGTGTCGTCTGTATAGTATGTGTATTGTGGATTTAATATATATTCCGATAATAAAGAGAAAAATAAATAAACCATTACTATGCATTACATTATAATTAAATATGAGGAAGATAAGAGAACATAAGTTTATGAAATAATTGTTATACCAAATAAAGTAAATGTACATACAAAATCAAGCGTGAGTGTAATAAGCAAGCTGTAATTTATTTGTTAATAAGTAAATAACTATAAAAACTCACGAGTTGATGTTTAAAATACCAATAGATATACCGGTATTAACCGTTTGTTGCATATGATGTACATGTTAAGACTACTGCAATCTGCTTTTTTTTTTTTTTTTTTTTTTCTGTAACTATTTCTTGTAAATTACTGCCGAAACTAGTTGTATGTTGTCGAATCTCTTTCAGTGTGCTTTTATTATTTGTACTGCTGTTCATTTGTCTGTCAATGATCAATGCAGGTGCATGAAAACAATACGAAATTTTTATGTAACTTTTTTTTTTTTTTAAATTCTAATGCTAGAGCAATGGTAGTACTAGTAGTATTTCTTCGTAGTGTTTTCACTGCACTTCCTTCCTACAAGACGGCTTACAATTCGCTTCTTTAATAGGTAAGTGACATAACTCAAAATCATCAACTTTTCAGGAAGGTTTGCTGTAGATTGACATAGCAGGTTAACATGGCACGTTGCTTCTTCGAGGAAATGTGTACCTTCATCTGCGACGTTAATACACAAAACATTTCTACTCTTTAGACTGATTTCAACATCATATGTCAATAAGGGTCATTTTTGAGTTGTCACGTTTTGTTTAAGTGGCAATTTGATCTGGTCTAAAGTAGATTCAGTAACTTAGTTAAACCTAACGATAACAGTACCAATAAAATAATTAACGTTTTTGTTGTTATATAATATACATTACATCATATCGCTCAAATCAAGCTTGTGCGGACTAAACTATATAAACAAAAGTTGATCAATTTTATTCATACAACCCATCTTCAAGCTTTCTTTGTAATGTGTGTATAGTTTCTTTCATCGTATGGAAACTGAATGACGTACGTACATTAAGTACCCTTGTCGGTGTTATTTTATTTTATTTTTTTTTTCATGAGAAATAGTTTTACAAGTATTTAATAACTAAGGAGGTAAATATTACTTGGCTTTTCGAATTCGATTGTAAAATAAATGTATCTTATCTTTTCTTACGTTTCAGCCAATGTAAGAAGAGTAACCGCATGCAACTCCACATTGCGACTGAAGTTCTGAAGATTCCTCTTGTGGTGGATGTTTGAAATATCAAGTGAAATAATGCCATTTAAAAAAGTTGTATGCTAATGTAATTAACGTATATTTGAAATATAAATATGTTATTCACCATTTTCTTACTCTTTTTAATGGCCCTTGTACTAGAAATCTACTGTTTAGCTATGTAGATTTACTGCATCAGATGATTTAGTTCAGATAAATTTTCTCGATACATTTGTTACTGACTTTCTTAATGACATAGGGTCATTTCATTTGTGGTTCTTTGTGCTGTTCTTATACTACAAAAAATTAAACAGGATTCATAATCTAGTAAAAAAAAGTTACCACGATATGCGTAAGAATTATAATAGTGTACTTGCTGGGGTAAAAAAGGTGATGGGATATGGTCTTTTACGTTTCCATGGTTTCAGAAAACATTCAAAATATTTTCTGTTAAGAATCATACTTAGTAAATTATTAAATTTTATAAATATTTAATGAAATCAATACAAATGTTTTTATTTTTCAGTTAAGCAGTTTTCCACCGTACTGAACTGATGTGAGATCATTGCTTTTGAATTACTTCGTATGTTAAATTTCTTAAAAATATAAGTTTTAGTATGTTAATTGTTCTTCACTGTTCTGTAAATTGTACATACACTACTGGAATCACTATCTTTAATGTTAAAACTCAACATGCTATTTGCACGGACATTAGCTTCGTATAAGTATAACAGTTTATCCTATTAGATAAAGGATGCACGGGAGTAATCACTGGTATTTTCTTTCGTAAAATTTACTTGCCCTGTAACCGTAAAATTATCGGATAACTGTTTCTATTGAATGTTATTTCCAAGTATAAGGTTTTTCTATTCGATCTATTGGACCTATCGATACATGAAGTTAATAGTAAAACACTTCTTTGGTGCATTAACTATAATTTACCAGTCACGCTTCACACTATGTTGAGAAGAGAGAATTTATTTTCTTAACGCCCATTTTAACGAGCTTTTTTTAAATATATATATATATATATATATATATATATATATATATATATATATAAAGAATATCAGTACAGCAAAAATTAAATGTGAATTCTTAGGGACATGGCGGCTTAGTGGTAAGTCACTCACCTGTTTTATAAAGATTTCCAGTTTGATTACTAGCATATAAGCTTGTGGTGGAAAACCTGCATTATCACAATGTTGCGAGCGGTGATTATTAGAAAAAGCGGAAAGCCTATTACTCACCGCCAAAAATATGTAACAGAATTTTCTTCTACATGCAACAGGTAGCGCTTTCGAAAGATGCTACTCCCTTCATCAGCCTATGGTAGACTTCAAAAAGGATTAAAAAACATAAAGATGGTAAAAAATGGTTAAAAGTTTAGGATATGTAAAAAAATCTTCTGTCAAACATTAAAACGTAGAAACTCACTGACATTTTACACTGCTGTTCACTGTTTTCTGTTCTTGCTTTTCAAATGGTGAAAGTATGTAGTGAAAAGATTACTCCAAATAATATTTATTTCTCCTCTATCCAGGTTAAGTGAGGGCCTTTCTTTGTGAATATTATATGATTCTTTAATTTTTCGTTCCGTTGCTCTTTTTGCTTTTTTAATTGAACCTGATTCCACGATATGCTGGTTATAATCTCTAAGATGCATTGCTAGACCGGATAACTGTTGCGGATTCCGAGATTTCGAGGTACGAACGTGCTCAGTTATTCTAGTACAAATGTTCGTTTTTGTTTGACCTATGTACACTTTATCACACTGACATTTCACCCGATAGACAACACTGCTTTGTAAAGGGTCAGTAAAAATGCTTTAAAATTGGCTATGTATTTATCTATAGATTTTGGAGAAACTTCTGAATTTTTGATGCTTTGTCTTTGCAGAATCATCTTGATTTTTACTGAAAAATGTGGAACCAAAGAGACACCAATCCGTCTGTCAGTTACGGCATCTGTTGTTGGTTGATGATGGGTGCCGACGATCTTCTGTTGTACCTGTTTGTACCATTTTAACAATAGAGATTTTTGGAAACCATTTTCCTGTCCAATTTGTAATAAATACTCTATTTCCTTGTTGAAATTCTCAGAGAGGTCTGAAAGTAAAAGAGCTCTCCTAAAAAAGCTTTTCCAAACATTTAATTTCTGAAGCTATGAAGCTTTGAAGTTAATATATATATATGGTACCAGCAGAAGGTTTGTGGTATACCGAAGTAATAAATTTATTGTTATGTACATAAATTCAAAATACATGCTGGTACAAAATATATCAACTTCAAATCATCACATTCATGGCTTCAGAAATTAAATGTTTAGAAAAACTTTTTTAGGAGAACTTTTACTTTCAGACCTCTCTGAGAATCTCAACAAGGAAATAAAGTATTTATTACAAATTGGACAGAAAAATAGTTTCCAAAAATCTTTATTGTTAAAATGGTACGAACAGGTATAACAGGAGATCGTCGGCACCCATCATCAACCAACAACAGATGCCGTAACTGACAGATGGATTGATGTCCCTTGGTTTCACATTTTTCAGTAAAAATCAAGATGATTCTGCAAAGAGACAGCATCAAAATTTCAGAAGTTTCTCCAAAATCTATAGATAAATACATAACCAATTTTAAAGCATTTTTACTGACCCTTTACAAAGCAATGGCGTCTATCGGGTGAAATGTCAGTATGATAAAGTGTACATAGGTCAAACAAAAACGAACATTTGTACTAGAATAACTGAGCACGTTCGTACCTCGAAATCTCGGAATTCACAACAGTTACCCGGTCTAGCAACGCATCTTAGAGGTTATAACCATCACATCGTGAAATCAGGTTCAATTGAAAAAGCAAACAGAGCAACGGAACGAAAAATTAAAGAATCATATAATATTCACAAAGAAAAGCCCTCACTTAACCTGGATAGAGGAGAAATAAATATATTTGGAGTAATCTTTTCACTACATACTTTCACCATTTAAAAAGCAAGAACAAAAAACAGTGAACAACAGTGTACAGTGTCAGTGAGTTCCTATGTTTTAATGTTTGACAGATTTGTTTACATATCCTAAACTTTTAACCATTTTTTTAACCATCCTTCACGGTTTTTTTTTTTTTTTTTAATTATATCCTTTTTGAAGTCTACCACAGGCTGATGAAGGAAGTAGCATTTTCCGAAAGCGCTACCTGTTGCATGTAGAAGAAAATTCTGTTTTTTTGCGGTGAGTAATAGTCTTTCCGTTTTTTCTCATTGGTGTACATTATTTTCGGAGTTCTTCCTCTACCTCCCATTATCAAATATTAGATTCGCAAGAAGGGGCCGCGGTGGCTCAGCGGTTGAGCGTTCACCTCCGGTGCTTGGGGTCCCGGATTTGATCCCAGCCCTCGCCAAGTGAACTTTGTGATGGACAAACCGTTTGCGTGGATTTCCTCGAGGTTCTCCCGTTTCCTCCCACTTTCTTCATTCCACCATTTCATTCATTACTCATCATCACCGTCTCCTTTAGTCTAACCGGCATAACCGTGGGACGTAAAACTCAAAGATTTCATTTCATTTTTAGATTCGCAAGACCTATTCTAGTCCAGTTTAGGACATGAGTATGTGTTTTCCTTTCAGTATTTATCATCATAGTTTATCATTATCTTCTTTAACCTAGAGACAGAATCGTTGGATGTAAAACTGAAAAATAAGTTAAATAATAAAACTAATTTTTGAGTATTTTCACTTTTGCTAATAATTCATGTCCTTAAGCCTAAAGAGCATATTTGTGAACGACAATTCGTTGTACTTGTTGCTCATCGTATTTTACCAAAATTTACTCTAAGACCCCGCAGGCGCCCAATAAACCATCTTCATCTGGCAAATATTCCCATTTAGGGGCACCAATCGTTTCGCTTCGGCAGGTATGGCTACAATAGTATGCCTGAACAATATTCGTGGTGAGGTACCACACAGATTCCTGGGCCCAATGGTCCATACCATTGGCCCATTTGAGAAATTACAACCTCTTGTAACTTCTTATGTCCCCCAGTAGAAAATCCCGTCACATTCTCCACCTATGTTCATTGCTATGCTATAAAAGAGATGGTGTTCAAAAAGCAAAAGGCATTGTTTTAAAAATTCCCAATTTGGCATCTTAAATAATGCGTGTAAGTGCTGCACGCTTAAGTAATCTTACGTGGGGTCCCTCCCCCTTTCTTAACACGGGCTTGGGACCTGCTATGGCAGATTTAGGTGGAGACCTACAGTTAAAAGTAGGGTTTCAACCACTACAGTGCGCCTGATGTTTTCTCATCGGAAATTAAATCCGCAACCTGTTGAACCACAGGCACACACATTAGCTACTAGATCAGGAAGGAAGGGGTTGATTTTTTAAAATTTTAAATTCTACTGTCATATGACACTTATCATTTTTTGTGTGTGTGTGTGTGTGTGTGTGTTTTGTTTTTTAAATAATTATCTGCTGTGCATTGACGTACTCGCACAAAATTTACTGATTCACCTACCTTTTATTTGACTACCTGGAATCAAGATGTTAGTGGAGTTTCTCTACCAGGATATTTCATGTGTCATTACTTTGTTCCTGCTGAATATTTCGGTTTAGTGTGGAGTTTTTGTTTGTTTGTTTGTTTTTGTTACATCTTAAAGATGTTTGGATAATCTTAAAATAGGGTTTGTTCTTTTCGCATCTTAATACGTCCGTTAAAACTTAATTTTATATGTTGTGGCGTGTTTCCTATATAAGATTTCTCACAAAATAATTACATATAAGTTCATACATCCCACTTTTTTGTAAAATAATTTTTGTAACCAGTTACCACCTTGACGTGTTCGTGCAATGGAAGGTAAATTCTAATTTCTGTCGTGCGAAAACGTCAAATTGATAAGTAATTATGAATTTAATTGTTTTATGAGTTGATGATTAGGTATTTACTTGTTACTTCCGGGGTTTTGTTATTAGTTTCTTTTTCACTGTATATAGTGATTTTAAACATCATTTATCTACGAAACCAATGTGTTTCCGTTATAACCAACCTGTTTCCCAATATTCATTTTGAATACGCTATTTCCACCGTTACAACTTGCCTACTGGAGCACAAATTAAGGCCCTTTCTAAGACAAAGTCGTAGGAAAGATGTGCAGATATTTCATGAATATATTGAAAATAAGTTTTGGCTTTCTGTACACTATTATTAAATACTTTTCTTTTTGTGTAAATAAGTTAACGAAATAAATTATACCGAATATTTTGTGTTATGATTCCACATTTTTAACGTATAACAGTTTACTAAAAAGACAATAATTCAAATTGTATACATTTATTTACAGAAAAAATAATAAATTTAACACAACAGTATACAAAACTGACAGTTAGTTCCCAGTGTATTCATGCATCATCTTAAAAGCCAATGTATGGAAAAAAGTTTATTTTAGAAAGTTTCTTAATTTGTGCTCTAACTTGTAAAGTATAACAAGAGAAATAGCATATTTGATGGCTATGTAAAAACAGATAGATTATATAATATTTATGATGTAAAGGAAGTTGGGCGTGAAACAGAACATAATCAGCAGTGGAAAATGAATGACTCATGGAGTAATATAGAAATCATTTAAATCTTGATTCCGATCAGTTGAATTAAAGATTAGTAAAAGTGGCAAGTTTTATGCTAATAGGTCAGTGCGTAGCAGGAAGAAAAACATTGACACTTTATGTGACGAGAGAAAAAAGTGACCTAGCAGGAGGCTTATATTTTAACTATTTTTAATAGTTGTTTCACATAGATTTTTTTTGTTTTATCCTTGTTTCAAATAATTTTCACACATCTTCACACATCACTTTGATTCTTCTGTGGAAGTGCTGCGTAATGTCGTAGAATATAAAGGTAATTTGTGCTTATGTTAGACATAAAAATCGTCTACAGTGAATAAAGGTATCAAACTTCCTTTCTATATTTAAAAAAAAAAAAAAAAAAAAATCCTGTTAATTTAAGGCTACTGTATCCAAAAATTAATATCTTTTTTAACTTCACAAGTCGGGCATTTAGTTCGAAATGGAAGTCTTATCTTCAAAATTCAGCCACGTGATGCAGCTACTAATATAATGCAAAACTGTAATACAAAGTTGGCAAATAGATTATACTCTTAATTGTAGGCTTTATGCTTCTGAATATGTTCGGTTCCTTATATTTGCAAATGAAGCAATGAACATAAATCTCTTAACATAAACTGTAGGTTATGAGTTCAAATCTGAACTTAGGAAGATAGTAAAACTAATATTTTATTTTTATATCTGTGTACCACACGTGAACTTATTATGACTCGAATTAGATTCGTTGGGAGAACACGTGTGATTTGAGTAAAGACGGAAAGCCAATTGAGTAGTTCTATGAAAAACATTACAGTCAAAAGTAGATCGTAATTGACTGGTTCCATGTGTTTTGAGGAAAAACCTCTTAATTATGCTAAAATGAGTTCATTGCTTGATGTTCGTATCTCCGGCAATGCATCTAATTTTCGTCAAGTGAGAATGTAAATGGTTACCTTTGCCAACGTGGTAACATCGATTGTTTACAGTACCGGATCTAGGAAGTATACTAAGAGTATATGTTCGTTTTTCACGTGCATATTCAAAAATGCATATTTTAGTTTCATTCACTTATATGTGAAAACCTAGTAGAGAAATAATACTTACGAACTAAATATAGCATTTAGCTATAATTTGGCACTCTTTCGATTAATTACAGTTGAGAAGTAGTATATGAAAAATTGTAGTAACATTCCCAAAATTAACATTTTGGAAGTGATTCGCGGTATTCAGTTGAAGTATGTGAGAAAATAATATATTGCTTTGATAGCACACGATAAAAAAGACGATCAACGTTAATTTAATGGGTTGCACTTCTGTAATAGGCTTGCGAGGAAAGGACGCGATGTCACTCAGAGATAACTGCACCAAATTTGAAGTAGAAGTAGGTAATAGGAATAGAAAAGAACGTGTGGAAGCATTCGTTTCGCAGGCGTTCGGAATCAGAAGTAATGGACCCTACAGTTCAGAAGAAGTATGTCCTGACAATCAGATATTGATAGGACGGAGTCGTTGCTCGCTGTTGCGATCAATGCAGAAGAAGTTAAATAAAGTAGAATGAAAACAGAAAAGATGGGCTGAATAGAAAATGAGCCAATATCTGCCCTCAGATTCACCATGCAAATGCCGGGATACTAAATCTATCAACTGCCCTGCCCTTGCCGTTATCAATAGGGTATGCATCATTAGTTAGCTTAATGAAATTATATTTAAGAAATAAAGAAAATATATACAGAAATTAATCAGGGGCGTCGCCAGAAGGTTTCCAGAGAAGGGGTCAAAATGAAGTTGCTGTATTTCTTCACACTATAAGATGGCGTTAGTACGCAAGTGTTACTGGTTTCATTTGTACGCGTGTTTGATATCTACGACGTGGTGCCCACCAAAATTGAATTATTGTGTGTTTGTGAGGCGAATTTAAACATATATTAAAGGATTAGTGATGTTTAAAATGGGACCGACTCTGGACGGCCATAACAAAAATAACGTTTGAATACATACAAGACTGTTCGTTAACAACCATGTTAACGCAAAGAATAAGAAAATATTTGAATTTGGTCTACTCACCATTAGAAAGTTTCGTAGCAACTGCGTTCAAGACTCCAAATATAACTCACGCATGTTTCACAAACACTGCATTTTAATAGTGTGAACACAAAATGAACATGAGCTACCTAGCACACATGAGACAGAACGTCTTCACTGGCTACACACATGCAATGATCGTAAAATTAGCTTTCAAATTGGTTTCAACAAGATAATTAAATACCGTAGTTAACCGTAATATGCAGTACAGTGAGTTATATACTTTTTTTTTTGTGACATCATGAAACGGTTGTTAACAGAAGCATTAAAAAAATATAATAGGCATACATACAGCAGTACCAGGAACTGTATTCAAAAAGATAAATAGGCTGAAAAAAAACACACGTTCTGATGAGACTGTTTTTTAAAAATTTATTTCAATTCCTCTTTATAGAGATAAGGTGGGTAATGTCAAGGGCAATTAATAATTTAGTATCTCGGCATTCGGCCTGGTGGGTCTGAGGGCGGACATCGGCTCATTTTCTATTCATCCCATCTTTTCTGTTTTCATTCTACTTTATTTAATTTCTGTATTGGTCGCAACAGCGAGCAAAATCTCCGTCCTATCAATATCTTATTGACAGGCCATACTTTTCCTGAATTGTAGGGTCCATTACTTCTGATTCCGAACGCCTGCGAAACGAATGCTTCCACACGTTCTTTTCTATTCCCATTACCTACTTCTACCCCAAATTTGGTTCAATTATCTCTGAGTGACATCGCGCTCTTTCCTCGTGAGTTATCGTGAATGAAATGTCTTCTACCACATACTTAAAATAGCACTTCACGAAAAGGCTTTTATTTCTCCATTCTGTGTTCGACGAGAAATATTTTCGTAAAGACTTGATGAATGAATTCAAATCAAATTTTAATAAGATATACATCTAAATTTGTTTCGAATGTAAAGAATTAGGGAAGAAGAATTGATAGCTGAGTTTTATAGCAAATAATAATAATAATAATAATAATAATATTTGGTCTAGGAATTAATTCGTGCGGTTGGTACGCACACATTGAAGCTGTAGTACAAACACAAAATACATAAATACCTTAAGAAAAATATTGTCCATCGCTAGCCACCACTTTCGCCCATCTGTCAGGCAATGTACGGATTCCGTGGCGAAAGAAGTCCTCATCCTTGGAAGCGATCCAGTCAGAGACCCATGTTTCGATATCTTCTGAAGAAGTAAACCGCTGTCCAATCAAATCGTTGTTCATGCAATCGAACAAGTAGTAGTCCGAAGGAGCAACGTCTGGTGAATACGGCGGGTGGGGTAAAACTTTCCATCCGACATTTTCTAAATAGGTTTTGACCGGTTTTGCGACATGTGGGCGAGCGTTATCATGTTGAACAATAAGTTTATCATGTCTGTTCTCCCATTCTGGTCGTGTTCTGGCCAGAGCTTGCTTCAAACGCATTAATTGTCGTCGATAACGTTCTCCATTCATAGTTTCACCCGGTTGCAGCAGCTCATAGTACACCACACCTTTTTATATCCCACCATATGCACAGCATAACCTTTGCACAGTGAATATCTCGTTTTGGTTGTGATGGACCTGGTTCACCTGGTTTCACCCAGGCCTTTTTTCGTTTAGGGTTCTCGTAATGGATCCACTTCTCATCACCCGTAATAATTCGATGCAGAAACCCCTTTCTGCTCTGTCGTTGAAGCAGCAATTCGCAAATGGTTTTTCGTCTTTCAACGTCTCTGTCTTTCAATTCATGTGGAACCCAATGTGACATCTTTTGAATCATTCCCATGGCTTTCAAGCGTTTGGAGACTGTTGTTTGATCAACGCCTAATGCTGCTGCAAGTTGTTCCTGCGTTTGACACGAATCCTGCTCGAGCAATGCTGTCAATTCTTCGTCTTGAAATTTTTTTGGCTGTCCAGCTCGCTCTTGGTCTGCCAAGCCGAAATCACCACTTCTAAACCGTGCAAACCACTTCTGACACGTTCGCTCAGCTAGAGCATGGTCACCATACACTTCCACCAAAATACGATGACTTTCAGTCGCACTTTTCTGCATGTTAAAGTAATGCAGCAGGACACCCCGCAAAAACACTTTATCAGGCACAAATTGGGCCATGTTCACTTAACTACAAACTGGTGTTGTTGACGCTTTAATCCACTGCCCTATACTACGAACGATACGCGATGACAGGGGTTGCAACACATGTGTGGATACACGGAACTGTGGGACGCTCCGTTCGTTGCGCCATCTCTTGTCCACCCGCACGAATTAATTCCTAGACCAAATAATAATAATAATAAAATCTTTCAAGGTTAAGGCGTAGGAAGTATTGTCAACAAAATTTCCGAAAATTTTAAAAACAATGTGAGAGTCGCCAAACGAGAAATGACATATTTGTAGAATGCATCTTTAATAATCTATTTTTGGAGAAAAATTGTAATTAAAAGCTACTAGTTCTCAATAAAGTAGTCCATATATTACATAGGAACTTGGGAAACTTTCTCAATCAAAAGAAGGGTTCGCTGTATGCAAATGGTACGAATATGAAAAAATGACACCACCGAGAAGAAAATATAATAACAGGAAACAAGAGTATAGGAACAAAAGGAAATACTAACTTTGAAGGCGAGCTTATTGTTACGGATTTAACCAATTAATCAATCATACAATTAAGAAATTCCAGACTTTGGTTGAAATAAAAGATTACCCTGAACTGAAAGACATTTCTAATTATGCATAGCAATATACATCTCATTATCACCATTTCTAATCAACCCATCTGTCAATTACTTCGAATCCTAGCTCCTAGAAAAACAGCAAATTCAAGGTAGTGTAATCTGCAGAAGACGCGTTGACGACACGCTACTCCATATATTACGAAACTGTCATACGCTAGTAATGTACAAGGGCTGTAATACTTTTAATGAAGTTGATTAAATTCAGTAGATTACGAAAACCTCAAATTTGACTGCTAAGGAAGATCTGTAAAATGAATCTGTAAACTTGGACATCACCATTAAAATGATTAACAAGATCTTGAAAGCTTATGAGTAGAAAACTCATTGCTAGGGTATACAGTACTTCACAATCAAAGTACGTATTTGCTCAGAAAGCAAATATGGAAGATTTTCCTCATAAGAGCAATAATCTGATGCTGTAACGCCAGTGCTGCAAAAATTAGAATCAAATAAATAATGGGAAAAGATAGGATCAAACAATAATTGAATTAATAATTAATTCAACAAAGTAAATTTATGAAATGATTCTATCAATTCACAGAATGGTTAAGGTAGGTTCTATCCAACAGGAGGATCAAAATTGATTTTCATCCTACACCCTGGGAAGTCTTTGACAAAATGGCTTCAGCTTTATGCAATTATTAGTATTTCACATCATAGTTATCATAATATATTACCAGCTTTTACTCCTCATTAAGGAGCGACTCAGTATCGGGTATATATTACGTCCCACGTTTGGAAACATACATTTTTTTTTTTTTTTTAAAAAGAACAAAATAGCATACGAGACATGTAAAACGTTTACCCTAGAATAAAGGTAAGAAACCGAAAATGAATTTCATATGTAATTTGTAACTGAAAATCATATGGAAGAGATTTATTACACTTTCAAGAACAAACTGCAACTTAAACTTCGTATAAAAAGTACAGAAACTACCGTATATTTAAAAGCGATGGAAAAAGAGGTTAAGTCTTTCTCTTGTTTTCTGTTATTATTTAAACTATACGCCTGTTTGTCGTATATAGGGTATTCTCCTAACCAAAACGTTCCGTAATATATTTACAACTCGATTAAGAACTAGTAATTTTTATTTAAATTTTTACTTTAATATCATGACAGTTTTGTTACGTCATTTTAATATTAGTTTGTTTTTAATTTTTTTGCTTACATCACTTTCAACCTACAGTATCAGAAATGTTTGTATTAACTGACACTATTGATGAACTACGTACTAGATTAAGATCCTTTGTAATTCTTCAGCTGTGCCTCATGTGTGGAATGTACATCATTTTAGTTTACAGTACTCACTTCCAGTGTCGAGTTGCAAGTGATCATTTATCGAGACATTTTCTCAAATGGAAATAGGAAATCATCATAATAGAAAATAATGAAAACAGTAGACGAAACGTAGATTTTCATACATGTTGTATCAGAAAACAATACTAACACTGTCACAATATGAAAGGAAGTAAATTATGAATGCTTTCGCTAAACAATATCACATACAGAGAAGTAGTAAGAAGAGAAAATATAAAAATAAAGAACACAGCTAACTGAAGCGCCCAGTTGGGCACTTTATTGGAAGCTATCATATGATAGTGTTCTCAGTTTAAAGAGATTTTAGTAAAGTAAGATAAAACTAAGATGGAGTGATCGTTAGAAGTATAGAGGGGGAGCGATCATTAATGAAGGAATGAATTTATGTATATGTAGAAATGAGAGATTTTTTTAAAAAAAGAAAAAAAAACAAGAGGGGCCGCGGTGGCTCAGTGTTAGAGCGTTCACTTCTGGTGCACGGGGTCCCTGGTTTGATCCAAGCTCGTGCCAAGTGAGCTTTGTGGTGGACACACCGTGTGCGTGAGTTTCCTCGGAGTTCTCCCGTTTTCTCCTACTTTCTTTATGCCACCGTTTCATTCATTTCTCATCATCACTGTCTCCTTTAGCTTAACCGTCATAACCATGGGACGAAAAACTCAAAAAAAATTATTTAAAGAAAAAAAAAGAAGAATGGAAAAACATAAATTAATAATAAATTATGAAATAATAATTAGAGAGAAAGATTGTCTAAAAATAAAAATGTATAATAATAATAAAAAAGGAGTATTGGTAAAGATAAAATACATATATGGAGAACGTAGTGAGTAAATTGGATGTTTGGTAGGTATAAGTGAATGAAACCAGGGGATGGTTCTGAAATAGCATAATAATACACGTGTCTGACCCGTCGTAAGAACACGGAAGAGTCGTGGAAAAGAATTTTGTAGTCAAATGTTTGTTGCGATTAAGTTTGGACCGCCAATACACGATTTTGGACCCGGTCTGGACAGCACTTTCGGTTTATGATGGAATGAGAGTAGGAATGAGCTAGGTTCATGAGTTTGTGTAGAGAACGGAAGGTGGAAAGGTATTGAGTGAGGAAATTTGAAGTAGAGAAATCTGTTTTCTTTAGTGTTATCCATGTTTAGACTGTTTGTGGATAAAGTTCGGGGATGGGATTTTCCGATTAGTGAGTACTGGCGAGAGGATCTTGAGATAGTTGTTGGACAATAGTTTACTTTCTGTTATGGTGTGTGATAGGATTTCTGCTGTTTTTTGGTAAGTATATGTTCTTCACGCTTGTTTTGGTATTCCTTTGTTCATAGCATCAACCATACATAATACAAGAGAGAAATTCGCAATGGGAATGAAAACCCAAAACATATAGTACTAATAAGAAATAGATTAAATCTATAGGAAAAAAAGCAGCTTGAAAATTTTAAAAATTTGGAAAAAGCTAAGGAAAGACACAGATATTGGGACAAATGTCAAACATCGACGGACGAAGAGGAAGAACTCACACTCGGGAAGAATGAGGAAAGTATGAAAACAGCAGCAAACTATGTATAAGTAAACGATATATTATACAAATCTTGGATCACTGAAGAAATAGTGGTCTTCATGGAGAAAGAAATGAAGTAAAAGTAACATAAGATACAAAGTAATGTTAGTAAAGCAGGAAATTCAAAAATTAAAATTGTAAAGAGAAAAACAAGAACAGCCTGAGAAACCTGAGATGTCAATAATTTAAAATAGGGAGGAAAATGTGAGTAAGGGAACAAGGGAGCTAGAGGTAAGAAAGTGTTCAAGATTTGAAAGCAGCAGTCAGGCGTTAGTGAAGATAGAAATGAAAAACAAACGAACGACACACCGACGAAGAATGCATAGAGGAACTTAACGAACTTAAACTAGTAATTGACCGAAGAAAAGGATCAGATAGAGGAAAACTATTTAGATTCAATTTTGAATATTTAATTTGATAATGGAATACAAGGAACGAAGGAAACGAAAACTTCACGATCATATATCAGTTGAACAAGTAAAAAAAATTAGAAAGAGTTACAGAAAGAATTTCTTTAAGTTAGTAAATTAAATGATACATAGCAGGGAAAGTGCCAGTATATTTTGAGTGTCATAATTTCAGTCTCGTATAAAGAGGGAATGTGGAAATACTAGGACTGGAAGGTGATCAATGTGATATCGAATGCATAAAACAAATCCTGTGCTGAATCTATTATAAGATCAATTTAGGGTCAGCAAAAACTGTCTACGATTGATTACTGAATAACTCAATCGAATTAACGAAAATCTGATTGTTTAATTGTAGAAAGTGTATAATATAAAAGTAAGCAATAAGAAACATTTTTCAAGCGTATAAAGAAAAAACAGAAAAGAATGAGAATTTCCTCTCGACTAAGATAAAATTGAAGAAAATACATTAAATATTTGGGGAGCGAGAAATGATCGAACGGAAGAAATAAAAATGACCTGAGAAATAGTATTGGACAGACAATGCAGGCATTTCCCAAATCGATAAGTTTTGTATAATATGTTGCCCTGTACAGATCAGAAACTTGAATATTTTGGATATTAGGAGAAAACACTAGAAGCATTTAGCAATTGGATGTTTGATTTAAAAAATAAAAAAGATCTATGTATCGTGGACAAAAGATGTAACAGAAAAACGAAGGCGATGTACAAGGGCTGATGGAAAAGTTCCTGCAAACTGCTACTTATAGTGGCGCTAGTGTTCCCATATAAAATTAGGAAGAATAGATATTACTATGTTTATTTTATTTTATTTCTGAGTCTATTCGTTCATATTTCGTAGCAATATGAAGAAGTGCCACAGAAACCGCTGTTCGAAATACGTCAACAGCTGTTTCATGCATCTTATTTTTCGTGTGTGGAAACAAAAAGAAGTCACTAAGTGTTAAATAAGGAGAGTACGAGCAATGAGTCATTCATTCGACATTTTTACTGGAACAAAGTAAACAGTTTGGTCTGCTAAGTGGAAACTGATGTTTTAGTAGTGAGGAATGATGCAACGATTTGACTTTGTTTTACATAATTCATTGATAACCTTTGGTAAACAAATTGTTTTCTGTAACAGTATTTACAGTCCGTTGATCTTCGAAAGTTTTAGTTTCTACACGATATGTACGGTATTACCGAAGAAACATTGCGTTGCAGCACTTCTCGAACGGACAACTTTTGTTAGTTTAGGCTCACTTTGAAACATCCAAACAATGGATTGCTGTTTAGTTTCGAGTTCATGTGAAAGATCTAAATTTCATCCCCTGGTATGATACTGTACACCAAATTTGACTTAACCTCGGTTGAATTTCTTGAGTACTTCTTTACACCAAGGAGCATGAGCTTCGGTTGAATGGGATCCAACTGTTGAACGTATGTTCAGGTGGCCATGTATTGCTTTCATATCAATGTCCAAGGATACCTGAATCTCACGGTATGTCACACCCTGATCTCTTGTCATTTCACGCACAGCATCAGCATTACTGACAACAACGGACATCGATGGACGACCTTCACGAAATTCATTACTGAGAAATGTGCAACCACGCTGAAATTTGGAAAACCAACTGTACACAGTCCAATTAGATGGTTCGTCATCCCTAAAAAAACAAATGATGTCACTTGATGCATTGTTTTGGTGTCTACATTTGAAATCATAAAACATCGTTACCCAAAAGTGAACATGAGAAATTTCCACTTCCCAAAATACTGTGAAGAGTGAATGAATCGGCTTAAACAAAGATAATTTAAGCATAGAAAGATGTGTTATTTCGAATTTGATAATAGCGAAATACTGGCGCCACTGTAAGTAGTAGTTTGCAGAAACTTTTTCCAGCAGCTCTCGTATTACGATAAAAAAAAATTAATTAAAAAAAGCATAACAACTCATTTCATTCGGTTTAATGGAGCAACATATTGTTAGCAAGAAAGATAAAGGAAGAATCAGACGTAGAAGATCAAGAACAGTGTATCTAGACGATATAAAGCAAGGTAATTTTATAAGCACGTAAAGCAATTTTCAAATAAATGGCACAAAATTTAAATCTATGTTACATTAACCTTTGGTTGAGTAGAGAACTGAAAATATGTAGTCGAAAGTTGCTCGCTAACTTGCAGAAAAGCGCAGTGGCTGACAGGATTTTCTAAGACGAATTTTCAGGAAAATGCCACATTTTTGCAGATACAAATTTCTATCAAGATACAGTGTCACTTCCAAAATACATGTTAAATGTGGAATAATTGCGACAGTTATATGAAACCACCCATTCTTTCAGTAAGTATTATGTATAACTCATAGCTTTTCAACAGACGAAAGACAAAGCTCAAACTATTTCGTTTGATTCACATAGGAATAATTCACTGTATAGGCAAATACTTTTCACTTTTGGTCCACATAGCAATAACTGTACGACCAACGATAGAAAATAAATTTGTTGAACTTAATACCGCATATTCCTAATACATAGATACAATTTTTTTCCTGCAGCTTTTTCCAGTCAAAACCAAGATGCGCGGTGTGGGCGCATAAATACAGCATTTGGTACAAACGTAAAGATACAGATACCATCCCTTTTGCTATAGTTGCTAGCACGTACGCCTTGTGGTTCAAATTCCATACTACACTGTAGGTTCACGCCTCATATAGCCTCATTACTGAAAGTGGAAGCTTTAACAAACCTAAAAGAACAAATAAATAAGGTTAACCAACTCGAAACTTTACAACAGTAGCAAGGTACCAAAAATTTTATGGATATAATTCGGTCTCCAACCTCAGGGGTTCAGGCGTGCTACGACAAGAAAGATAATGACATGTTCTACGCGTTTATTGTTTGGATAAATGATATGGACAAATAAAATACGAAGCGGTATCAAAAAGTTTCGAGATTAGTTCTGTAACACGCCAACAGGTGGTAGCGCAAGGCTGTTCGCACAGGTACAGGGAGTATGGACTTTCATAACTCAGTGTCTAAGAGATATCGTCCTGTATATATTAGGAGCTGTGCAGCTGGTGCTATTGACTATGTGCGTTACCACGTCAGCAATTTCATCATGGACATCAAATTAGAGCAACGAGCGAACGTGAAATTATATGTGAAATTGGACAAATCCGCAACACAGACACGACATGGTTCGGCAAGTGTACGACGATGTTGCAATGAGTCATTCGAGATGTTTTGAATAGCACACGCGCTTCAAGAGCGGAAGAACATCATTGGGAGACATCGAGAGATCAGGACGACCTTCAACGAGCACGATATCCGAAAATGTTGAAACCATTCGGCAACTTGTGCATGAGAATCGTCGGAGAACAGTCAGTCTACAACATTGCTGCCATTGTCGATGTGTCATACGGAACAGTATAGGCAATCCTCATGTGTGATTTGAACATGCGCCGTGTTGCTGCCAAGTTCGTCCCCAAGCTGCTGACCCAGGAGCAATAGGAACACGGCATCGAAGTCTGCCAAGAACTCCGTCAGCGTGTCGTGGATGCCCCGTCCTTCATGTCGAGGATCATTACCTGTGACGAAACTTCGGTGTACGGATACGACCCTGAGACAAAGCAACAGTCTTTACAGTGGAAGAGCCCATAATCTCCACGACCGAAAAAGGCGAGGCAGGTCCGTAGCTCGACCAAGTGCATGTTTATCGTTTTTTTTTTTTTTTTTTCGACATTCGCGGCATTGTACATTACGAATTCGTCCCCAGGGGCTAGAACATCAATAGCGAGTTCTGCTTCCAAGTTTTAAGCCGTTTGAGGGCGGACATTTGGCGAACGACTCATTGCTGCATCATACCGCAATGAGTACACTTGCCGAATCATGTCAAGCGCCTCTGTGGCGGATTTACCCAATTTCACACAGAATTTAACGTTCACTTGTTCTAACTTGTCCATAATGAAATCGCAGACTCGCAAACGTGGTAACTCACCTGGTGAGAATAGCACCAACTGCACAGCTCCGGATGTACACATGACGATGTCTCTTGGCACACTGACTTATGAAGATCGGTGCTCCCTGGACCTTTGCGTGCGGCCTTGCGCTACCATCTGTTGATGTATTACAGAACTAGTCTCGAAACTTTAGATACCACCTTGTATATTGCTCTACGTTCATACGTTGAAGGCGCTGTTTTGTATAAGCTTACGTTTCTTGTTTAATATTTTTTTCATAAATGTTTGAGTGTTTTTGACAATATTATTTGTATTATCAGAGATAGGTAATGACTCCGTTGTAACATGATACTCAGAATGGATGGTGCATTATCTTACTTTAAAAGCTACATAAGTCTTTCCTATCTCAGGAGGTTATACATATATTTTCAATGTCAATTTACACTTACGTATGCAATAGACTAAAGATGGATAACAGTATTATTTCTGCGAAAATATTAGATAACATGAATGCTGCAGAATAAATAATAAATAAATAAATTCCTAAATTTATCCGTTGCAAAAATACAAGAGATTTGAAATTGCTGGTTAATCTTTGGAAAATGAGTTGAAGTAAACAGGTACACAATAACAAAGTTTGACTTAATGCATTTTAATATGTAATCCTATTGTTTAGTGTAATCATGAACTATTGAATAAATTAGAAAACTTTACTTACACTGCCTTTAAATTAAATTAGAAAACTTAACTTAGTTCTAACATTATGGAAATGTAGGTAAGCTACTGTAAGTTTTACATTGTAACTTCTTCATAATGACTCATCGAGTGTAGGGAACACATCATAATAAATTGAATTACCTAATTGTACAGTGAGTAATTCTAGTTATCTTACGTAGTAGTTAACTTCGTAAGTTTTTTAACTAGAAAGTGTTCATAGGGTATCCGGTGTTGTTCCCCCTCCCGAGGAGTTAAGGCTTCAGTTCATAGTTATAAGTTTGGCACATGTTCCAAGAAATTAATATTTTTCATGAACTTTATAGCTGTAAATACATATTCTTGCTGCTGTTAAAATGGTAAGTGACGATTTCATGAACTTTCAAATGTAATTTCAGTTTTATCGATCGTCAATGCATTTTTTTTTTTTTTCATTCCTATACTATAAACTCCACTTCCACATACTTTTCAATGAATACAAGATCACATTTTTCAGTGAGATAGTCATTCACGACAGAAGCACGTAATTAGATAATTTTTTCCAGTTTTTCTCTTTCGTGAAAGGGATCTTCACTACATCCCCTACCCACAACAAACAAACTGTGGCAAGTTTGGAAAGTTGATTTCCAGATCCTTTCATATTGTGTAGAGATTTGAGCACCCGAAAATTATAATGTCATAAACACATTGACTTACAAGGTAATAGCTAGGAACCGGTATTAGTTTACGTAATAACATTTAGTAGATACGACCCGATAATATTTTCTGAATTTGTGATATTCTTTATTTTCTTTAAGTTTTTCATGAACAGTAACAATACTGAAAGGTTGTAAGCCTAGTAAAAACTTAACTCAAATGGAATGACTATACTGCAAAACATGAATGAAATGAATTTATTCATTAATCATTTTCACTCTGTAACTAAAGTAAAAGTGTTCCTTTCGAGTGTAAAATGAGAATATGTTATCTTGGAACTCTTGAATACCCAGAACGTTCTTGTGGATTTATATGTTGCAGTATTTCACACGCTTTATATGTGCTTTTATTTCAATAAAGTAGATTTAAAGAATCATGAAAAATAGATAAAAACGAGGGACGTAAAACGTTTTAAGGATTCCTCTTCTAACCAGCTGGTTGTGTTGCTACATTAAACGAAACGTCAGTGAGAGCAATTCAAACATGGTAATTCCAAATAGTGTTATAGGGCCTGTATACTTCAAGAATTGAAACTGAGAACAAACGCTAGTGAAACAGGAATAAAAATATACACGGCATTTGGGTACCGATATGGGGAGGGTTTGCGAGGGCGAGGAACAATTTCCTTCGTGAGAACGAGGGCACGCGAGGGAGAAGGACAAGCTTTCTTAATAACTATTTTGAATTTGCTGTTTAACAATTTTTGGAGGAATATAATATTTAAAATAACATATGCCGTGTCCCTTAGATGAAAATTGATGTCAAAGCAAGATCATAGATTGGTCATATTCTTCCTTTCATTTAATTGCAGTAAACAATTTCTCTTGTGTACTTCTACATAATTATTAAAAATAATAATGCAAATGAATATAATATTTGCTTGTTCCTCATGTTCTTCATGTTTCCGGATAGAAATAGCACTACGTTTAGAAGTGTGTGTGCTTCATTGTTGCCCTGCCTGTGCTAGAGACTTTTTTAAGATAAAAAGTGTCTACACTGTCATGTTTAAAGAGTACTGGTAGACAAACTGTCACTCACGTCATTCAGCAGTAAATGACAAGAGCGCTGATATCTGAACAAACACAATCAGTGAGAGAACCAACAGAATGCAGTAGATCAGATTGAAAAAGACTTGGTGGAATGACTTTTTGTTCGTAGATGGCCATTTTGCACTGGGCTCGCGCTCACTTCTCTGAACTGGGTTCGCGTTCACTCGGGCACGGGCTCATTTCTTTCAACTGGGCTCGTGCTCGGGCTCAGTTCCCTCAGTTTGGCTGCTCACGCTTAATTTTTAATTGAATAGTTTGTATTAAGTTTCTGGAAACAAGCAATATGTTCTGAAGTTGATTGAACAGTAGTTTATTTTTATATGTTTCCAACTTCTGTTGTAAAAATAGATATTAAGTAATATGATAGTCCATGAACACACGGATGATACAGCCTCTGAGATTTCTTTGTATGTTTTTTTTCTCTTCTCCCACCCAAAACTAAGTTTTATATGCTCAAAGACACACACACACACACACAAGAGAAATAAACATACAAAGAAATCTCACTGAGGCTATATCATCCGTGTGTTCATGGATGTGTCATATTACTTAATATCTATCTATCTATCTATCTATCTGTCATATATATGTGTGTGTGTGTCTTGGAGCAATATAGTATATGCAAGTTAGTTGTGAACCTGGGGTCCCGCAATAGTGTTCCCAATCGGGCCTTGCACCTTCTAAGTCCATTAGATTACTTTTTCTTCCCCTTACTTGAAGCAAGAAAGCTTTACATTTTTAACTATATGACTTCCCTCAGGAACAGTCTCTACTTTCAATTATGTGTTTGAAGACATATTGTCCTGGTAAAATACATTAAATATAATAATTTCTTTATTAGTTCTTATGCGGTGGTAATAAATTTTGGTCGGACACATGTTCTTATCTTTCCTATTATTATTATTATTATTATTATTATTATTATTATTATTATTATTATTATTATTAGACAATATTACCTACTCACCAACCAATAAGCATTTCTTGGAAAAGTTGTCAGAACGAACCTTCAATTTATGATACCCGAAGAAAAGTTTTTATCTGCAGCTATAACGCCTACAGGTAATCTAGGACTGAAATCCGGGGCTGGATTCACGACGGGCTCCTGGGGGGCAGTGAAAGTTTTCTCTGATGATCTGAAGCTGCCGCAATGTGGTGTCGCTAAGCGGAGTGACAAACGACACTTCGTCCTGTGCTAATGCAGAGATTTCTTTGAATTTAGTAGAGGTGTCATCCTCCCATCACCTTAGTAAAAATAGAAACTAACTTCTACACACTAAAAAAAATGGGTCAATGATTTCTGGGCATATGAAATATATACCACATATTACAAAGGGTGTTATTGCTGGAATTGTAAACAAAATTCACCAAATTAATTTCGTGCAAATAACTAACTCAATATTTTACGTAAATCTTATGTATTCCTTATGTGTTAATAATTATAAGAAACTATAAGTTGAAAACAACACTTTTTAAATCTCATGAGCGTTAGCACTCTTATAATTTGCACTACGAGACAAGACATGAAGTTTTTCGAGTTTTGTGAGCAACACTAGTTCACCCAAGTCTTAGGTCTCAAACACTATTTTAGCGCTAAATGATCCGTTTGAGAAACCTATAAATTGATAAAAGTGATCACAATGAAGAGCATTTATGAACGTTTAAAGATACTCAAATCAGAATATATTCCAATAATAAATATGGTTTAAATTCTCTTACATACACCCTTCTTACACCTCTCGTGACGCAGAAGGTTCTGAGAATATCTAGATAAGGAAATAAATTTTGTAGGTAAATTTACAGAACGAGACGAGAAGTGAGTCGTCGAGAATCGAGAAAATAAAGAAGTTTCCGAAAATTGAAACGAGACGAGACTTCTATAAAATTTACGAGACGAGATTATAAATCTTATTTCTCATCTCGTCTCGTCTCATGGGCAACACTAGTTTGCACCGAAAGATGTAAAGTGAACTACTCAAATTTTATCTGAACATATTCATGGTAATATTAAGCGTGGAGTAGTCAATGACTTGTTGTATTTTAGGAGATTCCGAGTAAGTTATACGATGGTATGTTTAGTTTTCTTTGTTTAGGACGTATGTTCAGGAATAATTCAGTAAATAGGCTGTAGAATTGAGAATTGATCCTCGCCAGAGAGGCTCTCGAGAGGGCTTCCTCACCATCAAATAACCTCGCCCTCAATCATATGAGGGCGATGGGCGACTCCCTTCGCGAGGGTGAGATTGAATGAGGGCGAGGGCCAACTGCCACTGCCAGGGCGAGGATGCGCGAGGGCGAGGAGAAGTTTCCAGTACGAGAGCGAGGGCGATGCACAACCATCCTAGCGAGTAGGGCTAACTTCCACTATGAGGGCGAGGGTGCGCGAGGGCGATGGACAATTTCCTTCGTGAGGACGAGGTTGAATGAGGGCAAGTGCCAACTGCCACTGTGAGGGCGAGGGTGAGTGAGGCCGGAGTAAAATGAACATCTATGATTTAACCTGATATATTGTATCAAAGAAATAATCACACTCTACTTTGGTTAGTATCGTATTTGTGGACTAGTTATCACTCGACTGCCTTAATCATTTAAACATACTTCATTCAACCTCTAGAATAATTATTATAGTCTATACCATCTACCAAAAAGTCCCATTTCATCTCTTGAATTTGTTACGTATTTCTGTAACACTTCTTATTCCAAGAGGTAGTTTTAGATTCCAAGTTGTTCAAGTACTAGAGCGTGAATACATTTCAGTAGTGTATCAGTTAGGTAAGCATTTTAAAATTACGTGAATCTCACAGCTCTTCGCCTGCTCTACGCGTTTTTTCCCACTTTCTTCCTTCCATCATTTCCTTCATCCTGATCATCTACGTCTCCTTTAACCTACAGGACATAACGAGGGACGTAAAAACTTACATATTATTTCATACTTTCATAAATATTATTCGATTTTGTTAGAATTTCCAAAGGTCACCGTCAAAGTGAAATGAAAACCATCCTAGGCTCAAACTCCATCTATATTGAAAATTTGATCGAGACAGGTCGGGTGGTTCAAGAGTTATTGAGTCACAAACGCAGCCAATTTATTTTTTTTTATGTATTTCTATATATTTCCCCCTTTCCCTCCGCCTTCCCGTCAAAGTAAAATGATAAAAACCATCCCAGGCGGTAACCTGATCTGTCTGGCAAATTCGATCGAGATTGGTCTCTTGGTTCAAGAGTTATTAAGTTTTATTTATTTTTATATATCTTCCCCTCCACTTCATTATGCCGTCAAAGTGAAATTACAAAAGACATCCCAGGCCGGAGCCTCATCTATGTTGAAAATTTGATCGAGATCGGTCTGGTGGCTCAAGAGGTATTATGTCACAAACACAGTAATTTTCATTTTTATATATACAGATTTTCAAAGCACGCGTTAGAATATTTTCTTCTCATTATTTTAATGTAATTATGTGTTATTACAAAATATATACATATAGCAATATATAGAGCATTCTACATCGAAGAAATGGTCGTGACGAGGTTTTATACCGACATTTCTTCCCAGGCAAGATTACGTCCCGCGTAGTTTAAACCAGGCGAGATTCTGTGTCCAGAGATCAGGACCGTGAGATTTTGGGTATTGCGAGATTTTGGGGCGCGAGGTTTTGGCAAGGCGAGGTTTCGGACTAACGAGATTTTAGGCGGCGAGGTTTTGACGTGGCGAGATTTTGTCCCTCGAGGTTTTGGGCGGCGAGGTTCAGGCCCGTCGAGATTTTGGGCCGCGAGGTTTTGTACCCAAACCGAACTACACAGCTTGATAGGCAGACACAATATACAATAATTCCTTTTGTGCATAATTAATTGGCCAGATAAATAATTTTCATAGTCTGAAGACTTAATATGGCATTTCTAAAAGTGATTGTGCTGTGAATCATCCAAACCAAGCTAAAGAAAAATAAGTGTTGAGCACTTGTGTTACTAAGAAATCGTAAGTGGAGATATAAAGAATTGGGGTATAGGAGAGCACTTCCCCTTGAATTTCTAATTAATGTCGATGGAAGATTTTTTTAAGGGGAGGGGAAAAGGATATTTATTTTTATTTTCAAAAATTGTGTGCCGTTTCAGCTTGAAGAGTAAGTTTATAATAAATGGAGAATTAGTATTGTCCAGAAAATTTGAAATTCTGTTATCTTAAAGTTGTCTGACGGTTGTATTCGTAGATTTTTGTGAATAAGATACAAATGTCATTTCATCAGGACCTTACTGAAAACCTATATCTCAAAATCTTGCCTAAGTGGGATTATGAAACAGCAATTCGTCTCTCAAGATAGATCTTGAGAAAATTTTTCGTTAAGATGGCTCTAAGAAATAGTATGGGTGTCAAACATTAATCTTTCTGTTTTACAGTTCATTATTTCCGTGTATATATTTAGCTGAAAGTTAATGTTCCACATTTGAAGTGAACGGACGGTACCACTTGGTTTGAGGTGTGCATTCAGTAATATGATAAAACCTCTTTTCCTTATGTTCGCATCTAGGTCGAAAACTATTATATCAATTCATGTTTTCAGCTTGGCAAAGCAGATATTTTATGAATGAGATCTTAAATGTTTCTTCTTATGTGTGCGGTTAATTTGTGGATCATTATGAATAGACACCAAGCCGTTTTCTGTTTATTTTTATTTATTTATTTATTTATTTATTTATTTATTTATTTATTATTGAAAGGAGAGTTTGCATTTTGAGCACCGAATCTGAGACAAACGTAAGTCATATAAGATTGGGGCTGTATGTGCCTCCACCAATAATCCAGTTCAGAACTCATATGGGAAATATGTTTCTAGCCAGTCGCCTGCTTGGCAGCCCTTACCACTTTCTTGAGTTGACCATTTTTTTTTTTTTTATGTGAAACCACATTAGGGCATATACTTTTAGGAAAAAAAATGAGACCCGGGTTCCATTCCCGGCGGGAGCTCAAGTGGTTCGGATTCCACGTTAATCAGTAGGTCCACGTCTCATATAGCCTCGCTGCCGAACGGGACGTTAAACTCAAAATCAACAACTTTTAGGAAAAAATTGTTGGTTTCAAGTAAGGAGGTAGATTCTGTGTGCGAATCTAAAACCAGATGATTTTATTTGCTGTAGCGACCTATTGACTTATCGCTAATGGATAGAAAATCTTCTGGAAATAATATATCCCTACCAATAATGTTCAAGAATTACTGTTGGGATAAGTGTATGTTCAAATCTGTAAAATGCAATAATGTAACTTCGTACTTACAAATACATTTCATAGAGCTCATTCGTGGTTAAGCGGTTAGCGTGCGCGTCTTTGGCGTGGAAGACCAAGGTTTGATTCCCGGCGGGAGCTCATGTGGTTCGGATTCCACGTTAATCAGTAGGTCCCGTCTCATATAGCCTCACTTTTGACAGGGACGTTAAACTCAAACTCGACAATAACAACAAACAAATTTCATTAGTCTTCCTCTTGCAAAGATCCTTTCATTTGCACACTGTCCGCCGTTCGTGGCATTTGTTCGCCATTTTTCAGCCAAAAATCGTGTGAATATTGCTAACTTCCTGAACAATATTAAATAATTACTTTCGTTTGATTTTTCGCTCTTGCAGCGTTTTTTATGGTAAACTTTCGTGATATTGAAGTATAGAATAGTTAAAAAAAAGTATATGAATTTAGTTTTTTATTAGTTCCTGAGCTTATAATTAATCCGTTAAAAATTAACGAATGATTTAATTCGTCAAAAGTTTTGTTAATTTTTAATTAAATCAGTTAAATTTTGGAGGAGTTAATGTGTAATTAAAACGATCATTAAAAACGTTAGTAACGATTAAAAAATCAGTTATTATTTCTTCGCGAAAACCAAGTGAAATGGACAGTCTGCAAGAGGTTTTCTATTGCTTATTTCAAAAACGGCGGTTTTACTACAGAAATGCATTAAAGTAGGCCTTATTTCCCAGAATAGCTTCAAATTGTTTTGAAGTCTGAGTTATGGACTCATGAATTTTTAACGATGAAGTTATCATTATTGAAGACTGTTATATGCACCTGGTATTTGGTATAGCTTTAACATGATATACACTTACCATTAATATTACATTAAAAATTGTGTTATTCCTAGATAAAAATTACTCAAAAGATTTTATTAAAAATATAGAATTTCATTGATATTTTTTCGCTCAGTTTAGTATTATTTTCAGTAATTATCAGTTTTGTTTGGAAAGAGCAACAAAGTAACAGGTTATATTTTTCATGCTCTTAATTTTATCCATTAAATTTTAGATAAAATTTCGTAACTCAAGATGATTTCCATTACCTAATACTGAAAATATACAATTTTAAGTTTAATAAGTTTTTTTTGTTCTTTACCGTAGTTTTTAATTTTAATCGGTTAATTTTTTCTTTAATTTTTCCAACTAGGGAAAAAATTTATGTTAATTTCACTTGCGCCTACAGAGCCTGATAGGCTTTCTTATAAATGACTTTTGAATTATTTTCTCACCTGTAACAATCCACCATTGTCTGTATTCTGTGTGACGATTCCCCGACAGCACAGTTTCACTAAAGAAGACTTCTTTGCAGGTAAACAAGGAGTATTTCGATCTATTCTTGTTGAGGCGCGTTCTAGAGACCAGAAACTGCACATCCTTACGAGAAGAAAAGCGTTGTTTCAGAAGTTGAAAGGCGTACTACTGTATTAGAAACCGAATTCTAGCTTCCATATATCAGTAGATTACCAGAGATGATTTGGGTGTGACTGGAACCTGGTCCTGTTGCAATTTCATCCAAGTGGTGTCTGCTCCATACTAACTAAATTAACTAAGCAGTATTCACAAGCTTTCCATTGACTTCTATCCTTAGCCATTTGGATCCTGTTTCTACTTCGTATTCTTATATCTGCGGGATCAATCTTAACCCCTTAAGCGGGGAATTTTCAATCGTAGGTTTATCACATGTGTAATTCTTTTTCACAGAATCAAGTAAGTACTGTAAATCTTATATGATAATTAGTACAAGTATTATTCGCAGGTAATTCCCAAAGAGAACCACATGTAACAAAGTTGGGTACATATTATGTAAACCAGACACACATATCATCATTATTATCATCACTATTTTAGCTATTACCACACGAGCTGCATAAATGGAATCTTTATCCTGGTGCAGTCTTCGAGACTTTGAAGTCCACAGACCTGGTAATTTCGAATAAAAAGCATCCCGTAGACGATAGAAAATGTCTTTCGTATCTGTATGTCCTTCCGGTACGCACAAATGTTGTACATTGCCTCAGCAATCGAAGAACACAATCAACATTGGTCTGATTTTGCTATGCACCTGGTGATCTCTGGGTCTTCGTGAGTTTTATCAGACCTTGGCGAGATTGGATGTGTCCACGGAGTTGGCTGAGACTTCGTTCTCGCGTCCTATCCGTACAAACCCATGTCTTTACCATCTTAGTGCGCAGAGACCACAGAAGAGCACCAAACATAATCACTCCTCTAAAACAGAAGATGCAATTGAAAATAACGACATCTGCAGGCTGATGATATCATGAATTCCTCTTCCATGTCGCAAAATTTCGCCAAACTACGCCATGTAGTTTTCCTAAAAACAAAGAAGATCGGATATTTTTTCAGCAGGCTTCTTCAATTATAGGAGTACAATTCTCGGTGGAATAGTGTGATTTTACCTTGAAATCTTACTAAAGAAAGAACTTTATTTTATCTTAAAAAAAAAAAAAAGTTTTCTCTCTCATTTTTCCCGCCACAGACACGCGCACACTCAACAACACTGTCCTACAATATTACTGTCTACTTCTCTATTTTACTTTCTCTGTCGCATAATGTTACCTTGGCAATTCTAAATTCCGATACGAAAGGCGTAAACACTGCACTGTCAGTCACAATGGAAGTGTGGTTGTAAATGTTCACTTGAGAAGTGCTTGCTAGCGTGAAACAAACAACAAACGAAGAAGTAATTTTTAACTTCCACACCTACTGCAAAAAATGGCAAGTTTCCATACAGACGAAATTCAAAGAGCACAATACATTACGGGCATACAACAGAACCGTGAAAGCCGCTTTACTGAGGCAGTAGTGTTGATGTGTCTGCCAGCACAGTATTGTGTTGTGCGAAGTGTAATGGCGCCGAAAGTGAGTCGATTCTTGTAAGGTTACATTGTAGCGTTGTTCTAGCATAGGTAAATAGTGCCTCAAATGTCTATTTTCTGAGCTCCCTCGTCGTTATATGGTTGGCGTACTTGTCTGGCGTGAGATTCCCAGGTTCGATTCCCGGTGGGAGTTCATATGGTTTCGATCTCATATTGAGGTGTAGGCTCACGTCTCATATGGTCTCAATACTGAAAGGGACGCTGAACTTCAATCCAACCAACAGTGGATTTGCTGTTGGACCCTCTACTCTGAATGTCACAGCGCGATGATATGTAGCGCGACTGCCTCCGGATTGTGTACCACCAACTAAGCCACATCCGAAACGGACTTCAGTGAAGCTGACACCACCAATGTTAGGCAGAATTAGGATACTAACAGAACTGGAAAATCTACACGGGTCCTTGTGTCCCAACCAATAACTCACCATGCTATTCATAAAATGTTCCGTTTCAATGAGGTCCATAAAACGAAAGATCTTGCACTGAAAACCAGAAATGTCTAGCAACGGAAACCCAACTGGAGAAAGATGTATGAGCACAACCTGATAGGAGATCAATGGAAATTTAAAGTTATGACAGAGTGTGGATATATTTGACCGATTGTACAATTCCGGTCCAGGTTTGAGCAGTTACGTGCAGAAGTGTCTAATGCAAAAAGACAAAGAAATTTCATTCCGTCGTGCACCGAGTTTCCCACGCGGTTTCATGGTTGTGGCTAGACATTGTTAAAGGAGAAGATCAAGTTACCATCAATGTAAAAAATCAATGCTAGATATTATCTGGAACATGTTTTGACGATATTTACAAGAACAGTAATTGCACCCACAATGCATGGAGCGGATTGCAATTATTTGTAACTATAAGTGCGGATTTAGCTGAAATTGATAAACTATCAATCAGATACCTACTATTCGCCAAATACTTGAAAAAAAAAAAAAAAATGGGAATACAATACCCCAGTATACATCATTGATTTACTTATTGATTTCAGAAGGATCTATAATTTGGTTAGGAGGGAAACACTGTACAACATTCTCTCTAAATCTGGTATGCCAAAAAAGCTAATTAGATTAATTATGGTTAATGAAACTGAAAGTAAAGTCCGATTAGAGAAATACATGTCCACGAGCTTTTACGTCGAGAATGACCTAAAACAAGATGTATTATCACCATTGTTACTCAATTTTGTTATGGAATATGCTATATATATATATATATACTGTGGCGGATCCAAGGGGAGGGCTATAGGGGCTGTAGCCCCCCCCCCCCCCTTGACGCTCAGGTTTACACTGGATAAAATGGGCTTCAATCTTGGTTTACACTGGATAAAACGGCAAACTATGGTTTAGCCCCTCCCTTGATCATATTCTGGATCCGCCACTGTATATATATAAACTTAAAGAGGGGACTGGAAAATGAATGGCATTTACAGATTATGGCTTATGGTGATGTCAATCTGATAGATGTGAGGATCATGAAATAAATGCACAGATGATTTTAAACGCCTGCAGGGACATGGGTTTAGAAGTAACCTCACAGAAAACCAAATACTTGGAAATTCACTGCGATTGAAATATTGCAAACTATGAATACGTTAAAATATCAAGTAATACTTTTGACAAAGTGGACACTTTCAAATATTTAGGATTAACATTAACCGACCAAAACCATATCCAAATTAAATGTCGACTGAAAGCAGGGAATTTATGATATTCAGTCCAAACTCTCTTGTCTTCCCGAATTCTACCGAAAAGATTCAAGATTAATATATGTATATATATATATATATATAAAGATAAATTACGCTTGTTATGATGTATAGCTGCGAAACATGGTAGGTTATCTCAAGGGAAGAACGCAGAATGAAAGTATTCGAAAATAAAATCTTGAGTTAAATATTCGAACCCAAGATGGATGGGAATGAGAATGGTAGGGGCATAACGAGAAGCTGCATAATTTATACCATTTACCAAACATTGTTAGGGTCATAAAATCTAGGAGACTCAGGTGGAAGTCCAATCAGAAAATGACCATTAGGGAGACCTAAGCTCACATGGGAGGACAATATTAACCCTTTAAGCAGGTGGACCGCTTATAAGTGTCACGGTTGGCATAACATTTATTGGGTAAACCACTTTTAAGCGTTTTTGAAGTTTATTTTCCTTTTTCTCCTTGTGTAGATCGCTTATATGCGTCAAGTTAGATGAAAACAACCTGCTACCTATTGACAACATTCCTATTTGTTTACTATATGGTGGGCGTTCCTTTTGTGTACTATATTGTACCGTGGATTGAATTTGTCATTTGTTAGAAAATGGCTGCAAGCACAAGTTCTGCTATGAGTGCTATTGCAAAGAAATGCGTTCATGATGAACTAATATTGCAAGGTATTACACAGAAGCCATCTTCAGTTCTTCATCTACAGACTAAGAACAAATTATACATATTCTTACATAGGCCATAAAATGCTGCTATGGTGATTTACTGTATTATTTTTAACGTCGAGCTGGTTATAAAGAGGAAAATAAATCGTTTGACAGAATTCTAGTTCTCTTCCATCATCTCTCATACAGAATCAGATAAGATTTCAGTGGTGATGTAGGCTGAAGATGTTTAAGGTACTGATTTCACTTGATGTAAGGCTTGTATTTTTGCTTCAGCTTTTATCACGCGAAATTGCAGTAGCCTTGTACGTATTTTTAAGAGGAGTTACGTGTTCCTTAAATAAAAGTATTCATATCTATAGTTCGTCTCCATTGTTCCTCACCCAACTTAGAAGTAACCCATGACAGTATAGCAATGGTTTCGTAATGGTAGTAAAGAGATGTCTGATAGTACGCTGCTTCCATTCTTTCATAGAGTACATTTGAGTGGTTGGATGTAAAATTTTGCGTTTTCCATTCGTCATATTACATCAATGTTTAAATAATTCGAAGTACAAGTAACTTTCATGTTACCTTTTGTATGGCACAAACCGTGTTTTCTTGTTTTAAACTATTTCCTCTTTGTTTTTAAGGAGGGAGAGGGAGGAGGGGAAGAAATGTACATCAGACTTCGATGTTTTATGAATCACTAGTTCAGTTACCTTACATTTACCTTTGGAGTGTAAAATTGCATGTTCGATCCCGATTTCACCATAATGGTTTGGAGTTGTACAGCATTATATGTAAGAAAGAACTTACGCAAAGGCAGCTTGTGGTGTCAGATTTTTAAGAAGGGAAGTTCTTCTAGTAATAAACTAGTCTCTTTCGGATAGAAAATAACGTGGTAGATGACACACATTTGCATTATTGTTAGTCTTTTAACAGTTTATTTTATTTTTTTATTTATTTATTTTATTATTATTATTATTATTATTTTTTTTTTTTGTAAACGAGTGATTAGACACACACCACCCTGTTGCTTTTCTAGACTCTGTAGTATATCACTTCAAAGTAATTATCTCAATAGGTTTCAACGTTTTGAAGGAAGTGCACACCCAAGAACAGTTTTCACAAAGAAGACAGGGCGAGAAATATTCAGCATTTGGTTTAACAGCTGCTGCTTTGTAACCTTTAAATTCCAACTGTCTTTTTCAAGTTATCACTGAAATCAGAAGTTTCGCTGTACTGTATTTACTAACTGGATGCATGCGATTTTTTAATACCTCTGTTTCCCGCACTTTAAGGATTATTTTTATTATTTATTTAATTTTTCCCCCTTTATGTTCCTCATTTCTATTGCACAAAGTAATTAAATTGGATTAACATAATTATTTACTGTTAAGTTTATCGAGTTCTTCAGTTGGATTTGAATCTTAAAAGTATGAATTGCGTATGAGAAGTGGACCAGAACACATGGTTTGGAATGCACTTTCATCTTACACATAAATTTTTTGGAAGTATAAACAAAATTAAAGTAAAATACTGAATTCTAAAATGAAACTTATTGCACAAATGATGGTTGTTGTTAGATCGTATATATTGTTTAAAAGTTCTATCAGTATAGTCACCCAATGAACTTATTTTATATTCCTGCTCAAGGTGCTTTATATATTTTTCTGGTAATATTAATTGTGTGCTTAGCCAATGAACTTATTCCATATTCCTGCTCAAGGTGTTTTATATTTTCTGGTTAATATTATTTGTGACTTAGATTTTAGCATTGTGTAATAATAGTTTTGCAGTGTAAAAAGGTAGAAAGAATAATCAGTTCACATGAGAGAGCTTTTCAGTTTATGTGTACTGCAAATCCTTTCTAATAACATAAACGAAGCACAACAAAACATACTCTGCAGTTAAAGCAGAACTTTCAGTTTTATTGGGTAAGTGCAACTGCGGCCAAACCACCATGTTAGAGACAAGAGTATCGGACCAGTTACAGATTACCAGTATGCCAGTGGCTTAAAAATTAAAGCTAACAATGTAAAAGGTAAAATGGTAATGAACGCCTCTGTTTCTAGGTTCATTTATGGGTACAGAACTTCTAAAGAAACATTGACAGTATTTTAGATGTCTTCATTACACTACGTACAATCGACGAATGATCTGGTTTAAGAGTGACTTGTACTTTCTTTTTAACGAAATGTTCTTTTCAATGAAAGGTTTCGTAATATCAAAGAATTTAATTGTAGGATCTACTCTTGTTGTTACTTGTGCAATACATTGATGATATTCACCATACTAGCGCAAGTCAACCTTAAAATTAATCATTTTATATTTGCTGGCAACTTGATGAGTGGGGAGGGTAAAAAATGGCAGGAGATAAAACGGTAAAACAAATGCATCTTCATATCTTTGAAACATTGTCTGAAATTTTTATTTGATCCAACTAGTGTTCGAAGCCAGTTATCATGAACTCACACATGAAATATTAAAGATGGCATCAAAATGTAAACCTTAGCTAGGAAGATTTTACAACGTTAAGGAGACATATTCTGCTACTGGAGCAGCTTTCAGCAAAAATATTATTCGAGGACATTATGGTTTGAAAGATATTACAATTGATATACATTTTGAAAGCACTAGAAATTCATATTTTCCTGTCACTCAGCAAAAGGGCACTCCAACAAAATCCCAAATAATCAAAACTAAGAGAGTTTACTTACGGATTTATCGAGGTAAAAGATTAAAAATAAATTTATCAAATTCACAGTTTTAAAAAAAAATAATGTTGAAGTCCTGCTTAAGGTCAGATTCATTGGAAATGCAACTGTAATGTTTCTTTAACATTCTGAGAGTTTGACAAGAATCATGTCTCATAAACATGTAATAATGAAACGTAAAAATATTTGATGGCTAACTTCCAGACCACTAGACCGATTTTGATGATTTTTGGTACATGACTGCACCGAACTTAAATGTTTATCACATTATTTTTTCGGAATTGCTTACCCTAAGGAGGGTTGGGGAGGGGGGTAGAGAGAAGGTGTTCAAAAATTTATGCCAGAAATAAAGTATCTCGCGTGCCCATCAAAGTTAGAAAGATGAAGCTCAAAATATAATCTCCTCATTAAAAATAAAGGGACACGTCCACTGTCTTGGGAAGAAAGAAAGAAAGAAAAAAAAAAACTGTTCTGAGGGAAAACGGAGGAAGATATGTTCTAATTTCTATATAATTAAAAATGGATGTAATTGTGTTTGGCGGCCAACTTCTTCTAAACCGCTGCTCCAAATGACAAATTTTAGGGCGTAAGTTGCCATAGCCTAACTTAGGCTTTTATCACATTACCAACATGTGGTTTGAAAAGTGGGATGGGAAGGGGGTGAAATAATCAAAAACGACTGCTGTTAATATCTAGTCCATAGTGTTCCTATGATGAACAGTGACACCCGTAATATCATTTAACTCCTCAGGGGGGGGGGGGGAGGAGTGACATGTTGAAATTATCGAAAACTACCATTTTAGTCTGCAGTCCATAGTTTTCGGGGTCGTTGAGATTGATAGTAGCAGTTCTGATGCCGTTTAAGTTCAATCCCCATCGGCATTATGGAAAAGGACGACACTTTCATTAAAATAGGTGTCTTAAAGAGGGAGGGAGTTCAAATAGTTTCCATAACCTTTGCTCACACTATTAGAAGAATAGGCATTTCAGGTACTTTTCGTTAAGATAAGTGGAATAGGTTTACATTTGGAGAAGAAAGTGGTTGGTGCCGATATTTCAAATTACAGGTTGAATAGTACTTTCTTTTTCAAGTTTTTTCAATTAATCAGAATAGCCAGAAATTTTAAAAATTATATTATTGTAAATTTTTTCTTGACAAACTTCAGAGTGAGAAATCTTTCAGTGGATAATAATGTATTTATACAATATCTTAATATTGCTTTTATTTGTTTTTCATCTCGTGTATGAAATTTGCATAAGAGTCTAAAACCATGTGTTCTTCATTTATTGCAGAATTACCCATACGGTGATATTAGACGATCCTTTTCCGGACCCACCAGCGTTACCAATTCCAGACATGTCACCGGAACCAACCAAAGAGCGTCTTATGGTTAGTATTGACTGATCTTTAGCAATAACAGATATTTCTTAACTGTTAATATAAATAATAGATTATACGTTATTATTAGATACGTTATACACTGATGAAGCAAAACACACATGACCGGCACCACCTGACTACTAATATCTTACGTATTAATGAATGGTAATGTTTGAACAGAAATACATACCGGTATCTATATTAATAAAAATGAATATGACGATGTTTACTCGTCCTAGAACGCTGCACCATTTGATGATTTGTGGTATATGAGTGCACTCTGGTCTGACTTTTTAGCACAGTTTCGGCAAGAGAAGGGGCGAAGATAACAACATGTAAAAATATGTTTGACTGATAACTCCTTCTAGGTCGTTGTGCCGAGTTTGGTGATTTTAGTACATGAATGGATCCTTGTGGCCTAACTTAGGTTTTTAGCACTTTTTGGCAAAGGGAGGAGAAGGGCTGAGGTGGTGAAATGTAAAAATAATCGGAAACGACTAATCCGGCTTCCGTGGTCCCTGATAAGAATAGTAACTTTCCGATGCCAATGAAGTCCAAATTCATCCAAATCCTAAGAGTGAAAGGGGTTCAAATATTTCTAAACCTGTTCTCCAGTGCTAAGAACGGGAATTTCAGCTAACATAATGTCTGTATGTAGAGTTAACTTGATACATAGTGATTAGTTTAATAATGCCGGATTCAGCAGCAAAGGAAAGAAAAAAATAATAATCGTTCGTGAATAAAAGTCTAGTTGTTAGTCAGAAGGCTTTCCGAGAACATTTCTTAACTGAGACTCTTAGCAAGGCAATATTCATTGCCAGCGGTGTGAAGAGGGAAAAAAGTTACTAACACGAAACATGAAGGCTACTTTGGTTTATACTGCAGAATGCTTTAATTGTATGAAGAAGGAAATGCCAGTTGATTATATCTGTTAAATTTGAGATTGCGAGTATCAAATCCAAACAGTGTACATAATTTGGGTAAGGAGTGCCCAGACAGAAAATGCAGGTGGTTTACAGGCGCCTGTGAAACATGCATCAACAGACATATTTTTACAGGCGCCTGTACATGCGCCTGAAAATGGAACACTTTTAAACGCATGAGACAGGTACCGATTTGTTTCAGGATCATTGCATGTTCATTTCACGGAAACAGGTAGTTTTCGTGTTGATAGGTTGCAACATTGCAACGTGAAAAATGCGTGTAAACAACATGTAGAGAGTGGAAGGACATGTACGTAACCATGTAGTTGACATATACGTTATTTCATGAGGATCTGACGACACCTGCTTTTCATTAGATAAAAATGTAATTGACATATTAAGCACATGTGAAATACAGGTGTTAGCGAATTAGTGGGTGTGTGAGCGGAATATACATGTGAAGTACATCGCATTAAGTGTACATAAAATTTGTGTGTCACAGGTGTTGGACACGTATAAGACATGTACGTTCCATGTATATATATGATACAAGAGACATGTAGGTAACATGTACATGGGAGCTACATGTAACATGAAGTTTGCCTGTTTATGAATTGGGTATGTATTGTATAGATCATATGCATGTTAAACGTTGATCACATGTACATGTAATATACATGAGACCTGCGTGTTACAGGTGAATTACTTCTACCTCTGAGATATGTAGGAAATGTATGTTACAAGTAGATTACTAGAATATAGGCTGCATACTTTAAGGATTAATACTACTATTTGATCCATCTAATCCAAGTGTCTGCGCACGCCTCTGTATATATGTGTTAGCACCTTGCATATGTGCATGTCAAAGTGGAGACTTGATGCCTGGATATTGTATGTTCCCTACGCCTGTAACGTGAATGTTTCACTCTAATCAACCTTGCCCATCGCATTTACCTGTCTAAGCTATATACTCACTACACGTATCTGTTTAATCCATTTATTGGCAGTCATGATCATTGCATGTTCCCATTCATCTATACATTGCACTTTGCATGTTACAGGCAATATGTCCAATTCTATTCCAATGTACTATATATACGTCAGGGCAGTGCATATGTGCATGACAAACTGGAGACTTGGTGCCTGAATATTACATGTTTCCTATACCTGTAACATTAATGATTCACTCCAATCAACCTTGTTCATTGCATGCACCCGTTTAACCCATTTATTGGTAATCATGATCATTGCATTTTCCGTTTACCTGCACATTGACTGTACATTGCATATAGGTAGTTCACACTTCGCATGTACACGGAGATAATACAGGCAATATATTCAGTTGTAATCCCATGTATTATACATGTGTCAGACCTTACATATATGCATGGCAAACTCGAGACTTGTGCCTGAATATTGCATGTCTCCTATGCCTATAACGTAAATGTTTAGCTCCAATCCACCTTGTCCGCCACACGTATCTGTTTAATCCATTTATTGGCAATCATCATCATTGCATGTTCTCGTTCACCTGTACATTGCCTGTACACTGCACGTACGGGAGCTACACACTTCGCATGTACACGAAAATGATAAATGTAAAATAAGATATTCTATATCATTCGTTTTCCATACTATACGCTAATACATGGTATTTACATGTAATGCAAATGTCACACACGTATATTACATGTTGATAAACAGGCACCTTCCTTGTACTTTTCATTCTTACTGTATTGCGAATGTTACCAACAATCCATTCAAGGTACTTTACATGCATATATTCCCTCCATTTACTTGCAGCCTGTGCTACTACGTGTATATTGCATGTTCTCATTTTAATGTACAGGCTCTGTACAATGCGTTGTTTCCGTGCAAAATTTCCAAGAGAAGTTTAATACTTTTTCGACATGCATATCACCTGAAGACAATGTGCCTGTAATTTTCTTTACATGTGTTTTCGCCGAAACAGGTGCCTGTATAATGCCAGTCAAAATCTGACAAGTTTTTACAGGCAGTTCCATGTACAAAACATTGCATGTTTCCTCAAAAATTTTCATAATAGTGACAAAACATTTTCAATGGTCGTGTAAACTTCATCATTGAACCATAAATTAGAGGAAAATTGCCCTTTCCATAGCTTTTCCAGTAGAATGAATTCCAGCTGGAGATGGAAGCTAGATGGTTGATAGCATTCTGAAAGAAAAATATTGTAACCGCTTCGACTTCAACGCGTACGACACTGCAGCCATATTGAAAGTGTGCATGCGTGCAACTCACTACAGCGTCGTTAAAGACGAGGTAAATTACAGGACAAATATAAAGAGTTTAAATCACTATTAGTTTTAATGACCATTTTGGTTCTTTATTTTTGTTGTTCTGTACTTTACAGCTTTTCATCTCTCAGACTTAAAAAAGATAGAGAAGCATGTGGACGTTATGGTAGTCACAACCAATTCTGAGACGTCTGGTTTGCGCCTCTGTCGTTCTAAATAAACAGAATACGAAGCAAACAAAGCAACTTGCATTTCGTGGCAGGCAAATAAGAACTTCAATAGCGGAATTGATGGTATTTTAAGTACATCATCTGTGAATTCATGCCTAAAGTGCGAAATGAATGAACTCTCCCTGCTGGTCTAGTGGCTAGCACTTGCGCCATTGGTGTATGTGCTGCTCGGTGGGAGAACATAAACAAAAGCTGAACGCATTACGTTGATTCAGACTCCTTAAACTTCAGGTCCACGTCTCACATAGTCCGGTGCTGAAAAGGGGCGCGAAACTTCGGCATCGAAGTTAATGGCAAAATGGCATAAATTTCTTATTTTGCAGTTTTCGTGATTTATTATTATTATTATTATTATTATTATTATTATTAATTATTATTATTATTATTATTATTATTATTATTATTATAGGAAGAGTGGAATTTTAGAATTTAGCAGCCTGTGTTACTTCCGTTTTTCTCTTCTCACTACGCGTTAGTCATATGAGAATGGGGGCATAACATACAAGGCTTGGCTGGCTCTTACCCGTGAACTGAGAAGTAATCATAGCATCTTCTACAGTCCACTGTCGTTGGAATGCGGCAAACGCAAGGGGAACCTAGTGCGTCTTCAGTTCTTGGAATTATGAAATGATAAAGAAAATGAGATAGTTTGGGAGATAAAGCCACGTACCAGTTATTGTGAATAATACGCAGTTACAGTTAGTTGGTCGATTGTAGTATTTCAAATGCCTTTCTGGAGAAGATGGCAGAAAAAAGTGTGAATGGATTTAGATGCAGTGGGTTTTTAACGAATGGTTCTATACTCTATAAATTGGGTACAACTTTGGTTTTCGCAGAAAAACATTATTCTGTCACACATCATATAAGGACTGCAAAGCATAGATTTGAGAGACCTGCAAATCAGTTGGTATAAAGGTTCAGAAAATGTTTTTTCGTAAATTTGCTGTAGAAATATACAAAACAAACAGTTCCGAATCGTCGTTGAGAAAAACGTATGTTGATAATATGCATAATAGGACTATGAACAAAATCTGTGAATATGTTGGTGACAGAAATACATGAATTTCAATTGATGAAAATGCGTGTTCTAAGCCGCTCCGTTGCTAATGTATACACTTTTGACGCTTCCACTCTCCCCTTATGTCATAATGTATGCTCTATTATGCATCGCCGTCTCCTTTAGCCTAACCGGCATAATCGTGGGACGTAAAACTTAAAAAAAGATTTCATTTCATTTTTTCTATTATGCATCGGACAATTGGAAATTGCTCTGTGAATTTGAATTACCAGCCGAAAGAGCGCAATCACAATATCATCAGCTTAAGACTTCACAAGTTACTAAGCCTTGGCACCAGATTTACTTAAAACGGGTTTAAAGGTTTTGTAGAGCCCGTGCTCATGGGATAAGAGCCGTTTTGGTAGTTCATACAATGTAAAGAAAGTGGTTGTGATGTTTTGTCTCAACATTGTATAAACTTGTTTTTCTATCAATATTTATTGTAATTTAGTGCTGGTCAAGAAGAAATCATAATTAATGTATTGTTCACCAAAGACATTAACCAGGATCCTAATGGACATGGTCTCTATCGAATTGAATCACGTGTTCAATAGGTCTGCCAGTCCTAAAGGTACGTGCTGGAACCCATTCTTTTACTTCATTTTCAGCACCACCTCTGTATTCTTCATGACAGCTCTAAACGAGTCAAAACATTTACCCCTGGTTCCAGTTTCAGGCGAGGGAAAGAAGACGGTCTAACAGAATGAGGTCAGGCTGTATGAAGGTAGGGCACGTATTCAACGTTGACTTGACCACATATTGGGAAGCAACATTGGCAGCAGCTAGTCTGGCATGCTTATGATGGAAGCCGTAACTATGTGGGTTCATCTACAGCCGTTTTTGGCCGGTGTGGTCGGCAAGGATCTGCAATAATATCACGTAATTATCTCACATAGTAATGTTTAGCATTGTAATGTTGTAAAATATTGCTTATCCTTTCTGATGAAAATGTTAGTCCTAGAACGAGGGTTATCTTAAAATATCAGTAGAATATAAGATTCTTTAATGATATAAAGTGGAATATATGATGCTGTAAATGAACTTGGTGGGCTCGAATCTGATATCACTATCCAGATCAGATAATACTGTCAATGAGATCACACGGGAGATTTGAGGAACTCGAAGCGGAAGCTACGTCGGAAAAAAGAGGTCGAAGAGATGTCAGAAAGAAAAGAACACAGAAAAAATTGAATTAACATGAAGTCAGGAAAATTTTTAACCAGTATCTGGAAGTAGGTAGTAATAAAGACATAAGAAAATTCCGTAATGAAGTTAAGTTATTGTGTATATGAAAATATTATGTGATAAGGTTAGTTTTAAGATTATTTTCAATTTTGTTTATCTTTTATTTTATTTTATTCAAAAGGTGTATGGCATTTTCGTACCATTAATACCAATATAAAGGTAATATTTTGGTATTTTTTATAGCAAAAGATTTGAATTTTCATGTATTAATTGAATATTTGAAAAAGTGCTTTAAAAGTCTCGAATTTGGTAATAGCAATTCTACCCTATAATCTAGCCTGGTATTCCAAGATTCCTCGTACTTTCGTGTAGTCGGAGAACAAAATTTCTATTACCATTTCTTTCGAAGGAACAACGTTGACATTCTGAGACATCGGAGAGTCGAGCGATTTTGACCCGTTTTTCTTCTTGATCCTAGGGATGTAGCCAAATTTCATCACTAAAAAGGATGAACTTAAGGTGTCCGTAACTTATGTTCCTAAATCAAACACTGGAGTTCTTTATACATTCTTCAACTCTTCACCTATTTCTGCCAGATATAAACCTCTATCTGATCCTCCGTCAAGATGTGTCGTGCACAAGTTCTCGTAAAGCGGAATGGAAGATATTGCCCTAAGAGATATGCAGCGTGTTTACCAGGTAATAAATGGTTACCTGGCGAACATTGAGAAGATTGGCGGCAGCTATCTAAATCTAGATCATTACCACATTCATTATTGTTGCCGAAGTACTTAGAACCACTTATCTTTATTGTCGAAACCGGAATTACCGTAACTCTTTGAACCAACGAAATTTTGTTGCTGGAAGAACATCTTTTTTGAAGTCTGCTGAACAAACAGAGTTTTTTTCTTTCTTTCTTTTTTTTTTTTTTCAGACGAACTAGTGTTATAAGTTAACATATATTTCTGCCATAGTGACATCGTTTTAAGTAACATTACAGCTTGGAGGCGAAACTCGTGTTTTCTACTCACGCATTCAACATCCCGTTTATGTTCCACATTGATTCATCCACATTCAAACTTGTTAGAAATAATATATTTGGCTTTCTAGACTATTTCATAATAATTCTTATTTATTTATCCTCGTACGTACGTTATACAAGCAATCAATTTATTTTATGTATCCAGAATTTTAGAGATACAAGGTGTCTCAAAACTACATTCACAACTCTCAAACCAAATAACACCTAGCATCGCGATCCCGTGCAAAGTATACCACACTTCAAGTGTAAATTGTGATAAGTGAACTTCAACGCGTGTCACTTTAATTGTCTGCAGAATATCAAAGCGATATTCTGTCCTAGGCGTCATATGTCAACATCAAGAGCATGTACAACGTTAGTGATTCGCCCATGAAGTGTAGCGATCGTCAATAGCAGTCTGGTAGATGCTCCTTATCGTGCTCCAAAGAAAGAAATCTAATGGGGTGATATAAAGAGATCGAGAAGACCAGAATATTGGTCCACTACGGTCTTTTCATCTTCCAGGAATGTGTGTACCCAAAATTTCGTGAACATCGTAAGATGAACGGGGGGACGCCCTGTCATGTTTAAAAACTGATGAAACGCTGCAACTCTTTCAGTTATGGGAGAGCTCTTCCGTGGCTAAGCGGTTAGCGTACGCGTCTTTGGCGTGGGAGACCCGGGTTCGATTCCCGACGGGAGCTCATGTGGTTCGGATTCCACGTTAATCAGTAGGTCCACGTCTCATATGCCTCGCTGCTGAAAGGGACGCTAAACTAAAATCAACTCAACAACTCTTTCAGTTATGGCGTTCCATAGTAGTTTTTCCGTGTAATGTTGCCCCAGTGAAGAAAAGTGGACCGATTAGCTTATTGTGCATTGGACCATACCATACATTCGTAAAGGTACTGGAAATGTGTTCACGAGTGGTATAGATTTTTTCGAGATTCATATTTTCATGTTGTGATAGGTAACATACCGTGTCACCTAAAAGTGGCTTCATGAGGAAACTTTTTCTAAATTTAATTTTCACTGTCTTTAATGGTAGTATTTAATTTAAAATAGGGCAATTCGAAACTCAAAAGACATACATTTGGCACCAACGCTTGGACGATTTGCACGATTTATAACCATGAAAAGTGTAGCCGCTTATGGAAGACTTTAGTGAAAATGGTTTTTAAGTCTTGTAATTTCCGCGAGGCTACAGAAAATAAACTGGTTTTTCAGGACTCCGTTAAAGTGTAATGCGTAGATGGTCGCTTTTATTATTATTATTATTATTATTATTATTATTATTATTATTATTATTATTATTATTATTACAACAACAACAACAACAATACTTTTGGTCGTCCTCTCTGCAACAGATCACTCAGGCTACCAGTCTTCTTAAAGTTTTCTACCCACCTTAGAACGCTTGGCTTGAAGGGATGGTTATTTTGACGGCGTAAGCTCTTTTGCATGTTAATTGGCGACTTAGCCTCCACATATCAAAGCACACAATAAGATTTTTCACGATGTGATTTCTTTTCGTTTATTTGTTCTGAAATGAAATAATTCGACATTGGAAAAAGTGACATGCAAACAAGTCTTTGTAAGTTATGGTACATTTTCTAGTGGATCGTCATGCACCTTGTCATTTGGTTTGGATGTTGTAAATGATTATAACAGTAATAGTACTTTTGGGGTACCCGTTACAGGTGTAATTACTTAAATATCTTGTACTTAGACGCTAATTTATCTAAAGTTGTAGTTTTTGAGGTGTAGAGTTAATTCCTTAGCTTGTGACTTATACATACAGACGCTTTACTGTATGTTGAATAGTTTCAGTAATCGTTTTGTTTTAAAACTTCAGTAATCTATAAAGTGACATAAATGTAGAATTTTATTAAGGATTAAAATAGTGTATAGATTTTGCGTATGTAAGCAAGAATTACGAAACAATCTTGGATTAAAAGTCACATGTTACAGCTCTTGTGTAAGCAGTGGCAACAAGTGTATTTGATTGTATTTACTTAGAACCGTAGCTAGATATTTCGGCACCCGGGATGAAGTAGAATTCAGTGCTCCCTATACTCATCTCACCAAGCTTTTCCTTTTTTTTAACATATAAAAAAAATAGCTTTTGTTGTTGCGCTACAGTGAACTCTTATCACGCTGCTTAGACAGTCCGTTACAACGCCCAAAAGCGATCATTATGTATTCTTTTACAAATAAGATCTGTTTTCAAGAGGCTTATTTTGGACTTTTTGTTGAACTTGAGAAAATTACCGTTGGTTCGTATACAGATCCATTTAGAGAACAGTTATAGAAATTTACAGTACAATTGTCTATAACGTTTCATGCTGTCGATAAGAAATGAAATTTCAATACATAGAAACTATGTGCGTTTAAAACATTCGGTTACAGCAGTAATAAGTGTAAACTTTTGAAATTTTATTCTGTATGTGACTACACAAATAACATTTTAATTTGGATTCTTTTACGGTAAAAAATATTTTGTGAAATGCAACGGAAATTCAGAAGGAGCCTTCTTTACGAATTTCTCAGTATTGATCGATGGAACTAAAGAATATATTTAATGTTCGTATTTAAAATCCAAAGTATAGTTTGGTTGCTACATACCCTTGAAATTACAACGATTAGTTAATTTCTTAATGAATGAAAGTTATGAATTTAATGTTACTTATTATTAATTAACACATTAGTAATACACTAACACACACACACACACATTTATATATGATGTGTGCATATATTTGTAGATAGATAAAAATATCACACAACTGGATACAAATGCACACATACACACACAAAAAAAAGTCCTGACGATGGAAAAATGATTCCAATAAATTCCTTCAGATTGGAAACACTTCATATATTAATGGAATAAGAAGATCACTGGTAGTGATCAGTCTTTCAAAAAGGCGAAATTTGTTGGGATAAGTTCTGAGCCCTTAAGTCCCTATTCTATAACTACTACGAGTTCGAAAATGTTATTAATCCTCTTGTTTTTTTTTTTTTTTTTTTTTTTTTTTTTCATTTTTAATATTCCCCCTAAAAAACAGGAGCTTGCGTGTGTCTCTTCATCCCTCTCATTTTCATACCTTCATTTTCACTGTCATGATTAATCCGATTGGGTAGAAAAGCGGGATTAACTAATTAAACTCATCACCTTGAAAACAGTGAACACATGTTTGAGACTTTTACTCGGCACCGGGCATGTCACATCATTATTAAGAAATCATATATATATATATATACTGTATATATATATATATAAAAGTAAAAACTCATTGTAACTCTTATTGAAAGGTTTGGGTTGCGAGCGTAGCGAAAAAAAAAATATATAAACCGATAACAATGTTGATTTAATAGGGTGCCAATACTTTTACTGGGCGACGCGTCGTTTACTCCTTTCCAATACTTTCTCTTTCTGCTTGTCGTTCTGTGACCTCTTACTGTCAGCGCCCGGGGCAATAGCCCTATCCGCCCCATCCCCGTAGCTACGGCTCTGTATATACTATATTCTACTGTTGCGAAGGCTGATCTTCTTGTAGTTTATCTATGACAAACAGGACTTGGTTTAGTTACATCGTACATTCTTTTATATCCCAACTCATGAATTAAAGAATAATATAGTATAAATTACACTGCGCTTACAGGATCTTTTGTGGCTTTATTAGTTTATATAATTTGATTTTATATTAGGGTAAACAATGGTAATTAGTTGAAGACACACATTTCGACATTTATGAATAACCTGTGCAACGTCGATTACTTTTTATGATGCATGTTACTGTGCTTATTGTGTGATATGTAACTGCTTAAAATTCAATGCTTGTAGAACGGTCGGATAGCCCCAGATGAAGAAATTGATGACACAAAAGGCAAAACTACAGAAGAAATCGAAGAGATGGTTCGGAGTCGTGAAGCCGCTGCCCGTGCTACTATTTTAGAGATGATCGGAGACATTCCAGATGCTGAAATGGCACCACCTGAAAATGTTCTTTTCGTTTGTAAATTGAATCCAGTGACTACAGACAGTGACTTAGAAATCATATTTAGTCGATTTGGAAAAATTAAAAGGTAAGAGTTTTCGAAAGAATTATTTATCAATAACGTAATCAATTATAGTTTCATTTAAGATAGATGGATTTTCTAAATATCACTATGAAAATAGATGGATTTTCTAAATATCACTATGAAAATTTTGTAATATTTTGCTAAATCTATGTATAGAAACGTGATGGAAACACATGGGCAATGTAAATGGTAGAGCTAGCAATGAGAAGTGAAGGTTATTCATAAACGGTTGGCATACGAACTCCGGTAATTTCATCAGCTTACAATGACACTACTAGGTAGATAAAAAAAGGTTAATTAACCAACATGATCTTAAAACAGTAAGCAGAGGGATTAGAACTGCTATTAGGTGGTAAAGTGCTCACTTTTTAGACTTCCAAACTATGTGGTGTGTAAGTATCGAAAGTCTTACAACGAACTTTGTCCGTTCGTCCTCTGTTGCAAGTATCAGAGTAAAAACGGTAAGAGATCGAGATTAGTGTTTTTTTTTTTTCGATCAATTCGGCGTCCCAAGAATAGGTTGCATCTCCTCCGTTAACTCCCTATTCAAACTGGAAGTGGTTCAGATTGGTCATTTCGTGTTTCAGCGTTTATCGCCATAGAACAAAAACGGTAGCAGTTAGCGGCGAGAAGCGGCTTTTTGCAAGCGATTCAGCGTCTCAAGGCAACGTACCATGACTGTCTCGAACACTGTACCAAAACTGGAAGAGAATCAAATTTATTATTACTTCGGCTTCAATACTGGTTTCCACAGACCAAGAACGGTAAGAAATATCGAGATATGGTTTCTGTAATCGATTTATTGTACCGAGAACAGACTCTACCTTCTTTGTTAACTCTCTATTCAAACCGGAAGGGGATCAAATTAGCAATTTACTGTTCCAACGCTTATCGCCATAAAACAAAAATGGCAATAGATAGCGACAAGCAAAAGATTATATCATCATAATTCACAACACACTACAGAAACCGAAAGTAGTTGAAATTTACTACTACTACCGGTTTCAGTACTGATTTCCGTAGAGCATAAACGTGGAGATAGATCTAGATGGGGATTCTTTCAGGTGATTCACCTTCCCAAGAATAGGTTCAAACTACTTCATTAACCCTCTGTTCAAATCGAAAGTGGTTTAAATCAAGCATTTCAGATGTCAATATTTATCGTCAGAGAACAAAAATGTTTATATATATAGTACAAGTGGTTTTGTGTGATCGAATCAATGTATCAAGAGAGCATATCATCACAAACCGTCACACTGTAGCAAAACCGGAAGTTTTTTGAAATTCACTACTAACGCCGGTTTCAGTACTGATTTCCGTAGAGCAGAAATAGAGGTATAGAGATGCAATCATCTGCAATTGATTCAGCTTCCCAACAGTATGTTCTGTCTCCTGCCTTAACCTTTTATTGAATCCGGAAGTGGTTCAAATTAACGATTTCCGGTTTCAACATTTTTCGAAATAGAACAAAAACAGTAAGGCCAATTGCTAGTAATGGCTTTTTGATACGGATTTAGCGTCGTATGAAGAGGTTTTATCTTTGTCTTACCAATTTATTGTAACCAGTAGTTATAGATGTACTACTTCAAGTTTGATTATTGAATTGCGATAGTTTTAAGATTACTGTAGTTTCACACTATAAACGAAACTCACTTGTAATGTGTATGGCCCCGATTTCGATTCTAGCATTCTTTATTTAAGCTTGGAGGTGGGACTTAACGCCGTGTAATGTGATAGAAACTGGCTTACTTATGTTCTCTAAAATAGCTTTCTTTTCTCAATTTTATAATTCCACTAACTGTTCTATAATTTAATTTGCATTATTGTCATTAGCCTGCAAACTAGATTAAAAGTATGGAACGTCTTAAAAAATAATTAACAAAGTAAGATAAATTAAAAATTCGTGCACGATTTCTATAATTAACAGAAAACGTAAAGGTTAAATTCAGCGTATTATTTATTTATTTATTTATTTATTTGAAATGTTTAATTCTTTGATTCTGGCTTAGGAAATGATGCTGCACATAATTCTGGTGTTCCCGAATATATTAATTTTGGATTAATTTGAAATGTTATAGTAGTTGTTTTGCTTTTGCGATACTGAAGAAATGAAATGGTTGTAAGCAACAATATCTTAAGAAACAAGAAGAATGATTAAATTTGCCACCTTTGGTTTCGAAGAAAATGTTGATTTATATAAGTGGCCAATTTATCAATTAATGAAGGCATGAGTTTTTATCTTGCTGTTTTACACAAAGTACACAGTATGTCGGAAAAATAACGGAACTTTTTAAATTAAACAAAACGAATTAGGTATTTTACCTACTGCAGTTGTTTTTATTCAAAATACATCCCTTCCGCATCAATACACTGGGCACGTTCAATTAATGCTAGCATAGAGTTTTTAATGTTCTTTTTCGGAATCGCATCAATGACCCTCGTCTGTACACAGACTGAACGTGTGTAACAATGTTATTTTCATCTTCATTTTATGGTCAATTTTAGTTTTGGGAATAGGAAATAGTCACACGGCGGGAAATCAGGTGAATACGGAGGATGTGGAAGGACACAGATTTGTTTGTTAGCCAAAAAGTCACGTTAGTCAGTTAAGGTGTGCGGAACAAATCGAGCACAGACTTTCCGATTCTTTAAATCCTTTGTCAAACTTTCATGAATCATGCCATCTCACAGTCGAATTCGTATCATAGGCGATCATTTTACGTACTTGTTCCACCAACTCATCGCGACTTCTGTTTTTCGGACTGTCTGGCTTAGGGTCATCTTCCAAGGACTCACAACTGTCCCGGAATCTCGTATACCATTCGAACATACGTGTACGAGATAAGCACTCATCACCATACACTTCTTTTATCACTGCCAATATTTGTGTAAATGTTTTACGTAGCTTGAAACAAAAATTAATATTGGTTCTATGCTCCCTCGTGTTTTTGTGACAAGATGATACTAGATACACTCACTTTCTTTGCTATAACTTCACACTCCGTTAATCGTAGTCTCGTTTTATTGAGCAAATATCCAGCTTTCCGGATATATGTTGATTCAATAGATGGAGCTAATGTTTATCGGTAAAGAAATAAAGTTCCATTACTTTTCCGACGTACTGTGTATGACGAACTTGAGCAAGTAGCAGTTAAAGAGGTGGCCACCTTACCAGGTTTCATTGCAAACCAACATGTGTAGAGCTGCCTCGTGGCTAAGCGGTTAGCGTACGCGCCTTTGGCGTGGGAGACTAAGGTTCGATTCCCGGCGGGAGCTTATGTGGTTCGGATTCTATGTTAATTAGTAGGTCCCGTCTCATATAGCCGCGCTGCTGAAAGGGACGTTAAACTCAAAATCAGTCGTCAACATTATACGGCTATCGTATATGAAACTATCGCAAGCCACACAGGCACGAGCTTCACAAGAAGAGGAATACTTTCAATATCTTTGTTCAACTTTGCCATCGTAATGTAAAAAGAGTGGTCACCGACTTTTTTTTTATTACTGTTTGATAGAAGTTTGGACTCTTTCTACAAAAGTTGAGCGTTTTCGCATTTCGATACTCATCTAACATAGCTCCCTATTGTAAATAACAATGAAAAACAGTTACTTGTTACACTGCGGATTTTAACAGATGGAAATTATGATATGTGTGGAACCCATAAAATCAAAGGTCTTTGTAATTTTAATTAGTCTTTGGAATTGGATAATTAATCAGTCATACAAAGAATTTCATTATATAAAAGAAGTCGTTTTAACGGACTGACTGATCAACGCTCAGCTCAAACCACTTAAGCTAGAAACTTGAGAAATTGATAGTGAGTAGGATTGATTTCTGACGTAAGGTACCACTAAAAAAGGATTTTTGGAAATTCGACAGTGAAGGGGAATATGGAGGTGGCAGTTATAGTAGTAAAATGTCCATATGTTATGGGCATTTATCTCCGAATCTCAGAAGGGCAGATACATGAAATTATGTATTTGGACTTCGTATTTAAAATAGACATGAATCTTTTACCTTTATATATATATATATATATATATATATATATATATATATATATATATATATATATATATATATTCCCCTCAGAAGGGGAGAGAAAACATCGGGAAGAAAAAAGGATGGAAATACAGGATGACCACATCTCGAAATCCTGTAAGGTTAGAAACATGAAATTTGGTGTTTGGACTTAAAACAATTAAAGACGTTTCAGCGGTTTTAGGTATTACCCCTAGAAGGAAAGAAAAAAAATCACGAAGAAAAGTAAGTGATGTTTGCAATTGTTGAAATAAGATGGACATATCTTGAAATCCCGTAAGGTTAGAAATAAGAAATTTAGGTTTCGATTTTTCAAAGTCTTACAGAAGAAATGCGAGGCCTATGCCAAAAAATGCGTGGGTCTGAGGGCGAAGTCCCCAGATGACGGAAGGTTATTTTAATATAAAATACTGTAAGTTCAAAGTGTCAGTTGCCACTGAAAATTAAGCCTTACTTAAAGAAAGAAAGAAATAATTAAACTTCTTGCTATTTATAAGTTGCGCTTTTTTACAATATCTAGTTAAAACTATTAGTCTATGGAAGTATAAAAACATTATATTCCAGTTGCGTTTCGTGTGCAATTTTGATCTCATTTAGCCTAAAATCATGCCCGTAGGATGTTAAAATTATATGTTTTTCATATATATAAAGTTTAGTGGACTAAAATATTGTTTTTTCCAACTGGCAACCCTAGAAATAACATGCGCTTCTCCTGCAGATGTAGGACATTAAAACTACGAGAGCAAGTCAAAAATTACCTACACTTTTCATTCTACAATTTATTTACATGAAGCTAGGGTTATACTATGCATATCATTTTTCTACGTAATCTCCCTTCTTATCAATGCACTTGGCCCAACGGTCAACGAGCTTACGTATTACTTCCAAATAAAAGGTTTTCGGTTGGTCGTGAAGCCACTTTTGCACTGCATTTTGCACATCTAAATCTGAGGCAAATCGGCGACCACGCAAAGCATCCTTGAGTGGCCCAAACAAGTGAAAGTCAGACGGAGCTAGGTCTGAGCTGTAGGGAGGGTGTTCCAATAGCTCAAATTTCATCTTGTTGATGGTTTCAATAGTGTGATGAGCCGTATGTGGCCGTGAATTGTCATGCAACAATAAAACTTTCTTCGACAACAAACCTCGGCGTTTGTTGCAAATTGCCAGCTTCAGGTTCTTTTCCAACATTTCACTATAACTCGCACTGTTGATCGTCTTTCCCTTTTCCTTGAACTCTGCCATTATGAGCCCCTGTGAGTCCCAAAACACATTTAACATAACCTTTCCTGCGGATGGCTCAGTCTTGAATTTTTTCTTCGACGGCGATCTAGGGTGTTCCCTCTGCATACTCTGGCGCTTTGATTCTGGCTGATAGTGATGAACCCATGTTTCGTCGCCAGTGACTATTCTACTTAAAAATCAGTTGTTGAAGCGAGTGAGTAAGCGTTGACAGACCCTAACACGAGTGAGCTTGTGTTTTGCAGTAAGCTTTCTTGGTACCCACCATGCACAGACTTTATGAAAACCGAGCTCGTCGTGGATGATTTGATGGGTAGAGCCATGACTGATGTGCAAAGCAGATGCTACCTCATCGATAGTGATTCGCCTATTCACCAGAACCATCTCTCGAGCTTGCTGAATGTTGTCGTATGTAGTGGAAGTTTATGGCCGTCCTGCTTCCTCTTCATGCGTTACACTTGTTCGACCACTTTTAAACTTCTCGAGCCCCCCCCCCCCCCACACACACACACACACAAAAGTTTTACGTGATAGTGCACTTCACCCATATTGCGATTATAGTCTGCGATGAATGTCTGACCCTTTGACACCCTCCGACCAGAGGAAGTGGATCACTGCTCGTTCCTCTTTGGTGCAAACTTCTAATGGAGCAGTCATGATATATCTGCAACAGAAGAAAGAAAAATGAAGGAATTAAGATCACACTTTCACTGCATTATCACAACAATGTAACAATAAAATATGCGAGGACAGAAGACAAAGTGCGCAATATAAGAAAAGTTATGACAAAAGTGTGGATAATTTTTGATTCGCCTACGTATATTTTAAAATCAAATTCAGTGGACTAGAAGTAGTATTTTTCCAGTAACTACTTACGCCACCATTCAAAAAGGGGGAGGAAAGCCTTTCATGTAACAAGGTAGCTCTAAACACGTATTATCGCTGTGATGCGTTGCACATCGTATAGGAGTAGCACATTTAACTAACTAACAGAAGACATAAGAGTTTTCTCACAGTTTCACAATTTGATTAAGTGCGTATCTATCCGTAACTTCCGTGTCTCATGCAGTATTGAGAATTAAACATCGTGAACCTGAGAGTAGCATAACAGTGTAGCACATGTATTAAAATGAAAAAGTAGTAACGTGACGTTACTATTCACTACTATATTCATTATATATTTTATAAATTAAAATATTCACTATTTTTTAAGAAATCCCATTATCAGTCAAAACAGGTGACTGCAAAATGTTGAAGAATTCCCAAGAAGATTGTAGGATTAGGTGTAGGCATGAGTTAATAAAACTAGCAGTGATGTACAGATAAGAAGAAATCTTGGAATGCATAATAATTTAAAACAAGAAGAGTCTGTATGGCTACTATTTTTTTTTTTCTTTAGAATACTTGATTATGAAAACTAAAAATAGGGACAGAGTGCTAACATTGAGTAGTCCTCAGCATGTGGAGGCAATATAAGTCGCTTCAAGGAAACTCAAGTATCTTGACAGATTGTAAACAAGTCTCTCTTGGAGTGAGTATGGGTACGACGAGATAATTACATGGTGACATGTCAAGAAGGAGATATCAGAAACCACAAAAATACATTGTATCCACGCACATTAATGTAGAAGAGGTTAATATATTCAAAAATTTAAGCGTAGTAATAAGAATTGAAAATGAAGCTAGCGGGATTACAAATAGAAAGTAAATTAAAGTAGTTAAGAAAGTGAAAGTATACATACAAAGCATAATTTTGGCCGTTGTGCCGCGTGTAGTAGATGTAAAAATTTGTTTAACGCACGTGACGAAGCGCTGAGAATTCTTGGGAAATAATAAATTCATAAAAATTCTTGGAGGAAAAGAAGAATGGTGAAAAGATTGTACAACACAAAACTTCTTGGTTCATTCGTCAGCAAATATGTTGCGGATTAAAAAAATAAAAAAATAAAAAATAAAATTAAAAAAAAAAGTTAGACAGTTATTCGCATTAAAAGCGCTTTGATTTCTTAAGGTACTGATATTTTTACCTTAGAGGACTTTAAGATATGAATTCGAATAATATCGTAAAAGTTATATCATTTTAGCACCGTTTAATTGTATCCATTTATTGTTTGAAATGTGGATATGGAATCTCTCTCTCCCTCTTACCGTGTGCTTCAATTGAATGTAATTGGTAAGAATAGTTGCATATTAAAATAATAATAATAATAATAATGATTGAAATAGATTGATCATAAGGGTATGTACCAATTTAGTGTGTTAATGTGTTATTACAAATTCTTTTTCTTCCTTTCCATTTAGTTGTGAAGTCATCAGGGATAAAACAACCGGTGAATCTTTGCAGTATGCCTTCATTGAATTTGAAGATAAGAAAGCATGTGAAGATGCATACTTCAAAATGGACAATGTCCTTATTGATGATCGGAGAATCCATGTAGATTTTAGTCAGAGTGTAGCCAAGTTAAGGTGGCGAGGGAAAGGTTTGTATTATTGCTTCTTTCTTGTATATAAATATTGTTTGTCAGCAAAACGAAAGAAGACTACTTAAGTTGTTATTCGAACATAATGTTAAAAATTTGAGAGAAAATCTAAACGTCTAATGTTTTCTAGGTATAAAGAGCAGTAAGTCACTAAGGCTCAGAAGGAAACTTGAACTTATTTTGTACTTATTTTTTCTTTTACTCATTAATTCTCCAGAATAGAGAGAAAATAAGTTTTGAAGGTTAAATAGAGAATTGTTAATTTGTAAATTATCTTCAGAATTACAAAGAAAAGTCAGTTGAAGGAAGAGAGAAAGTCGACTTGATTGCAGACAGGAAATATTACTTACAAGTTATCTGGTTCATAAGTAGTGCCTCGTTAATCCTTGTTACTGGAAATAATTTTGCTTTGTCTCGATTCACGAAGCATCTACAGTTCCGGCCTATAGGTAACAAAGAAACAACACATACTTGACTCCCGAACATAATGACTATTATATGATTTAACTTCCATCTTATAATAAACAAACTGGCTTTAATGAAGCATTATCTTTCGCATTTATTTAATGTATGGAATTTCTTGCCTGGAACTGCAGTGTTAGTTCTTATCGAACTTCGTTAGTCTGTTTCACTAAAGCCATACGAAGGAAAATATTACAAAGACATCGTTAAAACGCCAATACACTAATAGATTAATATAATTACAAGAATCGTAGAAGTTTAACCGTGATTTCTGTGTTTGTTTGTTTCTCTATGGAGGAAGTGGAAAATTCTGCAAGTAGTAAAGTAGATTAGATTTTCATAGTATTCATTATGTTTGTCTAAGGAGCATTGTAGCAGCTTCTGTATTCCTTTAACAGAAACAACTAGTCTGGTGTAATAGCCACTGCGGAACGTCTTTCTGCAGTGTTTCATCTGTCTTGAATTTCTTCCCTTCTATGGTCAAACAAGTGATAATCACTGGGGACTGATTCCGGACTCTAAAGAGCAAAGGCCAAAACCATTCTAGACATAGTTGCTGTTACCAAATTGATCGTGATGAAATATTAAATTTTCTAACAACATTCCAGGTTTTTCCTTATGAATAGCATAATAGATTTTCGTACTGCATAGCGATGTGCTGTAATATTGGGAATTAACTGTTTCATTTCGCTTATAATAATTTATTTATTTATTGAAGAAAGTGACACTACAGCCAAAGCCTTGAATTGGTCACATAATAAAAAAAAATATATAAATTAGCAAGTCATGAAAAGTGTATTCAAAAAATTTTAAAACATAAAGTAATAATCTATATATATATATATAAAAGTAAATTTTAATAATACAATATACTGCACTTGCATAGAATTGTCCAAAAAGGCAAAAGAAACAATATGTGTAATATTTTGATGTACTGATTTAAATGACAAAAAGTATTTAGAATATTTTTTTTATTATGTACTCATTATTGAGGAAAATAACATATAAATAAACATTCAGTTAATCACATCAAAATAATAAAGAGGCACGCTAATAAAATAATAATAATGGAGAACGTGTGAACAAAACTTAGAATCATGTAGAAAATAAACAAATAATAAGTTGTAATACACATAACTTACGTAAAAATTGACACAGTATACTATAAATACATGGAACTGCCCTAAAAGAAAAGATGACTTATTCATTGATAATATTCTTGAGATATTGATTTTTAATTTGAGGAAATTGTCTATCAAAAATTTCAAATATTAACATTTTCTTATTAATCTTCAGAATTAATGTTTTTGAATACTTTTACATATTGGAGTACCAACCAAATTATAGTTACAAAAAGGAAGTCGAAAAGTAGTAGGGTTGTAAGATGGAATTCTGATGTACAACAAATCGATAAGAACAGTCTTACCATAAATTAAACTGTAAATAAATTTGATCTGCTGTAAATTTCTTTTTTAAGGAAAATTAAATTGGGTTTCAAAAGAATAACATCGTTGGTTAAAATATTAAATTTAAATCGGAGCCAAACGAAAACCAAAATTTGAATAACTTCAGTAGCTTAGGAGATTGTAATCAAATTCCTATTTCATATCAAAGCAGCATTTCTAAGTAGAATTTCACATACAGTAAGTTTAATATAGAACTTTACAGGTTAAAACATCTGTAAAGTTTCTTGCAGTCCATTTAATAAGACCTAAGTTCCTTCTGGCCTTTGACAAAATATTATCAACATTTTCATTAAGCAGTAATTTATTATCCATAACAATACCAAGATGTTTTGTAGTTAAAACCATTTCAGTTTTGTGATTATTATTTTTGTACTGATAAATTTTAGGTTTATTTTCTTTGAATATAGTAATGTTTTAGTTTTATTCATATTCAGAGGTAATAAATTGTTTTTAAACCATTCAGAGATGGAGTCAATATGTGCCTGTAATGTTAAATGATCCTGATAATAATGAATACTAGAAAAAATCTTAAGATCATAACATATAAAAGAAAAGGACAGTGGAAAGAATTACCAATATCATTTACATACAAGAAGCAATAAATAAATGCGGATCCAAGTTAGATCTTTGTGGGATATCAGAAGAAATATGTACATAGATGATTTACAATCCATATATCGAACCACAACTTTACGATCAAACAAATAAGAGGCAGACTAAAGTATTAAAGACTTAGGAATACCGAAAAGACAAAGCTTTTTGAGAAGAACACGATGGGAAATCTTGTCAAAAGCCTTAGTGAAACCAAAGTAAATAATAATTGTAAAAAATACATACGAATAATACCTTAACGATATTGAGTACCTACGTCATCATTACTTTTAGATCAATTTATTTATATGGGGAATTATTTTTCTGTTCTCTTTGAAATATGATTTTTACTAATCTCTTCTTCAAGTCTAGTTAGTTGTTCCTTGCTTTCTCAAATTAATTTGCATTACATATAAATTTTGTATTACTTAAATTTAAATATTACATGTTGTTAATATTCACAAAGTAAGGATCATTTAAATAGATTTCAATAATAAATCATTAAAATTAAAATGGCCCGTTTTAATTTTTGAATTTAATTTATGAAAATTATGGCCCATTTCAATATATATATATATATATATATATATATACAGATGGTGATCAGAAAAATGGAAACACCTGAACGAAATTGCAACTTACCAGATTAATATGGTGTCGGGCCACCTTTCGCCTTCAGAACAGCCTTGATGCGACGTGGGACGGAGGCATAGAGGTCGTGAATGGTAGCAAGTGGAATTTTACACCATTCCTCGTGCAGGGCATCAGTCAGTTCTGTGAGAGAGGATAAAGGTGGAAATCGTCGCCGGAGTCGTGTTTCCAAGACGGACCACAGATGTTCAATTATGTTGAGATCTGGGGATTGGGCGGGCAAGGGGAGGTGTTGAACTTCATCCTGATGTTCCTCAAATCACGCTGCAACAACGCCAGCTGTGTGAATGGGTGCATTATCATCCTGGAAGATGGCGTCATTGTCCGGGAACAACATCCGGACCATAGGATGCAAGTGGTCTCCAAAAATTGCGACATAATCGTTGGCAGTGATTCGTCCGCTAAGTGTGACCACAGGACACAATGAAAACCATGATATGGCGGCCCACAGCATCACCGAGCCACCGCCATGTTTCACAGTTGGGCGGAAACACTGCAGATCATAAGCTTCTTTGGACGTTCTCCACACATCAACACGGCCCGTGGTTGGGAATAGGGTGAAGGATGACTCATCCGACCATATCACACGTTTCCAGTCCTCAACGGTCCAAGTTGCATCGTCGCGGCACCATTTGCGGCGTGCGAAAGCGTTATGGTCCCTGATGAGCGGTTTAGCCCGTGCAACACGACCCCGTAAGTTCATGTCATGTAATTCGCGGCGGACTGTGATTGTCGAAACAGGATGGGGGAGGTGCTGATTGAGTTCTTCCGTCACTTGCTCCGCAGTGGCACGACGGTTCTGCGTGACAATGCGCTTTAATACCCGACGTGACCTGTCACTCATGATTTTCTTCCGCCCACTGTTCCGCTTCCCCGATGTGGTTTTCCCGTGTGTTGTGTAGGCCGTCATCACCTTCGATACTGTCCTACGCGACACACCTAACACAGTAGCCACTGCCGTCACACTCACTCCACATAACCGTGCACCAACAATTTGCCCTCTTTGAAAATCTGAGAGGTCTCCCATTTTACACTAACTCCGTCTGCTGCAGCCATTGGACACTGCTGTTCCACTGCGCCTGACGTAGTATGGAGACCGACCTAACACACCACCACCAGCGGTCCGGCGCTGCGGGCGCCACGACACCACTGCCAACCCATACATCTGACGTGTTGCCAACTACAGGTGTTTCCATTTTTCTTATCACCATCTGTATATATATATATATAAATCAATGGGTTAAAGAATAAAAGAGCAGCAGATATTCAGTACTGTTATATATGGGCGAAAAGACAATTTCTGTCTTATCGGTCAAACTGCTGCCCTTTATTAGGTGTTTTAAAATTTTCGTGCTGCTTTGGATCTCTGGTATAAAATTGTGATCATAAATATTTTGTTGCATGGATAATTTGAAAAAGTTTAACTTCTGTTAGAAATTGATTCATTAGCTGTTCACAGATCATGTTGGTTCACAAGTTTTGATCAAATATCAGCTGACAAAAAATCTATCGTGCACTGAGTTTACGGAAAGTAAAAAATCCTGATGAATGTCAGTAGTTCTCCTCGCTTACAAAACTACACTGTTTACCTGTTTACATAGATCTGCCCGTTGGTCGAGTGCTTAGCACGCGGACATTTAGTACACGGGTCCTGGTTCGATCGTCGGTGGGAGAACATTTGAACACATTACAGTAGTTCGGAAACGCCTTAAACTGTAGGGCCACGTCTCGTATAGCCTCTGTGCTGGAAAGGGACGTTAAACTTTCAGAAACAAAAAGAAACAACCAGTATAGCATATGATGTGTTTGTTTCCTACACTGTGCTTGTGATATTCTCTGAGTGGTTAGCAGCTGTAAACTTTGACAATGCACCATTGTTCAGCTACAGTATGTTACATACACATTAGCCGAAGACATTATGCGTGATGGAGGGCTACTCACAAAAGATAATGTTATTGTATTAGCTTCGCAAAGCTTATTGCTCTACGCGTTCACCTCCAGTGCTTGGGGTCCCTGGTTCGATCCCAGCTCGCGTCGTGTGAACTTTGTGGTGGACAAATACCGTGCTCGGGGTTCTCCCGTTTCCTCCCACTTTCTTCATTCCACCATTTCACTCATCTCTCATCATCACCGTCTCCTTTAGCCTAACCGGCATAACCGTGGGACGTAAAACTTAAAGATTCCATTTCATTTTTCATTCTTATTGCTCTACAATTATTCATCGATTAAAAAAAAAAAAAATCTCATTCAAACTGGAAAGGCACTAGTATTTATCTTAACTGTATTCCTTAGTATAACTAAATAGTAAATTAAACATTAGTAAAATTTTGACATGGCTTTAAATGTACTATTATGCAGTGGCCGCACACAAGGGAGATTTTGGGGGTTAACACCTCCCGTCCGTAAACAGGGTGTGGAAAAATAAACATTTAGTACATTAAGATTATATATACACGAAAATCACGCTTATCTGAAAGGATGAGATTCAGTCCTTGAATGAACACTTCCCTCATAATGAAATTCTGCGCGTACTACTTGCCCCATAATTGTCGATATTGACCCAATGTCATGAGAAAATTGGAAAAACTGATTGAATTAAGAGATCTTTGGTGTAAAAAGTCAGAAATAATGGCGATGGAAACTAATGTAATAGTCACATATCATCAGGCTGTAGCCGTCCATAACCTTTTGTGCACCGTAACGCTTGGGAATTGAGCTTATGATATTTGTAGTAATAATAATTATTAAATTACTATTTTAAAATGAAAGCTAGTATTCAAAATTAAATTAAGTAATCACACTGTTTTTCCAGTTTATTTTCAATTAAAGCTTCCGTATTGTCTTACGAAATTGTTGGTAATTCATGTTTCCGATGTTTATATTTAATTGTTGTATTTAAGGATATGTCATTATTTTTAGGTCGAGGTGTTGAAGTTCTCGATGGTGGAGATGGAAGGTTAGAAGAGGTTCAGAGAAGTGGAAAGGTAAATGATTTTTTAAAATATATATGTATTTTTAAATATGAAAATATTTGAATTCAGATTGATGTTATCTTGTTGTCAGTTCACTGAAAAAAAAGTATGAAGGGATGTATTATTCAGGTATATAAAAACATGGATACTTTGATATTCCGTAACTTTGTTTCTCGTACCTACGAAGTCTGGTTTGTCTAAAACCATTTGCACAATGTCCAACTATTTCTTGCACTTAAAGCATAGCTTGTAACAAATGAAAGTTTGTGAACATGCAGTGGGTTACACAATTATCTGTGTTAATTACGAACGATATAATTGAAAAGAAAGAATAAAAAAAAACGTTTAAATTAGCATCAACCTCAGGGGAAATATGTGGGCTGCTCATTAAAGATTTCCCCTGTCCTACTTACCGTTGACTGAGATAACATAATTTGATACAGACGTTAGTCCTTCTCTACATAAGAATCTCCAATGACCACACATTTTCCCCGTCGTTTTATGCATGTATGGAGACCTTGTTTGTAGAAATCCACTGATTGTTACAGAAGCCATGACTTAACCTCACAAATCAACGTATCATCGCCTTTGAAAAGCTTTTCCTTCAAAAATGACTTCATGGTTAGGAAGATGAAAGTCAGATGATACAATGTTAGGATAGTACGGAGGATGGAGAAGGATTTCATACCCGCAGGAACGTGCTTCTGTCAGGACAACATGCTAGTTGCAATCTGGGGCGTTGTCTTGAAAGATACAGACACCTTTGATTTGCATTCCACACCTCTTGATTTTGATGGAATCCCATAATTTCTGCTGCAGTGAAGTATAGTATGCCCCTCTAATTGTGATACCCTTCGACAGGAAGTCCATCTTCACTACTCCATGCTGGTCCCAAAAAAACTGTTAGCATGACCTTGCACCGTGAGGGTTTGGACTCGGGCCTTTTTTGGAGTTGGCAGTTGTTTTGTCTCGGCCTTAGTCTCTGGGTCATAGTGATGGACATGTGATTCATCCTGAATTATTAGTCTATCAAAAAAATTCTTATTGTTTTTGTGGCACAGAGTCGAAAATTCGTGGGAGCTAGTGACTCGTTCCTGCTTTTGGAAAGTGACGGTAACCAGACCGCTGCATCAGGCAGACACTTTATGCATGTACAAATGCTCATGGATTAATTTTTTCCACAGACTCCACACTTATTTTGGCATTTTCAGCTAGTTGGCTAGAAGTTAGTGATCCTCCAATATGACGGCTTTCACTTGCCCAATAATGTCTTTATCAATGGCGGACTGGGATCACACTGTATAGGGGACGTTTGTGAAACTCCGACCGTACTTTACAACACATGGGCTTCCTTACCGTAAGTTTCATTTCCGTAGGTGTTTCCTTTGGTGTGCGGCCTCTTAAGTACAGAAACTTGATAACGCTCGAGGTTCAGTTGGATCCATTCTTACATTCGTTAGTTTAGTGCCTATAATACAGAAAATATTAGAAGATAAAAAACCAAGTTTTGCTCATACCCTGTAGAGATATGTATCAATACGTATGTAAAATTTCAGTATCGTACATTAACTAACTATAACAAGGTCAGGGGAAGTGTTTAATGAACGTCCCACGTATTTTTTTCTTCTTTTGCCAATAGTAATTGATAGTTTTTTTTTCTGCTGGAACAACTTGTTTATTTTTGTACTTACATGTAGCAAATACACTATATATTGTTATTTGGTTTCTTCTAACGGTAACACTTATACTTGTAATAGTGACGCACATACTTCTATCGGTGACACATTTTCTGCGTGTAACTTTTGAATCGTAAAATACAAAACTCAAAGCTGTTACATATGAACAAAACGTGCTTTTTCTTCAGGAAATACTAAAATCAGTTTACGTGCACAAATTCAATATAAATGAGACTGAAGTGAAGGCCTAAAATTTGGCTGCCAAGAAAAAGAATTGATCCCATAACGTGATAGGATAAAAAGTTATGTTTTCTTTCTTTTCTAAATTTTATGGGAAAATTAATTCAGTCAGTGATATATATATATATATATCCTGAAAATCTGAACGTGTTTACCGCAGCCTATATAGGATAAAATGCTTAAAATGCAACGACATTTTCGATAACTTCTATATATTTTGGTATTTTGTAACGCATGGATACATACTGTCCTCGTAATAATCATGAACCTACTATAAGTTCTAAGTTAAGCATTTTACCTGAAGGTGTCAATGCTAATCTTAGAAAATACATTCTGGAAGAATATATATTATATATATATTTATAAAAGAAAGGAAAGAAAGAAGCTGACTTGGAATGAAGCTGACAGCGTTCTCCGTAGATAGACCTTGGATCTTCTATACCCTTTTTTCTGTTTATCTTCTGCATAACATCAGAATTTACGTTACATTTTGAAGAAGCACACTGACCCAGAAATGCTTGAATTTGGCATTGAAACTTGAACATACTATTAAAAAGAAACTCTGCCACCACAATTCACAATCAACACAAGCTCCAGTCACAAATTGTACCATATTTATTTATTTTAAGTTTTCTCCTTAGTCTAGTGATCTATACATAGCTTCGTTGTTGATGTAGGACGTAAATACAAATCAGTCAGTCATTTGTTTCTTTTCACTCTCTATTCTATTTTGATTGATAATGTCAAAGAATAGACTTAGACCAAAGTAGTAACAAAACAACGTATGGAAGATGTAAAATATTGCAATTTAAGTATTATATTCTTTCCTTTACATTTTCTAAAACAGCTTCTAAGCAAATTTAAGTACTGAATATGATAAAATACACTAAATACAATTTATTTTGTGTTGACGGAAGAAACACTTTTTCCGTCGTCTATGTACAGTTTCAAGGGCGTCATTCTAATATTGTGTATTGTGATATTTCGCCAGAACCTCAATGGAACTTAACTTTCATACTGAGTACAAGGTTAGGTGAGCGAGAAACTGAGGTAGTTCAATTGAATTCAGTTGCAATTTATTAATTTTTCATAGTTAAAGGCGTAATACATCGGGAAACATTCAAATACAGTTTTTAGTAGGAAGGTAGGGTATTTTAGTTTAATAATACAATAAGGTCGAGGTATTTTTAGCATAATAATTACAATAAACACTAAAGAATACCTTATCTTTTTCATTGGTTCATGTTTCAGAATAAAATTAAGACTGGTGGAAAGGTATGGATAAATGTTCTTTTTTTTTGTATCAAATTTATCATTAACACAGTTGATATTAGCATATTTGACTTTTGCTCTGAATTGTTGGGCATGCACATTTTCTTCGTAGTCTTAAATGATTTGCATTTTCTGAAAAGGAAATGCTTCGTATGGTAAAACATAAATGCATTTCATTATAAAAAAACATAAATAAACGGAAGGACTACTGTCTGACATGAACTTTCCTGTATTGGAAAGGAGATAGGTTCAAATAAATAGATTATCTTCTCATTCAGTTGAAGTAATTTTTTAAAAAATCACACACATATATATATATATATATATATATATGTGTGTGTGTGTGTGTCATGTCAGGTTTGTTCTTTGACTCCATTTATAAAATACAACAATTATATTTATTTATTTATTTATTTATTTATTTATTTATTTGTATCTGCTTGGTAGTCTCAAAGTAATGTAACAAGGTCATAGGTGTCATAAGTATTGGGTTAATATGATTCAATTGTCCGATATTACACCTGGTGGGGATACCTTCTGTAATTCAACAAATCAATGGAGTACAGTAGTGCGTACGATGTCACAAACTCAGTGCGTGTTCAGAAAATAGGCTGTGTTACTCAGTCAGTCAGAAGATAGTGTTACAGTGTATAGGGTTGTATGAACGTACACCATGGGGAACACAATAGTGAATGTTTTTCCTATACGAAAAACATCAAGAGTGCAATTTGGCGAGGAATAGCGAACGAACACACCATACACCGCCTTGTGTCAAAGACAACGTTTAAAAAATAAGGTCCAGCCACCAACCAACAGAGTGTTCTGGTAAGTTTCACAGGAACACTGTGAAATTCGACTTTCGGAAAACTGTCTACGCAATTGCAAACTAGTTAGAAATACATCATACCGCTGTCGTTCGTCGGCTTCTCACAATATGTTAGGTGGAAAAATTGGCTACATGGGTGCCATTCGCTGTCTGGCGGTGTTAAGTTCTCTGAGTATATGGAATGACCAGGAAGGTTTCCAGCATCAGATTGTCACTCTAATAAAAATAATGGATATTCTACGACAATCGTAAAGGGTCAGAGTGATTAGATCGTGATCAACGTCCAGGTGGTTTCTAAAACCACTCCGCAGAAGGTGTTGATACTGGTATCACCGCCTATGGGAGGGTGATCTCTAGCCAAAACCATTACTGTGGATCGTTACAGTACTGAATTCCATGAAATGCACCGCAAACTTGTTCCCATTGTATAGAACAATGGTCAGCAGACATGATATCCGTGTTGCATAACAATGCACTCACAGATGTGCAAACTTTCCTTGAATTGCAATATGAAACAGCTTCTCATTCATGGTATTCTCCTGACGTCTCTCCTACTGACTACCACCTAGTCCAGCATCTCGGGGTCAATTCTTGGCAAGGAAGAACAGCCCTGATGATCAGCAGGTGCAACGTGCAGTTGAGGTCGTCTTCGCATTTCAAACTCCAGACTTCTTTTATCATGGAATACAATTGTTTTCTGAGCGATGACAAAAGTGTATGACTGCAACCAGAGTCTACTTTGACTAACCACGTATTGTAATTTTCACTTTTTCTTCTTTCAAAAGTGACACACGCCAGTCAGACATACCTGTCGCACCAGCCCAATATAAACATTCTAATACAAAAAATTCGTAAAAATAATCTCTACCTGTTTCTAATACATTTACTGTGCGACATGTAATTAAATTCATTCATACTGCTTGCAGGTAGATTGTTTAGTAGGTCAATAGAAACACGCATCTAATACTTATCTCATAGCCAAAGATGACAAATGTGCTTCTATTCACATTTGTCAGAACTATTGAGTGCATATTTCAGAGAATATCGTCTACCTATAAGTGTAAGTTCACGGAATACTCTAAATTCTGTTTTTAATTAGTGTTCCATTTGTATAACTTCAGCTTACTGTAAGTACCATTGAACCCAAAAGTTTCACAACACAATGTATCACAGTATCACACTATGAATTTCTGAGAGTAGCAAGATAGGATATTTTAGTTTAATAATACAATAAGATCGATGTATTTTAGCATAATAATACAATAAACACTGAATAATACTTTATCCGTGTCATTGGTTCATGTTTCAGGATAAAGTGAAGACTGGCGGAAAGGTATGAATTATTTTTTTTTGTGTGTGTGTGTGTGTGTGTATATTAAAAAAATAACGTTAACACATATTTCTGTTTCCTTATCTATTTAGTAACTGAGGGATGATCACGCTGTGTGCATGGATCCTACACAGAATTTGACATTACAGAAAGTATTGTTTCTAGTAGAATTTTCTGATCTGTTTTATAGCTAAGTGTTTTAAGGTGCGCGAATTTTATCATTATTTGTAAAAGCTCATGAATCTTATCGTGTTTGTGATTCTTTTGCGGAACTGTATATCTTTCCACTAAAGTGATGTTGAAGTTAATAGTTTGACGTCAACATTAACTAAGGGATAAACACGATTTTATTGTCTGTTACAGAAGTCTGTACATGAATTATTATTACATTCATATCAACATTATTAGTGAAAATGTGCATTGGTGTTATCAGCTGCTATTTTTTGGTGTACATACATTTTATTAACATAATTCAATTGAATTCAGTTAAAATTTATTATTTTTCATGGTTAAAAGCGTGATACATAGGGAAACAAGTACAATTTATATTTACAGTAGCAAGATAGGGTATTTTAGTTTAATGATACAGTAAGATCGAGATATGTATTTTAGCATAGTAATACAATAAACAGTACAGAATACTTGATCCGTTTCATTGGTTCATGTTTCAGGATAAAGTGAAGATTGGTGGAAAGGTATGGACGAATGTTCTTTTTCTGTATATAAAAAAAAAGATCATTAACACAGTTGATATTAACGTATTTGACTTCTTTTAGTCTGAACTGTAGTGCATGGTTTTTAACCCATTTGCAGGAAATAAAATATGTCAATTTGAAACAATCTGATGAGTAAGTAATGATTAAAATAAGGTGATGGAGCTGAAAGGGATTGTGGAAGTATGCATCAACTCGAATACGAGTTTTGTGTTTATACTAAGTACATATTTAAGATAGTATATGTATATTACCTGTAATATATTACCGCAGATGTTGCTTACCAGAAGATACTTGAAGCATGTTTTACTTGAAAAATTTAAATTCGCATAACACTTTTAAGTATATATTTTATCATTGACATCTTTAATTTGAGTTAATTACATCTGCTTACTAATAGTAGTACTGACATGTACTAATATCCTTCTAAAAACTTTTCTTTATTACGAAAAATGAAAATTTAAATTCGTACATTTAAATTTGAATTATATTCGAAAAGTAGTATGTAGTTCACTTCATTTTGAATTAGATAACACCTTACTCTTTCTTGACTACTTTTTAACTAATTATGACGAAAGTCATTTTATAAATAATGCACACTATGGGAACACTGCGGAATGGATGATGAAATGGAGGTAAACTTTCTTTAGAAGTTTGTGGTCTGTTTTGTAAGTAGGTATTTAAGGTGCGTTAATTTTATCATTATTTGTAAAAGTTCATGATTCATATCGTGTTTGTGAGTCATTTGCGGAACTGTGATTAAAGTATATACTTTCCACTAAAAAGAAGTTTGACTTCAACATTAACTACGAGATAAACACGATTTTTTTCAAGACACAGAAGTCTGTACATAAATTATTATTGCATTCATATCAAAATTATTAGTAAAAATGTGTGTTGGTGTTATCAGCTTCTATTTTCTGGTGTACATACATTTTGTGAAGGTAATTCAATTGAATTCAGTTGAAATGTATTATTTTTCATGGTTAAAGGCGTGATAATCGGGAAACATTCAAAAACGGTTTTTATTTGCAGTAGCAAGAAGGGTAGTTTAGTTTAATAATACAATAAACAGTACAGAATACTTTATCCGTTTCATTGGTTCATGTTTCAGGATAAAGTAAAGATTGGTGGAAAGGTATGGATGAATGTTCTTTTTCTGTATAAAAAAAATGATCATTAACACAGTTGATATTAACGTATTTGACTTCTTTTAGTCTGAACTGTAGTGCATGGTTTCTAACCCATTTGCAGGAAATAAAATATGTCAATTTGAAACAATCTGATGAATAAGTAATGATTAAAATAAGGTGATGGAGCTGAAAGGAATTGTGGAAGTATGCATCAACTCGAATACGAGTTTTGTGTTTATACTAAGTACATATTTAAGATAGTATATGTAAATTACCTGTAATATATTACCGCAGATGTTGCTTACCAGAAGATATTTGAAGCATGTTTTACTTGAAAAATATCAATTCGCATAACACTTTTAAGTATATATTTTATCATTGACGAAAAATCATATTCACGAAGAAATTAAATGTCGACTAAAAGCAGGGAATTCGTGTTATTATTCAGTTCAAAATCTCTTGTCGTCGCGAATTCTATCGAGAAATCTGAAGCTTAAAATATACAAAACGATAATCATGCCTGTTGTTCTGTATGGTTGTGAAACATGGTCACTTACTCTGAGGGAAGAACATAGACTGAAAAGTATTTGAGAACAAGATTCTGAGACGAATATTCGGACCCAAGAGGAACGGGAATGGGGAATGGCGGAAACTTCATAACGAGGAACTACATAATTTATATGGTCTACCCAACATTGTTAGGGTCGTCAAGTCTAGGAGGCTTAGGTGGGCAGGTCATGTAGCTAGAATGGAAGAAAATAGAAACGCTTTCAAAGTCTTGACTGGAGGACCAATCGGAAAACGACCATTAGGAAGACCTAGGCGCAGATGGGAAGACAATGTTAAGATGGATCTCGCAGAGATTGGAATACAAAGTAGAAACTGGATGCAGTTAGCTAAGGATAGAAATCAGTGGAGAGCTTTTGTGAACGCGGCATTGAACCTCCGGGTTCCATAGGCCATAGAGTGAGTTAGTTAGTTAGTTAGTTATTTTATCATTGACATCTTTAATTTGAGTTAACTACATCTGCTTACTAATAGTAGTACTGACATGCACTAATATCCTTCTAGAAACTTTTCTTTATTACGAAAAATGAAAATTTAAATTAGTACATTTAAATTTGAATTATATTCGAAGAGTAGTATGTAGTTCACTTCATTTTGAATTAGATAACACCTTACTCTTTCTTGACTACTTTTTAGCTAATTATGGCGAAAGTCATTTTATATAACTAATTATGACGAAAGTCATTTTATAAATAATGCACACTATGGGAACACTGCGAAATGGATGATGAAATCGAGGTAAACTTTCTAGTAAAAGTTTGTGGTTTGTTTTGTAAGTAGGTATTTAAGGTGCGTTAGTTTTATCATTATTTGTAAAAGTTCACGAATCATATCGTGTTTGTGAGTAATTTGCGGAACTGTGATTAAAGTATATACTTTCCACTAAAAAGAAGTTTGACTTCAACATTAACTAAGAGATAAACACGATTTTTTTCAAGAGACAGAAGTCTGTACATGAATTATTATTACATTCATATCAAAATTATTAGTAAAAATGTGTATTGGTGTTATTAGCTTCTATTTTCTGGTGTACATACATTTTGTGAACGCAGTTCAATTGAATTCAGTTGAAACGTATTATTTTTCATGGTTAAAGGCGTGATAATCGGGAATCATTCAAAAACGGTTTTTATTTGCAGTAGCAAGATTGAATAGTTTAGCTTAATAATGCAATAAACAGTACATGTGATCCGTTTCATTGGTTCATGTTTCAGGATAAAGTGAAGACTGGTGGAAAGGTATGGATGATTATTCTTTTTTTTGTATAAAAAAAATGATCATTAACACAGTTGATATTAACGTATTTGACTTCTTTTAGTCTGAACTGTAGTGCATGGTTTCTAACTCATTTACAGGAAATAAAATATTTAATTTTGAAACAGTTTGCTGAATAAGTAATGACTGAAATAAGGTGATGGAGCAGAAAAGAATTGTGGAAGTATGCATCAACTCGAATACGTTCTTTGTGTTTATACTAGTACATATTTAAGGTAGTATCTATAAATTATCTGTAATATATATTTTTTTCAGACGCAGATGTTACTTACCAGAAGATATTTGAAGTATGTTTTACTTAATAAATTTAAATTCGCATAACACTTTTTAAGCATATATTTTATCATTGACATCTTTAATTTGAGTTAACTACTTCTGCTTACTAACAATAGTAGTAACACGCACTAATATTCTTTAAGAAACTTTAATACGAAAAAGGAAAATTTAAATTTATACATTTAAACTTGAATTATATTGGAAAAGTTGTATGTAGTCCACTTCATTTTGAACTAGATAGCACCTTACTCTTTCTTGGCTACTTTTAAACATTATGACGAGGGTCATTTCATAAATAATGCACACTATGGTAGCATGCGGAGTGGATGGTGAAATTGAGGTAAACATTTCGTCGGTGCTGAAGTCTTGAGGCAGCAGGATGTGTTCTTGTGCGCTCTCTAGTGAACGCAGTGTGGCTGTGACAAGTGTTGGAAATGGAGTCTGCAAGTATTTCGGGTAACATGTGTATTGAAGATCAGTGGGTGTACATAAAGATTGAAATTTTACGTGCAAAAACCTCGCAGAAATTCGCAGTGCCTTACGTGAAGTTTGTGGTGAGACAACAGTGGACCGTAGTACAGCTTCTTGTTTGACTTCTCGTTTCTGTAATGGTTGTGTGAGCATAAAGGATTGATGCAAGACCAGCAAGACCAAAGTCATCAGCCGATGAAGGAAGTGTGCAACTTGTGGCAGGTGCACTTGAACAAGATTTGTGTGTGACATATGAGAAATTTTCTGGTATCACAGGGACTCCATCTGCGGCAATATCCCAAATTCTAATAATTAATCTCCACGTTGAAGGTGAGGACTTCCTACGTCGCATTATTGCTATTGATGAAACGTGAATCGGATACTTTGAGCTGTAGTTGAAATCACAATCCAATGAGTGGATGGTTCCATAATCTCGAAGACCAAAAAAGTGTCACCGATCTCAATCAAAGGTTAAACAAATGATGATTTTTGCTTACGATCACCAAGGCATTATCATAACGGACAGAGTTCCTCGTGGCAAAAGTGTCCCAGCAGTCCCAGCATATGGAAGAAGAGTCATAACAGCGTATTGTTGTGAATTCCTTCTGAAATGTGCAGATATATACACAAAACCCGATCGCAGTTACTTAGGGCGAACTCATTGATTTTCCACAACACTCTGAGGGCACACCGCCAATGCTGTGCGTACAAAGCATCGCAAATACGGTTGGGAAATGTTACCTAATACTCCCTACAGTCCGCCAGACTATATGTTCCCAAGGTTGTAACAACGTATGCGTGGACGTCCAATTCCATGTCTGGAAGAGCTTTCTGCGGTCATTACTCAAACCTTTCGACAGCTTCGCAAAGATGACGTCCTTTCTGGAATACAGAAGCTACCTGGACGTTGGGATTCTGTCATTTCCAAGCAGGAAGATTATATTGAAGACCTGTAAAGAGATTCTCTCCAAACAACAAACTTGTAAGTCACAAAAAATTAGTGTGCATTATTTATGAAATGACCCTCGTAATTACTCATTTTAATTTTAAACAAAACTATTTTTCAGAGTATTGAACAAATAATAGGTTACGTGCGGAACTGTTTGAAGTTAAATCAAAGTAGTTCTCGAGTTTAATACTTCCATAAGAGTAAATTTGTTTTTTCTCATATACTTGGTACCCACTGCTATTAACGTCATGGGATATGACTGAAGGAAGATTTTTTTTAGGTTAGAATTTGATAAGGTAACTTTATTAGCTGCCTCGTTACGTTATCGTATCCTTCGTTAGTCATGTACACAACTACGTAAGATAATACAGATTTTTCTTACAGAAGAGTTAAGTTCGATTTTATCTTAACATGACTTTCGTGTGCGTTATAAAACCATTTATCATTTGGATATTAATAAAATGCTGACAATAGTAACATGAGCTGCAATGAGTCACTGATATTTTTTGACGTTCTAGTCGTACTCAAATGATGTTAATTATTTGCTGGAGAACATCGTATCCGTGGGTTTTCTCAGGGTACTCCCATTTCCTTCCACACCATCATTTCACCAATTCTTCCATCATCATTTACTTGCCTTAATCAACCGTCTCGCTTAGTCTAAAGGGCATAATCGTGGGACGTTAAACTGAAAGATTTCAGTTCATTTTTTTTTATTTCATGTTAATTGTTTAGTAGTATTTTTCTTTTATTAATGAACTAACAATATATCAGGGGGCGCGGTGGCTCAGTGGTGAGCGTTCACCTTTGGTGCATGCGGTCTCTGGTTCGATCCCAGCTCGCACCGTGTGAACTTTGTGGTGGACAAACACCGTGCTCGTGGGTTTTCTCGGGGTTTTCCCGTTTCATCCCACTTTCTTGATTCCACCATTTCAGTCATTTCTCTTCTCCACCGTCTCCTTTAGCCTTACCGGCGTAACCGTGTGACGTAAAACTCAAATATTTATTTTCAGTTTTTAAGAATATATCAATGTTAAATACAGAGAAAAAAGTTGTACATGAAAATTCATAATATGAAGTTGTCTAAAAAGTACCGGTACCTTGAAGGTGGAAATTGACAATAAATTTATTGTGGTTTACAATACAAAATCACATATGCACCATTTTGGTCGATGATATGCCATTTTTCTGATAACACCATAATCTCTTCGTTATAGAATTTCCTTGGTTTCAGATCAAGAAAACTGTGATTCGTGGCTTTCACAGGCCTCTATTGAAACTAACTTAACACCATTCAGAGAGAAAAAAAAAAGATAGTCTGATGGTGCCAGGTCTGAGCTGTACGATGGATGCATTTAAAACTTCCTAGCCAAGTTCTCTCAAGTTCTTACGGGTTGTTAAAGATGTATGCAGTCTGGCGTTGTTAACGTGTCAGCAAGACCTTTGTGTTGACCATTTTGGGCTGCTTATTTTGACATCCCGAGGGTGCAGTCGCACTAATTGTCAGTATTGCAGGTCCGAGTCTATAATTCTGTCCGCGATGCAGCTCGTGATAACGGGTAACATTCATAAGTCCTAAACGGCACAAGACCTAAACGCCATAATATAGGCATTGGACCTAAATTTTAGGTCTTGTGCCGTTTAGGACTAGTATCGCAAATTGATTTTTAGGTCTTGTGCCGTTTAGGGCTTGTGCCTTTTTCATTCACCTGCTTTAGTTCTGAAATTCGCCACCACCACGCGAAATTGAGACGATGCAGTAACTAGTCGGCAGTAATGTTACGAACGTAGCTAATTCCAACGGTAACAGTTATATTTCTACTATTAAAATTATTATTATCATTATCTGTTCTGCAGTTATACATGAATTACATTATATAACCTATTTCATTCTAAGAATTAATTATATAATTGATTAAGAAATTCGTTTCTTTCAAATGGAGATACGAGAATCCCATGACGAATTCCTAAAAAAGAATTAAAATAAAAATGTTTAAAAATCATATTTTACCAGACTTTCCTGAATTCAAGCAAGCATTCAGAATTTCAATATATATACTCTGTGGAGTGTATTTTATTAAAAGTAGGACAAAAGCTCACTGTAACTTTCCAAAGGTAGGACAAAAGCCCACCAAAGTTTGCTTAATAGGGCAAAAGCCAACCAAAGTTTGCTTAATAGGACAAAAGCCCACTAGATATTTCACAAGTGAACACTAAATACCACTATATATATTAAGAACTCAGACAGTTACTATATTTTACAGTGGGTTTTGATAGAGTTGATATGTATAAGCCAGAAGAAGATCAAAGAAGATCAACAAATAACGCTAAATGACTAATGTAATATGCAACACAATACGTTTGAGGAAACCAATACATAGTCATTTAGGGGTGTAGCCTGCAAACTTTTCTAGGGAAGTAGGCTTTTTAACATATTAAAAGGAAACCAAAGGTATATTTCCAAATTACGAAAGCTTCAATAAGACAGTAAATATTTACATATTACACACGTATGTAAATACATATTATTATTATTATTATTATTATTATTATTATTATTATTATTATTATTATTATTATTATTATTATTATTATTATATTTGCAGTTTGTTACCTTTATGAAATCTTGATCTTGACAATGCGTAAATTTAAAACTACACCTTGTGGGGAATGTACGAATAAGTTGTTAAAAAGAAATCGGAAACTGTTCATGAAATTCAATGAGTTTGACTATGTTTATCTTCTGTACTCTTATATAAAAGAGTTAAGATAAATGACTTTCTGGGCATACTACTACAAGTAGAGTCTTAAATTTTAATTTTAAAAAATCGTTTTCTTATAAAAGCAGGATATGTTATTTTTGGAAATGCGTATCGTAAAAAAGGTGGGGTAAGATTTTTTGAAGAGTATTGTATCTCGTAAATCTTTGAAGCTAGTAAAATGAAACTTGGCATATAAACTTTCCACTGAAGAAAGAAAGAAAAAAACTGAAAATTCAACAAACAAGGGAAAGAACAAAGGGTGAACTTTCTTTAATGTTCGAATTTCTCATTACTTATTCAGAAAATACTTATAAAGTAAAGAAGGATTTGCTTAGACTGGATGCGTGAAACGATATTTCAACTTTTAACTAAAAGTAATAAAATATATGTTTCAGCGTCTTGAAAATTACATTTCTAAGAGGGAAGGAGGGTCTATTTGTATAGTATTAAAATTACCTACTGCAATAAGATTTGGAAAAAAAAAAATCCTTTAGGTCTGGGTTCGTCCAGTTAAGCAAATGGGAGTACAAAGTGGATGATTAATTAGGTTCTTTAATTATTGTAACATGTTGACGTAGTTTAGGTTTTTTTTTTTTTCGTTTCTTTCACATTCTATTATAAACATTATTAATTCGCTGTAATTATTAAACACTGACTAACCCCCACTTGGGGGGCAAGAGTTTGTTTTGGGTGTTAAGCCATCATTTGCCGTCTGTGACATAACCTTTGATTTAAACTTCACGTACAGTAAAGACTCAGGTCTCGAAAATTTAGCCTGTATTATTATTATCATAAAACTAATATTATGATTATTATTATTATTAATAATAATAGTTAATCCCAACGGTAACAGCTATGTTAGTATTACTAAAACTATTGTTAATAATGGTAACGAGTAAAGAGTAGTTAATTACGAGTATGACAACTATTTGCTACGGAAAGAGTTGAATATGATAAATATAAGTGTGAAAATAATTGACTTCAAATCAGCACAAAGAAAGCAAAATTTATGACGTATATAACTAAAACACAACATTATGTTACTAATACGAGGGCAGTGGTGTGGAAATGGAAAAAAAAACAGACATTATGAAAGATCTGGGAATCACATTTGATAGGTAGTTAATATTTTTGTCGCCACACAAATGCTATCATGCAAACAGCAATAAAAAACAATAGGCCTTATTTATTTATTATTTCAGAACGATAGAATATGTATATATACAAATTACTTGTAAGAATTAAGCTAGAATCTGGTTCTGTAGTATGAAACAGTGTATCTAAAACTTTGACTAACAGATTGACAGTATTCTTGGCACGGACGCGATGGTAGCACCACAAGGGATTTTTAGGTCTTGTGCCATTTAGGTCTTATGCAGTTTAGGGCTTGTGCCGCGAAATGATTTTTAGGTCTTGTGCCGTTTAAGACTTGTTCCGTTTAGGACTAGTGCCGCGTCTCCGTGATAACACGATGCCCTTCCAGTACTACCAAAAATACAACATAATTATTTTGGGCGTCAGTGTTGTCTATGCTACTGTGGAGCTTCTTCTCATTTTGAGCATGATATTTGTCGCATATTGTTGTCATACGTTATCTACTTTTCATCACACGTTATCAACCGCTTCAGAAAAGGCTCAAGCTCTTTACGTTTCAATACAGATTCATAGATAGAAATTGGATCAAGTCGGTTTTTTAGTCAGATCATTAGTCTCTCAAACGTCCAGCTTTTTTTACCCAGCTTTCTTCAAGTGGTTTAATACTGTTTAGTGATATATCAGGGTTCCCACTCGTCCTGGAAATCCTGGAAAACGTGGAAATGTCCTTGAATCGATTTTGTCCTGGAAATGTCCTTAAATGCATTTCTGTCCTTGAAACTTACAGAAATACTGAATGTCAATTTTTTCATAATTATAATGAAGATTTTGATTGATATTTTTGTTTGCTATTCCTGTTTTTGTGCTGAATAATAATTTGTCATGATCCTGCATGCGTAGGTGGTTGGTGGGCTTTCTTTCTCTGAACAGAGGGATTGGCTGGGAGAAATTCTCACTTCTTCTTTCATCCACTAGTCTATCAACCCATTCTTGGATGCTGTCTTTACTAGTACTATCCTCCAGAAACTGTGCTTTGTACCAGTATCAATCCTCCATAGTCAGTCTACTTTTGCAACAGTATTTAAATCTTCAGTAAAATTTCATATGAATGCTATTTGTGACAAGGTTATATCTAGGTGAAACTCAATTCCTTGCTATGCCAAAGAAACTTTACGTTTTCCTGGGTTGTTTAAGTTGTTTAAATTAGGATTTGTTAAAACGTAGTGAGTTCTCTAATATTTATTTGTATGTTGAACCCTGAGAGGCTGGATTGTTTTTACACAAAACTGCTGGGTGGTTTGGAAGAATTTAAACATTTGTTGTTAATCATAAAGAAGCTTCTGGTTTTGTCTCATGGGCAGGTTGAGCGAGACTATAGCATAAATAAAGATCTGTTTGTTGAAAATATGAAGGAGAAATCATTGGTCGGTTTGAGATTGGTGAGCAGTAACATTTCCCACAAAGGCCTTCCTTCAATCAACATCACGAAAGAAATGCTGCATCATGTCTTCCATGCAAGGCAGCGCTATATGGCAGATCTGGAGAAAATAAGAACTACTGAAAGAGAAAGTCAAGCGCAGAGCAAGAGGATACAGATAAGTGAAAATGTACAGCAGCTGCAGAGAAAGGAAAGGAAATTGATGGAAACAAGTGAAGCTTTGGAGACTGAAGCAAAAGCAAACCAGCTTGCACATAAAGGAGAGCGGAAGTCTTGCTTTACTTTATTGACAAAGTCAAATGCTATCCGTAGAGCAGCTTCGCCAAAGAGGAAAGAGATTATGTCTATAGATGAGGAAATCACATGACTCCATATTCAGTTGAAAAACTTCTAATATAATTCCTTTTTTCCCATAATTATATCTGCCACATTGTCACGCAATGAAGATGCCATGTACGAAAAATAGATTTTTCTTCTTTGTAAATTTGTTCGGTGCACAATTAAAATGTCATGTAGAAAGAATGAAAATACATGTGTTGGATGTGGGTGGATCGGGTGGCTATAAGGGGAATTGGGACGCCACAATAAAAATAAAACAAAATTAAAAAAAAAAAAAAATACGTTCCGCTTTGTGTATTTAATACTGTACTTGCATTAATATTCACTGTACTTTTCTTTTCACTGTTGAGAGTTTTGAACCTACAGTTGTAATCCTGTTTCGAAGTCCTGGAAATTTTGGGGGAAAAGAAAGTGGGAACCCTGATATATGTTTATGTCGTTGGCGATGTCATAACTGGTTACGTGCCGGTCTTGCCCGACTTTTGCCAGAATATGAATCACTTCTTCTGTGATTGATCACCCACTGCGAATAGCATCTTAGGCATCGAAATTTCCAGAACGAAAATGACTAAATCATCATTGGTTATTTCCTTTGATAACATATTTTGCCTGTAAACAGCACATTTCTATAGGACTCTGCGCAGCCTTTGCGTCTTTATGGAAATGGAAGTGTAAAATGTACTGCAATTTTGCGAACTAGATCACTTGTCTTAACTTCACGATACCTTACGTCTGATTACAGGAATTCTATCTCTTCTTGCACATCTATTAGCCTCAACTGTCAACTCTCAAGTGACATTAGGCCAGACCCGCTGCTGCTCATGTACCCTGAGATTTGGAACACTAATGCTAACTCATGAGCAAAATGATCATTACTTTTTCAACTAGCTGGTAACTAATAATTTAGCTTATCTGAAATTCAGAAAATTGGAGTAAATACAATTGACAGTGTTCGAATCAGATTGTAAAGGTGTTTCTGGTAAGAAATGAAGTATTGGAAATGACATAGTAAGTAAAATGTGCTCAATCTAAATAATAATAATAATAATAATAAAGTTCAATGTCATTTTATATTTATTCATTAATTGTTCCACGTTTTGCAAGATCACATGTTAAGATGCCTTTCTTTTTAATAGTTAACGAATTTCACAGTAGTAGAGGAAGCATATTTAAATTTGTGAACAAAAAGAAGAAAACTTTGTGAGTGTAGTAACAATAAAAAGTCTGCTTCTTTCTTATAAGTGCGAGGTACAGTGTTTTTTTCTAATTCCAACAAAAATTGTGAAAAACCCTGTATATGGAGTACTCAAGCTTGCTCCCTCATTTCTTTCAACTACATATTGTGATCACACGCTTCGTATCATTTTTTTTTTTCTCTAGCATGCATGGCAGACATGCAGACGTAAAATTAAAATTCTACTCCTTTAAAGATAATGTAAGAAGAGTTCTAATTAACTTAGCAGGTTTCAATTGGGAATTTAGCATCTTTATAGCTCATTCGACCTAATACACTAATAATAACCATCTTCTTCCAGGTGAAATAACATTTTTAAATTATAGTTGAAAGGTCGGTCGGTTAGTGCTGCTGAGTATGAAGAACATATATATTCTTTCTTTATTTTACAATATTTTAAATAGATATGCTCATCTATTTGTCTTCTTAAATCTTTTCAGAAAAGTGATTACGGAAAAGGTGATGGAAGAAGCAGAAGACGAAGTAGAAGTCGTTCTTTAAGTTCAAGGAGTGAAGAACGACAAAATAGGCGAGTGAGCCCAGGAAGGGAAGATTGGGAAGACGATCGAGAGCTGAGAAGATCGCGGTACGAACGCAGTTCTAGGGATAGGAACTCTGACAGAAAATACGAAGAGAGTAGACGAAGAGCTGACGATAATAGACATGATAATGTAGATAGTAGAAAAACTAACGGCAGACGATATGATGACTATGACCGAGATGGACGAAACCGAACAAGAGGTGAAAAGATGAATGATTTTGATCGAAGTGGACGAAGAGAGAGATATAAAGAGGAAAAGAAAAATGACGATAAAAGATACGATGATTATGAACGGGATTCTAAAAGAGAAAGAGAAAGAGGATATAGAAAATATGAAGAAGATTCAAGAAGGAATCGAGATAGGGAGGATGATAAAGATAGGAGAGGAAGAGGAAGAGATGAAGAGGGTAGAAGTAGAGGGAAGGATACTAAAGAGAATGAGGAAAGAGAACGAAAAGAAAAGAAAGAGGAAAAACACCATGAGGATGAAGATCGGAACAAAAAAGAGAAGATTAAAGATGAAAAAAGAAAAGATGATAAAGGATCTCTAAAAGAGAAGCACAAAAGTAAAGAACCCAAGAAGAAGACTGAAGACAAGAAAGTAAAAGCAGAGAAGAGTAATGTTGATATTAAGCACAGTTCAAAACTGGAATCGAACAACGAAGATGGCAGCTATAGACGAAGTACTGAAGCATCTAGACAACAGGATATTAATATAAGCAAACCAGGAACAAATCCAGAGTACGAACGCCAAGAGACTGAAATCAGAAACGTTCCTGAACCTTTAATTTCCGAGAGAGCTCCCGATGGAGAACTTGAGAAGAATCTAGAAAGAACAGAAACAGGAAATGTAATCAAAGATTCGGGAAATTACTACAGGGAGGATAGCATAGAGAAAGAGCTAGAGAAAGCTTTAGATCGCAATAAGGATAAGTTGGTATCAAAGCGCCGAAGTGTGGACAGTGTAAGAGAAAGAAGTATTGAACAACAAAGGGAACGAAGTCAGGATAGCCAGAGGGAGAGGAGTTTAGATAAAGGAAGAAGTAGAAGTACCGAGAAAGCACGGGATAGAAGTGCAAGTGTTCAACAGAGAGAAAGAAGTATAGATGTTCAACAGAGAGAAAGAAGTATAGACAAGGCGAGGGAAGAGAGAAGTTCAGAGAGGGTACGCGCCGTACGTCAGGAAGAGAAAAAGGTTGAAAGTACAGCAGAGGAAACGTGGAAACCTCATGACGACAAAGAGGGAAGTGTGGCTTCTGATGATAGAATGAAAAAGACTGCATTGAAAAGAAAGAAGAAGACCGAAAGCGTAATTGACAAGAAAAGACGACGAACTGTGAGTGTAACTTCTAGTGATAGTGACAGTAGCAGTTCCAGCAGTGAATCCTCATCAGAGAGTACATCACCTGAAAGAAAATCGCGACGGAAGAAGAGAAAGAAGAAAGTAATCAGTAGCAAGCGACGTAAAAAGATACCAGGAAAGAAGAAGAAATCTAGACGGAGAAGCGAGAGTGATAGTTCATCAGAAAGTTCGTCAGCAGAGAGTGACTCATCCGCTGAGCGAAAACGACGACGAAAGAAGAAGAAGAAAGTCGAAACGTCTTCTGACGATGATAGTAGCTCAAGTTATGAAGTTAGAAAAGTGAAAAGGAAGAAAAAACATAAACGAAAAGCATCGACGTCAGAGTCTGATAGTGATGAAGAATCGTCATCAAGTGATTCAGAGGTAGTGAGAAAATCGTTGAAAAAGAAAAGGAAAAAGGACGGTTCAGTGTCAAAGAAATTGAAGAAAAAGAAGAAGAAGAAGAGCAGTGGGTCTTCCAAGAAAAAGCGAAAGAGTGTAAGTGAATCAGACAGTGATGAGGCATCTAGTAAAAGTGGTACCGATTCCGAAGCTAGCGTGAAAAGAAAGAAGAAAACACCAGTACCCCACAAGAAGAACAGAAAAATTTCGAAAGAGAATGAAACAATGTCATCAGGTAGCAATTGAAAAACCTATTACTACTTAATGCATTTTCATAAAAGAAGGAAAAAAAAAAATACACATGTCCTGTACTTAATTCCAATCTTTCACTTCTCTTTTTCTTTATATACTTACTGAACAAAAACTGGTTTTGGGTATGGCGCTGACACTCCATAATTGTCGTCCTGTATACTATATATAGTATATGAAGCCATTTTTCTGGAAATTTATAAAAACCTATGACATAAAATGATTTGTAAGAATTTTATGAATTTTGCTGTAATTGCACAATTATTCTCGTAATGTAATGTTCAACGAGTACTTTTCTCGTTGGTAAATATAGTCATGTGAGAAGGCGAGGAATGTTGTATCTTAAAGTTTTCATGCCATGTGTAAATAGCTAACCGACGAAGTATAAAGCTTTTCACTTCAATATGCTGTTCTGATTTAAAAGAAAAAAGGAGTAAAACAAAGGTTATGTTTGTTTATTTGATGTAAACTTTAAAATTGCAAGTAAAATGTCTTTGATGACAGTTCATATCAAAAGACAACAAACTGTTGATTGTAATTCATTTAAACCCACCAGGAAGATACTGAATAAACCATTTTGTAGATATTTTTTGTTTTTTACTGTTTTAGCAACACTGACATACTTTGTGGCCCTAAAGGAGGTATACAGTCCCGTACTAATCTATTCATGGCATGTTATATCATTTATTTATTTTTATCCATATAGGTTCATTTAGTTTCTTCATTATTTGTAATTAATTTATTTTCACTTAAACCTTAAGCTCTGAAAAAATCGAAGCAATTAAGTTCATTAACTTAATCAAGTAAAACGTCATGCTTAATCGATGCAGGTCTGTATACCTACTTTTGGACCACTCTGTAGTTTCTTGCTACTGATTATACGAGGGTCATTCGGAAAGTAAAGAACGTTTTGCGCTAGCGCGTGCGCGTGTTCCCCCATCCCCGCTGCCGCTGGGTTATTGACCTGGGAATGCTTTAGCCTCAGTCTGGCACCAGCTGCGATCCGCTACGGTCCGTTATTGCTTCGCTGTGCGACTGTAAAATGTGCGATACAATTACTGCTCCCGCCAAATGTAAGGTTCGTAGTGTGATAAGATTTTTGAATGCAAGAAAAGTGCGTCCGATAGAAATTTATAGACAAATCACTGAGGTGTATAGAAATGTAATGAATGAAGCATCAGTTCGTAAGTGGTGCATTATGTTTAATGACGGACGGACGAATGTGCACGATGAGGAACGCTCGGGCCGGCCTTCTGTTGTGACTGACGAACTCAAAGGAAGAATTGAGCGGAAAATTCAAGAGGATAGGCGATTCCCAAAGTTGAAAGACTTTTTGGGTGGAAGCCACTACGGCAGTGATGATGAACTTAAGGAAGCTGTTAGTGATTGGTTCAACAGTTTGGCGACAACTGTGTATGCCGAAGGCATAGAAAAACTTGTACCACGGTATGACAAGTGTTTAAATTTACACGGCGACTATGTCGAAAAGTAACTTAAGTATCACATAGTATGTAACACAAATTTCGCCTTTGTATATCAGTTATTAAAGTGTTTATACAAAAACGTTCTTTACTTTCTGAATGACCCTCGTACGTTTGATGTTCGATGAGAGACATATAAATATGATACAACGTTACTTATAGATCCAGTTTGAGATAGCCCTGCTCTTGGAAAGAACAGCGTAACCGCATTTCGAATTGATGTATATCTTTCAGTGTGCTTTTGGAATAAAGCCACTATGAATCACATGAACATGTCTCAACGGCTTTATTGTTGGCAGTGAATGCTTAACGGAAGCTCTGATACAGTACTCCAGATCAATTATCTGCTATCTTTGATTATGTGGTAACTGATGTGCAATATCAGTTAATCCTAGTAACAACATGCCAATGCAAGCTTTTATAGCAGCTAATCGTAATCCTCACGAAAGTTACTTTAGTTTGTTAACGAAGGTAAATATAGGTTAGGTAAAAAGTAAAGGCAGGACTGCTGTCAAGTAGAATGCATGAACCAGACGGCCACAAGTATACGATAGATGATAACGAAAGGTCTGATAAGTGAAAACAGTTGTATCTTATTAAGTGAAATAGAAGCAGAGATTCCGAGATTTAGGGACAATTCAAGAGACCTAACAATATGTTCATGGAAGTGGAACAACGTGCATGGGTCAGTATTCAAATGGTACGTTGTGGAAGTGTGCAAGACTGCATGATATATATATGTGGTAGCGAAGCGCTATCCAACAGTAGAATATTTTTGAATATCAGGGATATGTTTTAAGGGCGATCCCATACTGACAACCATAAATTCACGGGAATCGCCAATGGGCTGTGTGTGGTGAGTTAGCCATGGAGATAGGCATGTATCACTAAACCGTGCCTCACATCTTCCGTTTTCACAAGATACCGCGCGGTGCAAAAGAGGCAGCGCTGTGCAATCTCACAAACTTGTTGCACTGCTAAAAGAGGAAAGGTGACAACTTCCTTGGACGAATCAATACTATGGACGAAATCTGGGTTGAAGCGACAGTCCAATAAATGAAAGAATAGATTTTCTCGTCTATAATTTTTCGTGGCAATACTAGGTGTCATACATGTAACGCTGTTTAGGATATCGTGCGTGAATGACGATGAGAGGTATAGGAACATCCGCCGTATCCCCTAGATGTGAGTCCATGCGATTAGTCTCGTCGCCAAAGATAAAAGAATATCTTCGCGGGAAACATTACGACACAAGAGAAGTATCGGTGCAGTAAGGCAGACCCTGCGAAACATAAAGATGGACGTGCTGATTGTGTATGACACCTTCCACAGATGTGGCAGAAGGTCCTAGTTATGATCCTTGAAGCAATTAATTAACTTGTATTTAGTGCGCTAATAAATTCATGCAGGTATAAGAATTGTAACAGTGTTGTCATTACTTATTACTTAACCCTTGTAAATAAGTCTTGGGTGCCATTTCTTATCTGATTAAGTTGTTACTACTAATACAGATAGACCACTCAACATAACTTTTCCTGATATAAATAAATAAAATGCGAGTATTGAAATTTTGTATGTAGATGGTAACGTATCACTTTTCTGGACAAATAAGACTTGTTGCTGTTTTAGTTGGAGCTTGTTATATAGGTGCTTTATAAACAGTACCAGAATGGCGACACTATGAATATTGTCAACAGAAAAGATGAGCATGCATGGGAGGTGATGTAAGAGAGGCATTATCGGCGCTTTCCAATGCCAATTCATTTACACTGACCAGCGAAACATCAGCTGCTTCTTGAACAAAGTTGTTGGACTGATGTAACTGTCCCTTCTCATGCAGTCACTGAGTGACGTCACTTAGTTGCGTCACTGCTTGTGAAAGAACAGGCAACCGACAGCAGATACCGATGCTTCTTGTTGTTTTCTGTTCCCCTTCCCTTTTATTGCCCAAGTTATGAATGGTGTTGCCAGAACACACAGAAATACATGGAGCACGCAGAAACGCACATATAGCCATTCATGGTTCGAGATTTCAGTGTCCATTCGGCGACTATCCGGTTCATATAGTTCGTAGAAGCACCATGAACCACCGTCTCAAGTTATTCCACTTTTATTTTCTGGACGGACCCTTAAAGGTTGGCTGCTCCTGATAGAGAATGTCGCAATCTTCAGTTATGGGTGCTGCTAGATTTTTATTTTAACTAGCTACAATTTATTATTTTTTAAGGACAATTATTTTTTAAGAGAATTAGGCCAAATTGTTCCGACTTCTGGAACAATTTTTAGATATTTAGAACTGAATCCTTTTAATCGAGTGAGTTCCCTGGGTTCCGAAGATGCTGATATGAAGGGGGATATTTCAGGTTCCCCAGTTGACCTGAACCAGCTTGAATGAGGTTCGTGAGGATTGGCAGGACGGATCTCTTTCTGCCAAGAGATTTGCCTTAGAAAAGGATTTGCATGAAGGAATCCTGTCATTAGGACTATATATGCATATGCATATTATTTCCATACTTTTTTTTAGGTATTGCAGCTCCAAAGTCAGCATAAACTTTGTAATTCATTTCTCAATTTATATTCTTTTGTTAGACGCAGGTAATATTCTTCCACTTACCAATATTTTTGTTTATATATTTTTTATTCGAGTTCAACTTCATTTCAACACCTACGCTACTAGCTACATGTGACGTAGATCTACAAACCACAGTACCTGCCACCGGAAATCGAACCCGACTCGTTCAAGAGCAGCAAAGTCCTAAGCACTTAGCCACAAAGAATTTCATCACTATATGTTTGGTTTTGTCAACAACATATTTTCGTCCTTTACTTCTTTCCTTAATGATTTAATAATAATAATACATAATTCTGGTAAAGACAATAAAGAGGAGCGCGCCAATATATTTTTTTCATAGTATGGAAACCAAAAATTGTAGATGTATACCACGTTTGGCTTTAGTTCAGAGATTAGAGTCGAGATGGAATATTATTCTTGGGACTGAATTGATTACAGAAAACAGCTTCTCCCTACCTATTACCGTTTTTACCTTATAGTAATCAACGTTTCGGAAGCAGTTGATTTATGCCATTTCTGGTTTAAATAGAGGGTTAAGAGGGGAGATAGTAAACATTTTTGGAATGCTAAATTGATTACAAAAACACTTTTTGCTATCTATTACGGTTTTTATTCTATAGCGATCAACACTGAAATCGGAAATGATTGATTTCTGCCACTGCCGATTTGAATAAAGTGTTAAGAGAGAAGATGCGAACTATTCTTAGAAAGCTAAGTCGATTCCAAGAAAATCGAGCTTGCTCTCTTATCGATTTTTCTCTATATACATTAATATTAAAACCGGAAGTCATACTGGATTTCTACCACTTCCGGTTTTAATACAGTATTAAGGATGGACATTTCAGTTATTCTGGGAACGCTTAATCGATTTGAGAAAACCTCTTCTCGCTATCTATGGCGGCTTTCTCTCTATAATGGCAACCTTAAAACCGGAAATGGTTGATTTTTACCACGTCCGATTGATTAATCATTTCCATTAACGAACTCGGACGAGATACTATAATCGCTCCACATATCTATTGCAATAACAGAACATAAAAATTTGGCATTTGTCCAAGAGTTATCGTGGGAGTAACGGACGGACGTAATAAGAATACAATATTTAAGTCATGTTACGTGATAATAATAATAATAATAATAGTATAAGCGTAGACCCGGAAATGATTCATTTGGCATAAGGGGTGACTGCAAATCTGATGATTAATATAAATGACTAATACCCAAAGAACAAAACATAATAGACGACTAGGCAGGGTTGGATTTACCACTAGGCCCTAGTCTAGGCCGGAACGTTTTGAGGGCAGCACTTCGAATGAAAATTTAATTAGCAAGACGAAGAAAAGTGCAAAAGTATTATTATTATTATAACAGAAGTTAAATTAAACAGTCTCCAAATAATAATTGATTTAGCAAGTCTATTGGCTTTAATCATTGGTCGTCGAAGCTAAATAGAATTTTAACGTTGTACTTGCAGTAGACAGTAGCGAAGAGGTGGGTAATTATGGCATACTGCACTTCCCTCGCAACCCTCCTGTGCATGTGCTCCTCAACACCTTGCCACAATATAAATCTAGATAAATTTCAACAATCCGATTATTTTATTTCTTTTAATGAAATTCTTAGTGTTGGAATATTCGAACTATTACGGACGAATATTCAAAACTAATTTCTTTTATTATTGCGTCAACGCATATTGTAAAACTCAAACTCATCATTCTCTGTAACTATTTCAAACAAGAAAAGATCGTGAATTTGTAGTCTTTCTTCACAGCATTTGTAAAATGAAAATTCATTAAAATTTATACTAAAATGAAATAAAGGTAGATCCCTATGCATAAAATAAGTTTTTCATTATTATTTTCTATTGTGTTAAAAATTTCCCCCATCGGGGAGGGGTAGAAAACCTGCGACCAGGGCAGGTACAGAAAGATAAAGTGTGCATGTAAGACATTCCTCATTTTGAGGTTTAAAAATAATAATATAGAAGTACACAGTTAACGGATCAACTCTAAGTTTCTAGAACAATATAGCAGAGTGAAAACATTTTTAAATAGAACTAACAGCACGTTTGTAGGTAACGCGGACGAAGTTAGAAAAGTGAAAACAAAAACAATTCCAGTTCCGTGAAATGAAAGTATTATAAAAACCGTAGACAATTCAGTCTAGGTGTGCAGATAATCTATCAACCTCCTAGTTACCGCTCTTGCTTCGTAGAAAAGTGACATTGGGAAGGAGTAGTTCTGTTACTGATAGCAAAGGACGTAAAGACACTGTAAGTACGCTCGCATAGAGCTCTGTTAGTGACTCTGGTGAAAAATACACATAGACAGTCCTGACATGTAAGACGAGAATGTGAACCCTTCAATTATCTTGTAAACATCATTCATTTAATAAGCTCTTTTGGTAATGGTTTATCTTATATGCACTTTGTTATATATTGTTGTAATAAATTAGTTTTCTTCATGTAAAGCCTATAAAAGTGAATTTCTAACTCTATACTACCTGCCCTATGGCATTCAATCAATCAATCATATTATTTTTTAAAGATTTGTTATGGCTCCCCCCGAGGAATTTAAGCTCTCGTTGTTAAGACTGTCTTGTGTACATTTCACATACTTGTAAGGCAAGACTTTTATTTTCATATTTCATTATACTTATACTTTCTGTTATGATATGCCTATAACTCGTAGACAAGCATCTTTCATACCTCTCACCATGAATTCCACTTCAGACAACAATATCAATAATACTTCTGGTACAGTTTCTATCATTCCCGACATATATGATCCAAGTACGCACCCATCCGCGGAATTATTCTTAAAGAATTTTCTCAAAATCGCATTAGTGAATAATTGGTCAGACTCAAAATGTGTGCAGATTTTTGAGAAATCCTTAGTTGGACCCGCTCATTTCTGGTTTTCCACCCAGAACCTCTCATCCCAACCTTGGGCAACCATCCAATCAAAATTCTTACGTCAGTTTGGTCAAGATCAGGTCCCCCGTTCCCGTATTCACCAATACCGCTCACGCGTTCAGCTCCCCAACGAACCTCTCTCTCATTATGTCTTTTCCAAAAAGCATTTAGCAGACCAAGCTTATACCCAGCTAGACTTTCAGGAATTTTTGTTAGAATGTGTTTCTAATATGTTACCTGAATATATTCGTTGGTTTGGAACGCGCACAATTTCAGATTATCCCACCCTCTTAGATGAAGTAACCTTACTGGAACGGACCAACCACCTTGTTCACAAACGGGAAAACGAAACAAAGACACATTCCACAACCGCGACCGATACCACAGCGCAGGCTATTTCCGAACTAACAGATCAAATATCTCAACTCCGTCTCCATGTTAATACTCTTTCAAATTCCCAATCCGCTTCTCTCCATTTTGCTCCCTCCCGTTCCCGTTCTCCAAGTCCTCATAACCGCTTCTACTCCTCCAAACCATCCCGACCTTCTTCCCCGAACCCAACTCACTCACCTTCCTCTTCCTTCCTCCCACATTCCCATTCCACCAATTCTCTCACAACCTATCAACACCATTCTTCGCCGACTCCTCCACCTTTTCATTCCACCTCTACCTCATGTGCACCTTGCACTACGCACTCCGCTCCCCTCCCACATTCCCATCCCACCAATTCTCTAACAACCTCCTATCAACACTGCTCTTCACCGACTCCTCCACATTTTCATTCCACTGCTTCCACCTCTACCTCATGTGCACCTTGCACTACGCACTCCGCTCCCCTCCCACATTCCCATCCCACCAATTCTCTCACAACCTCCTATCAACACTGCTCTTCACCGACTCCTCCACATTTTCATTCCACTGCTTCCACCTCTACCTCATGTGCAGCTTGCGCTATGCACTCCATTTCCCTCCCACATTCCCATACCACCAATCCCAGTACACCCTCCTGCACTAACTGTATCACACAGCAACATCAATGTTGCCAACACGTTTCTTCAACCCCTTCCCATCCTTCTCATAACTTCACAAACGAACCTTCATCTACAAACAATACCAAACGAAAGAACTCCAAGAAACAGTGGCGTTCCAGTCAGAACAAACAACCTCCATCCCAGAATGTTTTTTCCACACAATCTACCCAAATACCTATTCCTCCCTACCCGTTTTATCATCCTTTTTTCCAGTATCCCCCACCTCCGTTCCCTCCTTCTGCCCCTGGGACCACACTAAACACACCTAAGAATTCAAAAAACGGCCAAAATTAGCGCGGGAGTCACCTCACCGCGCATTAACCACCCAATCTTCGCTCCTCCCTTCCTCTTCATCTCCCACAGCGACTAGCCAGGACTACCATACCCTTCCCTTGCAATTTAAAGGAAATTCTCCGTATATACAGGGCACGTACGCAAACAAAGAATTACTTTTCTGCCTCGATAGTGGTGCAGACGTAGGATTATTTCCAATTGAATTATTGGAACCGAATGCTCATACTTTCCATCTCCCGTCCCTTCTTCACGGTTTGTCAGACAAACCCGTCCAATTAAATCGCGCTACTATTCTCAAAATTAACTTTAATGGTCGTAATTACTCCATTCTTTTTCGGTTAGTTCCCTTCAAAAATTTCCCACCCCTTCTTTCATCACGTTTTTTGCAAGATCACCAATCAATTTTGGATTACTCACAAGGCACTTTGTCCTTGAAACATTTTGGAAAAATGCCACATACTGTAAAGGATAAAAACCCAGTTAGTATTAACATCTCGCATTTCTTTCAAAAACACTCCAAACTTCAGGTTGTATTTTTTGCGCGGCGCACTACCGTTATTCCCCCTCATTCTGTTAGATTCATACCACTGGCTACTAATGGTTATTTCCCTGATGCACAGTTTCGCCTACATACACCGATTTCTCGGAATTTAAGTAAATGTTATATGGCACATACTGTAGTTTCCACACAAAACCTTGTTCTCCCGTTAGCTAATCTCACAAACAAAAAGCAAACGATTCAGGCTCATAATCCGGTAGTTATAGGTTCTCTCTTTTCCCAACAAGACAATGACCACAATATCCTGACTGTTAGGCAAATATATTTTCCTACAGACGAAGATGCGGCACGCAACAAAGAAAAGCGTCTTAAAGAAATTGGTCATCTCATAGATATTAGTAAGTTTAAGCTGTCTCCAGACATGAATGAGGAACAACAAGCTCAAATGCGGGAATTACTCTCCGAATATGCCTTTTTATTTCAATGGGCAAGTGAACATTTTACCAAGATAGATTCTTTTGTGGCAACATTAGATTTAGAAGACAAAACTCCATTTCAGTGTAACTCTTTTGTCATTCCGCACAAATTACGTCCCAAAGCGAGAGAGTTAGTTATACAACTTTTGAACCAAGGGATTTTTGAAAAGTCGGATTCCCCCTATAAAAACAACATCCTATTTGTTTTAAAACCGAATTCTGAATCTCTTCGAGCCGTATTTGATTTGAGGGTTCTAAATGGGAAATGCCGGACTTTAGCTTCTCCATTAGAGGACATACAGGACGTTATAGATTCGCTTAGTGATTCCACCTTTTTCTCGAGTTTCGATCTCCATTCCTCTTTTCATCAGTTATCCCTTCATCCTGATGATCGCCCTGCAACAGCCTTTAGTTTAAAGGGCCTCTCTTTGCCCTTCAATCATATGCAACTCACTTCAATTCCACAGGGTTTCAAAAATTCATCTATTTTATTACAACAGGTACTGCAAACTATCTTTCGGGATTTATATACCAATAACATCACTTCGTTCGTAGATGACATGTATATTCATGCTGATTCTTTTGATCACATGATGACAGTTTTACGCGCATTTTTTCATACAGCTGCAAAACATTCTTTGCTGTTCAATATTAACAAATCAGTATTTGGCGCTAGACGGATTAAATGCTTAGGTCATATTGTGGAAAATCATACAGTCAAACCTGATCCCGAGAAAACCGCTGCCCTCGCCAATGCACCCAAACCAACCACCATCAAAGGGTTAAAAAGTTGGTTGGCTTCGGCTAATTACTTTAGGAAATTTTTCCATCACATTTCTCTCATATTAGCCCCACTTTATGAAGCTATTTCGAATGGAAATCGCAAATTGATATGGACACCTGAAAGAGACCGTGCCTTCGACCAGATGAAGCACCTCCTCACTTCCCCACCAGTGCTTGCTTTGTACTCAACAAAGAACACAGAACATATTTTAATGTGCGATTCCTCAGCCCTAGGCGTTGGCGCCGTATTGTTACAAAAAGACCTTAGTTCTAATGTCATTCAGCCCGTCTGTTATGTTTCTTCCAGGCATCCAAAAACTGTCAACCCACTCCCAATTTTTCATCGGGAATTGTACGCAATTTTCTTTTCGCTTAAGAAATTAGAAAAATACCTTCTGGGAAAACATTTTACTTTGATCACTGATAACATTTCCCTTCTCGCTATTAGGAAAACTGTTATCCCAAACGCAAAAATTCTCCGGTGGATCACTTATATCAACACTTTCACTTTTACAATCAAACACGTAAAAAGTCAGTCAAACGCAGTTGCCGACCTACTTAGCCGTTTTCCTCTGGACGTCTCACCAGACGCCATTGCCTTAGAACAGGATGACATTCCCGATGCCGTCCTCTTTTCCAACACGACTGATACTGACCAGACCCACCCATCCTTGGAGGACACTCCTCCTACTGTTCTAACTACAATAGGTGACAACACTGACCTACCAAATCTCCAGCTTCAGGACCGTTTTTTTGGCAAAATTATTACGACTCTAAATACCAAAAATGAATCAGACCCGGCCTTTCAACGTCTCACGAAACAGTACGTTCTTAAGAACAACATCTTGTACAGAAAAATGTATCGTGCCTCGCAAACCCGTTTGCTTGTCTGTATTCCGGACGCGCTAAAACCTGCTTTATTTCAGGAATACCACGGTGAACTTACTCATGTAGGCTTTAACAAACTTTACTGGATGATACGTTATAAATATTACGTACCACGCTTGAAATCTTGGTTAGCGAGTGAACTCAAATCTTGCAAACAGTGTGCAATTTTCAAACGCAATTATTTGCCCAACAACCCCAACATACAACGTTTTCCCCAAGCTCCCCTATTTTCGGTTTATAGCTTGGACTTAGCAGGGAAATTCATAGCCAGTGACCCAGAGAAATACCAATATTTCTATGCCGCAACCGAACATTGCACAGGCTTTACCATTACACAACCCATCACTACCCCAAATACTGACAATTTCATTTCCTTCATTACTAATCAAATAATCATTCCCTTTGGTGTTCCTTCCTGTATTTATACTGACCGTCAGTCAAGCCACACTTCCACTTTATCCCTGAGCTTTCTCAAATCACTCAACATTACAGTTAAGTATGGATTACCATATCAGCATTTCACACTAGGAAAAGTTGAACAACGTTTGGGCACATTGCAAACTAGTCTTAAATTTCTGTGCCAATCTAACCAAAAACTCTGGCCAAAATATTTGCCTCACGCCACTTCCGCACTTAACAAGACTCCATTAACATCTTTAGGTGTCTCATCTCATGAATTGTTATATGGAGTACCTCCTCGCCTACCCATAGACAACTTGCTACATGTTGAGAAAGAACATCTAGAATTACAGGACCGCCTTTTGGCACTGAAAGACATGAGGGATTTAGTTGAATATAGGAAGCACCAAGCATTTCTTGACTTCAAGAAAAAAGTCGAATCAAGCAAACCGCCCACAGAGTTCCTACCGGACTCTCAAGTTATGATTTTGGACACATCTTCTCAGCCTGGTACTTGTAAACCACTGTCCAGAATTTATAAAGGACCTTATAGGCTCATATCAACTGTTTCTCCAAACGTAGTCCTCGTTGACATAGAGGGTAAACCCACCCTTATAGGAAAGACTCGTTTGAAACATTACGTACCACCAACAACACCTAATTCAGAGTTCGAAATGAAATATAAGCGTTTTTTGAAATCGTCTAATTAAAGTTTTCAGCTGGCAAAACTTCCGACTTTGTCTCTCGTTCTGCCATGGACTCATATTTCAAAAGGAACTTTATTTTCAAATCCCCTGTTAGGTAGGCAACACACTTCCCAAAAATCTTTCTCCCGTGCAATCATTTTCGGCCGTACAATGCATTCATATCTCACCTCCCAAATCCTGATTTCATATTGAGGCATTGGTTCACTGCCCGACATACCACCTTAACCTCTTATCCCTTTTCCCCTTCCTTCCCTTCACGTACGTAACACGCCACTTAAACAATAGCGACACTGAATGTTCTCAACACACCTTTTCCTAAGCATGCAAGGAAAAGTACTTGTTTATATTCACGTATTTCCTTCCTGTATCTTAATCTTGAACAGCTGGTTCTGTTCAAAAACTTGAGCGCTCTAAGGATACATGAACGAAATCTGTTGAATACTTCATACAACTCACGCTCAATAGACATTGTTTATATCAGAATAGACACACCCACCCTTTACCATTTTCATAGCATCTTAATACAAAGCGACTAAAATCCGTTTCTTTCGATTCAAATATACGGTTACGTCGTGACCCACCCCCACGAAATACTACTCCGCCACTATGTCCTTTCCTTTCCTACGACCCCTTTGCCTTCGATACATCTGATCACTCACTAATTCAGCGTAACATACTGTTTATCTTTAAACTTAGGTGTTTACTTTATTTCCACAACAACAACAACAACAAAATAAATAAATAAAAAAAAATAAAAAGAGAATTTCTAGGTAATACGTACCAAATTTCTTCTTCCGGACGGTCATAATAACATCCTGTTTATGTCCTACTCACATACACATTAAACTTTCACCCTTGAACCTTCCTTCTACTCGCACAAAATTACGGTACAAATCACCAAGAAAACACTTTCGCACAGGTCATTTACCCTGAATTCTCTATGATGCAGTATGACCTACTTATGCTAGTGGACAAAACCGCCTCTCCATACCGTTACTCTTCTACCAAAATATTTTGTTTCTGTTGAGGACCACAACAAAAGAACTACACCAGATTATAGGGACTACCATAATAATAATAATAATAATAATAATAATAATAATAATAATAATAATAATATAATAATAATTCACTCCTACTTCCATCCCTTTTCCTCCTTGCAGTTTATTGTGTTGTCCCTCGTTCCACAAATTCCTGCCTTCGACTCCCGATTAGCTCCAATACTTGCAATAATTATTGCCTCCTACAAACATCTTGCACTATTTTCTGTCTGTCGCCGATTACATTTTTTTTCACCCGTGACCTTTGTCAACAGTAATTTTGTGGTGCATACATGGTATCAGACATGTCTTCTCATTATTTTCTTTTCACCTTTCTTTCCATTTTTGTCTTCTTTTCATATACTGAAATTTGAATATAAGAAGCCTTGCCTACAAACCTAACAGAGAAACTCGTACACAGGCGTACTTTCATTTTTTGATCCACGTCCTTTTTTGAGTTCCTTTCATTTACGTCCTACTTCCTGGACCCGTGCTCCACCCGCCCTGGGACAGCCATTTCCAGAACCCAGAGGGATGCAGCCAGCAATGTCTCCAGAGATTTCCTGTTCCTGCGAGATGCAAACAGCCCTGTTCCTGAGAAATGCAGCCAGCAATGTCTCCAGAGATTTCCTGTTCCTGAGAGATGCAAACAGCCTTGTTCTTGAGAAATGCAGCCAGCAATGTCTCCAGAGATTTCCTGTTCCTGAGAGATACAAACAGCCCTGTTCCTGAGAAATGCAGCCAGCAATGTCTCCAGAGATTTCCTGTTCCTGAGAGATGCAAACAGCTCTGTTCCTGAAAAATGCAGCCAGAAATGTCTCCAGAGATTTCCTGTTCCTGGGTATGCAAACAGCTCTGTTCTTGAGAAATGCAGCCAGCATGCCTCCAGAGAATACCTGTTCCTGAGAGATGCAAACAGTCTTGTTCCTGAGAAATGAAGCCAGCAATGTCTCCAGAGATTTCCTGTTCCTGAGAGATCCAAACAGCCCTGTCTCCAGAGACTTCTAGCTTCAGAGCGACGCAGCCAGCCCTGCTCCTAGTGCTCCGGTACGATATGCAACCCGCACTTCTCCACGGCATTCCAGTTTGCAGCCTTCTGCATTTTCACATGGACCTTCTTCGCATGTCAGTGTTTTTTTTTTTTTCATCCCATGTGTTCACACCTTTTAGTGTTTTATTTTGAGGTTTAAAAGTCACTAGTTCATAAGAACAGATGACAGACATTTTTTTGAGCCGAGGATTAAGACATTCCTCATTTTGAGGTTTAAAAATAATAATATAGAAGTACACAGTTAACGGATCAACTCTAAGTTTCTAGAACAATATAGCAGAGTGAAAACATTTTTAAATAGAACTAACAGCACGTTTGTAGGTAACGCGGACGAAGTTAGAAAAGTGAAAACAAAAACAATTCCAGTTCCGTGAAATGAAAGTATTATAAAAACCGTAGACAATTCAGTCTAGGTGTGCAGATAATCTATCAACCTCCTAGTTACCGCTCTTGCTTCGTAGAAAAGTGACATTGGGAAGGAGTAGTTCTGTTACTGATAGCAAAGGACGTAAAGACACTGTAAGTACGCTCGCATAGAGCTCTGTTAGTGACTCTGGTGAAAAATACACATAGACAGTCCTGACATGTAAGACGAGAATGTGAACCCTTCAATTATCTTGTAAACATCATTCATTTAATAAGCTCTTTTGGTAATGGTTTATCTTATATGCACTTTGTTATATATTGTTGTAATAAATTAGTTTTCTTCATGTAAAGCCTATAAAAGTGAATTTCTAACTCTATACTACCTGCCCTATGGCATTCAATCAATCAATCATATTATTTTTTAAAGATTTGTTACATGTTTCGTCTGATCAGCACTTTTTTTTTTTTAAGCATATACATACATTGGCATCAAGATACACTGGCAACATTGTGTGGTGACGGTCACTGCAGTGTCCCCGTACGAAGGCTACAATTTAAAGGAATGCTTTTCCTCGAGTGACGGACACTGAGAGTTGCTCGAGACAGTTGCGCGAGAGCGGTCGGTGACGGCAACTGCAGTTACCACGTACGAACGCAACAATTCAAAGCAGTGCTTCACAAGTAGTTGCGTCACTCAGTGACTCCATATGAGAGCTCAGTAAGAAACACGGGGCTTGGCAGAACCGCTCGCCAGATGTGAGAAAGGTCTCACTCGATCAGTGAGTGTAATGCTTGTGCGTAGAATGGGATAGACCGATGATATATGAGAGTTCCAGATTGTGATGACCAGACAGTTAGGAACGAACATCTCGAAAACAGCGCTACTTGTCAGTTGTTTACCAGCTGACGTGCTTAGTATCGTCCAAAGGAGTTAACGGAACTGGCAACAAACCACAAGACCGAATCTAATTCAAGATGTTGTACGTTGTAGACTGTCGAGATTGGTACAACAGAATTGGACACAATTACCAACAGACTTCAACAGTGGATAAAACAGGAGTGTGTCTGACCCAGGGTTGTAAACGCTTACTTTTGAAACGAGCTTAGCTCAGCTCAAACTCACACTGTCAGAGGGTAAAAAGTGAGTTAACTCAAGCTCAAACTCACGGTTTTTAAAAGAAGCGCGCTCAACTCATGCTAAATTTTTATTTGAGCTAGCTCAACTTGATGCTCAACATAAGGAAAATTACAAATAAAACTGTACGATGATTTAATAACTAAAAATATTTATAGTGGTGCATATTGAGAACGTTAAAGCATACAAATGGATATTTTACAGTAATGTATATTACTTTACAATGAAAGCATAATAAATAAGAAAGAATGTTTAAGAAACTAACTTATACAAGCGACAAATAGCAATAAAGTAGAAATAAAATAGATTATATAAACCTGACCACCATGTATGATTCAATAAAGGAAGCACCCCGCACATCATGTGTATGCCGACACTGAATATGCGTTTGTCTAAAGTATTGTCTCTGTGACTTTGAATAGTGTCCGCCTTTGCACATTCGGTTCCCTTACAATGCGTAACAGCCCCATCAACCTTATTAGTCCAGTCAAATTACATCAAAAGCGGGCCAAACCTAGACGTTTAGAATAAAAAGATGGGACCTTCTGGAATTTGTTCGTGATCTCTTCCTCATTAACCTCCAAAAAATCCAGTTATGGGTTTTCCGCCATTTTGAATAAATAGTCTGCCATCTTGGCTTTCTCACATGCAGTTACATTACGCCTCATAACTTCTAAACTAATTTAACGTAGAAAAATCATTCTTTCTTTATTATACTTCTAATGTTATTGGCAATGAAACAAGTCATCATCACTTTTCTCCAAGTAACCATTTTTGCATAACTTGAGAATAAAGTGAAAAATTGGGATCTGTATTAGGGGACATATTCTTTTCATTGCCTCATACACCTTAACAGAGTATATATATATATATAAAGTGCTCGAATAAAAGTTATTGGAAATTCCATAAGCTTTAAAATGATGCATATATTGTCACTATATACAATGTCAGAGATGAGCAATGAAGCTTCAAACCATCGGACTGCGCACAATTTCAGTAGAAACATATGCATGAATCATTTAACACGAAGAAAAAGATATTTATTGATTTGAGACGCCTTTTCATTGCAATTTCCGGTAAGTATAAACAAGTTTGGAAGTCTGGCTAGTTTAATAAGTAGTTCGTAAATAGTGGCGTGGCCAGGAGGTGCGCACGAACCCTGAAAGTAGACTTTCGCACTATTTTTATGTATGTAGGCCTATGTGTCCATTGAAATTAATGTTTGACATAAATATTTTAAAAAGAAGATGAAATATAGTGAAATATGTTCTACTGATGTTATTATTCCGCAAAAAAAAATCCAGTTGCGGGTTTTCGCCTTTTTGAATAAATAGCCCTAGTCCAGTGCAATTGCGACAAAAATCGATTAAAGATTTTTTTTTTTAAAAAAAAGATTAAACTGGTAGAATATGTTATATGTGTTGATATTATACTAAAAAATCCCCAAACTCTAGTTGTTGGTTTTCCATAATTTTTGCGGCCAATTAATTATATGAGCAATATGTGAGGTTTATCACAAAACACTATATTGAATAATGTATTGTGTTTGATGGTTATGGTGGACCTAGTGTAAAGGATATAAAACATTCGACATGAACAAAGAAACCATGAATACGCTTAATCGTTGAGGATAACATCCACGTTGTTCGTTTATCTCAACAGGAATTTCTTTCTAACACAGAGAACAAATCCGAATTGATATCACTTCTAACAAAATATCACGAGGAATCTGGTTGTACCGTACATCAATCACCTGGAGATGCAGACACATTGGTCATGTTAATCGCAACAAATCTTGCAAAATCTGGCTTGTCAGTAATAGTGGGAGAAGATTCAGATGTTTTGGTTCTGATGGTAGCCCTCGCAACAGCTGAGACTTACATGATTATTCCTGGCTCAAAGCCACCACATAAGATATACCTGTACAGCAGTACCAAACTTCAGAGAGCATTAGGAGATATGGTGAACTGCATTTTATTTCTGCTTGCTTTTACTGATCATGATACAACATCTGCTTCATACAATAAGAAAGTTGCTACAAAATACGGGAAGAAAATGAAGAACTGCGTCGAGAAATGAATGTTTTCAGCAACCCAACATCATCTGCTGATGATATGGCAGCTGCTGGAGAAAAAAAAATGTTCTTAGCGTTATATAGATGTGCAGAGAAAGGAAATCTGGATTGTGCAAGATTCTACATATACAAAAGATTGTATCGATGCAACGCACTAGTGACAGTTCTATCAAGTTCAGCAGTGGAAAAATCAAAGAGATCACTTCAACTGAATGAGGTTGGAGAATTTGTGGTGATTGTGTTCGTCCTGTAACAACACTTGAACAACCTGCTCCAGAAGATTTGTTAACCCATTAGTGCATAGTGTCCAATAAATTGTGCACTTAAAAATTGCGGATTATTTGAAAGCGAAATTACTTGTTCCATGATGAAAGCTTTTTAATCTGATGTATAGACCCAAAATAACTTGGTTTGCACACATTCTAGCGACTGTGGGAGGTTGCTTGTAAAGAAGAAGAAAAGAAAATGAATTCCTGCCAATTCCATTGAGTCGCGCATGGAGAAAGTACATTTACTTTATTATATTTGCTATCTCGATTTATTTCTTTATATTTACGTTATTGTAGAGTGAAATGTCCTTAGAATTGAATCAGTATTACATCATGTTCAGAATTGTAATACTATGAATTAGGCAATAAGAAATATATGTCTGTCGAATAAATTGGACGCCATGTGGGAGACGCTCTTTTGCTATAGATTCTTTAGTTCGCTTGTACTTGTAGTCATTCAGTAGATAGCATTCTTTCCTTTTTCTAGTTGTTACTGTTTTCTTCCAAGGAAGCAAGACAGCCTAATCTTCTGTCATTCTTGAAACGGAAAGACAACTGATAAACATACTTTTATGATAGTGTTGCCATAAGTTAATTACTCGAATTCTCCGGTGAATTCAACATTTGCTAATGACCAAATCACACGATCACATTTTATTGAAAGAAAGATGTTACACTAGCTATGTATTAACGTAAGAATGTCAAGTTTTATACTTAGTGTTACATAAAAACATATCATTTAGCTTTAGGTTCGAGTGTGCCACAGTTTTTGCAACACTTTTCATAAATTCAATAAAATGTGAACGTGTGATTTGACCATAATTATAATGAATTTCTATATTATATTTGTACATATTGATTGATATATTAGAATCATTAATTTTATTTTTTCAGCATGTTAATTTGTTTTCTCTTTTCACTTATTTCATTTTATCCGTGCACGAAATACTGGCGGTCAAAAATATGATAAAGCAACCAGTTGTAATATCTCAGTAAAACAAGGGTATGGGATGGTCGATCAAATGAATCAAAACGGTTCAACGTATGGTACAGCGATAAGATAAAGGAAATGGTCGTGGCCGATATTTGCTTCTTTTGTAGACGTAGCGGTTTCAAATGTATGGATTCTAGCCAGAAAAGTCAATTCAAACCAATGTACTAAATCCTTCTTGGCATTTAGGAACATTGCATTATCCTTCTTACAAAAATTTGGTACAGCTTCACATCAGAAAAGCAATCTCCCGTCCCCTTTGTCGATGTTCGATACGATGAACTGAATCATTGGCCACAAGAAACAGAAAAAGTGCGGCGATGTGCAAATAAAAATTGCACAGGAAAAGAAAAATGTATGTGCTCAAATTGTAAAATCGGACTACATCCAAAGTGCTTTCTGGAGTTTAACGTAAGGAAGTAACCGATTACCCAACTACCGAATCTAAGTCAAGAACTCATTTTTTTTTTTTTTTTATCTATAACGTTTTGTTTGAATAACAATACCAGTTGTGTAGTTTGTATCATTGAAAACCAAGAATATTTACTGTTATTCAAGAGTAAAATAGACAAAATGATTCAACTTGTCAAAGTATGTTTCTAAAATGTGTTATGTAGTAATTATGTAAGAACCGTGATATTGATACTGAAGCAACATTCTAATATCCATTACAAAAAATATATTATATTACTTTGTATCTCTAATTAAAAATGCCTTACAAAAAAGAAGACTAAAAATTTACACAAAAGTGTTCAAGGTGTATGGCGTTCAATATATTGGACACCCCCTCCCCCTGGTTATAATGAGCGCACAATGATTATGACTCCTGATTTGTATAATTTGGACATATAAGTGCTAAGTTCTATCAAGAAAATGTTTTGGAATATATTTATAAACTTTATGCATTAACGGGTTAAAGCTTATCGCATGCAACTGCCAGGTGAACAGCGGAAACAATTGTAGGTGCAAAAGAAGAGACCTAGATTGTACATTAGATTATGGGCAGATAGTGGACACGGGTGTGGTAATAGCACTACTTTAATTGAAGATGCAGATGAAGGAAGTGATGAAGCTGTCACCAAAACCAACTTCTTTGAGAAGGAAGTTAACGGAAACTGTGGACATTCAACTGCAAAACGCCACCGAGAAAAGTAAGTCTCAAAGCACACTGGTATATTTAGAACTTTTGTTTATTTTTCATCGCAATACTTTTTACGGTGCCATATACACTGATCAGCAGTTGAATTAGAGACAGCAGGAAAGTTGTAGAAACCGCCTTGCAGAGACTCCAGCAATGCATGTGAATGAAATGAATCGCGAGGCTACTGCTGCCGTGTACTTTTCTCTCTCGGTATCCGTGACAGTGCAGTGTGTGATTGGCAAGACGAAGAACCTGAGTGCACTTGACCGTGGTCAAATCGTAGGGGGCCAGGCGACTGGGTGGCTTGATTTCGGAAGTGGCTGCGGCACTCAGATATTCAAAGACAACTGTGTCAAGGGTGTCTCGTCTCGTAAGTACCTGGATTCCGGTAAAACCGCACCCACACGGGCAAACTGCCGCGGTCAGGTGCGTGTCGACGAAAGGGGTAGACGCCGAGTTGTCCGCATTGTAACAGCCGATAGACGGGCCACAGTGCGTATTAGCGGAGAGGTTCAATGCAACACAACAACGCCGTATCAGCAACCACAGAATTCACAACCACCTGCTCGCCATGGGGCACAGAAGCCGTCGACCCACGTGAGTATCCCTTCTAACAGCATAGCACAGGAAACAACGTCTAGCATGGGCAAAAGAACACTGCTTCTGGACGGTGGAAATGTGCAAAAAGGTTGCCTGGACAGTTTCACATTAGTACATGCCGATGAACCGGTAAGACTGCGTCGCCAACCGCCAGAGGAAATGGATTCGTCGTGACAGCAGGGAACTGCGCAGGCCAGTGGTGGTAGTATTCTCGTCTGGGGCATGTTTACATGGACTGAAATGGGTTTCCTAATACGTGTAACACAGTCCTTCACAGGTAAACGCTACTGCGATAATCTGGACAACCATGTCATGCAATTTTTTCGGCTGCTACATCCAGGTGGTGACCTCATCTTGCAGCAGGACAATGCGCCGGTCCAACGCTCTAGGATGGCAGCAAACTGGTTTGATGAGCACTCCTCCGACCTGGCAACACGGTCATTGGATGACATCAATCCGATCTAATACATCTGGGACGCCATGGAACGACGCCTTCGGTTGTGGACCCTCTACCAACCAACCTGCAAGCTCTGTGAGAGACTTTGCAGCAGATATGGATTGAGATCCCACAACAACACTTTAGACGCCTTGTGGAGGCCATGCCGCGACGGGTAGCCGCCGTTATCAAAGCGAAAGGTGGTGACCGGCGTCTGAAGTGTCTATAATTCAACTGGTGATCAGTGTATACTGTCTTCCATTTTATAACAACAATACGTTTAAGTTTAACAGTTTAATAGATGCGCAGAAGAATTTAAGCACAATTATAAAAGCTAGTACATATAGTGAAATAGTGAAAATCATGAAACAGAATATGACGGTATTTGTTGTAAATCGGATATACAATATGGGATTTCACTTGTACCGATACCCTAGCCCCCTCTAATCTTCCTTCATCTTCGACAAAAGCTGGGACGGTTGCAACTCGCAGAGAATATGAAAAGAGACGAAAGTATAGCAACCTGTTGGACAAATACCACTTCGTCACCATAGCCATTGAAACTTGTGGGTCCTGGGGTCAGGAAGGTCTAAACTTCATTAATGAAGTTGGACACCGTATAGCTATTAACACAGGAGACACCCGAGCTTCATCCTACCTTATACAAAGGATAAGTATGGCTGTGCAAAGAGGGAACGTAGCAGCGATGCTAGGAACTCTCCCTCCGGGAAAAGCTTTGGACGAAATTTTCCTTTTGTAATCACTCTCCTCTCACCAAACTCTCGAAAAAAAAATATATTATTGTGTATTTAATGACTTTAGATTTCTGGAAACAATGTGTGCAGAATAAAGTGATTATAGTGGGGAAAAAATGTAAAAAAAAAAAAAAAAAAAAAAAAAATCCTTATAGAATTGTTAATTTTCAAATAGTTGGAATGATCCCCAAATCTATTTGTATCAATCAGTTTTAATTTGTTCTTCCTTGTCGCCTGTATACCTTCAAGATTTTAGTAAATTGAACTTATTATTAAACAAAATAAATAAATAAATTAAATAATATTATAAAAAAAAATTCATCTCAAATAATTCCGGTAAATATATTTTCCTTCATTTGTAATAATTAATCCCTTGTTTAAATCACCGTTTTTATTTTTTCCTAAATTTATATTTTCAAGCACTAATAGATAAAATTTTAAGCTAAACTGAACGTTTCGTAACGCGCAGGCACGTAGCCAATGGTAGGAGATCCGGACCACCCTTCGAATCCAGAAATGACACATAGATCTACATTCAGAAAGCTGGTGCGAAAGTCTTCTTTCAAAATTCTTGCGCACGCCCTGGCGACGCCACTGTTTACGAACTATTTATTAAACTAGCCAGACTTACAAACTTGTTGATACCGGAAATTGCAATGGAAAGCCGTATCAAATCACTAAATATCTTTTTCTTCATGTTAAATGTTTCATTTATTTGTTTCTACTGAAATTGTGCTCAGTCCGACGACGTTTAAAGCTTCATTGCGCATTTGTTACATTGTATATAGTGACAATATATACATCATTTTAAAGCTTATGAAATTTCCAATAACTTTTATTCGAGCACTTTTTTGATATGTCTACTCTGTTGTATGAGGCAATGAAAAGAAAATGTCCCCTAATATAAATTCCAATTTTTCACTTTATCCTAAAGTTATGCAAAAATGGTTAGTCGGCGAAAAATGATAATTACTTGTTTTATTGCCTATAATATTAGAAGTATAATAAAGAAAGAATGATTTTTCTACGTTAAATTAGTTTAGAAGTTATGAGGCATAAAGTAAGTGCATGTGAGAAATCCAAGATGGCAGACTATTTATTCAGGCAGAAAACCCTCAACTTGATTTGGGGGGGGATTTTCTGGGGGTTAATGAGGAAGAGATCAAGAACAAATTCCAGAAGGCCCCATCTTTTTATTCTAAATGTCTACCTCAAACCTTATTTTGATTGTACTATATTATTCACTTTCAAAATGCAGATACCTTCCAATGTTAACTGCAGGGGTGTAGCCAGCAGGTTTGTGTAGGGGGGGGCCGTCGTTTTTGAGTGGGGGCCAGCTACAATGTACAAAGCCAAGAAAAAAATGTTGCTGCTAGTGTTTTTGAGGCCTGAAAGAAAGGAAAATTTTGGTTTCCTTCTGGAAGACTAAAACACTATTTTAGCTTATTATTATTATTATTATTATTATTATTATTATTATTATTATTATTATTATTATTATTATTATTATTATTATTATTGTTATTGTTATTATCCATATATTATATTCAAGATAGTTTTTATTATGCTTAATCAAGAACTACTGCCTGGAACCAAACGCTATACTTTTGTGCATAACTATAAAGGTAACCAAGAAAGTTCTGTCCCTTTTCGTGGAGGTCTGTGTTCAATTGGATCTCACACCGTGAGTTGAATGCGAGTGGAGATAAGGCGAACGTCAGTTGTTAGTGTGGGTACCTGGTTGTGGCAATTCAGACACACCGTAAACTTGGTTAAAGACAGAGGGAACATGGGACATCCACAGAGCGTCATAAGAGCATGTATGCTGAACGAGTTCAAATGGAGGTCAAACGCCGCTGTAGCGAGACAGATGATATGCCAGGCCTTTGGTAAGGGTGTCGTGACGACGCGGACATTGCAGCGATGGTTTAACAAGTTTAAGGACGGTGACGAAACATCCGAAAACACCACCTGCTAGAAGACCAACACATGTACAGCGGGGGACACTTCTAAATGGTACACCTTAGCCGTAAATCTCCATATGGCTGTACCATTTAGAAGTGTCCCCCGCTGTACAAGGAGGAACTGGGACTACAATTCAGTGGGTGGAGAAACCATTTGGCAGCACATCCATCAACTTGTGAAGAACTACAAGTTGGGTCGATAGGTCTCTCATATTTTGACTCCGGGCCAGAAGGCAACACGGCAGTCGCCTGTGTTTATTTACTGTTTCGGAGCCATTTCTAGATAGGGCGTTGACATGTGATAAAAAGTGTGTCCTATACGAAGCTCCACGGCGCCGTCATCATTGGTTAGCATACCATGAACCGATTTCAAAACAGCCGAAACCAGCACTGTACCAGAAGAAGGTCCTTGTGTATGTTTGGTGCATCGTGCATCGGGAACTGCTACCAGCTGGTCAGAGTATCAATGCAACTGTGTACTGTCAGTAGTTGAGCTGTGCTCAACAAAAACTCAAAACTCTGGAGCCATCACTTCTGAATTGCAAATGGGTTCTCGTTTACGGGACAACGCTAAGTCCCACAGGGCTAGGATGACTCAGGACACCATTTTCCGCATTGGATGGGAAACAATATTACAACCACTATATTCCCCGGGTATTGCATCATCCGATTATCACCTGTTCCATTCTTTGGGCAATCACCTTAGAGGACGCCAATTCAAATCCCTAGTAAAAGTCCAAAATGCACCTGATACTTTCTTCGTTTCACGGCCCACCAAGTTCTACCGCGATGGATTCCATGGCCTTCCAGAACGTTTTCAGAAGGTCGTCGATGCTGATGGGGACTATTTTTGATCTTTCTGGTTAGGTGACATATCGATGTTCGAAGGTGGTGGGTGAAAAAGCAAGAAAACTTTCCTTGTTACCTTTATATTTAAATTTAAGACCTTGTATACAGAACCTGTCTACACAAGATTGATTTTCTTTGAAATTTCACTTAATTTCTTTACGGCTTCCTGACAAAAATATTTTTTTATTATTCGTGACTAAAAAAAAAATATTTTATTGCACTGAGTAGAAATAAAAGAAAGAGCGAATGAAATCCAAATTGAATAAAAATATTGTTTCTCACCAAATTTTCCATCCTCTATTTCTTTTAAAACACTTGTTAAAGCATATAAAATATACTGTACTTACAAATCAGTTTAGTACCTATGGCTGTATTTGTAGTACCTTGTTAAAACGTTTGTCTTCAAACTGTCAAATATAAATCGCAGTAAATTGTGTAATCTGCTGTCAGAAAAAAAGTATCCTATTTTTCGATCGGTATAAGGAAGATATACTATACTATTTTTCGATCGGTATAGGGAAGAGATACTATACTATTTTTCGATCGGTATGGGAAAACAATATTTCTCCATACTATTTTACCATTAATTATTAATTGTCAATAAACTTTGTTACTTTTAAATGAATGAAGCGAGATAATTTTACTATGATGTTTTAAAAGCTGGTCATTTGGGGGGGGGGCAGGAAATCATTTGGGGGGGCCAGGCCCCGATGCCCCCCCCCTTGGCTACACCCTTGGTTAACTGTTTACTTTGCAGAATCTTGTATCTTAGTTATTTTTTCGTTTGGCCTGCTCCCTGTATTTATTTAACTCCTGGATTTTCTTAGGATGCATCCTCTGTAATGGGTTAACTAAAGTTACTCTTTATAATTTCGGTATTGGCGTAATATCACGAACATATCTTCAAAAACTTTAGTTCGTATTATAAATAAACTTCCAAAACAACAGTATAAACTAGACTCTCTAATAATGCCTTTCCTTGCCACGAGTAATGAGGATAATTCGGAGAGTATCGAATCTATATATTATTAGCGATGTCTGTGAACAAAATCTTCAGATCCAAATTGAAATTGACTACGTTTGTGACAATCTCTTGAACCACCTGGCTGATATCGATCAAATTTTTGACTTAGATGCAGTTCTGGCCATGGAGTGTTTTTAGCTATTCACTTGGACGGCAGAACTTAGGGAAGGGGAATTATAAAAAAATAAAACTTAATAACTCTTGAACCAAACGACCAATTTGAATCAGATTTTCAACATTCGTGCCTGTGAGCATTTTGGCGGATCCCAAGAGCTTCAGATATTCTCTGATCTGATTGGTCGATACAGATACATCACGAGTCATGACATAAATATAGCACAAAGTAAACGCTAGCTGTTGTTGGTCCTCGTGGCCGAGTGAGGTAGCGCAACATACTAGTAACAAAATTGTTTTTGGCGTGGGTACAAACCCTGCCTCCTGCCTAAAAAGTTTTTTAAAATTATTTTTTAATTTTTTATAACACTTCTTTTGTTAAAATAATATTCAGAAAGTGATTTAACGATTATTTTTTAAAATTTTCATTAAATTTGTTTCATTAAAATAAGTTTGTCCTTGTACTATACAGATCGAAAGCGATTTAACGATTATTTTTTAAAAATTTCAGTAAACTTCTTTCATTAAAATAAGTTTGCCCTTGTACTATACAGATCCATAGCAAAAGCAGTAGTAGTAGTAGTAGTAGTAATAGTAGGTGACGTCATCGGTACGTGGCCAATAAGAATGCTACTTCAGCCATGTTTTGGATGAACCTCTTGGGATCGGCGAAAATGCTGCCTGCGATGGATTTTACCATTTCACTTTGAGGGAGCAACGTAGGGGATGGAGAGAAGGGAGAGATACACAAAAATCGATCAATATAAAAATAAAAGTGACAATGTTGGTGAGTTAATAACTCTTGAACCACCCGATCGATCTCAATCAAATTTACAACATAGATGAAGTTCGAACCTGGGAAGTTTTTTATTATTTCATTTTGATGGTAGAACTTAGGGGTGGAGAGGAGAGTAAATATATGAAAACGAATAAAACTTAATAGCTCTTGAACCACCCAATCAATCTATACAATATATATACAGTACAACCCCTCAAATCCGAACCCCGGAAATCCGAAAACCCGGCAAATCCGAACACGTTATCAGGTAAAAAATTAACTACAGCTGGAAAATGAAAAAAAAAAAAATAGATTTAATCACACAAATTTAGTTTTTTTTTTTTTAGGTTTTAACATTTTTAGACTTAATGCTTATTCAAAACGTTATAAAATACAGTTAAGTTTAGATAAAATAGGAAATAGTTTACATCTACTTACGTATTTCAAAAAATCCAAAACAATGAAATCATTTTAGGTTAACTGGATTACGATTCACACGAAAAATTACAACACAAGATTTAACAGACACTGATTTTTCACTTGAAGTCAGTTATCTTTAACTGTCGAAGATTAGAAAATCTTCCCGCGGAAGCAATTCCAAGCCAACGTCGCATGAACATCACGTCATTCGGAATGGCTGACGGGTGTTGTTCCACAAAGCGTAGTGCAACGTCAAGAGCAGAAGCAGCCTCTGTGTACGTCTCGACGTCCGTAGGAGCTTCCTCTCCCTCACTGTCACTGCCACCTACATCGCCGTCACGCTGTCCCTGGACCATGTTTACTAAGTCCTGGTCAATATATTCTTCGTTCACATCAAATGTTGCCCACTCTTCTAAGTAACCTCCTTCATTCTCACAGCCTGGGACTACCCTTTCGACCACTGGGACACCCTGTCTAACCTCAGTCGTTGTTTTACCGCCAATTCAGTGACGAAATAAGTACGTCATATTATTTCCCGGGTAATCCGAACCCCCCGAAATCCGAACAGGTTTCAGCCCCAATTAGTTCGGATTTGAGGGGTTGTACTATATATATATATATATATATATATATATATATATATATATATATATATATATACACTACCCCCGAAAAGTTTCCGTACAAAGTAGGTTTATGTATAGTTTACGTGTATTCGAGAAAAAACAAAGACATATCAATGGAATTTATTTTTATCTGGAACCTACAATATATATTTGAGAGGAAAATACAGAAATTTAACAGAAATGGACCATTGTTTTGTCAAAAATTTAAATCTTTGATTCATCAAAGTAGCCTCCACGTGCTGTGATAACAGCTTTACAGACTTTAGACATTCGCCGTATTAGTTTCTGTAGAGTTTCGGGCTTGATTCCTATCCACGCTTTGCGAAGACACTCAAATAAGTGTTTCTCGCTAGAGGGGCGCATCTTTCGAACTGCCCTATCAAGCTCATCCCACAGTAACTGAATCGGATTACAATCCGGTGATTGTGGGGGCCACGCCATATTCTTGAGATCTCCCTGTTGCTCTTTCGCTGACAAATACCCTCTACAAAGTCGGGATGTGTGTTTTGGGTCATTGTCTTGCTGGATGATGAAACCATGACCAATGAGTCTCTTCCCAGATGGCACTGCGTGTCTGATCAAAATCTGATGGTACTGTTCTTTCTGCATTGCACCCTGTATTTGCACTAAATCCCCCACTTGATTGTTACCAAAACAACCCCACACCATGACTGAACCACCTCCGTGCTTTACCGTTGGCAAAATACACGACGGAAACAGTCTTTCGGCCTTGGAGCGACGTACGAAAACCCTGCGTCTATGACTGAAGTGCTCAAACTTTGATTCGTCAGTAAATAAGCACTTGTTCCACTGCTCTGGCCCCCAGCTTGCAAATTTTCTTGCCCATAACAATCTCTTCTTTTTGTTTTGAGGGCGCAAGAGCGGTTTCCTAGTTGCCACACGACCGTTTAGTCCCGCATTAACTAACCGCGTCCGGATAGTTTCATAGCTGATCGGCTTTTCGCGAGTTTCGTTCACTTCAGCCTGTATTTGGGGCACTGTTTTTAACCTGTCGCGTTTACTTGTCACTATAATGTACTTGTCCTCCCTTGCAGTAGTAGCTCTAGGCCTTCCAGATCTTGCTCGAGAGCGATTTTGCCCTGTTTCAGGAAATCGTTTTAAGGTATCATACACTGTAGTATGGGGTATTTTCACTTTTGCGGCTATTTCCCGTATTGTATAGCCTTCTTCTAGTAAAGTAACTATTTTTGCTCTCGTTTCAATGCCTAATTCCCTTTTCGTACGGGGCATTATGCTGACTAATAGGGAACACTTTACACCTCACTTCAACACACAGACACACACAACTAGCGTGCAATAGACAACTCCCAACAGTGAGATTTGTGAGAGAAGTAGACAGAGCAGCTTGAGAGACACCTATGAAGCATTTATTGTGTGTTCGACCTTCAATTTGCAATGTAATGCACGTTTTGTATCGCACGCGTACGTAATGCAGGATCACAACGGAGCGGTATTTAACTTTATTTTTCTTAATTCATCCACAATAGGCCAAAACCTTTTCTCCCGACGAATTCTAAAATGTTTCACCTTTCATTTGTGAGCAAATTATAAGGCATTCTTTTGTTACATTTTGAAAATTTCTTTATTTCGTGTTTGTCCGGAAACTTTTCGGGGGTAGTGTATATATATATATATATATATATATATATATATATATATATATATATTTACTTTGACGGTAGAACCTATAAAACTAAATAGAAGTTGACTTTTAAACCACCCAACCGATCTCGATCAAATTTTCAACATACCCCAGACAACACGTACGTGTACGACACATGTGCACTATCCACGCATAAGCCGTACATTTGCACATGTGCATTTGTGTGGATGATGAACACATGCATAAGCCGTACACGTGGATTTGCGTGGATGAAGCACACATACATAACCCGTGTATGTGCACATGTACATTTACGTGGGTTATGCAAACGTACATAACCAGTGACTAAGTCGTGCATGTGAACATGTGCATTTGCATGGATAAAGTACACATTTACATAACCCGTGCCTAAGCCGTTACATACACATGTGCATTTGCGTGGATGAAGCACAAGTACAGAACCCGTGCTTAAAGCCGCTATATGCACATGTGCATTTACATGGATGAAGTACACATTTATATAACCCGTGCTGTAGCCATTATATACACATGTGCATTTGTGTGGATGCAGCGCACATACGTAACCCGTGCTTAAGCCATTATGTACACATGTGCATTTGCGTGGATGCAGCGCACGTACAGAATCCGTACTTAATCCGTTATGTGCACATGTGCATTTGCATGGATGAAGCACACATTTATATAGCCCGTGCTTAAGCCGTTATGTACACATGTGCATTTGCATGGATGAAGCACATATTTATATAACCCGTGCTTAAGCCGTTATATATGCATGTGCATTTGCATGTATGCAGCGCACGTACGTAACCCGTGCTTAAGCCGTTATGTGCACATGTGCACTTGCATGGATGAAGCACACATTTATATAACCCGTGCTGTAGCCGTTATGTATACATGTGCTTTTGCGTGGATGCAGAGCATGTACATAACCCATGCTTGAGCCGTGCATGTGCACATGTGCATTTGCGTGGATGAAGCACATTTAAATTACCGGTGCTTAAGCCGTTGTGTGCACATGGGTATTTGCAGGGCTACTGCACGTGTGTATGAGACGTTCATAATACCGTGCAAGTGTATACTTTTACTTTCATTCTTTTACTCTCATTCTCATCAACAGAAAGTAACCTCCATTTTTAGTAGGTGTCGTTTTTCCTCCAGGCGGTGTTATAGAGACTTTTCGACGAATAACAACTGAATGATTGTAAAAACTCCATAACGTTCACTGAGCTAGGATACAAGACAAACAGGTGGCAGCATTGTATTGATGTAACTACAGTCAGGCAGTTCATAGGTTTACAAAATTATTTTCGTGACCGATTACAGCAGAATATGTTGCGTTATTTGTTACTTGGCAAGCATGTCAAAGATACTACCTAAAGCTTTGCTCGTTGCAAATAATAAACTCCAAACCTAAATTCTCACTGACAATTATTAGTTACTTTTTATATACTTTGAAGGTGATGTCTTTGCAGTTATAGATGGTGTTACTGCGTAAGACACCAAATATATAAACTCCTTTTTTCGTTGCATCTCGAATTTGCTTTTACATCACCTCTGTACTACGAGGAAATCACCTGTGCACTACATGTAAATCATCTGGGTACTGCTTCAAATCACCTCTATCGTACATGTAAATCATCTGGGTACTGCGTGTAAATCCCCTCTATCGTACATGTAAATCATCTGGGTACTGCGTGTAAATCACCTATGTCCTACATGTAAATCACCTGTGTGTTACGTGTAAATCATCTCTGTCCTACATGTAAATCATCTGGGTACTGCGTGTAAATCACCTATGTGCTACGTATAAATCACCTCTGTCCTACATGTAAATCACCTGGGTACTGCGTGTAAATCACCTGTGTGTTACGTGTAAATCATATCTGTCCTACATGTAAATCACCTGGTTACTGCGTGTAAATCACCTGTGTGCTACGTGTAAATCACCTGTTTGCTACGTGTAAATCACCGCTGTCCTACATGTAAATCACCTGTGAACTACATGTAAATCGAATACGTGCTACTTGTAAATCACCTGCGCGGTAGATGTAAATCACTTGTGCAGGACGTGTACGTGTGCATTGCACATGTTCTGTGCACGTGAAGATGTTGAATAGAACCTGGCATGTATATGTGCATCACATGTACAGGCGTGCATTTATACAGATGATGCACATGTTGCATCCGTGCAATTGTACATGTACTATACAGATACTGTACGTGCATTGTGCTGTCTGGGACATGACATTCGAGCCTGGGATTTTTTTTCATTTAACTGATCTCGATCAAATTTTCAACATACATGACATTCGGGCCTGGGATAATATTTATCATTTAACTTTGACGATGCAATGTAGTGGAGGGGGAGGGGGAGATGATCAAATAATCACTACAAGCTTATTTTTCATTTAATCAGTTCCGGGAATAACGAGGCTAGGGACCAACGTGATATGTGGCGGGGTATGTGCTCGTAATAAGTCACTTCCTACAACTCGAATCCACATTCAATTTACATATTTAAATTGTAAATTTGTGTTCATATATAGCCTATCTTAGTGGGCACGTTTCATTATATGAGATTCTTAATTTAATGTCCTACAGTTGAGCCCTTAGGTAAGACGGATGATTATAAAACAATTAGTGGAATGAGATTGCGGGATGAAATTCAAAAATCCAGAAAAACCCACGGGCACGATGTTGTCCATCACAAACTCACATGGCTTAGGATTTAACTAGGAATCTCTCACATTAGAGTTGAATGATCTGCTACTAAGTCACTGTATTTCCTAGTTGGGTCCCAAGCCCATCAGTTTCGCCTTGCCCTTATGCAGGTGTTCATTGTAGTGGTCACGTAGCACAGGTAATTGGTGTTTATTGCGCTTTCGTTATATGCTCGCATGCTATTTACACCCAGAATAGTTAAGCCCTCCTTGAGTGAATTTGCACCCAGGAATGCGATTCTTCCCAAAAGAAATAATTCGTAAGGTATACAGCAAAAAATGAGGTGTTGAAATAACACAAAATGACTACCACTTTAGCGTGTTACTTGTGTGTCAATTGAACACCAGCCTTTTTTTTGTCCGTCATCCCGGTTAAAGGGTTGTGCCCTTTCTTCGGGTAAGTGCATTAATTTGACTGATTGAATTGAAGGAAATGTAGGTGGTCTAAGAGTTTCTTATTTATCATTTATTTATTCATCATATTAATATTAATCATAAACACACATACATATAAAAAGAAACACATACATGAATAATAATATTTTAGGTGCTATAAGTGAATATGGTAACATTGCCAGGTATTACATGAACACAAATCATGGAGGAATTTGTGAACTCAAAAAATAAAGGTGCAAATGTAATTAATGAAATGGATGAAATGAAGTGCTCTGGACGTCACATCACTGGGTTATGTTAGTTCAGACGAATGAAGTTATCTTCTGTTCCTGGAGCGATTCAGGAACTGATGAGGACATAGGAGGCCCTTGTTAATAGGTACTTACTGTGCGTATGATGGATAGATATGAGATGAAAGTTCATGCGGGTGATATATTGCAAAGATTTCGGGGTCCAGCATATCGTTATCTAATTGTAAATGATATAGTGTCATGAAGTGCTGAAGGGGTGTATCAACGTAATGAGACGGTGCATCATTATCACGGTCGTAGCGGAGAATTTCAAGCATCAGGGGATGGTGCTGAGCAATTCGTTTGCAGATAAAACGTATACGAAGTTGTTCAAGATGATTTAGTAATGGCGGAAAATCGACCATCTCATAAAGTAATCTCGTTGGATGCGGCAGACTTATACGATATGCTAGGCGTAGAGCATGGCGCTCGAGGATAGCAAGTTTTTGGTAGAATTTTAACGGTGCAGATATCCAAGCTGTATGTCCGTATGTTAACGTACTCCGCATGAATGTTTTATATGTATTGATTACGGTATGTGCTCGTAGTCCCCAAGTTGTGCCAACTAGCCGTTTCAGAAGATTGAGTCGGTTTTGTGCTTGGCCTATGAGTTTGGTAAGATGTGGAGTCCAGGTAAGATGAGTATCAAAAATGACACCGAGATACGTAATAGTAGTTGACACGGGAACAGGCGTAAGATCAACCTGAAGACGAAGTAGATTCGGATTTCGATGTACTCGAGAGCGGCATCTACGTGGCAAGAAAACTATGGCTTGTGTTTTGGAAGGGTTAATGTTAAACCTCCATATATGACACCAACGCACGAATGCATCAATAGCTGCTTGCATGGGTTTATTAAGAGATCGTACTGTGCGGGCAGTTGTGAAAAATGCAGTGTCGTCCGCAAACTGGAAGATTGTGGTGGTATTAGGAACGACTAGTTTGGCGACGTACAACAAGTAAAATAAAGGAGACAGAGATGAGCCTTGCGGTACTCCAGAGTGTAAGAAGATTGGATGAGATAACGTTCCATTGATCGAGATATAAGCTAGTCGCCCTATTAAGGAGTGTATGAATCGGAGGTACGAGGTTGGTAGAAGGTAATTACGAAGTTTGTATAGTAAACCAGGGTGCCAAACCTTGTCAAAAGCTTTTTCTAGATCAAACGTTACAAGGCAAGAAGGAAAGCCTGTATTAAACTGATTACAAATGGCTGTGGAGAGACGGAATAATTGATCTAGAGTGCTAAAATGTGGTTTAAATCCAGCTTGGTGAATTGGAAGAAGGTTATGTGAGTTGAGATGGTCGTGCATGCGACGTACAAGGATTCGTTCCAACATTTTGCAGAGACAACTTGTGAGGTGAATAGGACGGTACGATGTGACTTCTGATGGAGGTTTCTTTGGTTTAGGGAAAAGAACTTTGGAGTACTTCCAGTCGAACGGTAAAAAGCCAGTTCGTAGAATAAAGTTATAGATGCTGCTAAGAAAAAGGAGAAAAGAATTAGACGCCTGTCTGACGAGAACATATGTAACAGCGTCAAAGCCTGGTGCTGTATTCCGTTTGCCTATAAGTGCATTACGTATAGTAGTATGATCAGCACATGGTTCTAAAGTATGATCAGCACATGGTCGAAAGGAAGGAGAAGCTGCATCGGTATGTCGGTTGATAGCTGATTGTAAGCGATCTGGTGTATACCAACCGGGTAGTGAGGTAAAGATGCCTTGGAAATAAGAAGCAAATGTATTGGCCTTGTCTGTATCCGTAAGGACTGCTTGGTTATGAACGATGGAGTATGGCGTACGAGAAACTCTACCAGTTAGTTGATGAAATTTGCGCCAATATTTTGTAGGATGTGCTTCATTAGCAAGTGTGTTGCAAGTTTCGATCCAGTTACGTTTCTTAAACGCAACGATATAGTTATGAGTTATCCTTAAGTATTGGCGATGAAGACGAAGCGATTCAAGGTTGCCGTAGTTAGATATTCACGGAAAGCTCTCCGTGAGGCTGTAATAAATGGTAAGTATTGCGGAGGTAGATTAGGTTTATGTAACTGAACTTCGATTGTTGGAATTGAACGTCGTGCTGCGTCCTGAAGGGCTGTAGTTAGACCAGTTATTGTCCTATCGAGATCGTATTGTGTGCTAGGCATAGTGAATGAAGTTACTGCAGCGTCTAAGTCGGAACGATATTGCTCCCAATTTGCCCTTTGGTAGCAGTAGACCTTCTGAGGAGAGGGCTTAGGCTGAGTGCTAGGAGAACAGTGAAGTTCGACTTTGATGGGAACATGGTCGCTACCTATGGAGTCTAGCACAGATATATGGATGAACTGAGAGAGAGAAGATGAGGTTATGACTACATCAGGAGTAGTGCTACTGATAGGGCGTGTAGGTTTCGGTAAATTATGTAATTCAGCTCGTGTTTCATTCCGAACAAAATCTAAAAAGTTGTCCTTGTCACGTTGTGAGCGACTATGAAAATTTAGGTCGGCCATGATAATGAAATGCCGGAAATTGGAATCAATGTGGCGGAAGAAATCATAATTAATAGCTCGTCCTGGACGATAATAAATGGTGACAAGGGTAACTGTGCGACCTCGAAAATAGACCGTCGTGATGTTGTGTTCGGGAAGGTGAAGTGCAGGTGGAACCGTAACTGCACGATAAGGAAGATTGTGTCGGATACCAATAGCTGTGCCTCCGTAGAGACGTGGGCCTGTTGGAGCGTCGTGGCGAAGTAGATGATACTTTGGTATATAACACGTTAAATATGGTGCAAGGTAAGTTTCATTTAGTGCAAATGCGGCAATTTGTTTTTCCTGAAGGAGCTGGGTGAAGAGTACTTGATGTGTCAGCAGAGGTCGTATGTTAAGAAAAAGTAAATTGTAACTCACAATGACAAAGAATATAAGTGAACAGGTTGAATTATCCATATTAAACATAAACCTCAAGTGGTTGGATTTGGAAATGCACTGTTGGTCCCGAATAAGTTGCATGTAGTTGTAAATTAAACAAGAGTTTGGCTGCGTGCATTATTTGAGTTAGAATATGGTTGCGAAGAAATGGATGAATGTTCTGTAATGAAATAGTGAGAAAACGGAGTAGATCTTCTACAGTAACTGGATGACGTAATGAATTTGCTGGTGGAGTTGGTGCATCGACCGAACGTATAGGAACAACAAGTTCAGGCTTAGCTGGATCAGGCTGAGACTTAGCTTTACATTTATAGCTGTACGTTGGGTGACGCTCAGAACAGCGATCACAACGTGGTGGTTCTTGAAGGTTTGGGCAGCTTTTAGTAGGATGTTCGCGGGAACAATAACCACATTTGATGGTGTTTGTGCATTCTGTTGTTGGGTGTGAATTATACTCTTGACACTTCTCGCAGCGAACAGGCAGAGGTGCTGGCGTGCGAGATGGCTCGACCTTGTATCGGCGTCAATATATATAGGCGCCCTTGGAGAGAAGTTGATCAATCAACTGTTGTTGATCAGTTAGCACTCGTACGAGATAGGTTGGCCCCTGGTTGTTCTTGATCCTAATACAACGTTTTATAGGTACCCCTTCCTGATGAAGTTCAGCAAGAATTTCGTCATCAGTAAGATCGGGTTTTACACCACGAATTACTACAGACAGCATAGGAGGTCGCCGTGGTGGAGGAGGAGTTTTGCGAGAATTCGGTTGCAAAGTAGAAATCTTTGCTTTCGTCCCAAAAATTTCATACGTTGGCTTGTTACGAACATGCGTGGCGAAATTCGGGTTACTGGATTTCAAAATGATGCCACGACGTGTTTCAACAATTTCAAGAATCTCAGGACGAGGGACATTCTTGGTTAATTGCTGGAAAACAGCACGAACAGTGTCATACTTCGGACCATAGTCTGTTAGTAAGAAGTTGTATACAGGATCTGATTGATATGGCTGCTGTTGATTATCGGCAGAAGTGGATGTCCAATCCATAGTATGTCTAGCAGCTGGAGGTGTAGTCTGGCTAACGTTGGGAATAATTCGTTGCTTCTTGGGATCGAGGGTTTGTTCGCCATCAGAGAGAGATCGAGAACGAATCCGATATCCTTTAGTTATGCAGTCAGCGTAGGTAGATGGAGAAATAGTGTTACGGTCTGAACGAGGTGTTCCCGTAACAATCCTTGGCTGCGTCTTTTGGCGACTGTTAGGCCCGATGTTAAGTGGTGGAGGTTGTAATCCTACATCCTGACCGAGGTTCGTAGATCCGTTAACATTGCCAGTGTCCGTCATCGTGATAGAGTAACCGAGGGCCAAAGCCCAGATGAAGATGAATAAAATGAAAAAAGATGTTAGATGAGGTTCAAAAAGCAAGACACCCTCCGAAAGTGAAAGCTTTCGTCAGACCCCTAAGTGCTGTAATTGTGCTATGCTCGCAAGTACGTATGCTATACTTGGTCCTCGCTGGCACAGTAACTGACACAAGAGAGGTTAGGTTTCTTGGTAAGGTATGATGTGTGAACACCAGCCACATCGCCTTCAGAGCATATCATAAATACCTCGCTACTGGCTGTAAGTATTTGCATTATTTTTTTTATCGTTTGGTATGAGGAAAGCTTTCCGAAACATATTTCGCATTTATGGCAAGTAACTAATAACATTCTATGTTTTCTGTAATCGGTCACAATAATATTGTTGTAAACCTGTGAATCATCTGACAACAGTTACACAGATAGCTGTGCTTCCATCTGTTTTCTTTATCTGTTATTCCTGTGTCTTAGCATATATGAAGATAAGATGGCAGAACTGTTGCCTATGTAACTGCTGTCAGACAACAACATTATTGTGACCGATTACAGAAAATATAAAACATTATTCATTACTTGGCATAAGTGCCAAAGACATTTCGCAAAACTTTGCTCATATTAAACGATAAATACCAATGCAAATTCTCTCAGGTAGTAAATAGTTATTTCTGATATGCTCGGAAGGTGATATCTTGGTGCTGAATTAACATACAAGTAACACGCTAAAATGGTAGTCATTTTGTGTTGTTTCAACACCTCATTTTTTACAGTGTACTGGGGTGGATTTCTTGATGAAAGAATTACACTATTCATCAATTTATACAAAGGCTCCTGAACTAGGACATTACCAAAATATGTTTCTTCTTTTCAACCACGTAGTCAAAATTCAAACCTGACTTTTTTGATTCTTCATTTTTCGTGTGTGTATTATACGCTTCAGAGTTTCAATAAATGAATTGGGCACAGCACAATACCATAATATTCGAAATCATTATAAGACACTTCCATCATTTGTAGGTAACCAGCTGCAAATTAAAACACTTAATGGTACTCAGCTAAGCTCTTTACTATTATTATTAGAAATACCACAAAGCCGATCAGAAAACTGTAAATTATATGTAACGTTATTTAAAATCAATCTCAATATGACGATACATATTCATTGGTGAAGTCTTTGATACGGAGACTATTTTCGTAACACAAAGTTTAGAGTTTACAACAATGCTTCCATTTTTCTTCGTTTTCTTAAACGTGAAGTTTCTATTATAAACAAGTCAAGATATACATCTTCTCTCTTGGGATCACACATAATTATCCTGTTTTTACACAAACGTGAAACAAACACATCAATTTCTTGATAAATTCTAGCTACATGAGATTCTAAAATGAAATGTACTCCATGTTGCCTTAAGGAGCTATTTCTAGCGCTCATCTTCCTGACCGTGCATCACTTGTTTAATGACACTATTAGAATATCGTCTCTTCTCAGATATCGGACAAGAATAAACTTACATATGGCCGATTACAATATTTTGTGGAAAAAAACAATAATCGAAATTGAATGAAATTTGAGCGTAGGTTTCGCTCAAACTCATCTATATTTCGAGTTAACGCTCAGATTTTCAAAACGAGCTAGCTCATGATAAAACTCACGAAAAACGAGCGCGCTCATTTACAACCCTGATCTGAGCACACAGCAGTCTTGGGAAGTAAGGTAACGGAAGTAAAGCGTTATTTTGTAAGTAACGTTTCCTAGTAACTCGTTACATTTTTTCGAAGTAACGGTAACGCGTTCAAAATTTTAAATAACGTACCTAGCTTGCGATACTTTTTCCCGTTACATTTCGGATGAGTAACTACAATATATGTATATTTTTTTTTTCGGAAACGTTTGTTTCCTGTAAGTGAATTTCTGTAAATGGAACAAGGGAGCTTCAACTACGTATGTCAGTGACTTTTAGTCAGTCTCCGATACATAAGATCATAGTGCCAATTGCTGCTTTTGGAAGATGAGAACAGCCTTTGGGAAATCACATGTACTGATTAAAAGCACCTGGAAGATTTTGTCATAGATTTTGACAGCTCTAAATCAAAACATTCAGTGAGTGAATTGCGAGTGCAATGGTACCCGTAGTCTGTTTTACTTTGATTGGTGTTGTTTTTATAAAGATGGAGAACGAAAATATTTTACCGTTCGAACATTTGAAAGAATACTTTTTCTTAGAAGCTGAGGATGATGGTGGACAGAATTTAAAAGTAAAGTGTCTGAAGTGTCCCAGTGGGAAATATTTATCAACAACTAGGATGCCATAATTAACGATACACAGTAAGGGGTTAATATGAATAAACTGTGTTCTGTTGAGCGAGCCTACTTTGTTACTAGAAAATAGTTTGTCGATGGTATGTAATATGGAGTTTTTTCAGATCAGCTTGCATATTCTAGAGTCCCGTTGATTATATAGTTTGGAACAACTAGCTTTAAACAGCATGTATCGATTTTAGAGTTACTGCCGACTTTTGATTCATGTGTTCTCATTTTATTAGTTGTAGTGTAATGCTTCTCTATATTCTGTATTTTTAATTTTACGTAACAACATTATTATTATATAATTAGTTTAGCGGAATAATAATAAGCAACCACTTTTTCTAACGCATAGGGATGGGCACGAATCAAGCTAAAACTCGACTCGAGTTCAAATCTACTTTCGAGTCAAGTCAAAGATAATTTTCCCGAGTCCAGTTCCAAGCCGATTCACTGATTTTGACGCCGAGTCGAGTCGAGTTTGATAAATGGATGGCTCGTTCAGCTCGTTTTAACCGGTTTTGAAATCATGGCCTGGTTACACTGGAAAGCGAAAGCATGAGAAATGTAAGCAGTAATATGGAATACTTTTATTGTTGCACACGAGAGGGGACACTGCTCGCATTTTGTCTCGTCTCGATAACGAGGCGACAATAGATTTTTATAACAAGCTTAGTTCGGTTCGGTTCAACTGAGCCGATGGCTCGAGCCGGCTCGCCTGGGGTGAACCATCGTCTCGAGCATTCTTGGTTTGGATGAGCTATCTGCTTGGTTCGGATGGGTGAGCTGTTGACTCGGCTCGATAGTGAGAGAGCTGTGAGCAGAGCCGTTCGAGTCATTGACAATTCTAAACCCGGGCCGAGCAGTTTCGAACATATTTGGCCAGCGCCCTATAACTTTTAACAGTGTTTGGCTCGAGCCCGAATACTCTACCTAGATCCTCAACACAAATTCAGTAGCTCTGAACAATGTCCTTGACTCTTAAGACTTCACGACTACCGAGTTTTTTTTGTTTGTTTTTTTACTATTCAGATACAAACCGTCTATCTTTCATGTTTATACACAGTGTTGATATAATTAATAATAATGATAATAAGTTGTAGTAGTAGTAGTATCATTGGTAATAATAGAATGAATAATACCGACAGAACTGACCTACAAAAATGCTTGTGTCAATGAAGAAGACAGGGCAAAGGTATTTAATGAATATTTTGCTAGCAGCTTTGCTTCATCCCCTCCCACCTCTCCTTCCTTTCCCTACCCTCTTCAACCTGTTTGTTCTGAGTTTTTGTCTTCCAGCAGTACCACACCGACTGAAGTACTCTCTCTTCTCTTGTTATTGCCCCAACAACGCGCCTTAGGGCCAGATAATATCTATACTTTCTTCCTACCAGTTCTCTTTCTCAACCCCTTTCGGTTTTACTAAATCGCTTTTTCGCAGAAGGTATCTTTCTTACCACTGGAAGAGAGCTAATATCACTCCTGTTCAGAAGTCTGATAAAAATAAAAATGACGTGTCCTCCTATCGACCTATTTCCTTATTATCTCCACTCTCACTTGTTTGTAGTCCCGGGTTCGATTCCCGGCGGGAGCTCATGTGGTTCGGATTCCACGTTAATTAGAGGTCCACGTCTCATATGGCCTCGCTGCTGAACGGGATGTTAAACTCAAAATCAACTTACCGCTCACTTGTTTGTGAAAAGATAATCAAAAACAGGCTTTTTCAATTTGTTGCTCCATTTGTAAACTCCTCACAACACGGATTTTTGCCAGAAAATCTTGTCTTACAAATTTATCAGTTCTTCTGTCCGATGCTGTGGACAGCATCTCAGAAAATTCTCAACTCGACATTTTGTATTTGGATCTGTCTAAGGCTTTCGATTCTCTTCCACACCATCTTCTTCTATATAAACTCAGTTCTAGATTCAATATACATGGTAAATTACTTTGTCTTCTAGAAACATATCTCTGTAATAGGACACAACGAGTTTCAGTTTCAGGTTACTTTTCTGACTTTATTCCCGTAACTTCTGGAGTTCCCCAAGGCAGTGTTCTGAGTCCACTTCTATTTTTATTACACATGGACGATTTGCCTTCTTTGTTTACAAACAGCTCTACCAAAATTCTTCTATTTGCTGATGATTGCAAACTCTACAGACAAGTTAAATCAGAGTACGATGCTCTTGCTCTTCAGCATGATGCTTCTATTCTTCTCAACTGGTGTAACTCTTGGAAACTTAATTTAAACATCGAAAAATGTGCTTCTCTTACGATTTCTCTAAAAAAGGACCATATAAACCACATATACAAAATTGGTCATCAGAACAGAGTTGGAGTGGGTCAATGAAAACTTGACGCACGACCCACTGACCCAGCACCCACCGTGACTCACCACCCACCATGAACCATTCTCATCCACTGTGATCTACTCTGACTCACCAAAATCCATCGTCATCAACTCTGAACACGATCCACGGCCCCTTCTGTACTGACTAAAGAGTTTACACTTGTAATAAAACAAGACTCTGAAATTGTCACTAATCGGAGTTTTAATTTCTAGTCAATCGCTTAAGCACCACTGTTACAATAACGGTGGATCTGACCTTTACGATATAAAATGGTGAAGTGTTTGTCAGTGAGGAAATTGAAACAGTTCGAGATGGGGGGAAATTAGTGTGTGCCTAAAATATACTTGTACTAAGAGTGTATTCTTGCAAGTGTTAATTTCTGAACGCATTCCACAAGAAACTTCTATTCGCAGGAAAATATCCCTGTACAATATGGAAAAGGTTATGGTTTCTCAGTTCACAGTATTTTTCTCACAAAAGACTTGAAAAATCAGTTTTTCATAGTGTATAAAGGTACTCGGGTACCCTCTGTGAGAGCATCTCCATAAAGTATGCTCATAATTGTAATTTGTGTAATCACTAAAACACCATGTTAAATTTAAGTTACAAATATACATAATTGCAATTATTATTCAAAGTAGTTTACCAAAGCAAAGAAGAGACTTACTAAAAATTAGGTACAAAGTTGAATAACACAAATAAGCCATTAGTAATACAAGTATACATTTTCCATAGCTCGTAATTTTCCACCTTAAAACAAATCTGAAATCGGGTTTATTTCCTGTTGGTAAATTTTTCGTGGTAAATCATCCGCAGCGGAATGATGTCCATCCTTCAGCCAAGAAATAACTAGCTCGTCTACTTTGAGCTTATTTAGCGGTGGGCCATTAACATTGATGAACAACAAGTTAGACAATCTTTGAGCACTTAGTCTATTTCTAATATACGGTAAGTTATCTGAAATTCATAAGGGGAAATCCCCGTTCCCACTCTGTCTACAATCTGCTTGTTAGACTTAAGTCTGATAACGATTTTTCTTGGTCAGCTTTGAAATACTCAGCAAGAAGAATCATCTCTCTATCACCATACAACATCTTTTCCATATCGACCATGTCAGTTGGCAATGTCGACTCATGGAGAACAGAAACTTCATGTATCACGCCTATGATAGGGAATCTTGTGAATAAATTATCAATTAAATCTGATAAACTGATCATTTCTTATTTGTTTATAAATTTAATTTTTGTAATTACACATGAAGGTTTGGTGCCATTACCAAGTTCCCTGCCCCGTCTAGAAAGGGAAAGGGAACAAGGTTCCTGGAAAGTGTTCAGAAGTGAATGGGAATTTACCTCCTTCTTCCCCTTCAATTACCATATTGCTGTTTGCCATGTGCCAAATTACGATGAATTTCAATTAAATTATTACAGTATAATTATTTCCTTGTTGAATTATCGATACTTTTCAGTGGAAAAAAGGATGAAATTTGAAACTTCCAAATCAAGGTAAGTAGACCAACGTAAAAGGAAAAAAAAATTGTAAAATTTTTCATATAATTATGCATACAATCCAAACTTAAAATTTCAGTGTTAATTAAGCTTACAGTATAAATTTTATGCGTATTTTTCTCACAACTTTATGGGTTGATTGCCCTGTGCTGTAAGCGCTCCTATAATAAACATAAGCTTCAGCAATTATTATAGTAGAAAGCAATGGATATATGAAGCTAAGCACTGTATTTTTTGTTTCTGATTTTTTTTCTTAAATAACATCGATCGTTTTCGATCCTTTTTACAAACCAACTCACTACCAATTTTCCATATGTAGAAAGTGCCCACCCCCCATAAAGAAGAATTTTTAAAAAAGTTAGAATGTTTATTTTCAATAAAAAGTTAATATACTGAATTTCAGCTCCGCAAGTTTAACGGCTTGCGAGTTACTCATTTTTTTTCCGCAAAAATTCGGATTCTCACTACCTCCTAGGATCATGGGCGGCGATTAGGGGGGCAAGAGGGGGCAGTTGCCCCCACTTTTTTGAAGTGACGCCTAAATTTATATAGTTTTATTTGGAAATGTAAACAGCGTGTTCACACAATTTGGAGAAAAAAACTGACTTTTCCCTGATTTTCCATGAAAGTTCCAGATTTCCCTGACCTCTGAATAACTTAAAAATATAGAAAAAAGAAAGAAACCCCACCCTCTACACTCCCGATAGTTGGCCTTGTTCTTTTCCGCTTGTTTTTTTTTCGTTTTTTTTTCCAAACGAATGTAAATTTACAAACATGTGCATTAGGGCGTTATTGATTTGGCCTACATATTACACAAATTGTAAAGTTACAAAGTGTGCAGTATACAGAGTACTTAAGATATGGAAAAAATACACATTATAATACCAAGTAATAAATAGTTCATACATGATTTTACTGATTACTAAAAAAAAAAAACATACACACACATTATGTAACACATACTTTTGCTGGTGCAGCTGTTAAATGCAACCCATTTAGAAATTTGTTTTCATCCTTTCTCGCATAGTTTTCTTCTCATTGATCTGAATATCCTTCTTGTTGTCTCCGCAGTTTAATTTTCTTTTCTTCTTCCTCCAACACTTTTAGTTGTTGCTGAATCTTCCGTTTCTCCCTCCTCTTCTCGTCTCCAGCATTTATTTCTCTTTTCTTTCCCAAATACACCTGATACCGTCTCATTGAATTTCTCACTGAATTTGTCATACCTCTTGTAATTTTTAATTCTGATGGTACACCTATTCTCATCACATATGATCCGTTGAGCCACCAGAGATTCTTCTTGTAAGTTCTCAACAATGAGAATTTTATTTATTGTGAAAACCACTTTCAAAAAATGCGTTGCCGTGAAAGAAGATAAAACACAATTTCATAACTGACCATAAGTCAACGAAGTTCTTCCCATTTCCTAAGACTAAGTAAAAAAACTCATCAAGTCCAATACAATCTCTGTCATTGGCTATGAATTCACTCGAGTGTTCCTTAAATTCTTCAGTCTGAGCTTTCACTGTGACCTGGAGATACTATTTCTTCGCTTTCTCAGCCACTTGTCCAGATATCCTCTTGGCACCATGCAATTCTTCTAGAACAGCGTCTACCCTTTTGAGCAAATATGCCAGGATGCAGTTAGATATGTGTTTTTCGCAGAAAATTAGTTTCAGCAACTATATCAGAGAACACTGACTCCCTCAATATCATCATTGAGAACACCAGATTTTGCATCCATTAACAGTAAAGAAATCAACTCTATTTCATAAATTCAATAATTAAACAATGGACCTAAATCGATTTTTCCCTGACTTTCCCTGATTTCACCTGATACATTTTTACTTCTTGACCTTTCCCTAACTTTCACTTATTTTCCAGAATGAGGACCCTGGTAAAGGTTTTGTATGTATTACAGTTTCATAGAAAAAATGGTGCCATATATTTGCTGTTGCGTGAGTACGTATTGGCTATTTGTTTTCGCGTGGAGTTAAGAAAACTACAGGAATTAATATTGCAATTGCATATTTCTTTAAATGTCATAGCATATGCCTGCAGTACTTACTGTATTTCATTTTCTAAGAGTAAAAACATTCATTTAATGGCATGTGTGGAATTAAAAGTACAAGTTGTTCATTAATTCCTAGTTTCAATATAACTTATGCAAAACAAGCGTCATTATTCATTACTATAATTAATATTGTCTCTTCTATGTATTTGTTTTGCAAATTTATTAAATAATCTAATCACACAATTTTCCAGACAGAATTTTAAGATGTTCATGAGCAAGAACTCAAATTTCTTGTTATACTTTCATTCTTTAAGAGTATAAAGGGTTAATACCTACCTGTATTGCTCTTATGAATTTACTTAATAAAATAGAAATTCGATATGCGGTATTTTAAGTAAAAAAAGATAGTATCCTATTAGTTATACAACCTTTCATCAAACAGTGTTAGAAACAATCAGGAAATCTAATACTGATATACAATTGTTCAGATCATGTTTTGCCCCCCTCCACTTTTAACGTTCAACCGCCGCCACTGCCTAGAATATTATGCATTATAATGAAAGCAATATAACATCTCAGTTTGGAAAAAATGCCTAACTTTATACCAAAAGTAATTTCATTTGACTTTGCAATTTTACCGTGATGATCAGGCACACATAGTTACATTCATTTTTTTAAAACAATTTATATATTACAGTGATTCAAAAATGTATTTTTTCCAGTAGTTAGCTCCTCTAAAAACTCACAGGTCTCGAAAGTAGTGCTCTCGAACGGGTCGGGTCGGGTCAACTCGGGTCAGCTCGAGTCGGGTCGGGTCAGCTCGAGTCGAGTTACGGGTCGGATCGGGTTGTCGGGTCAGTCGGGTCAGCTCGAGTCGAGTTACGGGTCGGGTCAGTCGGGTCAGTTCACTTTGGTCAACTGAGTTTAGGTTGAGCTTAAACTCGGCTGGAGTCGAAAGCTGCTGTTTTTCACTAGCTGATTTTCAATTGACTTTATAGAAGCCATAAATCTATTTTGAACACTTGCAGCTAGTGTTTTTATGGTAAATGCTTATTTTTGTACTTGTGTGTACTTTAATTTTAAAATGTGGAAGATTGATTTTACCAATCGACTGTATTAATATCTACGCCAATATGGAGTCTGGGTTTAGAACAAAACTAGAAGTTGTTTAAGCAAATCCAAAAGAAAGATTGGATATGGACGACCAAGCCCAAGCAGCTGTAGCTCAGTGGTAGAGAATTCATCTCTGGTGCATGGTGCCCATGGTTCGATCCCAGCTTGTGCGCGGTGGAGAAACGCCGTGTAGTGAGTTTTCTCGAGGTTCTCCTGTTTCCTCCCACTTTCTTCATTCCACCATTGCATTCATTTCTCATGGTCACCATATCCCTTAGCCTCGGTACAGAATCGAGGGACCTTAAACTGAATATTTCATTTTATTTCACCAACCCCAAGAACATCGATACAGGAATAAGATAAAGATTGGATATGCAAGATTGGATATTGGAAGTGCACAGTAATCTTGCTCTTGGCCTTGTTTTGGTAATCACGAAGTAGCGATGAGCATATTTTCTTGCTTTCCGTATAGTATGAAAGACCATAATCAAAATCACACTTGGTCTTCATTTGTACCGATAAGGCGAGCATTCTTGGCTTTTGTATAGCATGAAAGACTACCAAGACTACGAAATGCAGGACCAAGACTTGACTGTGCAAGACAAAGAATAAGACGCAGTATTGATGACCAAGACCCAGGGTGTGAATTGTTTGAATTTCATTTGTTGGGCTGAAAGTGATGAAATAAAATTAATACTTTATAATTAATTATCATACTGTATTTTTAAATTTTAAATTACAAAATTCATATTATGTATCTTCTTACTTGCAACTATATATACTGTAAAATACGTTTTAATTACCGATAAAGAAAAATCAAAGTGACGCGGGTCCCGGGATCATAAGAACCTATTTGGGAATGAAAGTTGAAGGGTTGAAAAAAATCACTGGTGTTCTTCCGTTTCCTCAACCTTTATCATTGTAGTTAAACGATTTCCTTTTGTCTCCGCCAAGAGACTCTTTCTACTGCCTTCCGAGAAGATCCCCTGCCGTCCGAGCAGGTGAGAACACTGACCTTGAATTAAAATTTCGTCACATAGAACTAAAGCAAGAAAAAAATAAATTTCTCCCACGTCGGACACTGGTATCAGTTATAAAAAGAAATAACCAAACCTCAAAAGTCCCAAATATTCATTAAGATGCATATACAAATCCCCCGCTTGATCTAGCTAGTGTTTAACGTGTAAGACTTCGTTACACGTGTTCCGGGCTTAATTCCCAATGGGAGTGCATTTTGGCGTTCACCCAGTGTCGTGACCATAGTGCTCTCAAACGGGTCGGGTCAACTCGGTCGGGTTGTCGGGTCTGGTCAGCTCGGGTCGGGTTGTCAGGTCAGGCTACTCGGGTCGGGTAAGTCGGGTCGGGTCAATTGGGTCAGCTCGGGTCAGGTTGTCGGGTCAGGTCAATCGGATCGTTTCACGGGTCGGGTCGGATCATCGGATCGGGTCTGTCAATTTGGGTCACGGGTCGGGTCGGGTCAGTCTGCAACCCGACCCGACCCGACCCGTTGAGAGCACTACTCGAAAGCCAAGTAGTAGTATAAGTCCTATTGCTATTATTACAATTAAAAATATCAATATCCAAAATATCTGAAGTTTTTTTTTTTTCACTTGGTTAGATTTACTCACCTTAGGTAAGTAGTAAGAAATGGAAAAGGAAGGGAAATGAAGGTCTTGAAAGTAAAACGAAGACAAATTTACCAGTCTTCAGAAGATACTGTCAACAATGCAGTGAGCAGAATGGGTCGGTAGATCATACTGAGTAGGTGTGTCGCAGTGGGTCATGGTGGGTGGTGGGTCGCAGTGGGTCACGGTGGGTGGTGGGTCGCAGTGGGTCATGGTTGTTGGTGGGTCGCAGTGGGTCATAGTGGGTTGTGGGTCACAGTGGGTCATGGTGGGTGGTGGGTCACAGTGGGTCGCATGCTGTTGACCCACGACCCACTGACCCACTCAGAAAACTTGACCCACTAACCCACCGACCCACTGACCACTCCATCTCTGCATCATAACATAAATCCTGTCACCTCTTTCAGAGATCTTGATGTTATAATTGACAGTAAGCTTACTTTTGCGGATCATATAAGCACAATATCTTGTACTGCTATGAGAAAATTAGGACTCCTTTATCGCTTCACTAACATAAAAAATCCTAGTTCCTTAAGCTTGTTCTATAAGTCATATGTTGCTCCCATTATTGAGTACTGTTCTCCTATTTGGTCTATGTCCTGCCCTACTCATCTGAAAAAATTAAATTCTGTAATAAATTTCTTTTTAGCCATTGTATCCTACCGAGTACCACTGGCGCAAATCCCGGGGGGGGGACGAGGGGGACATGTCCCCCCCAATCTTGGACCTGGGGGGGACTGTACCCTCCAATAATCTGATTTAAAAAGTGCTTTTTCGGATAAGTGTCATTATTTATGTCCGACTGCTCCAAAGGAATGTAAGATAAAATTGATTTCTCTTGGCTTTTCCATTTTTTTTTCTAAAAAAGAATCGTATTCTGTAGTATTTCAAACTGAACGTCGTGCTGTAGTGAGTTTAGTAGTCTCATCAATATGTATTAATTCCGCTTCCGCTATTTGGGCACAAATTGCAATAAATGCCAGAGGAGGATATGCCCCTCTCCTCATGCTGGAAAGTTGTCTCAGCTGTAGGTACGGGCACACATTCCGGGGAAATGGGGAGACATGTCCCCCCCCCCAACATTGGAACTGGAGGCTCTCCCAATAATCCGATTTGAAAAGTGCTTTTTGCAGATAACTGTGATGAGTTGTGTCCGACTGGCACAAAGGAAAGTGAGATGAAATTTGTTTCTCTTGGCTTTTCCATTTTTAATGAAAATGAAGGCGTGCGACTGTGCGTGACGTAACCTGATATGAAATCTCATCTCCTCCTCTCCCCTAGGCCCTAGCACACGAAGAGTATATAGACTATCCAACGTCAGTAGAACCCATCTTTTCAGTAAATGCGCATTTAATCTATTTGTAGTATCAGCCTAGGCATCTACTCATGCTTCGTAAGCTAACTAACTCTATAGCCTATGGAATCCGGAGGTTCAATGCCGCGTTCACAAAAGCTCTCCACTGACTTCTATTTTTAGCCAACTGGATCCAGTTTCTAGTTTGTATTCCTATCTCTGCGAGATCCATCTTAATATTGTCTTCCCATCTGCGCCTAGATTTTCTTAAAAGTCGTTTTCCGATTGGTCTTACTGCTAACACTTTGAAAGCGTTCCTACTTTCTTCCATCTTGGCTACATGTCCTGCCCACCTAAGCCTCCTAGACTTGATGACCTTAACAATGTTTGGTAAGCCGTATAATTTACGTAGTTCGTCGTTATGAAGTTTCCACCATTCCCCATTCCCGTTCCTCTTGGTCCGAATATTTCTCTCGGGATCTTGTTCTCAAATACTTTCAGTCTATGCTCTGCACTCAGTAAGCGACCATGTTTCGAAACCATACAGAACAACAGGTATGATTATCGTTTTATACATTTTAAGCTTCAAATCCCTCGACAGAATTCGCGACGACAAGAGGTTTTGAACTGAATAATAACACGAATTCCCTGTTTTTAGTCGACATTTAATTTCTTCGTGAATATGATTTTCGTCTGTTAATATTGATCCTAGATATTTGAAAGAATCCACTTTATCAAAAGTATTATTTAAAATTTTAACACATACATGAATTGCCATATTACGGTCCCGACGCACTTCCATGTATTTAGTTTTCTCTGCATTTATTTCTAAACCCATGTCCATGCAAGCGCGTCTAATAAGACCTTTGCATTTCTTTCTATTTTTCTCCTATCATCCCCTACTAAGTTTACATAATCAGCGTACGCATAACCTGGTGAACATTGTTCAGCTCTAGGCCCTGGTTGCTATCTTTGATTTTCCTTATAGCGTATTCCAGGACAAAGTTGAATAATAATGGCGACAACGCATCTTCTTGTTTCAGGCCATTGTTAACGTGAAAGCTCGTGGCCAAATATTTTCCTACCCGGACTTTACTTTGGGATTCATTTAAACATGCCTTAATTGATCTAATTAGCTTTATCGGTATTCCAAATTCTGTAAGAACGTTGTACAATGTTTCTCTCCTAACCGAGTTATAAGCCTTTCTAAAATCAATAAATAGTTGATGTACCGGACTACTGTATTCCCGCTTGTTTTCAAGTATTTGGCGAATGGTAAATATTTGGTCGATAGTTGATCTATTTCGTCTAAATCCACACTGATAATTTCCAAACATTTCATCTGCGTATGGGGTCAATATTGCTAATAGAATGTTTGAAAGGATTTTATAGGATATTAACAGAAGAGAGATGCCTCGATAATTATTGCAGCCAGTTTTGTCGCCTTTCTTGTGGATTGGAACAATGATTGATTCTTCCCACTCTTGTGGCAATTCTTCCTTGTTGTAGATAAGGAGAATGAGTTTGTGTATCTTGTTCCACAATTTTTTTGCCTCCAGCTAAAATTAACTCAGCCGGAATTTCGTTTACACCCGAGATTTGTGTTTCTTTAATTTCTTTATAGCGATTTTTACTTCTATTCGATTGGGTTCTGGAATATATGGTTCTGCGGTGTGTATCTTCCTTTCTCCACGCACATTAGTTTTTGGCTGCGTGTTAAGCAAATCGTCAAAGAAATCTTTCCATCTATTTAAAATGCTGTCTGTATCAGTGAGAACTGTTCCATCAGCTTTCTTTCATATATAAGAACGAGGTTCATAGCCTTTCTTAAATTCGTTGATCCCTTTATACATGTCCCGAATGTTTTTATTTTTACTATTATCTTCAAGTTCCAAAATTTTAGCTTTCAAAATATCGCGTTTCTTTGTTCTAAGAGTTTTGGAAGTTCCTCGCCTGATGTCTACGAAATTTTGTGTAGTTATTTCATTCGGATTTTGTAGCCAACGTAATTTTGCCTGTTTTCTCTTCTCTGCTAGTTCGAACCATGGTTTGTTCCTACGTATTTCCGCGTGTCCCAATTTTTCTTTTGAGAGAGGATGTTTCGTAAGCAAAGAAAAGAATTCAATTGCTGGAACATTTTTCTCTATAATCTTAAGGTTACATCTGTTAAGTAAAGAGTATAACATGCGTCAGATTTCCGAAACGATTCCTGTAATGTTATTGAGATTATAATAATTTTGCTCAAAGAGTATTGTTGCGTCATACATAATTGATATTCTTTCTTCATGGTTTTGGGGAAGGCGTCATTTATATTATTATATTACTATAAAACAATTTTAACGTGGATCTTTGTGGATGCCTAATTAGAAACATACCAATTATAAATATGCATGTATTCAGATTTCAGAATGTTTTCACATCAGTGATTTGTAATACTGATATGTACTACTACTTCATCTACATCACTTAATATATAATATACTCTACAACAGTTGATCAGATTCATCTACCGTAATATGAGTTTCATCTCCCTTATCTAGAATAAGCCTCAAATCTGCCCACCTTCCAATGTTGAAGACAACCAATGGCGTATTTAGGATTTTCTTTCAAGGGCTATGCCCAACACAAGGAAGGAAGTGGGCAATTGCCCACCTGAGTTTGAGAATTAAATATATTTTAATTTATGCATTTTGAAGTTATAATGGCAAGAATTACAGATCGATAAATCCTATATGATATGATACAAAAATTTAGAGGTGAATCTAACCCTTTATTCTATTCATACAGGAAAAAGAAAACATCCTCTTGGCCGTCCTAATTTCCCGGGCTAATTATTCCCCCGTTTTGATTTTCTTTAATGCAAACATTTCCTTCATTTAAAAATAACTAAACGATATAATTGTTCCTTTGTTATAATAACTAAAGTCCTGTCATGTTGATATCCGCGCATGTTGGTGTGGTACATTAGTTTCGCTTATCAACTCTTCTTAGTTTTGGTGTTACTGATGACGGCCAACTTGAATCACAACTGACAACGGTCGATAAAGTATGATAGGCGAAATGAAAGTAGTAACGTCAAGAAAAAGAAACAGAAAAATAGAAAGGATGACAGAAAGAACTATTAAGGACGCAGTTCTTATATGGAATGAAATTTGACAAATACAGTATTATTTCTGAACAAAAAGCATAAGAAAATGGAAAGTCAATGACATTCTTAAAAATGGTAAGAAGGATTATTGTTGTACGTGGAATGCGTAAAACTAACAAATTATTTCGAGGGGAGAATGAGCCCGATAGCCTCCTAAATACGTCACTGAAAACAATTCTGCTCCCCTGATCCGTCAGAGCATTGTTTTTCAACTTCATAAATATTTTGAACATTATATATATATATATATATATATATATATATATATATATATATATATATATATATATATATATATATATATATATATGGGAACGTCTTACCTGTCCCCCCCAATGTTGAAGACAGATTTGCGCCTTTGCCGAGTACCTCACCTTCGAACACTTCCAAAAACTGATGTTTTAACATTTCTCAATATCAAACCTCCCCTAGTGAGAAACAAAATTTCTGACCTAATATTTTTCCATAAAATTGTAAATGGCCATATATCATGTGAACAGTTATAAAGTCAGATCAATTTTCGCGTACCCGCTAGAACAACACGATCTAGTGATCTCTTTTACACTTGAGCTGGGGGGTTAATATTGTCCAAAGGTCCCTTCTAAACAGAATTGTTAGCACGTATAATGTTAGCAGAAACTGTAGACGTTTTTTCAAATGAGCATACCTTCAGATCATCTATAAATAAACTATCTTTGTAATGTTGCCATTGTACTGTACTATCTTGATTTCAAATTGTTATTCTATTGTTATGTTACATAATTGTTAAAATGTTTCAGCGTAAAATGGCCTAGTGCTGTATCTGAAACCTATTAAAAATAAATAAATAAATAAAATAAATAAGTATTGTGTACGTAGGATACTTGAAGAGAGTACTTGAAACTACACACATGATTTGGCTCGACTCGACTCGAAATTCGACCCGAATTCGAATCGAGTTGGAGGAAATTTTTTGAACCTAGTTATCGAGTCGAGCTCAATGATGTCTGTTTCGAATCGAGTCGAGTTTCAAAGAAAACTCGCTCGAACTTGTTCGTGCCCATCCCTACGAGTAAGGCAGTATGGCATTTTGGTCAGTGTTATGTGAAAATTTTCATATAGCTGTCAGGTTAGAATTTGTTCTTTCATCTACATAAACCGATTCAGAACGTGCAATAATAATAATAATAATAATAATAATAATAATAATAATAATAATAATAATAATAATAATAATAATAATAATAATAATAATAATAATAGTGATACTAGTAGTAGTACGGAAAATTGAAGTAACGTAACAGGCCCGCAACCAACCACAGAGGTTTGGGAGGGCCATGATCATTTTAGGGGGGGGGGCAAGTCATTTAAAATTCTCTTACACATAGCTAAATTGTGTCTTTTGTATTAATAATAGCATTTTGTGTTAAGGTCTAGGGGAGCCACGAAAAGTTTCGGGGGAAGGCCCCCCTAGCCATCCTCTACTTGCGGGTCTGTAACGCATTCTTTTTTCAAATAGTCAAATTTTCAGATCTTTCGAAGTAGGTAACAGTTACTTTTTGGGGCAAGTAACGTGTTACATTTTAAGGTAAAGTAAATTAACTTGTAACACGTTACATTTTTACAAGTAACTTACCCAAAACTGGTACACAGTTCACTGTTAGATAGGACTATAGGTCTCCGCAGCCGATGTCCCACATGTCTACCAATGTTTACCACACAGCATCATCAATGGCGACTGCAATGGGCACATGTTCATCTTCATTGGACCTCAGAGCAATGGCACAACGTTCACATCGATTACCTTCTCAGAATCCTTTGTCTTTCAGCTGAAGCTTGATAAGAGGCAGTGGTGGTCCCATTATGATTTGGGAAACCTTCATATTGTCATCCATGGTCCCGGTAGTGCATATGGAAGGCTCCATGATTGTTCCTAGCTATCGGCAGATCATTGTTTATTACGTAAATCCATTAATGTTGGCCATATTTCAAGCTTAGAATGGCTTCTTTCAGCAGGACAACGCTCCCTGTCGCAAAGCTAACGTTGTGTTCAGTGGTTTCAGGAGCACAATGGTAAATTTCAGTTGCTGTAATGGACACGAAAGTCATCAGTTCTTAACTCAGTTGAACACGTTTAGTATATCGTTGAACATCAGATCCGAGCACATCGATCCCTTTGGCAGGATTTACAGGAATTAAGTGAGTTGTTTGTGCAGATGTAGTGTTCCAGGTCCCATTGCATTCATTTCAAACCACATTGCTGCTATCCTGCGAGCTACATGCGAAGATACTAGATATTAGACAAGTGGTGTCAGTGCTCTGGTTTGCCAATGCTGTAATGAAAATGTGGAGTGTAGGCTATGTTGTTTCGGCGCGTCGAAGAATGGCATAGAACATATGTTGAAAAGTTTTACGAGAAACTAGGAGTGGATGCGATTCCTATAAGGAAAGAAAGAAGCTATTTCCATTCTGCTATGAGCTGTAGGCCGGACATCAGCTACTATTTGGTGACAGGGGCGTCATTTAGGGGGGGCAGGGAGGGGCATTTGCCCTCCTGAGTTTGAGATTTATATAGATTTTTATCAATAGAATAGTAGTAAGTCAGTGAAAAACGCGAAATTTTACTTATATCAAGGGGTCTTGCCCCCCCCCCCAGTCAAATATGAAATGACGCTACTGTTTGGAGAGGACAGACTTGTATTGGGGAAAAGTCAAGTTCACAGAGAGCTACTGCAAACCATATTGAAAGAGCCTTGAAGTCAATTTACAACCTAATTAATCGTAATCTCTGGTTAAAGAGGTGTCGCAAGAAACGTACTCCAAAGCTCTTTCGAGAACACACTACAGAAGGTTGCACCAATTGCAGACGAAAAATCCCTTTTGGTCTAGTGGCTAGCACGCTTGACTTCGGTTCACGTGGTCCCGGGTTTGATTCCCTGTTGGGGATACAGTTGAATAACCAAAGTGGTTCGGATTCTACTATAATCGGTAGGTTCACTCACGTTTTCTTTAGCCTAGCAGGCATAATCGCTAAACTAAATTAAAAAAAAAAAGCGGACGGTTTTATGAACACCATCTAGCAGGAGACAGGTGAAAATTATCACAGCGACGGCTTTCTTTCAACTCTTCAGATTCCTAATCGATTGGTTATTGACCCTTGGTCTTTTTAAACGGACCGTGGTATAACGTAAAACCTGTGAGAAGTTTATGAAGATGAGGATCGCGACTGGACGCGTATACAATGCATGCAAACCTCCCCTTAATGGAAACTTCGATGCCGAACGATTGCAATATTGCAGGGGTACCAAATACGGAATGATAGGTGGTAGTGAAATGGATTTTTTTTTCGGAGGTTAGTGCATCTCAAAATTGTCAGTATATAGGCGGATTTTCATGCCCGCGTTAGAACGGAAGCATCACATGTAGCGTATTCATCGTAAATTATTTTCGTTTTCATACATCCGTGCGTGTATTGCGCCAAATTACTACTCGCTAGGTAATGCGCATGCGTAAAATAGAAAGTTTGCGACTTTAGTTTGTGATAATGGATTCCCGAAGGAGAGCTATCGTTTTAGCTGGAATATATTATATTTCAAAACGCCGCCGTCAGAAGTATGTTAGGAAAATGTGATGGGTTCACCCCATTTTCCAGCTTCGACGAGAATACGGAATATACAGGAACCTTTTCTCTGAATTAAAATCCGATCCGGATAAATTTTATAAAACAAATAAAAATATTTATAAATCATACTAAAGCATGTTTCAAATTACATTGCTTTTATTTTATATAGGGATTGATAATTTGTACATACCAGTTATTGTATGAACCATCTATTGTTCCCGGTAATACAACTAATTAATTACACAAATATAAAAGTACTAACCATCGATACCAATATTTTCAGCAATTTGATGGCATGTTTTTCTCCTTAATACTGAATCCTTGTATTTCGGATACTTAAGGTTGTGCAAATTTTGTTTTCTCTTACTTGTTCTACGAGCAGTTCTTCAAACGTTGTTCTTACCTCCGCCATGTTAGTCAGTGAATACAATAGTGTACGCGCGCTACTTCCGTCAGAATTGAACAAATTTCTACTCTGACGCGAGTGTAGCGCGCCATCTCCGATGCGTGATTTCATTGGCTGTTTAGCACAATCGCTCGCAACTCACGGAGGTAAAGGACACATGAAAATCCGCCTTATATCGTAAACAGCCGTTTGATGCGTATGAGTTTACACTTCAAAGCTTAAAAGATAAGTGGGCATATTCCTTAACAGTTTGCATCAAACAAAATTTGCAATCTAGATTGCGATAATTGGCAAGGAGTTAGAATAACTTTTTGCGTTGCTGTACGCATAATTATGTGAATACTGATACGGAATGACCCCCGGGTCAGTTACAACGAAATGGAGTGGTTTTTCTTACTCTAACTGAGGCCACTGGACGCATTTTTGCCGATTCTAAACGTTTCAGTATTCGCGCGCTACCCTAGCCAGTTAGTTTAAGTTGGTAATATAAAATGTAGAGAAAAATTTGGGCGTCTTTAATGTGCCCATTTGATGCCGAGAACAAAACCCAACCAACCCCTGCGGTGCTTCTAACCCGTTCCTACTACTACTACTACTTTTCCTCCTGCTACTACTTATACTATTGATCCGTATAGTAAAACTACAAGCTTATTTTAATGAAAAAGTGTTATGAAATTAAAAAAAAAAAAACCTCCTTGGGCTGGGTTTGGCAGGCAACCCACGCCAAAAGCAACTTTCATTACTAGCACGCTCGGTAACTCACTTTTTTGAGTGTTATTTTCAATCTTATTTTAATGAAAAAAGTTATGAAGATTTAAAAAAAATTAAAAATGACTTCAATTACTAGCACGCTCGGCTGCAAGGGCTAACAGCAGGTAAACGCTTTCTGTCATGTATATGTCATATATATATATATATATATATATATATATATATATATATATATATATATATATATGCAGGGTGCGAATTAACGGGGGATGAGGGGGATTTTCCTTCGCAATTACATTTTGTTTCCCCCCAAAGAAGTCAGCTGAAGTATCCCCACCGGGGATGCTTGCTATCCCCCCCCCCCAAACTATGCTCAGTATAACTACAAATTTCTTCGGAATGACCGATGTAAACTATTCAGTTTTGGTCATTTCTACTTACCACCTAATTACTCACTATTTTCAACGTTATTTAGTTGAACTATACTATTATGACTATGGTTGTTACTTGCAACTGTACCTTCGTACCCTTCAGTTCGTTATCGTTCGTGAATTTGAATGTACTAATTGCGTATAACAAAGCCACATATGGATTTATAAATGTTCTTAGCGGTTGGCCAAGAAGAAGTAAACAAATAGCTTCTTCCACCATACTTGGAGAAGTTCGGACATGTCATATTCATCCTCTACATTTGTATCGATTATCATATTATTTTAATTTTTGTTATAACATGTTATTTCATTTTCCAGTATACTCTTTGTTAGCACATGGTCTTCATTTCCTAGCAGTTTGTGTGTATGCAACTCAAAAGTTGCATTTAATTTGTGATGATTAGCATAGTAATCACTGCCTTTTACAGTTTACGGAAATGAACTTTTGAAATACTCAAAATCTGAGATATAGGTATTCTCTCGTAGACTAAGTATATTTTAACGTACTCGTTGGGGATACGCTCCTTGTGAGCAGACATGTTAGTGAAGGTGATTTTTAAGTGAATAAGCGCATAATTGAAGAATTGTTTCAGCATTTGTTAATACGACTGGTTCTCCGTGTCTGTATAAGCATTTCAGCTAGAGCAGTTTTTTTTTTTTTTTTTTTAAAGTTAACTCTTCATTTTTCCATCTTTCTTTTCGGTGTACAGTTTGCTGTCCACGCTAATAATGTTGTCTGAAAAACTTCAATGTAATGTTTTACTTTATTTGAATAACGTAGCCCATAATGAATCAACTCATCTGCAACCTAACAGTAAAGTAATTGTAAATGTTGACTTCCTGAGCCCCATCACGGAATCGATATTTGGAGGGAAAAAAGACGTGAACAGCGCAGCTTTAGCGGGGAGTAGAAACACAAGCTCGAAATTTGAATTGAGAATATTAAATATTTGGTCTTCGATTTGACCTTGATGTTAGAAATCGAGACAAGCAACAATCCATTTCTTGTTTGATAGGCTAATATCTAGATTTTCTTTTTTCTTTTTCTTTTTTTAAAAGTATGTCCGATTTAACTGATAATTTTAGTGGTTTTCATAAGACTGAAGTTTTTTTTTCCTACATGTATGTAATAACCAGGGGAATAGCCAAGGGGAGGGCCATCGGGGCCAGGCCCCCCCAAATGATTTGCTGCCCCCCGTAATGACCAGCTTTTAAAACATCATAGTAAAATTATCTCGCTTCATTCATTTAAAAGTAACAAAGTTTATTGACAAATAATAATTTATGGTAAAATAGTATGAAGAAATATTGTTTTTCCATACCGATCGAAAAATAGTATGGTATATCTTCCTTATACCAAACGAAAAATAGGATTCTTTTTTGTGACAACAGATTACACAATTTATTGCGATTTATATTTGACAGTTTGAAGACAAACGTTTTAACAAGGTACTATAAATACAGCCATAAAACAAAGGTACTAAACTGATTTGTAAGTACAGTATATTTTAATATGCTTTAACAAGTGTTTTAAAAGACATAGAGGATGGAAAATTTGGTGAGAGTGTTTTTATTCGTTTTGGAATTCATTTGCTCTCTCTTTTATTTCTACCTAGCGTAATAAAATAATTGTTTTTTATTCACGAATAATAAATAAATATTTTTGTCAGGAAACCGTAAAGAAATTAAGTGAAATTTCAAAGAAAATCAATCTTGTGTAGATAGGTTCTGTATACAAGGTCTTACATTTAAATATAAAGGTAACCAAGAAAAGTTTTGTTGCATTTTCACTCACCACCTTCTAACATCGATATGTCACCTAACCTGGAAGATCAAAAATAGTCCCCATCAGCATCGACGACCTTCTGAAAACGATCTGGAAGGTGATGGAATCCATCGCGGTAGAACTTGGTGGGCCGTGAAACGAAGAAGGTATAGGTGCATTTTGGACTTTTACTAGGGATTTGAACTGGCGTTCTCTAAGGTGATTGTCCAAAGATTAGACAGGTGCAATACCCGGGGAATATAGTGGTTGTAATATTGTTTCCCATCCAAGGCGGAGAATGGTGTTCTGAGTCATCCTAGCCCTGTGGGACTTAGCGTTGTCCAGTAAACGAGGACCCATTTGCAATTCAGAAGTGATGGCTCCAGAGTTTTGAGTTTTTCTTGAGCACAGCTCAACTGCTGACACTACACAGTTGCACTGATACTCTGACCAGCTGGTAGCAGTTTCCAATGCACGATGCACCAAACACACAGAAGGACCTTCTTCTGGTGCAGTGCTGGTTTCGGTTGTTTTGAAATCGGTTCATGAGATGCTAATCAATGATGATGGCGCCGTGGAGCTTCGTATAGGACCCACTTTTTTTTTTTATCAGATGTCAACACCCTGTTCAGAAATGGCTCCGAAACAGTAAATAAACACAGGCGACTGCCGCGTTGCCTTCTGGCCCGGAGTCAAAATATGTGGGACCCATCGACCCAACTTGTAGTGTAGAACTTTCTTTCAGGCCTCAAAATCACTAGGAGCAACACATTTTTTTTGGCTTTGAACATTGTGGCTGGCCCCCCTCAAAAACGACGGGTCCCTCCTACACAAACCTGCTGGCTACACCCCTGGTAATAACGCAAAGTGGAAGATGTCAATATGACTGGAAAAAATAACATATGCTTGTGATCATGGCTATCGCTCGGGCCGAATTATTAAATGAATAAACCTTAGAGAGCTACTGGGACAAGAATGAGTACAACATTTAAACACGTTCAGAAAGGTTTGGTGGGGTGTGTGTGTATGTCAGACAATATAAACGTATGATACATAGTTATTGTCGGTATGTTTATTAAATTAATAAATCTCGTATTTATTACAGATGTCACACACGCACACGCACACGCACACGCACACACACACACACACACACACATATATATATATATATATATATATATATATATATATATATATATATATATATATATATAGATAGATAGATAGATAGATAGATAGATAGATAGATAGATAGATAGATATAGGTATAGATATATAAAGATATATGGGGAGTAGGGCATTATTGTCTCAGTTTGAAATTTGCACCTTCAGACTTTATGTCCTGTTGGCCTAATTTTATCCCCCCCAATATAGATTATCTAATTGGCACACTGTATATATGTCATGATTGATGTCCTATTTGTATCGGCCAATAAGATCAGAGGATACCTGAAACGTTTGGGATTCACAAATATGCGACTGGACCCACTCTAGTTGCCTACCGATAATCCAGTATCATGAAAATGCCATAATTTGAGGATCGTCTAGTGTACTCTTAAGAAAGCATGATTACTAAATTGAAGAATTATTCCAGCGTGCATCTGATGTAACTGAGGAAAGCTCAAGTCGGTATGATCATGAGGTTGCCATCAATGCCATTTGGAATTCCAATGGTTTGGCAGGAACAAATAAATCATGTTGATTACTGTTATTTTTGTGTACGTAAAGTATCTGGTTTCAATAAGGAAAACAAAAAGCACATTAGGTATCCGAACCTTCCATCAGCCATAACACCTGTGCCACATGGGCCCGATATTGCTATTTCAGTACCACTAATAAAGTTGCTAGAGAGTGTTCCTTCCCATCTTCAAGTGCGGAGGAAAGTGATGATGCCTTTATACCTAATGTTGAAGATAAGGAAAAAAACGTTTTTTCAATCGATGTGACTTAAATAATTTGGTGCGCGACTTTCTTCTTACTAAAGAAAAGAATGAAATTTTAGCATCACGATTAAAAGAGAGAATCCTGGGAAAAATTCATATTGTTACAGAAACCGGGAAGAAGAATTCGGACAGTCTTTTTTCGTCGAGGAGAACTTGTGTTTTGCTGTGATATCTCTGACTTGATTCAACGTCTTGCAATTGTTTGCTAAGCAAGGGACTGGCTTTTATTTATTGATTCGAGTTAAAGAAGTCTTAGAGGTATTTTTCTGCACAAAATGAACTTGCTTCAGTGCCAGTCATCCATTCAACGTCTCTTCATAAAAACTACCACAATTTAGCCACGGTTTTGCACAAAGTGAAATACAATGAACACAGTTGGTTACTGTGCTGTAATTTGAAAATGTGCGATATCATACAAATAGAATATACGAAGTTCTCTTGCTTTCTTTGTGAATGGGACTCTAGGTACAAGGATAGACATGGGTTAATTTCCTGAGGGCCCAAGAGGAAACAGTTCGTGCCAGGAGTAAAAAAATATTATAAACCGTCCATTAATTGATCCTCAGTATGTGTTACTGCGCCATTACACATAAAACTGGGAATCATGAACACGGGCGTCGCCAGAAACTTTCACAGGGGGGTCAAGAACAAACGCTAAAAATACACACACACACACACACACACATATATATATATATATATATATATATATATATATATATATATATATATATATATATATATATATATATATATATATATATATATATATATATATATATATATTGGTCTAGGAATTAATTCGTGCGGTTGGTACGCACACATTGAAGCTGTAGTACAAACACAAAATACATAAATACCTTAAGAAAAATATTGTCCATCGCTAGCCACCACTTTCGCCCATCTGTCAGGCAATGTACGGATTCCGTGGCGAAAGAAGTCCTCATCCTTGGAAGCGATCCAGTCAGAGACCCATGTTTCGATATCTTCTGAAGAAGTAAACCGCTGTCCAATCAAATCGTTGTTCATGCAATCGAACAAGTAGTAGTCCGAAGGAGCAACGTCTGGTGAATACGGCGGGTGGGGTAAAACTTCCCATCCGACATTTTCTAAATAGGTTTTGACCGGTTTTGCGACATGTGGGCGAGCGTTATCATGTTGAACAATAAGTTTATCATGTCTGTTCTCCCATTCTGGTCGTGTTCTGGCCAGAGCTTGCTTCAAACGCATTAATTGTCGTCGATAACGTTCTCCATTCATAGTTTCACCCGGTTGCAGCAGCTCATAGTACACCACACCTTTCATATCCCACCATGTGCACAGCATAACCTTTGCACAGTGAATATCTCGTTTTGGTTGTGATGGACCTGGTTAACCTGGTTTCACCCAGGCCTTTTTTCGTTTAGGGTTCTCGTAATGGATCCACTTCTCATCACCCGTAATAATTCGATGCAGAAACCCCTTTCTGCTCTGTCGTTGAAGCAGCAATTCGCAAATGGCTTTTCGTCTTTCAACGTCTCTGTCTTTCAATTCATGTGGAACCAAATATGACATCTTTTGAATCATTCCCATGGCTTTCAAGCGTTTGGAGACTGTTGTTTGATCAACGCCTAATGCTGCTGCAAGTTGTTCCTGCGTTTGACACGAATCCTGCTCGAGCAATGCTGTCAATTCTTCGTCTTGAAATTTTTTTGGCTGTCCAGCTCGCTCTTGGTCTGCCAAGCCGAAATCACCACTTCTAAACCGTGTAAACCACTTCTGACACGTTCGCTCAGCTAGAGCATGGTCACCATACACTTCCACCAAAATACGATGACTTTCAGTCGCACTTTTCTGCATGTTAAAGTAATGAAGCAGGACACCCCGCAAAAACACTTTATCAGGCACAAATTGCGCCATGTTCACTTAACTACAAACTAGTGTTGTTGACGCTTTAATCCACTGCCCTATACTACGAACGATACGCGATGACAGGGGTTTGCAACACATGTGTGGATACACGGAACTGTGGGACGCTCCGTTCGTTGCGCCATCTCTTGTCCACCCGCACGAATTAATTCCTAGACCAAATATATATATATATATATATATATATATATATATATATATATATATATATATATATATATATATATATATATATATAGGGTGAGTCAAAAGTCCTTAGACACCTGCATAAGTTTGAAAATCGACGGGAAAAGTAAAAAGTGATGATCGGAACAGAGATTTGATGAGGGGCCGCATCTTTTGGAGTGTATGTCATTCATGGCCGCCATCTTGTAATCCACCATTTTGGATTCAAGTCATTTTTTCTAATATTAAGGGGGATGTATGACACATCAAATAACACTAGCTTGATCTCAGAAATTCAGTGGTGTAATTTGTTTTTCCCTATCTTGTACAGTTTAGAAGTTATTAATGTTCAAAGGTGGGAAATTACCTTGATACTGACCCATTTCTCTCTTTGTTCCAGGTGCTCTAAAATGGGCTTGACACGTGAACAGAAGATCGAAATCATCCTTATATCAGGGGAACGCAGCTACCGAACAATGCAGCTGACTACAACAGACGGCACCCAAACAGAGAACTGGTATCGCGCAGCACGGTGGCTCACGGGATCACCAAATTCCCGGAGACGGGCTCTGTTCAAGATAGGGCACGTAGTGGGCGACCAAAGACTGCCACCAATGAGGAAACTGCAACGGCGGTTGTTGCGTCGTTTGTGAAAAGTCCTATACGAAGTACCCGTCGTGTGTCCCTAGCATGTGCAATAAGCTAATCCTCCGTTGTCCGGATATTGCACCCCAATCAATGGCATCTTTGCAAGCTGCACATGCAACATAAACTGAACGAGGATGACCCTGATCGCCGGTTGGAGTTCTGCATGTAGGCTACTGAACAACACGAACTGGATCCTGCGTTTGCCAAGGGCATATGCTTCAGCGACGAGGCGTATTTCACTTTGAACGGGAAGGTTAATCGACGTAATTGTCGATACTGGTGTGACGCAAATCTGAACTGGGTTGACCCGAGTCGAGAACATAGTCCAGCGAAGGTGATGATGTGGTGTGGCATATGGGACATCCGCATCATTGGGCCATTTTTCATTTACAACACCTTAACTGCACCACAGTATCTGATGCTGCTGCAGGACCTTGTGTTCCCTGCCACACTGAACACTGACAGCATTTTCCCATCTTATTTTCAGCACGATGGAGCCCCTCCACAATATGGACTTGGTGTCCGTGAATGGTTGGATGAACTACTGCCAGAGAAGTGGATTGATCGCCCTGGTCCCGTGGAGTGGCCGCCCAGATCCCCTGACTTAACGCCCCTTGATTTTTATCTATGGGGACATCTTAAGCAGATAGTGTATGCTGAGACAATCCGTGATTTGAGACACATGGAGGAAGGTATGCAACAAGCCTGTGACCAAATTTCAGGAGACATTCTCCTCCGCGTGCAGTCAGAGTGGTTGCGGCGACTACAGTTGTGCATTGCACGACATGGACAACACGTAGAACATGTGTTGTACAGGGTGCGGCACGTAAAACCGGCCCGTAAAGTGAACACATAAAATGAAATGTAATGTATTGAATATGATTAACTACAACACATAAATGAAATGTAATGTATTGAATATGACTACTCACCTTCACAGTAGCCTTCACAGCAGGTGCTGAAAGTGTCCTCCGCCCACTTCAACACACATGTGAGCACGATTGAGGAGATTCATATATACCCTTGTCAGTTCTTATGTTGTAATGCTATTGGTGACATCCTGGATCCTGGTCTTGAGTTCCTAAATTGTGTGTGGATTTGTTTCGTATACTCTTCCCTTTAACAGTCCCCATAAGTAAAAGTCACCACTGGCAACATTGCTCAACAGCCATGAACAGAAATGCACCCTCTTCTGCAGGTCAGGCTCCTTCAGTTCTTGCACAACACTTATCCGGTACGGTTTTAACTTCAGTCCCCTTAAAACACGTCTGCAACTTCTCTCACTCGCATGAACCTGTTGACTCAATCTCCTGGTTGACTTTCGAGGACTTCTTGTTATTATCTCCTCCACCTGCATCTTTAATTCAGGTGTGCAGACAGATGGTCGTCTGTTCCTGGGAGCATTTTGAACCGATCCTGTACGCCGCCATTTTTCAATCAATTCCTGAATGGTGCTTTTTGCTAGCACAGAACGTCCTGGAAATTTCTCCCGAAACAAATTCTTTGTTTTCACAAAAGATCCAGTGAGAATGAACCCTTCAACAATGGCAACACGCTCGGGTATCGAATACGGCATTATCACACACTGACACTCACCCGGCTTAACACAACGAGGCCTTTTTCTCAACTGGTTTCGACAAGTTTCACTGGCTGCGGCTGCACGTGACTGCTGCAGGTCACGTAAGTCGATCCGACCTCGACACGCCATCTCTTGGTAGGAAGGTAGATTATTTAAGTGTTGCCAAAAACACAATATACCAGAATATTACGACAGGCCGGTTTTACGTGCCACACCCTGTAGCATTCAGTATCAAGGTAATTTCCCACCTTTGAACATTAATAACTTCTAAACTATACAAGATAGAAAAAACAAATTACACCACTAAATTCCTGAGCTCAAGCTAGTGTTATTTGATGTGTCATACATCCCTTCCCATTTAAAAAATGACTTGAATCCAAAATGGCGGATTTCAAGATGGCGGCCATGAATGACATACGCTCCAAAAGATGCGGCCCCTCATCAAACCTCTGTTCCCATCATCACATTATATATATATATATTATAATATATACATTAAACAAAATCACAATATTATAATTAGGAAGTCATGCAAGTACATATACTATGTTGACTTTAGAAGAACTTTCCAAAGACAGAATCGTATGTTCCCTCCTTAATACTTCATAATAATTCCTGTTTTCAACATCTCAAACGTTGAAAGAATCAAGGAAAGAGAAAGAGAGAGAATGCATGTTCGTGACTATGTTGCTACCGTATGTGCCTTTTGGTGTGGGAGATTCGAGTTAGATTCCCGGTAGAAGTTGAGCTCATGAAGTTTGCATTCCATATGAAGCTTTAGGTCCATATCTCACCCTCGGGGCTGTAAGGGACACTAAACTCAGAATAAGGGACACTAAACGGTTCTTGCTTTCGGTATTTGTCTGAAATTTAAAGGATTGTCTGATGGCAAAATTAAAGAAAGTGTTTCTGACGGTCTCTATATTCGAAAGCTTAGGAATGATGGTACATTCACTGCAATTATAAACGAAACACAGCATCAGGCATGGGATTCTATAAGGATATTTCCAGAAAATTTCTGGGTGATGTTAAATATGAAACTGCCAAACGTCGAAACCATGCTGTACAACATCCAGAAACTAGGTTGTAACATCAGCTTAAAATTACATTTCTTGCACTGTCATCTGTACTATTTTACTGGAAATTTAGGTGCATTCAGCAAGGAACACGGCGAGAGATTCCATCAAGACATAAAAGAAATGAAACGAAGGGGTTAGGACGTCTCCATGGTGTCAGATTACTGCTTGTGTTTAGTGCGAGATAACTCTACTCAGGAACACAAACAAATCGGCTCAGTGCTCCTTCACAAAACGAAGTATTTTTCTTGTGGTGAGATTTATACGTTTTACGAATGAATCTGTTACATCAAACTAGTGTTTTTGTATACATATTGCAATTTGATCGTGTTCCATTTACATTGCACTATTGTATACTGTGGTTCTTCGTACTGAAATTACAACAATATGTAAAATTTCAATTTCATATAGCAACAGAACAATTTCATATAGCATAAAGCATATAGTAGAAGTAATGTATGATCAGATCAGTGACATATTGCATCAGGAAGGAAGAGGTAAGGTCAACGCCATAGTAATGGGATACTTCAACAGCGTAGTAGGAGAAGTAGGTGCGAATAAGGTACTGGGACCATTTGGACTAGGTAGAAGAAACGAACGAGGTCAAATGCTTATTGACTGCAGGCAACATGATCTGGTGGTGGTGAACACGTGGTTTAAGAAAAGAAAAAAAAAACAAGCTGTACACGTGGAAAAGTCCAGGAGATAAGAAACGCTACAAAATCGATTACATTCTTGTGAAGCAACGTTTCAGGAATAGTGTACGAGACTTAAAGACATTGCCAGAGCGAAAATTGATTCGGATCACAATCTACTGGTGGCAGAAGTACAAACCTGGTTAAAATCGATCAAGAAAAATGGGAGAAGAAATCGAAAATGGAACTTAGAGCGACTAAGAAATATCGACGATGATGTGAAAGAAGAAATTGAAGAAAAATTCTGTGCAACGGGAGATATGGTTGACAATATAGAGAATAGTTGGGGAAAAGTTAAACAGATTCTACTTGACACACTCCACAATAACATTGGTAGAATGGAAAGAGCACCGAGAAAACCATGGATAACTGAAGCAATGCTTAAGAAGATGGAGGAACGCAGAAGGGAAAAAAAACACACGGACATCAGTGAATACAGAAGGCTGAATAATGAATTGAGAAGAGAAAATGGACAAAGCCAAAGAAGTATACATGGAGAAGATATGTGAAGAAATAATGGAACTTCAACGGCGCGGCAGTTATGATCTGATGTACTCCCATGCGCAAAAAATATTGCGCGTATACTGTAACTCACGATTTTTCGCAATTATTCCATTTTCCTTATGTTTATGGGTAAAATTCAGTTATTAGTATGTGGAGATAATAGAAAGCAACCCATCTAAGGAGATATTTCCAAAAAATATAATAAAATAATAAAAATATAAGCAAAAAACAAAATTATGTTCGGTTTTGTGTATACTGGCAATAATGCTTTCGAGGGATTTTTTGCAGTAGCACAGCACGATTGCAGAGGGAATAACTTTAGTTGAATCAAGGAACTGGAAAGTGGACTAATATATTGCATTTATTGGCTTAAATCTAGGGTGTAAATTGTCTACCAAATATAAATTAGCTTCTGTAACCAAGATGTTATACGGAAGTATAGAAACAAAGTGAGAAACTGTTGTCTTAAGTTTGGAAGTGACATGCTCTATAGCCATGAGCATTTATTTGTTAAGAAAAAGACAGGGAACAAAAGGTAGTCTGTGTGGTCAAGTGGTTAGAGTGGCGGACTAATAATTCTTATATTGTTTGGCACCAGATCTAATCCCATGCGATCCCATCCAATTTTTTCTTTAAAAAACATTGTAGAAAGTGTATAATTTTTATGTTAATAAGAACCGAAACAATATAATAATGAAATAACTTTTTGTTTTTTCTGATGACGTATTTATTTAGAATTAGTGTATTATTACTAATAGCGATTGTTTTCAGTTTATGGTATGATATGCTTAATCATTCCCTCTCCGTCAGCAGAAGTAACTTCAACTCACTGCGAGTGTCTGTGAGTCAGGAACAGTAAAAAAAACAAAACATGCGCGACCTGCTGCCTTACATACAGCGTGGCGAACACAGTCACAGCGATAGCTCGTTGTCATGAAGAAAAAAAAAGCTGATGTTAAATTACTGTTCTAGTGTTTCAGTGTGTGTGTTTCTTTTTAGAGTATTGACTCTCTCTCTCTCTCCTTTTGTTTCATATCCACAAATGCAACAAATGCAATCATAAGTCTGTGCAAGGAAATAAGGGATGCTTTCTTTAAACAAAACTAAATTAACAGCTCTATTTGTGAGGAACACGAATGCTTCCAAAAGATGCCATGGGTATTAATTATAATCATACCGAAGTATACAGTAGCGTGAAAAACTGATAATAAAATGATGTAACATGCATAAGGTTTTTTTTTTTCTAGCGTGACAACACATTAAACATAACAAATTAAATTTTTGGGATTACAAATTATCACCTTACGTGTCGGTATAGGCCTATTCGTTTTCACAGTCGAGCGACGAAAGAAGAAAGTGTGGTGATAGTTATAAAAACCGAATACCAGATTTCAATGAATTCAAGCTACAATGCTCCTACATATCGAAAAAATTATTTTTCGATGTCTATCCATCTATTCGTCTCTCGGTTCGTCACGCTTTTACATGCACTCAAATAGAGGCCATACTGTTCAACGTATCTGGACCGAATTCTAGACATAACGTTTTAATAACATACTATCTTTCGAATTTTATATCCTTCGACACCTAAAAGTAAGGGTAATTTACTGAAGGATTAAAATTTAAAATAATTCAATTTTCTCAAGAAAAAAAAGCTGTGACGATTTTATTTACTTTTTATAAATATATATTTTATTAACAAATATCCACCGTATATGAATATTTTTTCTGAGAAAATATATATGGTGTAATTTACTGTATGGTATGCGTTCTTTTTCCACAATTTTCTCAACCACATTTCATAAATAAACGTATTATTAATAACCTAACAATATGACAACTCGTTCGAAGGAGTAGTTTACTCTTAGGGTGAGCTTTCCCCCGATGGTTTTCCCATTAATGCCTCAGGCAATTTTGTTCATATTTCGTAAAGAAATGTTTCATTAATAAACTAAGATACAGCATAAATCGTTTATTCCGTTAACATACAGAAGAAGTGGTTTTCTCAAGGGTTGAATTTTTTTTTGACAATTTTCTCAGTAATAACTGAGACAAATTTCTTCTAATTTCAGTAAAAATATTGTCTGTAACACTCTTACAATATGCATAACTCGCTTGTTCCGAAAAGAAAAATCCAAAAGAGAGAGTTTACTTTGACAGTGAAATTTTTCCCGACGATTTGCTTAAAAATTATTCGATATACTGTCAAAATTACAGATAGAAGAGTTTACCTTTGGGGGTAAGCTTTTAACGATGACCTTCCTAAAAACAACTCAGGAGATGTTTGTTGTTCATATTTTATAAATACATGTTACATAAATAACCTAGCTATATGGTATAATTCCCTCATCCGGAAAATCTAGAAGTGGTATAATACTTTTGACAGTAAGTTTTACCCTGCGATTTTCTCAAGAACGACTCAGGCGATTGTGTTCGTATTTCATAAATAAATGTTTTATGAAAACACTAACAATATAGCATAGCTTGTTTGTCCTGAAAAGATCCACAAAGGATAATTTATTCTTGGGGTGACTTTTTTCATGATTTTCTCAGAAATTACTCAGACGCTTTTGCTTATAGTTCGCATACAATTATATCCTTAATAATTCCAATATATGGATCAAGTTATTTCTAACCAAAATATGACCAATGGGTACTTTACTTTTGGGCCTGAAGTTTCTTCTAGCAAAGTTTTCCAAAATATTATTTTATTCGCAATTTCCCAAATAAATGTTTCAATAATAGTTGCAGCCTAACACGAGTCAGTGTAAGAAATTCAAGCGAGAAAGTACAGTGCGTTTGCTCCGTATCCTTTCTTAAATGTATTTTTAATGTTACACCTAATCACAATTTCCCGAACAAAATCGAAACCTCTTTTTAAATGTGCCTTGTTGTGGTCAAATGGTTCAAGTGCATTGGTTCTGGATTTGATTTCCAGTGAGAGCTAGTGTATTTTCGTCCAAGAGATGTTACACGTCGGTGCAAAGAAAAAAAGTGTTTAAATAAGCCTAACCAAGCTAATCAACAAAGAAATAATACAATGTTACGAAATTATCGTAGAAACATTGTTAATATTAGGTAGGTGCGACTGAAATGTCCAAACGATGATTGTCAATTCCAAAGGTAAAAAAGTGAAAAATACAATGCCAGGTTAATCAGTGGCCTCTATGTAAAGCTATCCTACTAACATAAGAAGTGATTGAGACGCCAAAAAATGTTGTAATCGCTGGGAGACATGTTAGGAGAATACAGAGGTGAGAGAGAGTTTATTACTGCGAATCATGGATAGTCTTCACTTTCGTTTGAGGGCGAATATTGAAGTCCGTAGGCCTACATAGGTTTGCATTGAAATGAACATTCTTTGTTTTCGGCCGGCGGGAGCTCAGATGGTTCAGATTCCACTTTAATCAGTAGGTCCACATCTCATATAGCCTCGCTGCTGAAAGAGACGATAAACTCAAAATCACATCACACATCTTTGTTTTCGCCTTTGTTTTAGCCCATAAATGTCTCTGTTCATGAGCTCCTTAGTGGATATGCGGTTAGCGCATGCGCCTTTGGCGTGGAAGACACGGCTTCGATTCCCGGCGAGAGCTGACGTGGTTTAGAGTCCACGTTAATCAGTAGGCCGAAGTCTCATATAGCTTCGTTGCTGAACGAGACGATAAACTGAAACTCAATGTCTTTGTTCATAAATTTCTTTGTGTATGGTTTTGCATATACGTGGCATGGATATTAAATTTTGATTTCTACGCCATATGTATCTAATTACATACACACCTATAAAACGAACACAACAAACTTGGAATATCTACATTGTTTGCGTATGGAAAATCATCACGTTCTGCTGCACAGGAGAGCCGTGTGTATGGAATTCCATACACGTGGCAATCAACCTATTAAGAAATGTATAATAATAATAATAATAATAATAATAATAATAATAATAATAATAATAATAATAATAATAATAATAATAATAAACAGAAAACGATACAATCATTTACATAATTTATAAACATAAGTTAACATTTAATAAGCATATAACTGCAATGGAATTAAGTTGTTTCTCTCTCTCCCTTAACGCAACAGCCCTTATTGTGCTAAGGCGTAGAAGAGAACTTGTAGCACTCACGATTTGGGGCGGTGTGCGGTCAGAACATCGGATCCCTTTGTTGTTAGTCCTAGCTTTCTAGACGGATGCAGTTATTCCCGATAGAATATACAAGCAAATAGACTTTTGCATTATCACTCAATGTGATACTTGTGGTTGCTTAACCGTATACAGACAGCTGTCCATGGAAGAATCGTTAATAATAATAATAATAATAATAATAATAATAATAATAATAATAATAATAATAATAATAATAATAATAATAATAATAATAATAATAATAAATAACAGAAACTCGACAAATATTCTTGCAAATAATAGGAAACAGTTTGCGTCACACTGTTCACTTTGCTAGACACACCAGTGTTGCGCGTTATACCAATTGTGCCACACTGGAATATAGGGTATGGCTTTTTAATTTTTTCCAACTATTCCAACTGCTTCAATTGAAATGGATCTATAACAGTAAGAGAGTGAATTTAGTCTTCTTACCCTTCGATTTAGAAATAAGGTTCGCGAGAATTTCATAAAAGAATAATATACTCAGAATTGTATATAGTAGTTTGTTTTATTCGAAATTACATAC